>NC_138780.1:46159440-46759440 GCF_965119305.1 Pelophylax lessonae | reverse complement strand
TTGGGGTGCAGTGAACAAAATCCTTTTTGGGGTGCAGTGAACAACATCCTTTTTGGGGTGCAGTGAACACAATCTTTTTGGGGTGCAGTGAACAAAATCCTTTGTGGGGTGCAGTGAACACAATCTTTTTGGGGTGCAGTGAACACAATCTTTTTGGGGTGGAGTGAACAACATCCTTTTTGGGGTGCAGTGAACAACATCCTTTTTGGGGTGCAGTGAACAAAATCATTTTTGGGGTGCAGTGAACACAATCTTTTTGGGGTGCAGTGAACACAATCTTTGTGGGGTGCAGTGAACACAATCTTTTTGGGGTGGAGTGAACAACATCCTTTTTGGGGTGCAGTGAACAACATCCTTTTTGGGGTGCAGTGAACACAATCTTTTTGGGGTGCAGTGAACACAATCTTTGTGGGGTACAGTGAACAGAATCTTTGTGGGGTGCAGTGAACACAATCTTTGGGGGGTACAGTGAACACAATCTTTGTGAGGTGCAGTGAACACAATCTTTGTGGGGTGCAGTGAACACAATCATTGTGGGGTGCAGTGAACTCAATCTTTGTGGGGTACAGTGAACACAATCTCATACTTCTGAAGGTTTGAGGGTGCTGCCTGTTCCATACTCCCCCTACTCCTCATCTAGCCTTTTAGGGGTACAAACAATAGTAATTGGGGCCTAGTGTGGTTGTGTACGTGTGATATACATACACTTTTTTGGGATCATATTTTCTATTCCGCTATTTAATCAAAAACCTTTGGGGATCAGTTAAATTGGGGGATAGTCTGTGTTGGTACGTGTGAGAGAGATCCACCTTTCCAAGTTGTTGGGGTTCATCTCATACTTCTGAAGGTTTGAGGGTGCTGCCTGTTCCATACTCCCCCCTACTCCTAGCCTTTTAGGGGTACAAACAATAGTAATTGGGGCCTAGTGTGGTTGTGTACGTGTGATATACATACACTTTTTTGGGATCATATTTTCTATTCCGCTATTTAATCAAAAACCTTTGGGGATCAGTTAAATTGGGGGATAGTCTGTGTTGGTACGTGTGAGAGAGATCCACCTTTCCAAGTTGTTGGGGTTCATCTCATACTTCTGAAGGTTTGAGGGTGCTGCCTGTTCCATACTCCCCCTACTCCTAGCCTTTTAGGGGTACAAACAATAGTAATTGGGGCCTAGTGTGGTTGTGTACGTGTGATATACATACACTTTTTTGGGATCATATTTTCTATTCCGCTATTTAATCAAAAACCTTTGGGGATCAGTTAAATTGGGGGATAGTCTGTGTTGGTACGTGTGAGAGAGATCCACCTTTCCAAGTTGTTGGGGTTCATCTCATACTTCTGAAGGTTTGAGGGTGCTGCCTGTTCCATACTCCCCCCTACTCCTAGCCTTTTAGGGGTACAAACAATAGTAATTGGGGCCTAGTGTGGTTGTGTACGTGTGATATACATACACTTTTTTGGGATCATATTTTCTATTCCGCTATTTAATCAAAAACCTTTGGGGATCAGTTAAATTGGGGGATAGTCTGTGTTGGTACGTGTGAGAGAGATCCACCTTTCCAAGTTGTTGGGGTTCATCTCATACTTCTGAAGGTTTGAGGGTGCTGCCTGTTCCATACTCCCCCTACTCCTAGCCTTTTAGGGGTACAAACAATAGTAATTGGGGCCTAGTGTGGTTGTGTACGTGTGATATACATACACTTTTTTGGGATCATATTTTCTATTCCGCTATTTAATCAAAAACCTTTGGGGATCAGTTAAATTGGGGGATAGTCTGTGTTGGTACGTGTGAGAGAGATCCACCTTTCCAAGTTGTTGGGGTTCATCTCATACTTCTGAAGGTTTGAGGGTGCTGCCTGTTCCATACTCCCCCTACTCCTAGCCTTTTAGGGGTACAAACAATAGTAATTGGGGCCTAGTGTGGTTGTGTACGTGTGATATACATACACTTTTTTGGGATCATATTTTCTATTCCGCTATTTAATCAAAAACCTTTGGGGATCAGTTAAATTGGGGGATAGTCTGTGTTGGTACGTGTGAGAGAGATCCACCTTTCCAAGTTGTTGGGGTTCATCTCATACTTCTGAAGGTTTGAGGGTGCTGCCTGTTCCATACTCCCCCCTACTCCTAGCCTTTTAGGGGTACAAACAATAGTAATTGGGGCCTAGTGTGGTTGTGTACGTGTGATATACATACACTTTTTTGGGATCATATTTTCTATTCCGCTATTTAATCAAAAACCTTTGGGGATCAGTTAAATTGGGGGATAGTCTGTGTTGGTACGTGTGAGAGAGATCCACCTTTCCAAGTTGTTGGGGTTCATCTCATACTTCTGAAGGTTTGAGGGTGCTGCCTGTTCCATACTCCCCCTACTCCTAGCCTTTTAGGGGTACAAACAATAGTAATTGGGGCCTAGTGTGGTTGTGTACGTGTGATATACATACACTTTTTTGGGATCATATTTTCTATTCCGCTATTTAATCAAAAACCTTTGGGGATCAGTTAAATTGGGGGATAGTCTGTGTTGGTACGTGTGAGAGAGATCCACCTTTCCAAGTTGTTGGGGTTCATCTCATACTTCTGAAGGTTTGAGGGTGCTGCCTGTTCCATACTCCCCCTACTCCTAGCCTTTTAGGGGTACAAACAATAGTAATTGGGGCCTAGTGTGGTTGTGTACGTGTGATATACATACACTTTTTTGGGATCATATTTTCTATTCCGCTATTTAATCAAAAACCTTTGGGGATCAGTTAAATTGGGGGATAGTCTGTGTTGGTACGTGTGAGAGAGATCCACCTTTCCAAGTTGTTGGGGTTCATCTCATACTTCTGAAGGTTTGAGGGTGCTGCCTGTTCCATACTCCCCCTACTCCTAGCCTTTTAGGGGTACAAACAATAGTAATTGGGGCCTAGTGTGGTTGTGTACGTGTGATATACATACACTTTTTTGGGATCATATTTTCTATTCCGCTATTTAATCAAAAACCTTTGGGGATCAGTTAAATTGGGGGATAGTCTGTGTCGGTACGTGTGAGAGAGATCCACCTTTCCAAGTTGTTGGGGTTCATCTCATACTTCTGAAGGTTTGAGGGTGCTGCCTGTTCCATACTCCCCCTACTCCTAGCCTTTTAGGGGTACAAACAATAGTAATTGGGGCCTAGTGTGGTTGTGTACGTGTGATATACATACACTTTTTTGGGATCATATTTTCTATTCCGCTATTTAATCAAAAACCTTTGGGGATCAGTTAAATTGGGGGATAGTCTGTGTTGGTACGTGTGAGAGAGATCCACCTTTCCAAGTTGTTGGGGTTCATCTCATACTTCTGAAGGTTTGAGGGTGCTGCCTGTTCCATACTCCCCCTACTCCTAGCCTTTTAGGGGTACAAACAATAGTAATTGGGGCCTAGTGTGGTTGTGTACGTGTGATATACATACACTTTTTTGGGATCATATTTTCTATTCCGCTATTTAATCAAAAACCTTTGGGGATCAGTTAAATTGGGGGATAGTCTGTGTTGGTACGTGTGAGAGAGATCCACCTTTCCAAGTTGTTGGGGTTCATCTCATACTTCTGAAGGTTTGAGGGTGCTGCCTGTTCCATACTCCCCCTACTCCTAGCCTTTTAGGGGTACAAACAATAGTAATTGGGGCCTAGTGTGGTTGTGTACGTGTGATATACATACACTTTTTTGGGATCATATTTTCTATTCCGCTATTTAATCAAAAACCTTTGGGGATCAGTTAAATTGGGGGATAGTCTGTGTTGGTACGTGTGAGAGAGATCCACCTTTCCAAGTTGTTGGGGTTCATCTCATACTTCTGAAGGTTTGAGGGTGCTGCCTGTTCCATACTCCCCCTACTCCTAGCCTTTTAGGGGTACAAACAATAGTAATTGGGGCCTAGTGTGGTTGTGTACGTGTGATATACATACACTTTTTTTGGATCATATTTTCTATTCCGCTATTTAATCAAAAACCTTTGGGGATCAGTTAAATTGGGGGATAGTCTGTGTTGGTACGTGTGAGAGAGATCCACCTTTCCAAGTTGTTGGGGTTCATCTCATACTTCTGAAGGTTTGAGGGTGCTGCCTGTTCCATACCCCCCCTACTCCTCATCTAGCCTTTTAGGGGTACAAACAATAGTAATTGTGGCCTAGTGTGGTTGTGTACGTGTGATATACATACACTTTTTTTGGATCATATTTTCTATTCCGCTATTTAATCAAAAACCTTTGGGGATCAGTTAAATTGGGGGATAGTCTGTGTCGGTACGTGTGAGAGAGATCCACCTTTCCAAGTTGTTGGGGTTCATCTCATACTTCTGAAGGTTTGAGGGTGCTGCCTGTTCCATACTCCCCCTACTCCTCATCTAGCCTTTTAGGGGTACAAACAATAGTAATTGGGGCCTAGTGTGGTTGTGTACGTGCGAGATACATACACTTTTTTTGATCATATTTCCTATTCCGCTATTCAATAAAAACCTTTGAGGATCAATTGAATTGCGGGATAGTCTGTGTCGGTACGTGTGAGAGAGATCCACCTTTCCAAGTTGTTGGGGTTCATCTCATACTTCTGAAGGTTTGAGGGTGCTGCCTGTTCCATACTCCCCCTACTCCTCATCTAGCCTTTTAGGGGTACAAACAATAGTAATTGGGGCCTAGTGTGGTTGTGTACGTGTGATATACATACACTTTTTTTGGATCATATTTTCTATTCCGCTATTTAATCAAAAACCTTTGGGGATCAGTTAAATTGGGGGATAGTCTGTGTTGGTACGTGTGAGAGAGATCCACCTTTCCAAGTTGTTGGGGTTCATCTCATACTTCTGAAGGTTTGAGGGTGCTGCCTGTTCCATACTCCCCCTACTCCTCATCTAGCCTTTTAGGGGTACAAACAATAGTAATTGGGGCCCAGTGTGGTTGTGTACGTGTGATATACATACACTTTTTTGGGATCATATTTTCTATTCCGCTATTTAATCAAAAACCTTTGGGGATCAGTTAAATTGGGGGATAGTCTGTGTCGGTACGTGTGAGAGAGATCCACCTTTCCAAGTTGTTGGGGTTCATCTCATACTTCTGAAGGTTTGAGGGTGCTGCCTGTTCCATACTCCCCCTACTCCTCATCTAGCCTTTTAGGGGTACAAACAATAGTAATTGGGGCCTAGTGTGGTTGTGTACGTGCGAGATACATACACTTTTTTTGATCATATTTCCTATTCCGCTATTCAAAAAAAACCTTTGAGGATCAATTGAATTGCGGGATAGTCTGTGTCGGTACGTGTGAGAGAGATCCACCTTTCCAAGTTGTTGGGGTTCATCTCATACTTCTGAAGGTTTGAGGGTGCTGCCTGTTCCATACTCCCCCTACTCCTCATCTAGCCTTTTAGGGGTACAAACAATAGTAATTGGGGCCTAGTGTGGTTGTGTACGTGTGATATACATACACTTTTTTTGGATCATATTTTCTATTCCGCTATTTAATCAAAAACCTTTGGGGATCAGTTAAATTGGGGGATAGTCTGTGTTGGTACGTGTGAGAGAGATCCACCTTTCCAAATTGTTGGGGTTCATCTCATACTTCTGAAGGTTTGAGGGTGCTGCCTGTTCCATACTCCCCCTACTCCTCATCTAGCCTTTTAGGGGTACAAACAATAGTAATTGGGGCCCAGTGTGGTTGTGTACGTGTGATATACATACACTTTTTTGGGATCATATTTTCTATTCCGCTATTTAATCAAAAACCTTTGGGGATCAGTTAAATTGGGGGATAGTCTGTGTCGGTACGTGTGAGAGAGATCCACCTTTCCAAGTTGTTGGGGTTCATCTCATACTTCTGAAGGTTTGAGGGTGCTGCCTGTTCCATACCCCCCCTACTCCTCATCTAGCCTTTTAGGGGTACAAACAATAGTAATTGGGGCCTAGTGTGGTTGTGTACGTGCGAGATACATACACTTTTTTTGATCATATTTCCTATTCCGCTATTCAATAAAAACCTTTGAGGATCAATTGAATTGCGGGATAGTCTGTGTCGGTACGTGTGAGAGAGATCCACCTTTCCAAGTTGTTGGGGTTCATCTCATACTTCTGAAGGTTTGAGGGTGCTGCCTGTTCCATACTCCCCCTACTCCTCATCTAGCCTTTTAGGGGTACAAACAATAGTAATTGGGGCCCAGTGTGGTTGTGTACGTGTGATATACATACACTTTTTTTGGATCATATTTTCTATTCCGCTATTTAATTTAACTGGGCCTCCATGCGAGACCTGTGTGCCTTGTTGCGCTGTTTTGAGTACTCCACCAACATGGCCAGTGGCAATGACGCCGTTCTCAGCTTAACTATCCCACTTCTATGCCTCCTTGAAAAAACAATTCGGGCGATGATGGAAGAGGATGTGGCACAGGATGAGGAGGAGGAGGAGGATGAAGAGGTAACATTTCCAAGGCTTTCAGGGCAGTCATTCGCAAGGGGCTCCGAGGGTGGGTTCCTGCACACGCAAACGCCAGGGACGCAATTGTCCAGCAGGGGCACAGTTCTGGAGGATGAGGAGGATGAGGAGGAGGAGGAGCTGGAGGAGGAGATGGAACCATGTTCACAGCAGGGTGGCACCCAGGCCAGCTCATGGCCATCACTGGTGCGTGGCTGGGGGGATACAGAGGACACGGACGATACACCTCCCACAGAGGACAGCCTTTCGTTGCCTCTGGGCAGCCTGGCACACATGAGCGATTACATGCTGCAGTGTCTCCACAACGACCGCCGAGTTGCCCACATTCTAACTTGTGCTGATTACTGGGTGGCCACGCTGCTGGATCCCCGTTACAAGGACAACGTACCGTCCTTAATTCACTCACTGGAGCGCGATCGCAAGATGCGCGAGTACAAGCGCACGCTGGTAGACGCCATGCTGCTGGCATTCCCATCTGACAGCGGGGCCACAGTGGAAGCACAAGGCAGAGGAGGAGGAGGAGGAGGTCGCCAACGCAACCAGGGCACCGCCAGCACCTCAGAAGGCAGGGTTAGCATGGCCGAAATGTGGAAAAGCTTTGTCAGCACGCCACAACAAACAGCAGCACCAGCAGCTCAGATGGAACGTCTTAGCAGGAGGCAGCATTTTACCAACATGGTGGAGCAGTATGTGTGCACACGCCTACATGTAGTGAATGACGGGTCTGCCCCCTTCAACTTCTGGGTCTCCAAATTGGGCACATGGCTTGAGCTTGCCCTTTACGCCTTGGAGGTGCTGGCGTGCCCTGCAGCCAGTGTATTATCTGAACGGGTATTTAGCACGGCTGGGGGCGTTATAACAGACAAGCGCAGCCGCCTGTCCAGAGACAATGTGGACAAGCTCACGTTCATTAAAATGAACCAGGCATGGATCCCACGGGACTTTTCCGTACCTTATGCAGAATAGCAATGGATACCGACCTTACCCACCCATTGTTCCATTTTTGCTCTTTCTCACTCTTTTGGGGTGTACCCTCATTTAAAATTTTTGAAAAGAAGCAGTGTTGGCTACCTCGTCCTCCTCCTCAGGGCCAGATTAATGTAGGGGCTATTGGAGCTGCAGCTCCAGGCCCCTACCTTTTATATAGGCCCCGGGTTGGCCATATTCACTGTTACCGCTCTTCTGTCACTTGTAAACACAGAAGTCTGGCTTCTATGCTCGCTTCCCCAGGCAGCACCCTCAGAACCTCCCCACACAGCGTGAAGGCCGGACAAGGAGGGACAGTTGGCGATGCATGGATGTGTTTATGGGCTTCAGAGACAGCATCCCATGTTGAATTAGGCATGCATGGCTGCACCCTTCCTCCTCTGGGTGCATGGCAAGGCACGGCCCTTAAGGCCCTTCAAAATCCTCAGCACCAAGCCCATGATGCTGTTAATCCGGCCCTGGTCCTCCTCCACCGCCGCTTCCACCTACACCGCCCATAGGTGTGCGCAGCCTATTGCATTAAGGTGTGCACCCCAAAGTTGAAATACACATGCATGTGTTTGCCAGCAGGGAGAGTAATGTATCGGGGCCATGTACCTGTAGGCAAGGAGAAATAGAGCAGAGCAGGTCCCAGGGAGATCTTTCCCATCTCCTCACTGGCAATGCTATGTGCCCTAGGTGATTAGGGTGTGCCCAGGCACACCCAGCACACCCTGTGCGCACGCCTATGTCACCGCCACATCCACCACCACCTCAACCTCCCTCCTACTCCATATGGGCCTCGTCCTTCAGAGATGAAGAAGAACATTGTTTTATTTTTCTGTTTTTTTTTTGTTGTTTTAAGTTATTTCCCTATCCACATTTGTTTGCAGAGCACTTGCCATGCTCTTAATTACGTTTTGCTGCCATTTGCAGCACTCTAGCCCTTTCCTTTGGTGTTTTAGAGCCATTTTAGTGCCTTAAAGTTCGGGTCCCCATTGACTTCAATGGGGTTCGGTGTCCGGGAAAAGTTCGGTAAAAGTCCGGGACACGGACCCGGACTTTTTTTTAAAGTTCGGCCGAACCCGTCGAACACGGACATCTAGGTGTTCGCTCAACCCTAGACAGGAGCAATGTGCATGGATGGACGGAGAAGTTTACCATTTAAGCTCCGGAACATTTTACCCTTTCATGACCAGAGTATTTTTTGCTGTTTGGCACTGCACTACTTTAACTGGTAACTGCTCAGTCATGCAATGCTTTTATTTGTGTTATGCAAAAGTTATAGCGTCTAAAAACTATGGAATAGATTTATGGAATTTTTATTTATTTATTTTTACTAGTAATGACATCGATCAGTCACTTATAGTGGAACTGCAATATTATGGCGGGCATATTGGACACGGTAACTGTCATATTTGACACTTTTTTGGGAACCAGTGACACTAATACAGTGCTAAAAATATGCACTGTCACTGTACTAATTGGCACTGGCTTGGAAGGGATTAGCATTAGGGACAATCAAAGGGTTCACTGTGTGCCTAGCTAGTGTTTTAGTGTAGTGTGGGAGGTGCTTTTACTAGGGGAAGCCATGGATCAGTGTCCCTGCTTTGCAGTAACACAGCATCCAAGCCTTCCTTACTGACAGAATGGAAATCTACCTTGTTTACATAGGCAGACTCCCATTCTGCCTGTGTACTACCTTAACCACTAATAGTTGTCAATGTGCAGTGACAGCTTCCTGAAAGGATTGCTCAGGCGCTTTCAGATTAGGATCCAAACACACCTGAGGTCATCCCTGCTAATGAGCAGCACTGTTGTAGTTGGGATAGTTCTGGATCATGGTAGGAGCCAGGTAAATGTTTAGGAGGAGGGGCGAGCAAGTAGTGATAGAATGCATTAAGATAAAGGCATAGAATGCATTAAGATAAAAAACGTGTTGTCTTTTATTGCCCGGTCACTGTGGTATCATGTGAGGTGGGGGGAGGGGGTGGGTGAGATTTGTGTTAAGAATGGGAATTTAGGTAGGAGCAAGGGGTAAGAATTCAATCTGGGGGTTGCTAAGAGTGGTGTTTTAGGGGGATTTGTATTGGGAGTGGGTGGGGGAAGAGGATTTGTGCTAGGAGGGGGATTTGGGTTTGAAGAGGTGATATGGAAGAGGGGGGAGAAGAATTGTGATAGGAGGGGATTTTTTTTTTTTGGGGGGGGGGGGGGTTTGTGCTGGTAGGGATGATTGGGGGGGGGTATTTGGGCTGGAAGGAGGGATTTGAAGTGAGGGAGAGAGAATGTGTAATAAAAGAGGAAATTTGAGGGGCTTAAAGGGTAGAGGATTCTAATATAGAGGTGATTTTTCTTTGCGGGGGGGGGGCGCTCATGCTGCAGGGATTTTGGAGATGGGGGAGGCAACATTGTGTACAGGGAGGGGGGATTTTAACAGGGGGTCATATTGGTACTGGGAGGAGGGGGGACTTATGCTTACGGGGAAAGCATGCAGATTAGTGCTCAATGTTTGCTGACACATAATGCTTATACATCTTGGGGGGGGTCAAAGTCTGGAATGCTTGCCCTGGGCTCTAGATGACCTTGTTCCGGCACTGCGTGTGTGTATGTGGGGGTTGAGGGCTTTTAAGTGCTTGGGAGCAACTTTAATTTAAACTTTTTCTACATTTTTTGATAAACCTTTCTTTGATCGCATGTGGAACAAAAATGAGACTTATAGGGTCTAAAAGACCTCTGTTGTCTAACCTGCCCTCCACTGAAGCGAATGGACTGCGGATCGCACGCCAGGATGGAAAATTACATTTTACATGTTGCTTCTAGGCCATCAAACAGAAGGGGAGATCAGGAAATGAACGTTCACTGATCTCCCTTCCTACACCTGGTGCTACCTGCCATGCAAGTTCTGGGTCTGTCAATGGCTGCACAGAGCCCAAGAAAGATGGCTGCGGTGTGTTTAAGTGGGAAGAGGAAAGTGGAAGCGATCTGGTGGCTGCACTGCTGCTGGTTTGTTTCGTACCCTGGCAGCAGAGGTGGTCTGGCATAATGGGGCTCTGGTGGCTGTCTTCTCTCATGGTCTCTCTGATGAATTAATGGACAAGGATCTCCCTGACTAGCTCGAAGCTCTCATTTTCTTCCTGATTTTGATCAATACCAGAGACCATCATATAAGGAGCGCCTGTGGAGACCTCCTACCAGATTCGCTCCTATGTTTTCTTTCCCACCCATTCCTCCCTCACCTCCCACACGTCCTGGAGAGCAGCTGGGGTTCACTCCCCTTTCTGAGGCTTAGGGGGCCTTTAGGAGGAGGGAGGGCTGGTGCCTGTATTGTGGTCTTGGTGGGCATTTCCTGAAATCTTGTCCGACCTGTCCAGGAAACGCTTGCACCTAAGGTCCTGTCGGGGGCAGATCTTAGGTGGAATTTTCCCGGTTTCCAATTAAGATAAACCGCTAATCACATTTGTTCTCTCCTGGACATCGGGTTCAGTGGTTACTCAGGCATTGCTAGACCCCAATGCTGGTAATTATTTTATTGACAGTACTGCAAACTCCATAGCCTTGCAGCCTCGAGTTTCTCCACTAGTTATCGAGGCGATCGATGGCAGACCCCTGAAATCGGCCAATTGTAACCCACAAGACTGTTCAGGTTGATATGGCGATAGGGGCTGTTCACAGGGAGTCAACCTGTTTCCAGGTTATTTCGTCACTACACTACTCCATTGTTTTGGGGTACACTTGGCTTCAGAAACACAATCCGACCTTTGATTGGCAGTCGGCCAAGATCCTTTCTTGGTCTCCTCAGTGTGGCGCTGTTTGTACCCATGGGCCTGTTAAGGTACTTTGTACCTCCTTGGATTCAGTGTTGCCTACTGAATATCATGAGTATCAAGATGTATTTGACAAGGTGGGTGCTGGTACTCTTCCTCCTCATCGTCCGTATGATTGTGCCATAGACTTGCAACCTGGCGCCATTCCCCCTCGTGGCAGGGTTAATCCTCTCTTGGTTGGGGAGAATAAGGCCATGGAGGAGTATGTTGTGGATGCGCTTAACCGGGTCCACTTCTCCAGCGGGTGAAAGAAGAAGAAAGGGGGTGAGTTTAGACCTTGCATTGATTATAGGGGCCTCAATCACACCATGGTCAAGAACGCATACCCAGTTCCGTTGATTACTGAATTGTTCAACCGCCTCAAGGGAGCAACGGTCTTTACCAAGCTTGACCTAAGGGCCGTGTATAACCTCATAAGGATCAAGGAGGGTGATGAGTGGAAGACTGCGTTTAATACCAGAACCGATCATTATGAATCTCTGGTGATGCCCTACTCAATATTGGCAATGCTGCAGTGGCTGCACACGCAGCAGAGGGCCATCAATGAGTACCTGTGTGAGTATGGCACAAGGACAGGCTCAGGGAAGTTTGGCTTCTTTTTGCCATGCCAGTTGCTGCTGATAAACATAGGCGTGCGCACAGGGTGTGCCAGGTGTGCCCGGGCACACCCTAATCACCCCATGCGCATTAGCATTATTGCTCTGTGTGCCAATAGGAAGATGGGAAAGATCTCCCGCTTACCAACTGTGCCATAAGAGAAGTGTTTACATACTTCTCTTTCACTGTGCCGGCATGGAGATCTATGTGCCGAGGTCATATATATATATGTAGACACACACTCACGTGTGTTTGAGCTTTAGGGTGCACACCCTAATGCAATAGGCTGCGCACACCTATGCTGATAAAGGATGCATGAACTGTCCTGTCACCATTTGAGGAGGCCACAAGGATGGTGAGCCGCGACGATGCATGCATCAGTGACACTATCCCCCTAGTCTTCCTGATGGAGCACATGCTTCCTGGAATCATGGACAGGGCACTTGAGACAGAACAGCGGGAAGAAGAGGAGGACTTCTTTTCCTCACAAGCCCCCTTTGTGCAGAAAACCATTCCTGCGGGGCCGCAAAACACACAAGAGGAATAGGAGGAGGAGGAGGATTTTGGCAGCATGGATGTAGAGGATAACATACAGCAGTCTTCAAGGGATGGTTTTCATTCACCAGAAACCCTGGAGTTGTACGTGGCTGGGGAGAGGTTGCTCCTGACAATGTCATCCTTAGTGACTCAGAGGACTCAGAATCGCTTGCCTCCTCAAACTTACTCTGCATGTGCTCGCTAATTCTGCAAAGCCTGTGAAAGGACCCGAGGATTTGTGGTATCAAGGAGAGGGATCATTACTGGTTGGCAACCCTTCTTGATACACATTACAAGAGTAAAGTTGCAGAGCTCGTCCTGCCTTCACAGAGGGAGCAGAGGAGGAAACATCATGAGGACGCCTTGAACAACACTTGGAGGTTACCATTTCCTGGGCAACGTGTTTCTGAGGCTTTGTCAAAAGTCAAAGGAGGTGGAGAAGTCGGTCGGCTGACCAATGCCTTTAAACAATTCTTTAGTCCTCAGTGCCCAGGGCTGTTAGGTTTAAGCAACCATTGGCAGCATCTGCATCATATGGTGCAGGATTATCTAGGGGCAAGAGCAGACTTGGAGACCTTTCCAACTGAACATCCACTGGGTTACTGGGTCTTGAGGATGGAACACTGGCCAGAACTTGCTCAATATGGAATTGAGCTACTGGCCTGTCCTACTTCCAACGTGCTTTCCAAACAGACACTCAGTGCTGCTGGAGCTTTTGTGATGGATTAAAGAGTGCGTCTGTCCACAGATTCCATTGATTAGCTGACATTTATCAAAATGAATCAGTCCTGGATCAACAGCAGCTATCAAGCCCCCGATGCAACTGTTTGTATTTCTCTTAAAGACTGCCTATGCTGTCTTTCCTATTCCTGAGTCTTGATTATGCTAGCTTCCAACAATGTTTTTGGTTTAGGGCACCACCAACACCCAAAGCACAATTTTTAATTACATTTTATTTTCTAATTTTTAACAGCAGGGCCCGTTCCTGCATCCAGCAAGAGTATTTGTGAGGGGTTACAGTGTTCAGGCACCACCAACACCCAAGGTCCAATTTTTCTGCACCTGCATGACAAGTACATGTAATTTCAATTTTTGTTTCTTATTTTTAACAGCAGGGCCCGTTCCTGCATCTAGCAAGAGTATTTGTGAAGGGTTACAGTGTTCAGGCACCACCAACACCCAAGGTCCAATTTTTCTGCACCTGTTTGGCAGGTGCATGTAATTTCATTTTTTTTTTTCTAATTTTTATCAGCAGGGCCCGTTCCTGCGCCTAGCAAGAGTAACTGTGAGGGGTTGCAGTGTTCAGGCACCACTAGGAATGGGTGAACGGTTTGGGCTGAGCATAAGTTTGGCCATTCAGGTACTCACCTAACACCTGAACTTTATTGGAACTTAGCAGGATGTTCGCCCGCTGAGCGCACAGCCAATAGGTTGTTAAGGCTTCCCTGCTGAGAACTGAATTTAAAAAAATAATTGTAAAAAGAAAATTTAAATTAAAATTTGAAATAAAACAGCTTGGGGAACCCTTTGGGTCTTTTATGGCTTTTAAGGGGAACCCCATGACAGAATTAAGAAAAAAATGGTGTGGATTTCCCCCCAAAATCTATACTAGGCCCTTTGGGTCTGGTATAGATTTGAGGAGGGACTTCATGCTAAAATTTAAAAAAACAATGGTGTGGGCCCCCCCCCCCCAAAAAAAAAAAAAAAAATCTATGCCAAACCCTTATACGAGCATGCAGCCTGGCAGGCCAGGAAAGGGGGGAATGAGTGATCGCCCCCCTCCTGAACTATTCCAGGCCACTTGCCCTCGACATGGGAAGGGTGCTTTGGGGATATGTTGATGGGGACAAGGGCTTCTACCCGAAAACCCTGGGCTGTGGTTGTGGGGGTCTGCGGGTGGGGGGCTTATCAGAATCTGGAAGCTTCCATGTGAATGGGTATCGGGTACATCGTACCCCTACCCATTCACCAAAAGAGTGTATTAAAAAAAATGAACCCACAAAGTTTTTGACAAGTCCTTTTTTTAAAAATAAAAAATAGTGTCCCCCGATGTAAATCCATTGTCAATCACGACGCCCGCCACACCCACCGACCAGAAAAAAAAAGTCCGCTCTCAGTGAACGCTTCCTGCGGACTGCAAAAAAAAAGGGGGGAGGATTACTATATAAAATCCACAAATGCCCCTGTTCAAAAATCTTGCGGTTTAGTAATAATTGATGAAATTATACACAGCGCATAAATAGTTGTGACTACCTATTCGTGGTTTGATAGTTCTTATATAGGGAATGGGCGGGTCCACACCAGTGATGTCACCCAGCAGTCCCGCCCCTCGCAAAGTCACCGACCCAGCATGCATGGGTCCGTGACATCACCGGCATGCCTATATAAGAACTGTCAAACTGCGAATAGGCAGTCCGCCGGAAGCGTTCACCAAGAGCAGAGCTTTTTTTTTTTTTTTTTTTTTTCGGGTTGGCGGGCGGTGTGATTGACGATGGATTTACATTGGGAGCACTATTTTTTATTTTTATTTTGAATAAAGGACTTGTCAAAAACTGCCTTATGTGTTCGTTTTTTTGTACATTTTTTTTGGTGAATGGGTAGGGGTATAATGTACCCAATACCCATTCACATGGGGGGCCAGAATCTGGGAGCCTACTTGTTAAAAGGTCTGGTATGGATTTCATGAAGGGGGGGACCCTAAACGTTTTTTTTATTTATTTATTTTTTTTGGCCATCTTTTTCATTTATTTTTTATATTTATTGCTGGGAGCCGACAATACATTACAGCCACGATCAAGTTTAAATGAATTTTTTTCTCTTAGAAATGTCAGTATTGCTGCAGCAGGCTCCATACATCGTACAGATGTGCCACTTTACAGGCACATTAGGGGACCCCCCAGGCATGATATTTAAAGGAATTTTTCCTTTTTATTGTTTCACTTTAAGCATCATTAAAATCACTGCTCCTTTAAAAATGATAGTTTTAAAAGCATTTTTGCATTGATACATATCCCCCAGGGTAGTTCCTGGTCCCACATACACTTTTATGGCAATAACTTGCTTGTAAGCCTTTAAAATTTGGACTTTTGATTTTTCATGTTCGTGTCCCATAGACTTTGATAAAGTTCACATGTTCGCTGGAAATTTTTCCCTGTTCGAGATGTTCTGGTGAGAACCGAACAGGGGGGTGTTCGGCCCATCACTAGTTTATACATTAATTTGTTCAATTACCCATTCATTTTTACTTTATATAATTAGTTATATTTAGCCTAAAAGGATTGTATAAATTCATAAATAATGATTGATCTTTGATTACCATCAGCAGTGTCTCCTGCCTGGTGGTCAGAACTTGTATTGTGGCTGAATATTTTCTGGGACCTCTTAATCTTGCCAGTTGTCATGATTAAAGTTACAGCAGGGATACAGCCTTCCCTGTATACCTAGGAACAGCAACAACACAAATATTAGGACAAATAAATGAGAAATCATTACTTTTTTACTTTTTTATTAAAGCAGAAGTTAAAGTTATTTTTTGAAAAAAGACAGTGACAGGTAGGCTTTTTATGCTAGAAAAGACTGTAGAGAAGAGACACAACTGTCACTCCTTCTGTTCAGCAGCATTACCTCATTACTTGTGTTCACAGCTCATTCATTTGCAAATCCTACCCCATTCAGGTCACAGCTGTCACTCCTTCTGCTGTCTCCTCAGTCAAGCTAAATGACTGCCTCCTCACTCTAGCCCTTCCCTACTGACCCTGTCTTCTATTCATTTCAGCATGTTGTTCTGTGCTTGTGTGGCAGAGCCAAGTCCTGGTCTGGTGACAGAGCAGTGCCAAAAAGAGAAAAAGAGAAAGAGCTAGTGACAGGAAGAAGGCTGACATGCTGTGCACTACACTATGCACCCTCACAGATACCCAGGCACCAGGGGTCATTTGTGGGGAGTCAAAGGGAGACTAGCCATTTTAGGATGGTGGTGGTCCACTTACTCAAACTAGCATCAATTTTGGGGCATGTTTTCTCTTACTCACCATCAAAAAGGAACATAGAATTAGTAACCATTGTATTAGTAACCAATGTACAATTCTGTATCTTACATAGTCCTAACTACAAAACTGAATTCTATCTCACTCAATTCTCTCAACCATATCCAAATTCTACAAAAATAGAAACAACAAAAATAACACCCCTAGACTTGTGTTTGAAGAAAAGTGTGGCTTAGATTGTGTGCCTGGCTGTGGGGGCAATCCACTGTAGAAGAACCTGGGCAAGTTTCCAGTGGCTCCTACTTAAGTAAGTGCTACATGTGGTGGCTCAGTCCTGGATTTTCCCTAAGGATATTGCAGTGGTTGCTATTAGAAATGGAAGAAAATGGGAGAGATTGCAGAGTGCAATTGGTAGAGAGAAGTGTCCTGTCACAGGGAGGAATGTCTGCTCTACAGTGGGAACTGCCAGTGCAGGAGCATTTCTGAGAGGTGACATTGAAAGGGTTAACTCACCAGCCAAGTTTGCTTGGGGACAAGTGAAGTTGAAATCTCTGCCAATGTGTGTGACAGTAGATACTGCCTGCTTTGCAGCAGACACTATTAATGTTGGAGTACCTCTGAGTAATGGCGGTGGGATGAGTTAATGTGCAGTACAGGAAACAGAGCCCTGGAGGAGTCTACCCAGCAGGTGGAATTACCGCCTATTGAAGCCTACTGCTAACAGTGGGCGGAGTCCATAAGACTGGGCGGAGCAAGTATATTTCTTCTAGGTGTAACCGAGAAGAAGCCACGTGGTAAAAGTTACAACATGGAGTACATTTGTTTCTTTGGACCCCATGCCACTGCTGGATAAGGATCAGATTGGATGGTCGAGCTACAGAACAGGTTACTCACTGACACTGGTGTACGGCTAGTACTGCAAGGCATTCTAGCTGTATGCCATAAGGGCAGAGTTGAGCATGATGCAATTGTCTGCAGGAAGTGACAGTGTCTTACACTCCTGGAGCCGGAACAGTCATTGTGACTGTGTACTGAAACGACTTGAACTGTCAAGTTTAAAGTGGCCATCACCTTTCACTTAGTCAAGATTATGTGGGCTGCTGTTGTGGAAAAGAACATGTGCTCACTAATGTTCTAGTGCAGAGGAGGGAAGACTTTCTATCAAGCTCCTCAAACAAAGTTCTTCATGTTTCAAGTTCAAGTATTAAACTGAACTGCAACTTAAAGGGACACTCCACTCATTATAAATCACTTTCACCCTTGCAACAAAGGAAAAAGGATACTTTGGCTCATGATTAGACATGTCATGCTGAAGTGTGTTCGGGTGAGTCATTGCTTTTGGCGTGAGCAAAAGGAGAAGTTTGTTTTTCAAGTTATTCAAGTAGGAACTAAACTTTTGCCCAACAAAGGGGGCAACCCTTGCTAATTCCCAGAATATGTCATTTTTAGCTGTAGTCTTGCTGGCTGGCTCATCAATGGAGACTCTTGAAAGCAAGAAGTTACTTTCTACCCAGCAGGGGGAGAATCCCTTGAAATTGAGTAGGTGCTCCTAATGCTGCAGAGGTGGTGGCGCTGCAAGTATCAGTTGAGCTGAGTGCCACATCTAATTAAGTTTATAGACTTTGGCTAGCAGAACCAGAACCCAAAACATTCTCAAATGACTCTTCTATTGTTCCTATGTATTCCTAAGTGTCCTTGGGTAGGGAGCATAATTTAATAGCAAGTTGTGTTCATTTCAGATGTCTAGATAGATTAGACTAGTTATGATGTCTGTTTGCGCACTGTTATCTACGGCTCTGAAGGATTCTATATGTCAAGAAGTAGCCAAATGTACATATGTTGTCAAATCACAATAATAACATTATAAGTGCTCCTTTATGTCCAGTAAGGCCTGGTAGTGTTTAGGACACTAAGTGGCATGATTTTGCTAATTGTAGGACGTGATAGTGTTTGAGTGCTATAGGGATTTATGTGCTTTAGTGTAGATTGTGCACACTTGCATAAGTGTTACATTTAGCTATAACATTTTTGGTCGGGAACATTATGTTCTAGTATTGCAAACTTTTGGAGGGTTATCTCTTTGGTGATAGTTCTTTAATCTTTGTCTTGTTAAGTAGGTTGTACATATTAGTTTTGATAGGATGTACTAACCCTGCTTTCTTCTAGATGAAGACTATTGAAATTGGCTTCAGTACTTACCTATTACTGTGTATATGTGTGTGTGTGCTTAGATAGCAATAGGGATGAGTATAGGGATGAGTATGGACAAGAAATGTGTATATTTGCTACGTCACTTCACCACTCCATTTATTTTTTGGCAGGCAGTGCACTTGTTGCTAGTATTTTGAATATCAGTAGGGATCTACTAGATCTACCTATATATTTTGTATTATATTTTGTGCTAAAAGTATTTCTACTGCTAAATGGATTTGTACATATTATTTATTGCCAATATGTGGAATGACACATGGCATTTGTTAATTGTTAACCTCCCTTTTCACCTCCAACTTTATCTTTATGATTTCACAAGTAGAGAAAAGAGCACATAGGCTCTGGTGCAGAAAAAAACTTTTTATTGATTAAATAAAAAGAATAAAAGCAATACACTCCCAAACATGAGTAGATACAGGAACATCATTCATTCAAATCCCTTCTCAGCAATGTATGTCCTCAGCAGAGTTGTCAGCTAACATTACAAGGAGATATGATCTTCAGATCCGAGTGCAGCTGATGCCACAATGCACACTGAACGATCCCATAGATAATGTAGCTGATTCCGATATTTTTTTAAAAAGTTATTTCATATATATATACATATTCAAACCTACCAGTACAAACACCATATAATTGGGTACCCTCCAATGATTAGGCTGTGACATACTAGATGTGCTATACTAGATGATGTGTTTTTGATGTTTTCCTGCCAAATAAATTGGGGGATTGAGTCCACCATGAACTCATTGTCTTGTTTCTTTCCACTTTATGCGTCTTCTTCTCTCTTTCTCCTGTCTCTCCCAGTACTTCCCACCTGCCCCCTTTCTGTCCTGTTACAGCCAAAGATAGTTTACACATGGCAAATTCCTCCATTTTATTGTAATTATTACCCTGACCTTATGGTCTTAGTGTGGAGCTTATCTTTCGTAATAAGGAAACTCTGGCTTTCTGTTATTTTTGCCCCACTCATGCAGTCAATAAATGTCTTCAAGAAACCCATTTTTAACAATATTCACTTTAGTGAATAATATCCTCAAATCTATCACCAATACCATCCATAATTGTAGAGTGGCATTGACAGAATTTACTGTAGAGGTTCAGCTAATTTTATTTGTCAGAAATGAAATATCTATTGCGTAAATACCTGATTGTGACAGGTCTTTTACGTGAGACTGAAATTACAGTTATTAGCTATTATGCTCTAAACCAGGCCCAAGTCCCATTCTTCACTCTTCTTCTAAAAACTATTGCATCTCAATAGAAAGGCATGGTTATCATGTGTGGTGACTCCATTCTTACTTTTTACTCCCATAAATTTGGGGATTCATCATTGCACTCACAACCATCTAAAGCATATTGAGATGTTCCTTCTTAAAAGCTTACTTTCAGATTGTTGACACGAGCTCAAGTCCCCAAACTTGACTACATGCCATATATTTGTCCTAATCTTGTCACCATTTCTAGTTTCCCAATCCCACATATGCCAAATCCTCTGGTCTGATTATGTTGTAGTGTGTATAAAATTGTCTGCCTTTATTCCCAGGCAAAGTGCAACACATGGATGTCTCTCTTTTTTGGAAAGCTCAGAAACAAGTTGTCAGGGAAACATTAAGTCTAGCCAAACTGGAACAGGATTTTAAAGCCTGTGTTGACTCATTTAAGGCAAATCCATCAATTCTTAGTAAAGATAAACTAGAAACTGCAAGACAGAACCTTAAAGTACAACTATAAGCAAACATTTTTTTTTATCATTTTGGATAGAACAAGGTAGGGTTATAACTAGGGATGATCGAACGGTTCGGGTCGACCATCGGTTCGACCCGAACATTGGCTGTTCGAGGTTCGGCCGAATTTAGAACTTTCTGCCCAAAAAGTTCGGAATTTGGCAACCAGAACTGACCAAAATGCAATGGTTCAGGAAATGGGCTTTAAAAGCCCGTGATTGGACCAGAACCATCAGTAAAAGCCAATTGAGGGGCAGGAGAATGCTAGGAATGTGATTGGAGTGACTAGGGGGTCCATAGTCCAATTATTAGTGAATACGCCCCCCAGTATATAAGATAGCCCCCGCCAAATTCCTAGCATTCTCATACAGGGACATGAAAGAGAATGGAATGCTGCTCTGTTACTTCTGTTACAATGTGTTACAAAGTGTAATTTAGCAATTTTTAGTGTGAGGAAAGGGATATCTAGTGTAGTTAGGGTGCTATTTTTCACTATAGTTAGCTTTAATAATTTAGTTTCTGTAGGGAAAGTGTTAAGTGTAAGGGGACCGTAGTGTAGTGTAGGGTTAACTGACTCTGACTGCTATGGCAGGGTGACAAAACCCTTCCATAGCAGGGTGACCGCTATAGAGAAAAGATCGTTTCTCTTGTGTCACTTCAGAGCAGGAATATGGCTCCGCTCCCGTCAGCATTTTTTTTGCTGCAGGCGTTAATAGTGCTTTTTTGAGGACATGTTTGGAGTCAGGCATGACATCTGAACATGTCTATAGGGGTATATATACATACACCCATGTCTGTATATATACACCTGCACATATATAGGTGTTAAAGGAGCAGAACACTATACTTTTGCTAATGAAATCATTTGCACTAATATGGTTACACTCCCAACACCTATATATGTGTAAGTGTAATATACATATCAGTGTGTGTGTATATATATACCCCTATACAGAAGTTCAGATGTTTTGCCTGCCTCCAAAGAACCCAAAAAAATGCCCAAAAAATGCCTGCAAGAACAAACCTGGGGATTTTTTTTTGGCGCTGGCATTTTTTTGGGCATTTTTTTGGGTTCTTTGGAGGCAGGCAAAACATCTGAACTTCTGTATAGGGGTTTATATATATATACACACACACTGATATGTATATTACACTTACACATATATAGGTGTGTTAGGAGCCTAGCCATATTAGTGCAAATTTGTCAGGGACTCAGACGCCGCTGTGCAGCCTACAATCCATCTAGGCGAGTGCGCATGTGCGTGCGTCATGACGCACATTGTTCCAACCCAGCCTCCTCTTAAGGATCACTCACCCTCTCATCCAGTGCTGGATTATCGTCAGCTTCCTGTTTCCTGTTGCCTGTTTCCTGTTTCCTGTTGTGACTTAGGCTTGCTCCACGGACTTGTCTCTGTCTGATAACCTGTGTACCGACCCCGGCTTGCTCCACGGACCTGCTTCTGCCTGATAACCTGTGTACCGACCCCGGCCTGCTCCACGGACCTGCTTCTGCCTGATAACCTGTGTACCGAGCCCGGCTTGCTCCACTGACCTGCTTCTGCCTGATA
This sequence comes from Pelophylax lessonae, assembly GCF_965119305.1. Classification (NCBI taxonomy): domain Eukaryota; kingdom Metazoa; phylum Chordata; class Amphibia; order Anura; family Ranidae; genus Pelophylax; species Pelophylax lessonae. The sequence goes on along the minus strand of NC_138780.1, from coordinate 46,737,580 downwards.
ACCTGTGTACTGAACCCGGCTTGCTGTTACTTGGACCGACCACATGTGTATGACCCCCGGCCTGGCATTTACCACTGCACTGCTTGCTTTCACTGGAGCTTCTCAGAAGAGACCCGGATATCCCTCTCAGCTATCCACCTGCACCACCACAAGCATCCAGTGCTACTTGGGTCGCGTCACCTCCTGTCTCACTTCCAGGGGTGATTCGCACCGAGCTGCAAGGGAAGCCCTCTCAGCACTTCGGCCTCCACCCGGTGATCTGACAAAGTTATTTCATTAGCAAAAGTATAGTGTTGTGCTACTTTCACACCTATATATGTGTAGGTGTGTATATAAACCCCTATACAGAAGTTCCGATGTCATGCCTGCCTCCAAAGAACCAAAAAAAACCCCCCAAAAATGCCTGCAAGAACAAACCTGGGCATTTTTTTTGGCGCTGGCATTTTTTTGGGCATTTTTTGGGGGTTCTTTGGAGGCAGGCAAAACATCTGAACTTCTGTTTAGGGGTATATAAAAACACACACTTATATGTATATATACCCATACACATATATAGGTGTTAAAGGAGCAGAACACTATACTTTTGCTAATGAAATCATTTGCACTAATATGGTTACGCTCCCAACACCTATATATTTGTAAGTGTAATATACATATCAGTCTGTGTGTATATATATACCCATATACAGAAGTTCAGATGTTTTACCTGCCTCCAAAGAACCCAAAAAAATGCCAAAAAAATGCCAGCGCCAAAAAAAAAAATGCCCCGGTTTGTTCTTGCAGGCATTTTTTTGGGCATTTTTTTGGGTTCTTTGGAGGCAGGCAAAACATCTGAACTTCTGTATAGGGGTATATATATATATATATATACACACACACACTGATATGTATATTACACTTACACATATATAGGTGTTGGGAGCGTAACCATATTAGTGCAAATGATTTCATTAGCAAAAGTATAGTGTTCTGCTCCTTTAACACCTATATATGTGCAGGTGTATATATAAAGACATGGGTGTATGTATATATACCCCTATAGACATGTTCAGATGTCATGCCTGACTCCAAACATGTCCTCAAAAAAGCACTATTAACGCCTGCAGCAAAAAAAATGCTGACGGGAGCGGAGCCATATTGGTGCTTTGAAAGTGACAAAATACAAACAATCTATTTTTTTCTGGTTCCGGACATGCTACAGAGCTGAAACTTCACAGTTACACCTTTTAGACCCCCCAGATACGAAATCCAAAGTCAAAATCAAAAAATCTCTTTTTTTTTTCTTTCAATAATTGGCTCTCTATCAAAAATGACAATTTTTAAGAACTTTTTTTTGTGTGATTAATAGTCCCTGGGGCATGACCCAGAACCCTAGGCACTTTTTAGGGGCATTTATTGGGTTTTAGGGCTTTAAAATAGTGTTTTTTGATTACCGAAGTTCGGGTCCCATTGATTTCAATGGGGTTCTGAAATCCGGGCCGAACTTTCGGGTAGTTCGGATGTTATGGCCGAACCAAACTTTTCAAAAGTTCGATCATCCCTAGTTATAACCCCTGTCCGATTTTCCTTCACTTCCTGTCTCATAGCCAAACAGGAAGTAGGAGGAAATCCCTTCAAATTAAGGGAATTCCTTGGTGACCCCCAGGTCACAAGAATTAGTGACCCATTGGAAGATTTCCCCTCTATTACTTTTCTGGGGACAACCCAAAATTTAGAATTTTCTTTGATTTTTGTTTTCACTTTCAATGATAATGGTAAACAGGACAAATAGTTGAGGATTAATCTCCTTGGGGAGGGGGGGGGGGGGTGCTCAGACAACAATAAAAACTGACAAGTTTTTTAATCCCTCTCTACTCTATCAAAAAAAAAAAAAAAAAAGGAAAAAAGGCTTTGCCTTTAGTTTTACTTGAATCGATTGCTAACAGGTCACGCAGAAATACATTTACTCAGAACAGCTTGTAAATTCAGTCGTACGGGTCATAAACAAGACTCTCTTTTAGCTACTAGGTTACAAAACCTTTATCCTTCTTTCAAACCTTTCCAATGTAGAAATAACAATGCTTATTAAAGCTCTAAAGCCACATAAAAAGCAGGGCCTGATAAGTTTACAGCCTCACACTACAACAATTTCTCAGACCTTCTTACCCCCCCCCCCCCCGGCAAGTAAAGGCCTTTATTAGCAATGGACAAGCATAAATCATAAGACAAGAATCCCTGAAAGCTTCTTTATGTATGATATCCCAGCCCAATTCTGACACTTAAAGTGGATGTAAACCCTCATATATACCAAGTTAAGTGAACAGCCTCAGATGATACACAGAGAGGAAACAAATCTACAAAAGTTTTACGTGTATATCTGCTGTCTTCAGCTAAAGTGGACAGCGTGTTAGAATTTTTCAGCACTGGGAGTGTAGTCTTGGCAGAAACTGTGAGGCAGCTAATTGGAGGAAAGGCACCCCCCCCCCCCCCCTTCACATAGGCAAAGAAAGAAAGTTATGTGCTGTGAATATACCAGCTCTCTGATAATTTATTATTAGCACCCACCCTGACACAAATTTCAGCCTGGTTTTAAGTCCTGTGTCGGAAAACTTATTTTCAGAAGTTATCATGCTGACAAAAGAATGGAGCAGCAGAAACACACGGGACTCAGGGCTTTGGAGAGAGATAAGAAAACACTGCAGATATATGTGCCTAGGTCAAGTCTCATTAAATCAAGTTTATATCCACTTTAACACTGATTCACCTTTAGCCCTATACTGTATCCTTAATAAATGTTGACATAAACCTTCTGATCAAGATTTTCTCTACAAGGTTGAACATTATACTAAGCAGCCTCTTAGGGAAAGATCTGGTGGGTTTTATTCCTAAACGCCAGGCTAGTGACAACATCTGCAGGATTACCCTGTTATCTGCAGGATTACCCTGTTTAGCATGAGTTCAGGCCGAAAATTGGCTGTTCGCCCCGTTCAGGGAACACACAAATTTGCAGGGTGTTCGGCGGGTGTTCGCCCGGCCAAACTCCCTGCAATGCACTGCAATGCATTCTGCGCCCTGATTGGGCAAAGCTTTGTCCAATCAGGGTACAGTAAAAGCTGGTTGTTAAAAGCGGAGCTGGGAAGCCAGCTGCAAAGTCCTTACCAAACGATGAGTCATCAGCTGTCAATGGGTTTCCCCGCTGACAGCTAAATAAAAAAAAAAAAATGTGCCAGTAAAAAATTGTAAAATAAAGCATGCAGCCTGGCAAGTTAGGAAAAGGGGGAGACTGAGTGAGTGCCCCCCCCTTCTGAACCATACCAGGCCACATACCCTCAACATGGGGGGGTTGGTTCTTTGAGGCAGGGGAGACTTTGACCGCCCCCCCACCCCAAAGCACCTTTTCCCAATGTTGATGGAGACAAGGGTCTCTGTCCTACAACCCTTGGCTAAGATTGTGCGGGACTGCAGGCGGTGGGGGGGGGGGGGGTTTATCTGAATCTGGAAGCCCACTTTACCCCTACCCATTCACCAAACAAGTGTCAAAAAGTAATAAAAACGCAGAGACAGTTTTTGACAATTCCTTTATTAAAAAGAAAAAAAAAAGCTGTCCCCCCCCTCGCTGTAAATCTACCATCAATCATGTGGTGTTACAAAGGAGACAGTACCACCAGATAATTTCACCAGGTGGCCCTGCCTTTCCCTATATAGGAACTGTCAAAGGGCAGAGGAGGCATTCGGCGGTCGGCCGTCAATGAAGGCGGAGGGTTTTTTTTTGGAGGGGGGTTCTTCATGGGGTGCGGCAGGCAGTGTGATTGATGATGGATATACATCGGGGACACAGTTATTTTATACATCCCAACAAGCTGTCTGCATAGATGAGCCCCTGATTAAGTTTTCTGGCCTCCTTGCTTTCAGTTTCTCCCCAGCAAGCGTGCCAGATATGGGGTTAAAATGTATTAGCTCTGTGACAGGGCAATAGGCTATACATGGAGTTTCCTGGTTTATGAGGGAAAAGATAGCAGCGTGGAGCCCCGTGACTGCCTAGTCTACATAGAGAGCAGTGGGCTTGGTGATACCCTTATTTGGAAAGGGGTTCTACTTGTATGTGCACAATTATTACACAAGCATAGTTTTTAGACACCTTTATGAATTTGTAATTGGCGCATGTGGCACTATGCGACCTAAATGCCAGGGCTTCTCCCAACGGCTTGTAAATTCTCGACTTACATGGGGGGGAGAGAGCCTGCTTGAGAAGTAATGAATCACTTGAATTGAGGTGGAAGGACAAATTAAACTTTTTTGTTCTGTCATCCATTAATGCAGATACGACAGTCCAAACTGCAACGGTGACTGGTGTTGTTGAGAATCCCCTCTGTGTTCAGGGCTACAACCTTAACATGGGGGGAATGGACTTCAACGGCCAGATGAAGGCCAGACTTAATTGCCCATAAGGCCAGATGCTAGTACAAAAAAGTATCTGTATATTTATTCCAATTGGCTCTGTTCAATGCTTATGTTCTATACAAAGGGTCAGGAAGAAGTGGATCCTTCCTAAAAATCCAGGAAGAGATCATCACAGCCCTTTTGTTTCCAGAAGTTGCTGTGGCCCAATTTCCCAATCCAGATGCAGTGAGTCGGCTGCCTCAGAAGCATTTCCCGGATGTCCTCCCTGGTACCCCTACCGAAAGAGAACCCCAAAAAAGATGTTGTGTCTGTAGCAAATAGGGATATAGGCATGACACCCACTTTTTTTGTCCCTCCTGACCTGGTCAACCTGGTCTCTGCATCCAGGACTGTTTCGTCGCTACCACATACAAATGGATTATTAGTATAGGGTACAGCAAGGCACGGTCTATGGCACACACTGACTACCGCATTTTGAGAGACCCTAGCCTAGAATGTTTAAAGTGTATTTGAAATTACAAAAAAAATTGTAAAAAAAACTGTTTTACTGTACTGTATACTATATTGCTATACTGGGATGTTTTTTATTGTTACTATGTTTTATTTTTAACCATTGTTTGCTTTGCAGGTACACAATTCAGCTGCAGCACTTATCTGTTTATTCTGACAGCAACAGGGTGTGCTTTCAGCATACATAAATCAATGACTACAGCACTGTAAGAGGTGATTTCACCACCACAGTTTTAAAAAAAGAGCATACGTATATGGTGAACCATAGGGGCTGGGGTGGACAGAGGGACAGGGGGTGGATCTCCCCTTTGCTTCAGCATATATTTTTAACTCTTTTTTGGCACAGATTGCAATAAAAAAGTTATTGTTTTATTGAGTTAAGGTTTTATTGTTACTGTGTTTTATTGTTAACCATTGTTTGCTTTGCAGCTACGCCATTCAGCTGCAGCACTGATCTGTTTATGCTGATAGCAACAGAGTTTGCTTTCAGCAAACATACATCAGTGACTACAGCACTGCAGGAGGTGATTTCACCACTGCAGTTAAAAAAAGAGCATATATGCTGAAGCAAGGGGCTGGGGTGATCAGAGGGTAGATTGCAGAGATTTCTTCATCCACATCGATCGATGTGAATGGAGGAATCTGTCAGGTTCTTTTTTTTTTTTGTTCAGCCCACAGCATGCATGAAAAATAGAAGTGGATGGATTCAAGGTGATATATTCTAATGGTGGGCATACCACACTTTTTTTCTGGCAGAGATTTATTTATCCACATCGCTCGATATGAATGGAGGAATATGTTAGGTTCTCTTTTTTTCATTCAGCCCACAGGCTACGTGAAAAAAAAAAGGTTTACAATATATGCTCAACAAGGACAAGCAACGTACTGGTATGTTGCTGGACCTTTAGTGGTTATACTGGTTCAGGCATCATTTTGGTATTGTTTTTTTTTTAAGTCGACCGTCGGCTTCCATGTAAAAGCATTCCTAGCAGCTAATTAGCTGCTAGATTGCTTTTACAAGCAGTGGGAGGAGACATTTTCTTTGGCTCTCCTGTCCCAGGGGGAACCCCAGAATGCAGCAGGTCATTCTGCCAGCTGATCATGGAGCTGATCAGAGACCGGAATGGCTCCAATCATCTCAGATGCTTTAAGGGCAGTGAAGAGATCTAGAGTCTAATAGACCCCAAATTAAAAATATTGTACATGTCACTACCTATTGCTATCATAGGGGGTTCTTACATTCCCTGTGATAACAATAAAAGTAATAAAGAAAAATGAAAGGCACAGTCTAAAAAGAAAATAAAATAGCAAAATAAATCATTTAAAAACAAAAAAAGTTTAACCACTTAAGCCCCGGAAGATTTTACCCCCTTCCTGACCAGGGGATTTTTTGCGATTTTTTACTGCATGACTTTGACGGACAATTGCGCGGTCGTGCGACGCTGTACCTAAACAAATTTCACGTCCTTTTTTTCCCCACAAACAGAGCTTTCTTTTGGTGGTATTTGATCACCTGTGCGATTTTTTGATCATGCGCTATAAACAAAAAAAAAGCGCAATTTTTGCAAAAATAACAATATTTTTCACTTTTTTTTATATGAAATTCCCCCCCAAAAAAATGTAACATTTTAACATTTTCGGCCAAATTGTTTTACGCTACATATGTTTGGTAAAAAAAATTGCAAAAAGCGTATTTTGATTGGTTTGCACAAAAGTTATCGCGTTTACTAACAAAGGGAAAGATTTTTGTCATTTTTGGTGTTTTTTTTTAACGAGTAATGGCGGCGATCTGCGATTTTTTTTGTGGTACTGCGACATTGCGGCGGACAGATCGGACCCTTGGCTGACATTTTTGACACTTTTGGGGGTACCAGTGACATTACTGCAGTAATCAGTGCTATATATATGTACTGTTACTGCAAAAATGACACTGGCAGGGAAGGGGTTAACTGTATTGGACAGGGAGGGGTTAAGTGTGTCCTAGGGGCGTGATTCTAACTGTAGGGGGACAGGTCTCCTAGTGTAAAAACAAAGATCATAGTAGAACCGTCTGATCTTCATTTTTACACAGGGGAGAATGACAGGCGGCTTGTTTACATAAGCCGCTCTGTCTTTCTCCCGCTGTACCTGCGATCGTAGTGTGACCGGCGGACATCGGGTCCGCTGGTCACACGCCCGCACTCCTCTGTGAACGAGCCGAGGCGGGCGCGCGCTCGCTCGCTATTGGCTCTAAAAGGAGTGACAGGCGAGCAACGTAGACCTACGTCACTCTGCCTGGCCGGGGCTGACTGCCTCAGTAAATATACTGTGAGCAGTCGGCAACCGGTTAAAGCACTTCTGTCCCCTTCTGTTCTCACACGCAAAGGCAGAATGCTAGCATCAGTCTTGTGTCGTATGTAAACAGCAATTGTACCATGCATGTGAGGTATCACTGTGAATGTCAGATTGAAGGCAGTAATTCTAGCACTAGACTTCCTCTGTTAATCTGATAATCTGATAACCTGTAAAAGCTTTTAAAGGCTTTTAAAAATGTATGTAGTTTGTCTCCTGCACGGGCATGCGTAATTTTAAAGGACGTAGTGTTTGGTATGTATGTACTCGGCGTAAGGTCATATTTTATACTCTTTCAAACAATTGGGCAATATATTGTGTTTTTGTGCATTGGTATTCAAAACAGTGCAGTTTTTCCCAAAAAAAATTGTGTTTGGAAAATTGCTGCACAAATATTGTGTGACAAAAAAAAATGCAACACCCACAATTTTATTCTGTAGGGCCTCTGCTTTAAAAGGATATATAATGTTTGGGGGTTTAAAGTCATTTTCTAGAGTAGAGATTCTAAAGTAATTTTCTTGCAAAAAACTTTTTTTTTTTTTAATGTAAACAAAAACTGTCAGAAAAGGTTTGGTCTTGAAGTGGTTAGAAAAATGGGTGATGTAGACACCCTAAGCTATTTGCTGAGAGGCATGTTGAGTCCATGGAATATTTTAAGTTTTAAGTTTCAGCAAATAGCTTGGGGTATCTAGTTTCCAAAAAAGGGGTGCATTTAGGGGTGGGGGGTTGTGCTATCTTGGCATTTCAGGGCCCCCATAACTGTGGTAGGTAGTGAAGAAATAAAATAAGCAATTTATGCCCTTTGAAATCCTGAAGGCAGTGATTGGTTTTCGGCACCCATACACGGCTAGACTCCCAAAAAGTCTCTAACATGTGGTAGTTCCATACTCAGCAGAAGCAGCAGAATGTTATCTTTTTTTTGTTATTTTCCAGAAACTTGTGGCAAAAAAAAATAAAATAGTCCATGGACCCAACATGCCTTTCAGCAAATAGATTGGGGTATCTAGTTTCCAAAAAAGTGCATTTGGGGTGGGGGGGGGGGTGGGGGGGTTATGCTAGATACAGTATCTCCAAAAAGTGAGTGCACATTTTGTAAATATTTTATGACATCTTTCCGTGTGACAACACTGAAGAAATGACATTTTGCTACAATGTAAAGTAGTGAGTGTACAGCTTGTATAACAGTGTAAATTTGCTGTCCCCCTCAAAATAACTCAACACACAGCCATTAATGTCTAAACCGCTGGCAAGAAAAGAAAAGAGTATACCCCCAAGTGACAATGTCCAAATTAGACCCAATTAGCCATTTTCCCTCCCTGGTGTCATGTGACTTGTTAGTGTTACAGGCTCTCAGGTGTGAATAGGGAGCAGGTGTGTTAAATTTGGTGTTATCGCTCTCACTCTCTCTTACTGGTCACTGGAAGCTAACATGGCACCTCATTGCAAAGAACTCTCTTGGGATCTGAAAAAAAGAATTGTTGCTCTACAAGAAGTTGAGTGCGCATGCTCAGCGTCATATCCAAAAGTTGTCTTTGGGAAATAGACGTAAGAGTGCTGCCAGCTTTGCTGCACAGGTTTAAGGTGTGGGGGGTCGGCCTGTCAGTACTCAGACCATACATCGCACACTGCATCAAATTGGTCTGCATGGCTGTCATCCCAAGCCTCTTCTAAAGATGATGCACAAGAAAGCCCGCAAACAGTTTGCTGAAGACAAGCAGACTAAGGACATGGAATACTGGAACCATGTCCTGTGGTCTGATGAGACCAAGATTAACTTATTTGGTTCAGATGGTGTCAAGCTTGCATGGCAGCAACCAGGTGAGGAGTACAAAGACAAATATGTCTCGCCTACAGTCAAACATGGTGGTGGGAGTGTCAGGGTCTGGAGCTGCATGAGTGCTGCCGTCACTGGGGAGCTACCGTTCATTGAGGGGACCATGAATGCCAACATGCACTGTGACATATGGAAGCAGAGCATGATCCCCTCCCTTCTGAAACTGGGCTGCAGGGCAGTATTCCAACATGATAACGACCCCCAAACACACCTCTAAGATGACCAATGCCTTGCTAAAGAAGCTGAGGGTAAAGGTGATGGACTGGCCAAGCATGTCTCCAGACCTAAACCCTATTGAGCGTCTGTGGGGCATCCTCAAACAGAAGATGGAGGATCCCAAGGTCTCTAACATCCACCAGCTCAATGATGGGAAAATGGCTAATTGGGCCCAATTTTGACATTTTCACTTAGGTGTGTACTGACTTTTGTTGCCAGCGGTTTAGACATTAATGGCTGTGTGTTGAGTTATTTTGACTGGACGGTAAATTTACACTGTTATACAAGCTGTACCCCCACTACTTTACATTGTAGCAAAGTATAATTTCTTCAGTGTTGTCACGTGAAAAGATGTAATAAAATATTTACAAAAATGTTAGGGGTGTACTCACTTTTGTGAGGTACTGCAAATGTTGTTTGGGCACAGCGTTGCATGACCACGCAATTACCAGGTAAAATAGTGCAGTGCCAAATTCCAAAAAATGCTCTGGTCAGGAAGGGGGCGAATCCTTCCGAAAGGTCAAATGGGATTTGACTAATTTTTTTTCTTTAGCAATGTCATTTTTGCTGCAGTATGTTCTATGCATGCTTCAGATGCACCACTTTACAGGCAGACTACGGAGACCCCCAGGCACTATATTTAAAGGAATTTTTCATTACTATTGTTGCACTTTAAGCATCGTTAAAATCATTGATCCTGAAACAATGATAGTTTTAAAAAAAAAAATGTTTGTATTGATACATGTCCCCCAGGGCAGTACCCAGACCCCATACCCCTTTTATGGCCAATTACTTGCATAAAAGCCTTCAAAAAGGGCCTTTTTGATTCTTCCTGTTCGGCTTCCTTAGATTTCAATGGGGTTCGCTGTTTGGGTTAGAACATTTCCCCTGTTCAGGGGATCTGCTGAAAATCGAACAGGGGGATGTTTGGCCCATCTCTATTAATATTGCATGAAAGTGGTCCAACAAGAAAGTAAATTTGTAAGTGATCAAATAAACATATAGAAGTTCTATGTACTCCTTGCGGGAGGGGGGGTTAGGAGGGTCATGGGTAAAGAAGGGAAAGTAGTGAGTTAGTATGGGTGAGGGGCAGGTAGGGTTTTAGGGTGGGGAAGTAGCAAGGGTAGAGTTAGCATGTAGTGTGGACTAGCCAATCAATAGTATACATCATTAACAACATCCATGGCCCTACTTATTTTATGCCACCCATAAATGGAAATTTGATCCATCAACAAGATTTCTTCTTTATAAACTTTTCCTAGGGCTCTTGTCAAGCATTCTGGGTTTCTGCCAGCTCCCTGACAAGGCTGTTCCTTATACACTCTCCTACTTTTTCAGACAACAGACCCCATCTCTCAAATGCAGGGTTGCCATCAGGGGGGTACAGCCCATACAGATGTAGGGGGCCCAGACGTTCCGAGGGGCCCAGTCCTGAGGCATGCCCAGGCTCCAAGTTGACACCTCCCCTACACTGGCAACTAGTCTCTACTCTTGCTGGAGCCACCAGTTGCACTGGCTCCTGACTCTCAGCCTCCCCCTGGCCGCTGCTGTCAAAATTATTGGTTGCTAGGACCCCCTGGTGTCCTTGCGTTCAATCAAATTCATTCACAGGCCCAGGCAGAGGAGGAGGATGTAACTTGGTGGTCAGGCCCGGGGGGCCCAGGCCTAAATCTGTGTAAGGGGCCCCAAAATTTCTGATGGCTGCCCTGCTCAAATGACACATAGTATCCTAAATATTACTTGCTTAGACCTTGTAGGTACATCACATAAGTTATATTTGTTCATAGATGATGCTCTTCTCTTCAATACTTTTCCCATGACCTTTTTATCTTCTGAATAGTCTTCAGCAGTTTGCCCTCCTCTTTGGCTTGAACATTAACAAAACAAAATCCATAGCTCTCAATATCTCTCTTCTCCCTCCAACAGTCTTACTACTGCAATCCAGTTCCTATTATACTTTATACACAGCTAATTACCTCTCTTTAGTCTCTAAGTTTAAGGTTTTTGTGTCAGTAAGTGCCAGATATAATATTTCATGGCTTAGAAAAACAGCCACAGTGAGGCTACTTTCACACTTGTATGACCTGAAAGTCTATAGACCTCAAGTCTCTACTTTGAAGTCGCACAGGTATGAATGGTACTCATTGGAAATCATGGGGTACGACTTGTCATATGACTTTGCAGTCCCAAGTCACACAAGTGTGAAAGGGGTCTGAAAATGACTCTTTTGCTAGAAATGTTATACCCTTTCAGGGTTCTCCCAGTTTGGGCTCATGCACACTGCATCTCAAAGAAGCTGCTCTTACAGTCTTTTTAGCTTTTTTGAGCTCTCATTTTTTTCGGCCTGGAAACTCCCTTCCATGTTAGCCATTGTGTCCATGCACACTATGACTTTTTCAGGAGTTTACAAGCAAACCCCCCCACCAAACTTGTGTTTTTGAGAGGAGCTTTTGAGCAGAAAAGAGACCTAAGTACCAAAAACTGCGTGAAAAAGTGTGAAAAGCATGAAAAAGTACAAAAAAAATTTTCTATGGAGCTCAAAAACACACACAAAAAAAGGGAAAAATTAGCTGAGGGAAGGGTTTGTGAATAGAAATGCTTATGCTAAAAAAAGCTCAAAGAAGCTCAATAAAAACATGCAAAAGAACACAAAGAAGAACAAGCTTCTTCAAGCTTGTAGGCAGAAAATTAAAGCTCAAATGCCTGTAAAAGCTGCCGTGTGCATGATCCCTTAGGGTTCCTGCACAAATGCTTTAGAGCCCATTCACACTGAGCAAACAGCCGCCAGAGAGTTAAACCACAGCGGTTTACATCTCCAGCAGCTGTCCGTTCTGATGGCGCTGGGAGGGGGTGTGGTGAGCGCATTCAATGCATCACACAGTTCCTTTTTTTTTTTTTTGTAGATACTTTATTTATTTATTTATTTTTTATTTAAAAGGAAACTTATAGAAACTTTATTTAAAGTGCAGAAAAGTGACACTTCCTTCATGTCTCTAGACAGCAGTGTGATGTGCTTCACTGCTGTACAGTGACATTAAATCCTGAATTAGCCGTAAGACTCCACAGACACAGGTTTCATGCTTCATCTTTAATAATCACAAACCCAGGATACCAGCAAGGACCTTGTTTTTATATAAGCTCCATGGAGGCTTGGGATTACCCAATTTTTCCAATTATTAATTAGCATCCTGGCTCAACCAGCTCATGAAATATCTTTCAATCTCTAAAACTCATCACTGGGAAAGCAAAGAAGCGACAGAAGTCATATTTGGCTGACCACCAAGTTTTGCTCAGGGCGTGTTAGTACATTAGGGAAGAATGTTAAACTTCTGTCGAGATGGTGTCTAATGTTTACACGCATTGCCACCTACGTTCCAAATAACTCCCTCCATCCTTCTGTGGCTGTACTTAGTCAGGCTCATACATGCATGTCTGGTGGCAGTGCGTTGTTGTCTTCCAGAGCGAGCGTAGATATATGTGGGTTCTTCCGTGGATCTAAGCAGGCGGCATGTGGGTCCCTGCACCTGGGCAGCGCTTGAGAAGAAGAAGAAGCTGCTCTATGGACAATGAAAGAAGAAGCAAGGCACCTCTAAGTGCAGTAGGTAAAAGAGGTAAAAGATTAAAAGCAATTACAAAATAGCAGGCTGTAGCAGGTAAAAGAGAGCTAAAGTGATCCAAGATTCCATCCGGAATCTGCAGGGCCACTGCTCTGATGTGAAGACATCCGGAGCTTCGCTTCCTGTGTGGGCGTTCTCTAGACAGTGTACGACATCCGGTTCCTAACAACTATGCAGAGGCGTGAGTGACCGGTATCCAATGATGCGGGTGGATGGGCGGTTACATGTTTTGGAGCATGCGCTGCTCCTTCATCAGACCTCAGTCTGAGGTCTGATGAAGGAGCCGCGCATGCTCTGAAACATGTCTCGCGTCTCTGCATAGTCGCGTCTCTGCATAGTCGTGTCTCTGCATAGTTTCTAGGAACCCAATGCCGTACGCTGTCTAGAGAACGCCCCCTGTCTTCCAGAGCCCCCACTCACTTCAGGGCAATTTAACATGTCAAATCACATCCTATTGCTGGCAACGGCACCGTCCGAATCGATGCAACGCCGACTTTGCTGCGCCGCACCGATTTCCAACAGTAGTTTCTGCACTACTTTTGGCGACTTCAGCGGCAATTTCAATAGAAATCTGTGCATGAGCCCTCACAGATTTCTTTCAAATTGCCCCCAAACCCACAACAAAATGTATGTTTGAAATCGTGCGAGTTCAGCTCCACACAAGGGCTAAGGAACTGATTGTCCTTCTCAATAGGAAATCCTAAAGTGGTATTAGGCCCAAAACCATAAGGGTCCTTTCACACGGCCGCTCCGTGTGTCCGCAAATCATCCCATCCGTTTGCGGATGATTTGCGGACATAATGTAAGTGAATGGCACTGCTGGTGTCAGCGGAATACCATCCGCTGACACCCGATTTTCCTCCTGTCATTTCTGTTCCGTTTTTACGAATGGAACAGAACCCCATTTTCCCTTCCGTGTAAAAAACGTAAAGGAAGGAAAATCGGATGTCAGCGGTGTCATCCGCTGACATCCGCAGTGCCATATACTTACATTATGTCCGCATATCATCCGCAAACGGATGGGATGATATGCGGGCACATGGAGCGGATGACACAAATGTCATCCGCTCCGTGGAAAAAAAAAAAAAAAAGTCCCGCAGCGGACCTTTCACACGTAGCGGCCGTGTGAAAGAAGCCTAAAACTGTAGTTTCCTAATCATATATGTGGTGGCTGCATTAGTTTTCTTTTTTTTAAGGCTTTTTTCCTCTGTTTTTAACTGGTGATCTGGTCAGTAACACACCTCCTGTAGTAGAGTAGCTCAATTCTAGATGAAAGAGCACAGGGGGTACATTTGAACAGCAGTCTTGTCAGTCTGGGTGGAGGGGAGTGTTAGATGGACTAGCAGATTTAAATACATTAACACATTGAAGCCAAACTCTAGCTAATACTTTATAAGCAGTTACATTTTTTTTTTTTTTATTTCTTGGGATAAAGATTTTACATAAATAAATAAAAGTCTATTATTGTAAGCAGCCAGTGGTACATGGTTTGTCTCATCCCTGTAAATGAAAGATAGTTTTTCTTTTGAGAAACAATAGACTTAGCCTCGGTTCACACTAGGGCGACCTGTGAGGCGACCTGGTCGCCTCACAGGTCGCCGCAGGTCGCCTCCCATAGGGAAGCTGCGGACCCGTTCTAATAGGAGCGACACAAGTCGCTCCGACCTAGAAAAAGGGTCCGTATGCTTCTTTGGGGCGACCAGGAGGCGACCGCCATAGACTTCAATGTTATGAAGTCCGTGGCGGCCGCTCCGAGGTCGCGGCGTGCTGCTCGCACCGTGATCTCGGAGGTCGCCCCGGGAAGTAGCGTCGCGGTAGTGTGAACCGGCGCTTACTGACTGAATCACTAGGTGAAAATAGAAGAAAAGAAAGCCTAAAGCTAGATAAACACTTTTGTTGGTAGATTTCCTTTAGACTTACCTTCAACTATGTAGTGCAATGGCCTGTCTGTATACAAATTGAAAGTGTTTAGGTCTGACCTCATATTATATGGTTTTGGCAAATCTAAAGGAACAAATCTTCAGAAATTTGTATAGTGTGTGTATCAGCTTTTAGAAAAGAAAATGAATCCAGCCATCACGGCTAAGAATTGGTAAGCTGCTATAAAATAAATATTTGCATTTGGCTTTAATACTGCTTAAGGTTATTAGTTCTATTCAATTTAAACTGATATTATGGGTACTTGCAGCTGCATTATTATGATAGTCTTTCTGAACTGAATAGGAGTGTTGCAAGAAACGTGATCAATGGAAAACATTACTGTGGGACAGCAGCTTATTAGAAGCTAGAGGAGATCAGTGAACACATTTGCTAGTCTCCCTCCCCTCTATCCTACGACACCCACCATGACAGTCATTGACCTGCAGGTGAGACAGCTGAATGCAGGAAACATGGTGGGTGGGTCAAGCTATGGGGTCTGTGCAGCCAAGAACGTATGTAAGGTTGGGTTCACACTGCTGTGATGAGCGGCTCACAGCAGGGCTCCGGTGAGTCCCTGTTCTCAGTTTCAGAATTGTCCGAAATGTTCCTGTCCAAATTTTAGGCTGAATTCGGACCTGAAACAGACCAGAAGATGCGCAGGATTCTTCTGCAAGCCGTCCTGGAGATGTTTTAACCAGTTCCATACAGTCAGCCATATTAGATGCGGGGAAACCCACATCCAATTTCCATAATTGTGAACCCAGCCTGAAACCTCATGCTGCAGATGACATACATCTTAAGCTTTTTCACTCATTGTTAAAAGTTTCCATCTATGCTTATTATTTTAACTATCGTATCAAATACCCTAAAAACAACAAAATAACACAAAATATGAAAATAAAAAAAAAAAAATCCAAGGCAAATAAAGTTTTTTTCATTCACTTGTAGGAGTATATTTTATCACATAAACTGTATGTTCATTTGTTTTTAGGCGCAGTCCAAATGGCAATATGAACATTTCTGAAACTGAAACAGAAGCATGTGCCCAGTGATACAATTGCTATTAGTGTAAAATACCTAAAAAAAGAACACAATGGAATTGATTTACAAAAACTGAAGATCTGGTGCAGCTTTGCATGACAGCCAATCAGCTTCTAACATAATTTTGTTCAATTAAGCTTTAGCAAAAAAAAAAAAAAAAAAACTGGAAGCTGATTGGTTTCTTTGCAGTGCTGCACCAGATTCTGCACTCTCCAGTTTTAATGAATCAACCCCATTGCACCAATAAAATGCAGAGAAAACATTTTATAAAGGCCACAGAATTGATTAAATTTGACATTTCTTACAAATTTTGTTGATTTATTAATGTTTATGTTTTCTTCAATCATGACGCATAATAATAATCATGTATGATGTGATTAAAATAAATAAAATATGATACGATACAGAAATATACTATAAAGCACCCTCACTTTCAAAAGATTGAGGGGGATACCCGCTGCTGGGCACAGTTTGTACCCATTGGGGTGTCCAGGGGCTGGTTAGCCCTCCCGTGAATTACCTCCTCAATTTTCGTGTTCTGATAATTATTTCTCAAGTCACCCTAGTAACCCGAGGAAGACTTGTGGCTTCCAACTCCACTCCACTGATGTCGACTCCCTGTAGCAGACTACCACCATTACTTGTACCATTACATTTACTACATAAACAAAAGGTTTATGACATATAGTATATTGATCGCCCTACCAAAATGTTTCAGGTAGTATGGAGGATAGATGTTCACTAATGATTCCTATCTGGTATGATGTAATACTGCACTGCACATTAATTTATGTTTGTACTCTTATGTACTCCATTTATTGTTTATGTTCATGTTTGAAAACCTCAATAAAAAACGATTGAAACAAAAAAATAAATAAAATATTTTTCCCCTGCCTTTTGGTATATTTTTTGTTATTTGAACAAAATAACAAATTTTTACATAGTTACATAGTAGGTGAGGTTGAATAAAGACAATAGTCCATCCAGTTCCACCTGTGTAGGTGTGTGTGGCTGTAATCATCTCACATAGCCCTGAATGTTCTGATCCTTGAGATGTACGTCTAAGAGTCTTTTGAAAGCCACCATACTTCCAGCAGAAACCACCTCTTGTGGTAGAGAATTCCACAATCTTGTAGCCCTAACAGTAAAGAACCCTCCTCGTTGCCTGAGGTTAAAACGCTTCTCCTCTAATCGCATTGTATGCCCTCGAGTCCTCAAGCAATTCCTTCGAATGAACAGTTTTTTTTCTAAGCTGAGATCCCCATTAAGATATTTATAAATTGCTATCATGTCCCCCCATTTTGTTATTTTTTAGACAATAGGAAAAAAAAGCAAAATGGCAAATAAAATAAAAAAAAAAATAAATAAAAACAGGAGATAATAGTTTTTATTTTTCTCTCCCTTCCTTGCTTTGTCATTATGTTAAAATAAATTAAAGACCAAAAAAAAAACCCACAAAAACAAAAAAAGAACAAGGATAGTGTACTGTCTATTTAAAATGTTCAAGCTATTTCAATCATAAGCTAAAAAAGTTGAATATTGTGAGTCACCAGTCCTTAGATATGATGGAGGGGTCAGACCTTTAGCTCTGCAATCAACAAATCTCTAGGACTTTAGCTGTGACTCAGCAGGGGCAGTGTCAGACCCCTGAAGAGAAACCACTGCTTCCACGTTGAGAACAAGGGTCCTTTTCTGCAGCAGCCTGGCAGGGGACACACTTTTTTTACTTGGGCTGTAGCTGCTTTCTAAGGTAAAAAGGGCTGTAAGATACGGCATATAGTTCAAACCTGAAATTTACTGATTTCCACAAAAAAATCTGTCTGGCTTTAAGACTGAGACTTTTTCCTTCTCTGTGGCCTCACACTTGGATTTTATATGTTTTAAGCACATAAACTACCAAGCATTAAGTATCATGATAGCATTAACATTCTTTAGAGAAGGCACTAGAGCAACAAACCTATTATAAACAAGCAAGATAACAGATTGAAGTTGAGCAGTTCCAGATCCAAATGTAAACTGAGTAACTAAAGGATTCCATACCATACATCCCTCTCCTATTACACCTTTAGATGATCCCCCCCTTCCTTATGAATACGTCTATCAAATATATAGAGTAGCATTTAGACTTACTTTCCAGGCGATAATGATTTGTCATAAGACATTCAGGCAGCTCAGAACAGAAGGAAACATGAGAATTGTAGGCGCGGCACAGGCATTCGAATGTGACTATATCGCTTTCACTGTCAAACAGGAAAGACGGCTTTCTTCCTTTTTTTAGATCTACTCATGATTCTCCGCCCTTTATTATCATGTCCCTGATTTCAGAACTTTGTCAATAACATTACTAAAATTCCAGGGTAATGTGGAACCCTAAGTACGCCATGTTGTATGTCATAAGTACTGTAGTGGAACCGAGACCCACACTGTGCTTGTGGACTTCCGTGAGAATATCGCTTCCTCCAGTCTGAACATAGATATCAGATGTTATAGCCACCCCATACAAATCTAGCCGAGAACTTAGCTTGCATATGTAAGGGAAATGTGCATCTTGGAATGCCATTTTGTAGTGTTCAGCTTAGCATAAGTCATCTCAGTGTATATTAGAAGGTTAGATTATCCCTTTATATCTCTTGAATGTATCTTTGCTTAGTGTTTCAGATTATAAATTTTGCTATCATTTCACACCTGCACTTGTTATGCCGGACATTAGCTTGCGGTTAGAGATTAGCATCAAAGACAGGATGTTCTGCAAGTCTGTTTGCAAGTTAAAGACATGAAGACATGCAAGCTATAAGCAATGTCTTATACATATATTGATAGAATACTGCCAATACATCCCATATATCTTTTATAATATAATGCATAACATATATTTACATTGATATAGCTTGAATAAGTTTTTCAGCAATAATTGATAATATATTTGATATAATTGATATAATTGATAAGTGAATAGTATATAATCTCTTTCAGTAATGAGAGATGCTTTTGCAGATGCTATGTGACCACAAGTGTATATTTAGTATATTTTGTGAACAATGTACAGACACTGTGGTGAATGGGTGATGTCCCATCTGCTATTTGTGTCATAAATATGACATGCTTTCATATGAACTTTTGGTACTTTATTTTAACCTTTTTTTTTTTCATGTAATTGGGTAGATTAAGTAAACACTTTAATTGATTGGATAATAGGGTATAATAGGGAACGGGAGGATATTAAATTAATGGGAGGTAAAGGGAAATATTGTGGTTTGAAGCTATATATTCTCAACGATGTCTGAAAATAAACGCAGTCGTTAGAACCTATCTATTGTGTATGGCTTTTATTGATTGTCCAGCTAGCTGAAGATTCATCCACAGAGCAAACCAAGGGTATACCTGAACATGTGGTCCTTACAAGTGGTGCCGAAAGCCCCAGGAACTGTCTATCCAGGTGAGTGATATTTCTCCCATTTTATTATGCTGGTTGAGATGTTGCTCTCCTGGATGCAATGAGCCCGGTACTAGAGTACTATTAGTTGTTGGCAGTGTTGGGGGTAACGAGTTACAAAGTAACGGATTACAGTAACTACATTACTTTTTTGGTAACGAAGTAACGTAACTAGTTACAATACTAATATTGGTAACTACACTACTTTACTAGGCTATAGGAAGTAACTACACTACTTTACTAGGCTATAGGAATGTGCTTTCCTGCGTTACCCAAGCCGTGCGATACAATCGTTATTTCAAAGAATAGAGAGGGATGAAGTTTATGACTTTTTGTTGCACTTTATGTTTTATTTTGTTTTTTCAGGTTTTGTTCTCATGTTTCCCAAAGCCTGTGTTTATACAATAAACTCTATGCAGAAAGAGTGTCATGTATCTTCTTCTACACGGTCAATTAAGAAAGAGGAAAGTAAAGTAATAAGTAGTGAAGTTACTTTTCAAATGCAGTAACTAGTAAAGTAATCTCGTTACAATTTACAGAAGTAACTAGTAACTAGTTACATTTTTTGAGTAACTACCCCAACACTGGTTGTTGGCAGGTTAATTGTTGGCAGGGATTAGTTTAGTTTTTTCAAGGCTGTGACAGACACTGGGTAGTGATCTGTGTTCTGCAAGTTTCCAGGAGGGGCGTACTCCCGGAGAACACGCAGCGTGGCTGGCAGGGGACGGTGTCTATAGCAACACGCGTCATACGTTGGCAGGAATTTTCAAACAGAGAATTAGTCTTGTTTGAGCGTTGGCAAGGATTTTTCAAATAGAGAATTAGTCTTCAAATAGGAGCAAGAAAACGGGGGGGGGGGGGGGGACAACTTGCTCACCCGGTGCTTAAAATAGCTGCTACAGTCTAAAATATAGACACTCCTAAATAAGCTGCTGCTATTAAAAATTAAGCAAAATTAAAACAAGGTGTATACACTAGGTGATATAACATATAGCTACACCATAGATGACACATTAGCAGCGCTACTGAATCATATGTCTACACATACTAAGTATAGCCTCATATGAACACATAAAACATTAAATGTATCTCTGTAATAGGTGAAATTAAAGTTCATACATAGAGTCCAAATATCCTCCAAAGGTGACAGTCCAAACAATATTGGATCCTCAATTGTTCACCACACCAAGGAAGAAGGAGCCTCCACCTCAGCAATGTGCACATCACTTGGTTATAAACTCACCAGATAGGCTCTGCTTGGGGAAATTAAGGTTACATTTATGCAATATCACGCTATGTGCCCTCATTACTTTTCCATGCACTATGATATGCTGTTTGGCCCAATGCGAGGTGAATATCCTATCCAATGGTCGTTTGGCTTTTGAGATACAACAGGGTGTTTGCAGTGGAGTCTGGCCTATATCCAGAGTCTGGAGTTAATCGGAAGGTTCGGTGGCTTCCTATGCATGACAGCAGTATTTTGGGCTCATATATATATCGCCTATCTGGTGAGTTTATAACCAAGAGGTGTGCACAGTGGTCAGGTGGAGGCTCCTTCTTCCTTGGTGTGGTGAACAATTGAGGATCCATATTGTTTGGACTGTCACCTTTGGAGGATATTTGGACTCTGTTCATGAACTTTAATTTCACCTATTACAGAGATACATTTAATGTTTTATGTGTTCATATGAGGCTATACTTAGTATGTGTAGACATATGATTCAGTAGCGCTGCTAGTGTGTCATCTATGGTGTAGCTATATGCTATATCACCTAGAGAATTAGTCTTTGAGCGCTGGCAGGGCTTATTGAGTTAGAGGATCACTCAAGGAGTTTATGTGAAGTACAAGGAAAAGGTTAAAATAAGGTATAAGACATATAAAGGGAAAAGGAATGGGGGGCGTGGCTTGGCGCTGATCGTGGATGGCCGCCTAATCTCCTAGCTCCCGGCCAGCTCGAGAGAAATCAGCCTTAAGAAGAGCGATCTTTCCTCTCCCATACACCTAGGAAGGATGAGTAGATCCAGCACACATTCCTCTCCCTCCCGATCCCGCTCGCCGAGAGATCTGACGCCGGGTCGCACCCGCAGCATACCGGACCTATTCCGTCAGCCGCAGATATCACGCGAGGCCCCGGCTCCAAGTCAGGCCTATACGGACGTGGCCCGGGGAACCCACACTCGCTCCACTACAAGAGAGCAAGCAATACCTGCACCCCAAGGCATCACACCCTCAGCCATGGACACACTAGCCCCAGCGACTACCCCTCCTCCGCTACCATATGTCACCCTCCCAGACCTCCGCTCCATTGCGGATGAACTGAAGGCCTCCCTGGCCATGGCAGTAATTGAACTGAAAGGGGAAATATCCTCTATAAACTTAAGGGTGTCAGAGGTTGAAGATAAAGTCGCAGCGCAGGAAGAATCCATTCATTCCCTGACTGACACAATGCACTCTCACGATACCCAATTTAGAGACATGCAAAGACAACTGGAGGATCTCGACAACAGAGGTCGGCGTCACAACTTAAGGGTGAGGGGCCTACCCGAGTCGATTGAGCAGACGCAGATCATGAGAGCTACCACCGCCATCTTTAATGATGTCTTGGGAAGACCTCTTGAAACCCCCATTGAATTTGAACGTCTCCACAGAGCTCTGCGACCCAAACCAAGGGATACCGACCCCCCAAGGGACATCATCTGTTGTGTAGTCAATTTCAAACTAAAGGAAGATGTCCTAAGGAGAACAAGAGACAGACGCTCCCTCCTATACCATGGCACGGAAATAAAGATTTTCCAGGATCTTTCCCCGATAACCCTCCAACGCAGAAGAGATCTGCGGCCTCTGCTAGACTCCTTAAGATCCAGAAACATCCAGTACCAGTGGAAATTTCCGTTCTGCCTATCAGCTTCGGCAAACGGTCGCACAGCTAACCTGAGGGTTCCGGAAGAACTCGTTAATTTCTGCAATGCAATGAACATACCGCTCATTGACCTGCCTGATTGGTACAGACCTCTTAACACCCAAAGGCTACGAAGATCGACCTCAATGGATGCAGTACCGGAGAGGGATGATCTCCACATTATACGACCAAGAGTATCATCACACGGCAGTGAATCCCCCGACCGCCTAAGGAGCCAAGTCTTCCTGAGCCCCACGGCTTCTCCAGTGCATCGTCGACCAAGACAAGAGTAGAACTCCTCAACCTGACTTGTCTGACTCTCCAGTACCTTTCCTCGTTCCCCCTGCCCTTTCTCTTATTTTTCCGCTTTCTCCATCTATCCCTGCCCACACTCCCTATTTTCCCCCATCTGCTCTTTCCAACAGATTTCGAGCTACTCAAGAACGGAGGTCCGGACATACATCAGTGGTACCACCTGAGATTATGAACTTCCAGACGCATACATATCTTCTTTCCTCTGATGATCGTGACCGAGGATGGGTAATGTACTCTACACCACACGATCAACCTTTATAAATAGACTTACCCATCTTTTTTATTTTGCAAACCCACACAACAGAGACTGCCATGCATCCATCCATTTTTCTTTTTCTTTTAAGGGATTTTTGCTGCTGAGCCCTAGAAGAATACATTCTTTACGGTCTCGCCACACACATACTATACCCTGCTTAATGTGTACCCCGCTATTGGATCCTCTTTTCGGGGTGTGGACTGTGAGAGAGGGGGGGAAGGGGTTTAAGGTAAGAAAATAAGAAGGGAAGGGAAAAAAAAAAAAAAAAAAAATTCAAAAAAAAAAAAAAAGAGGGAAGTAATATCAAACAGAAAGGCTCCCAGGAAGATGAGGAGGCTGACATCAAAAACATAATACATAGACACCTATAAAATTGCTTCGACCCTTGTGCGATAGGTGTCCCTAAACAACTTTATAGTGTCCGCCCGCCTAAATAGACGAATGGGAATATCTTGGGCCACATTACCCCTTGCATTTAACATTCTTGAGTACAACCACAGGGACCGACCCTATTGTCCCCCAAGCAGGTTGGAGTGGTCAGCACTATTCCCCCCGTCTCTCACACTTCCACCCCGCACCCTGGGAGGGACTATCACGAAACCTCCTCTTGACGCATACGATACAGATTGTTTATAGGTATATCAATAAGACAAGAATGAGAATGTTATGAGATGGGAAGAAGGTTGGGAATGGAGGGAGGAGGGAAGGAGGAGGGGAGGGGGAGGGGGAGGGTATCTCACTACAACACTATGACTTTAATGTTTTATATACACTATGACTTTAATGTTTTATGTATGCAAGTCACTATCTCCCCACCTCCACCTCTTATCAATTCATTAATCTCAGGCTCCCCTTTAATCATATAATGGTACCTCCTACCCATGTGGCTTCGAATCGGTTACTTGCTCTCACTCTGCAGAAATGTCTCAGAAGGGTTAGTTCCCTGTATATCCCCAAACTCACTTCCAAATCCTTTACTCTTGTTAACACGAAAGATCATTCAAATCTCCCTCCCCCATATCTCTCGGGCCGGCCGGCTCATGATTCCTTCATTTTTGTTTACCTCGATCATTTGCCAACCGCTCACCCCACAAGACAGACAGAGTCGAGCTGATCGCCTCATCTGTCTACACCTCCGATATCTGTACATTCAGATAGGAGTGATTGTTTTTCACACTCTATACTTCGGTTTTACCCCTCCACCTATATACTCCACCCCTCTCCCCCTTCCCTTCTATCCCACCCTCCTTCCTTTAGCTCTCTCCCCCCCGCCCCCTTCCCCCATCGGTCTCTGCCACCCGGTCACACTAAGCTGACTGTAATTGACCGCTCTCACAACTCTCTCCAGGAATAGCTTCCAGATCCAACTTCATGATGACTCCTCCTCAGGCGCTCTCCAATCCCCTCCAAGTTAAGGTTGTATCCCTGAACGTAAAAGGTTTAAACATACCCGATAAACGCAGCCAAGTCCTTGAAATTATGCACAAATCGAAGGCGGATATAGTTTATCTGCAAGAGACTCACTTTCACTCACACAACACCCCAAAACTTAACAACTTCCGATACCCCACAGCTTACCTAGCCACCAACCCTTTAGGGAAAACAAAGGGAGTAGCAATCCTTATATCTAAAAACCTTGATTGGAAATGTACTGACTCCCTTATTGACCCTGACGGACGATACATTATCCTGAAAGGATTCTTAGCTCAGAAACCCATCACCTTAGCTAACATCTACTCCCCGAATTCTGCACAGGTACCTTTTTTTAGGAAGATCTCCTCCTTACTTGCTGAAAACCAACAAGGAATCACAATCCTGGGGGGGGGACTTTAACGTAGCGTTGTATCCTATCCTAGACTCCTCCTCAGGCACTTCATCCCTCCCATATAAAGCCCTCAAACAAATTCGTCAATCCGTCCAAGAACTACTCCTACACGATACCTGGCGTACCCTAAACCCCTCCACAAAAGACTTCACATTTTTCTCTTCTCCTCACCAAAGATATTCCAGGTTAGACTATCTATTCCTGTCCCAAAAAGACTTACCCCTGATCAAAAAGGCCACAATTGAACCAATGCTAATCTCCGATCACCACCCAGTTTCCCTGACAATCTCAATCCCTGGAGACTTCTCATATACCAAGTTTTGGAGGTTAGACTCAACGCTTCTCACTCATGAACCCGACATCCAATATTTGAGGAATAAAATTACAGAATACTTCTCTGAAAATACCACTAATGATATCTCCCCCATTACGATTTGGGAAGCCCATAAATGTGCACTAAGAGGAGTTCTTATTTCTCTCAAATCTTCAAAGAAGAAAGCGCACCAAGCACGTACTCAAGCAATTATTAATAAAATCCATTCCTTAGAAAAAAATCACAAAAGCACCAGAGCACACCTCACATACCTTGAACTAGTACATAACAGACAACTCCTCCTAGAGGAACTTCACATCAAAATTAAACGTAAATTTATCCTTCAACAAAAATTATTTTACGAGTTTGGGAACAAGAGTAGTAAATTCCTCGCTAAAGCCCTCCAAGAAAAAAGAGCCAAATCCTCCATACATTTGATCAAAGACACCCAAGGACACACCTTTGTCAAAACCCCAGACATCGCAAACCAATTTGAGAAGTATTACACCCAGCTTTATACCCTAGGTCATTCAATCCCGATTCACACCCAGAACTCCCTCATACAAGATTTCCTTCAGAAATCCCGCACTAAAACTCTTAACAATTCCCAATCCCAAAACCTGGAACAGCCCCTTTCAGAGGAAGAGCTCAAACTAGCTATTTCTCAGCTAAAAGCAGGAAAAAGCCCAGGCCCAGATGGCTTCACAGCCCCATATTACAAAACCTTCACAGACCTTCTATCATCTCCGTTACTAAAAGCCTTTAACTCGCTGGCTTCTCCCCCTTATCCCCATCACAGATTGCTTGACGCACATATATCAGTAATACCAAAGGATAACAAGGACCCAACCTCAGTAATTAACTACAGACCCATCTCTCTACTTAACGTAGACATCAAACTTTTCGCCAAAATTATCGCAAATAGACTGCTACCCCTGGTCCCGATGCTAATTGACAAAGATCAGGTGGGATTCGTCCCCGGCCGCGAAGCTCGTGACAACACGGTTAAAGCTATTAATATCCATCACTGGATGACCTCTCATAAAGTAAAGGGCTTTATGCTATCCCTCGACGCCGAGAAGGCGTTCGATAGGCTAGATTGGAGTTACATGAGGCAGGTCCTTCAACACATTGGCATTCCGGACCGATTACTCACTCTAATTCTGTCTCTGTACTCCACACCTAAGGCATGTGTCAGAGTCAATGGAAGCCTATCGGACGCCTTCTCCATAGGAAACGGGACTAGGCAGGGTTGCCCCCTATCACCAATTCTATTTGTCCTTACCTTGGAACCTTTTTTACGTACACTTGATCTAAACCCGAACATTTCTGGCATAACCATCTCCCATCGTACGTATAAGATAGCAGCGTTTGCTGATGACATTTTATTATTTCTTAGCGACCCCCTCCTCTCCATCCCGTCACTTTTACAAGAATTTAAACTTTTTCAGAAACTGTCCAATTTTAAAATAAACTTCTCAAAGTCAAACGCCCTCAACATTACCCTATCCAAAAGATTAGTAGACCAATGTAAATCGAACTTTCCATTCCAATGGGCTCAATCTTCCATCAAATACCTAGGCATTCACCTCACGAATAATCTGAACGAACTATTCCCCACTAACTTTCTCCCAGCTCTACAAGCAATCAAAGACGACGTTAAGAAATGGTCCAGACCACATTTCTCTTGGTTTGGACGAGCCGCCATCCTTAAAATGAACGTTTTATCACATCTATTATTCCTCCTTCAAGCTATCCCCATCAAAATCCCAAAATCCTTCTTTACCTCCTTCAAATCTTTATGCTCCAAATTCCTCTGGTGTCAAAAAAAACCCAGGCTCTCTTTCGCGCTACTTTCAAAACCCAAACTAGATGGAGGCATCGGCCTGCCTGATTTACAAAAATATTACTGGGCATGTCACCTAACTAGAATTTTGGATTGGTTTCTACATGAACCCAACAAAGATTGGGTGATACTTGAGAAATCCTTCTGCAATACTCCCCTCAAGTCATTAGTGTGGCTCAATTCTGAACACATACCTATGCCCGTAAAAAAACATCCCCTCTTGAATACCACCCTATCCTCCTTTAGAGATACCTGCAAGCTAGCATCTATTTCCTCAACCCCAGGCCCCCTGACCCCAATCAAACACAACCCAGACTTTCCTCCGGGTATGTCCTCTTCATTCCTACGAGATTATTGGAATAACGACTCCATTGAAGCTTTCCACTTTTTCGACAAAGGATCCCTCTTAGAACGCCTTCAGTTCAAATCACCCACCACGCCTTCCCCCATACCCAATTAGACCTACTTTCAAATTAGACATTTTCTCAAATCCTTGAATCATAACGGGGCCCTTTCCAGAGACCTCACCCCATTCGAGAAGCTTTGTACAAGCACCACTCCACAACGCCATCTTATTTCGGTAACATACAATCTCCTGGTTTCGGAAGTCAAAGAACACACTAACAAAGCTAAGCCCAGATGGGAATCAGACCTCAACCTCTCCTTGTCTGAAAAAGAATGGCAAAATCTATGTCACATTGCCCATAAAAGTTCCCTCAATGTATCCACACAAGAAAATTGCTACAAGTTGCTAACTAGATGGTACAGGACCCCTTCACTCCTACATAAATACAACCCAGATATCACTGACATTTGCTGGAGATGCCACTCTGATACAGGGACACTCATTCATATCTACTGGTCCTGTCCAAAAATACAACCATTCTGGTTATCTATCCATGAAACCATCACGAAAGACCTAAAAATTGATATCCCTTTCTCTCCTGCGCAATACCTCCTGAACTATACTATTGTCCCACCTTACAGGTACTGCAAATCTCTCTCTCCACACCTACTCAATGCAGCCAAAGCATGCATTCCAATCCACTGGAAATCAGATGTAATTCCACATAAACGGGAATGGCTTCACAAAATGGACAAAATTGCTAGATTAGAAGAGCTAGTTGCGATCGCTCGAGATAGAACAATCTCCTATGCTCACACTTGGGCTCCCTGGAAATTATTTAGAGACCCACAAAACCATACATTGCTAACCATCACTCCCACTTTTACAACTGATCCTTCAGTTTCCACCACATGACTTTCTTTCCCTCTAATACTTTGCCTCATACATCATGACAACCCTTGGCTTCTCGCACACACACCAAGACCGACAGCACATCGGTAGACCCCTCTCACCCCTAAACAAGGGCTGTAAGTGAGAGAGGTTTACAGAGCACAATGCGGTAAGCCTAACACCAACCCCATATACTGCCATCTCTCATTTTCGGTCATCATAATGTTTTTAACCCCCCCAGGCTGGCAAGGCGGAGACCGATGACTCCCTACCCTCCTTTCCCCCTTCCTCTCCCTCCCTTCCCCCCCCCCCCCACCCCCTACCCTCCCCAATTTTGATGAGTAGGTGACCTCTTCTCCCCGGAGTGGTCACCTCCCACCAAATCATCTTACTCCTACATATAGTCTTAAATGTTTGGCATTTCTTTCCATTTATTATCATATCAACTTCTCTCTAACATCCCAGTTGATATCTTGCAACATACCCCCTATGTTTTACCTCAAAGTCACATACACCGAGATGTGCCTACAGTTATCTACTTTATTGTATTATGGTTAGAATAGTACTTCCAATTTGACACAATTGAGCTTCAAGTTGACACTCGTTTTCTCTCTAGCTTTTCTATTGACTTAGTATTGACGGCCACTCCTGTTGAGTCTCCTGTTTGTTAAAAGGTCAAGCCTTTCAATACGTGTCTTATGTTGATACTCGTTTTCTCTTGGATTATTTGTAATAACTTTTCAATAAGCTATGTTGCTGTACATTGTATGTACTGTCTATACGTTGACTTATAAGAGACTGTATGTATTCTTTACATTGTTATAATTCTTTCAATAAAAATTTTTTTGGGAAAAAAAAAAGAAAAGGAATATCCGCACAGTAAGTGAAACTAATATATCAAAAAGTATATATTTGTTATTAACTTACTTGGATTGTCGGTGGATTGAATCAATTGTGAAGCATAACTGTATTGGTCGAATGGTACAAGTAGTGGTATTTGTGAATACTTCTTATCAAACCCAGAGATTGTGGTGCCCACATCGTCAGAGAAATTCTAGATGCATTGTAAGAGTATTGCAAAGAATTTATATTATCGTGCCCGCTCAAGCTTATACTTAATATAACACTAATTATACAACTGCTGCTATTCTTTATCTACATTGTGCTATTGTTTGAAAGAATATATAGAGCTTATTTTAGATTTCATTGGAAAGTCATGGGTAACGATTTGGGAAAGGAACCCGGATGGTGAGCCGGAGACCAGACCCACACCGTTACACTTGGTATCAGGCACCTGTGGGATAACAGTCACTCATCCATTTTGGGCGAACATATATGAGCGCGGTCCGCAATTGGGAATTACGCGGCTCAGCGCTATAGGTCCTCGTAATGAAGTGGACTGGGCGGAGGTTAAAAAAATGGTGGGGGGGCGTGGCCTGGCGCAGCATGTAAGAGGACGTGTGTGAGAGGAGCTCCGCCGGACCGATATCCTTTACCGCTAATCCTGCAGCCCTCCGGGCACGATAATCCTCCCACACACCCGCGGCACCGACCTCTGCATGTCTCCGCCGAAGAAAGGCTCTGAAGCTGCGGCAAAACTAGCTGCATTCCGGAGGCTGGAGAAGGAGGCCCCGATCCAAGATGGCGCCGGCCCGTCGCTTGTGGTGGAGGAGCCTGAGAGCCCTGCTACATCCAAGGTATTGGAAGCGATTGCCACTTGCCAGACCATGCTGACAACTAAAATCGAGGAGGTGAAGGTAGATATATCATTGATGCGTCAGGATATGCAGAAGCTAAGGGACAGAGTTGGTGAGGCTGAACACAGAATTAGCGGGGTGGAAGACTCCCTCCCCCCATTGCAAAGCTCCTCAGACAGGCTGCAGCAACAAGTACACCTTATCCTTCAAAAACAAGATGACATGGAGAATAGGCTGCGCCGCTGTAACCTGCGGTTCATTGGCCTCCCGGAGGGCTCTGAAGGTGCAGACCCCTCATCCTATTTGGAACAATTGCTCACTCAGACATATGGCAGAGAATCCTTCTCACCCACTTTTGTTGTGGAACGTGCACATCGCCTCTCAGGGCGTCCCCCCCCTCAGGGTGCACCCCCCCGCACATTCATCGCTAAATTCCTGAACTATCGGGACAGGGATGCCATATTACGCCTGGCCAGAGTTAAGGGGAACATTCCATTTGGAAATCACAAAGTAGCGATTTTCCCCGACTTCTCTGCTGAGGTGCAGAGGCGCCGCAAGAGCTTTTTGGAGGTCAAACGCAGGCTGCGTATCAAGAATATCAAATACTCTATGTTGTACCCGGCCCGTCTTAGAGTGGAGGGTGAGGACCGAGCCCACTTCTTTGAGGATCCGGAAGCCGCCATCTCCTGGTTAGAAGGACTGGAAGCTAGAGCCTGACCACCTTGCCCTGGCGACTTCATGATACTTTCTCCCTGATTGCCTATGCCTTTCACTGCTGCAGAGGTGGAGGGGGTTTTGTAGATCCTGCGGAACTCAAGACTTTGCATCCCCCTTCCCCCCCCCTCCCCCCTCATTTCCCTGAACTGCTGCTCCTGTGTTTGACCGGCGGAGCGTCCTAGCTCCACAGATGGAACTGACTTTTCTGTTCTCTTCCTATGGATTTCCACCTGCCCATAGGCTTTGCTACCCAGCGATACACCTGTTGGTTTTCGCCCCCTACACCCGCTCAGGCGCGTGTTTGTGCCCAACTCCCCTGTTGCCCCTTGCGACTTCTGTTGGACCTGGGCCCCCGGGCCCCCTTGCTTATCCTAGTTGTATTTTGCTGTATTTTTGCTGACTATCCTGGGGGTCCCTGGCCTCCTGATTTTGCTCTTTACCAGTCGCATGTGGGCCTGTTCTGGTTGAGGCACTTGTTTGGGAACATGCCCGCACAAGTTGGGGTTGGTGCAGGGCAGGGAGGGGGGATTGGGGTATTATAATTGTTTACAGTTTATATTTGGTACAATCTCTATACTGTTTCTGTTCTATGCACATTGACCTCAAGTAATAACTGCCTGCTCTTTTGCTGCCGTTTATTAATGCTAGTGTATGACCGTGGAATTGTTAGTTCTGTGGCCTTATTGCCTGAGATCCTGGGAGCCTCCGCTCCACACTCCGTATTACCCCTGCCATGGCCGCATTGAAATTGTTGACGTGGAATGTCAGGGGTATGCGCGATAAGATTAAACGGACGGCTGTCTTTAATGTTTTACGCCGTGTCCGGGCTGACATTATAGTACTGGTGGAGACACATTTGGAGGGCCGCGTACAGCAGTCTCTCAAACGGCCCTGGGTTGGCTGGGTGCAGCACTCAGCATATAGCTCGCACTCCAGGGGTGTGGCGCTTCTGGTGGCCAAATCGGTACATTTCCAGCTCCTAGGATCTCAGGTTGACCCAATGGGTAGATATGTCTTTCTCAAAACGTCAGTCTATGGGGAATTGATGCTGCTGATGGCTTTTTATGTGCCCCCCCCCCTTACTCTACTGTGGTAATAATGGAGGGATTGGCGTTTATGGCACAATGCCCAGGGGCCCCGGTGATTTGGCTGGGCGACTTTAACAATGTGATGGACTCGGGTCTGGATAGATCCGGTGGCGCCTCCCAGGCGCCGCCGGGGTCGTCCCCGACCAGGTTCTCCCGATTGTTGGAGAGCTTTGGTTTGGCCGACTCCTGGCGCAGCAAATACCCAGCTCAGCGTGCGTACTCCTGCTTCTCGGCTGCACACCATTCTATGTCACGCATTGATCTGATATTGTTGTCTCGAACCCTGCTCCCCAGGTTACTGGCGGCGGGCTTCGCCCCACGGACTCTGTCTGATCACTGCCCTTTTTGGATACTGTTGTCCTTGCCCTGCAATAGACCTCCCCCGGCCTGGCGCCTGAATCCCGCCTGGCTCCCCTTGGTGTCTGATGGGAACGACATTGAGGGGACCTGGACACAATTCTTCTCTGATAATGAGGGCACTGCCTCCCCGGCTGCGGTGTGGGAGGCATTTAAACTGTTCGCCAGATCCACTATGATTTCCAAAATCAAAGCTGTTAGAGCGCGGGCTGCCGGGGAGATCTCCAGGGCAACGACAAATCTAATTGAAGCTGAACGGGCCTTTATGGCGGACCCGACTCCGACACATGAATCCCAGTATAAATTGACCTCTAAAGTCCTTTCCCAACTTGAATATGAGAAGGCGAAATCTAAGATGTTTTTTCAGAAGCAGAATCTGTTTGCACATGGAGAGCGGGCGGGGAAACTCCTCGCATATTTAGTCCATTGTGAGGATAGGCCCCCGGTAGTTATTACTTTAAAGGATGACCTGGGTAATGAGATCACTGACCCTGCTGCGGTGACACAGTGTTTCCGATCATTTTTTAGTACACTTTACACCTCTAGGGCCCCTGCTGACTGCACTGACATGCATGACTTTCTGGACTCTATTGACTTTCCCACTTTGACATCCGACCAGTTGGCGACCCTCGAGGCACCCATTTCTGTGGAGGAGATTGCAGCAGCCGTGTCCAAGTTCCCTAGATCTAAGGCCCCCGGCCTAGACGGCCTCCCGATTGAGTTCTTCTCCCAATATTCGGAACTCCTTTCTCCTAAATTATTGGCTTTGTTTCAATCCCTGTTCAGAGATGCAGCCCTGCCCCCTTCTATGCGGGAGGCATTGATTGTGCTCATCCCCAAGCCGGGCAAAGACTTACACGCCCCAGAGTCTTACCGTCCCATCTCTTTGCTCCCAGTAGACACTAAAATCCTTGCGAAAATTTTATCCCTCCGTCTTAACAAGGTGATCCTTTCGCTCATACACTCGGACCAGGCCGGGTTCATGCCTGGGAGGAACACCTCATTTAACCTTCGCCGGTTATTCATGAATCTCCAGGCACAACATGACGGAATGGGTGGCAGGGTGGTGGTCTCCTTGGACACGGCTAAAGCATTCGACTCGGTAGAGTGGCCATTTCTATGGACCTGCCTGGACCGATACGGCTTTGGACCTAATTTTATTAAGTGGGTCAAACTTCTATATAGCGCCCCGGTAGCTAGGGTCCTGGCCAACGGCTGGCAGTCGACTGCCTTCCCTTTATCCCGTGGCACTCGACAGGGGTGCCCCCTCTCCCCCCTGCTGTATGCCCTGGCCGCGGAACCCCTGGCGATGGCCATTAGAGCACATCCCGGGATTCGTGGCCTACGTAGGGGACCGCTAGAGGAGAAAATCAGCATGTGTGCTGATGACACTTTGTTGTATTTGGAAGACTCTCGAGAATCCCTGCTCACAGCCCTTTCTTTAATTGAACGGTACGGACGATTCTCCGGTTTTCAGATAAACTGGGATAAGTCACAAATTCTTCCACTTGACGAGAGCCCGCAGGCGATCGCCCCCGCAAACCCGGCCCTACAATGTGTATCCCGCATTAAATACTTAGGGATTCAAGTGACAGCTAGCTCAGCAGATTATGTCCCGGATAACGTTCAACCCTTGTTCCCTCTGCTTAAGGCTAAAATTCAAGTATGGTCCAAATTACCTCTGGGAGTGATGGGTAGAGTCAATTTAATTAAAATGGTTCTCCTTCCCAAAATTCTCTATGCTGTATGGCACTCTCCTATTTATCTGCCACTCAGGCTGTTTAAGCAGATGGAATCACTCCTCAAGACCTTTGTTTGGGGTGCTAACCGGCACAAGATCTCCTGGCGCAAGCTCAAGAATCCTACAAATCTAAGGGGGTTGGCCCTGCCGGATTTTAATTTGTACTATCTGGCAGCTCAGTTGTCCCAGTTCTTTCACATAGATAAAACGGATAGAGAGCGCTTCTTGACCCTGCTCTGCCCTGGGTGGGCTCATCCCCTCGGGGACCCCCTTCTAGTTATCCTTAGGGGGGTCAGGGGCTCGCCGGAGCCCCTGTGCCCCAGATCTCTTCTATATCATTATTGTCGGATCTGGGAGGTGGTAGCGTCCAGGCTTCGGTGCCCTCCATTCCACACATTTACCCCTCTGTGGCATAATAGTACATTGCGTGAGTTCCTCTCCATCCCTGACCTGTCGGTATGGAGTGGGAGGGGTATTCTTCTCCTTAGCCATATCTCCACGACCACTGGTCTACGGTCTTACGAGACCCTGAGAGACCAGTTTGCGCTCCAGGGCCCCATGCACTACAGATACTTACAGCTCTCCCATGCCTATAGATCTCAATTCCCTGATGGCCCTCCTGAGATGGAATCGATTACCACCCTAGAGATTGTTAAAAGTACAGAACCCAGTCACCTCATTTCCATGTTCTACTCTGAGCTCCACACACCTTCTTCGACCACTTTAGCTTTTGCACTTAAGACCCGCTGGGAGCGCAGTGTGGGGGCCATGGAGGATGAGGAATGGGAGGATGCCCTGGAGACGTGCCGCAGAGTGTCGCAAAAACTGTCGGATCGCCTAACCCAGACCTTTATATTACACCAGGCTTATCTCACCCCACTTAGACTGTCCAAATATCACCCTGACTTGGTCCCCTCTTGTCCTATGTGCGGAGACCCTGATGCTTCCTTCTTTCATCTACTGTGGAGCTGTCCCCAATTACAGCCTCTATGGCAACAGGTAGTCACATTTCTGCATGACAAAATGGGGTCTCCTCTACAACTCTCTCCTAAGGAGTGTCTCCTGGGGGTCTATCCGGATGGAGAGATGCCCAAATCCACTGTCATATTTCTTCAGGAAACCTTGTTTATAGCACGTAAATTGATAGCCAGACGGTGGATGAGACCTACTCCTCCTACTTTAGGATTGTGGATTAAGGAAATTAATAGTGTCATCCCATTTCATAAACTTTTATATAAACATAGGGGGTGCCCTCAGAAGTTCAACAAGATTTGGGACAAATGGGTGCAGTGCCCTGATACGGCTCAGTAGTGAAGTAGGTAACTGCTTTATGCTGACCGTCCCTGTTAAACCAATATTGTTTGCTTGAGTGTTGGGCCGAAAGAAAGTAACTGACTACTGCCTTATTTTTTTTTTTTTTTACTATGTCTGTTCTGTTTCTAAGTGTTAATCACTGTGAATATTTGTATTTTTGTACCCCTGTGTATTATGAATATGATCGAAGTTTCAATGCACGGTTTATTTTTGTATTGTACCAAAAGTTTCAATAAACCTCACTGTTTTGAAAAAAAAAAATGGTGGGGCTTCACCTAAAATGTAATTATCCCCCCCAGTGACTGGGATGAAAAGTATATGAAAAATTGTTTTAAGAAGTGGGAAAAGGCATTGAAGGAATATAGGAAAAATTTTCCTACAACTCATCACATATACTTAAAACAAAACAGAGAGACAGTGAGTAAAATGAGAGAAGTTGTAGAGATAGAACCACTGCCAGACAAACCACCGGCATACGACACTACTGTGTTGACGCCGCAAATGGCGACATTCCCAACTGCCCCTATAGAAGAGATAAAATATGTCACTCATGAAAAGATTCCCTGTCCAAAGCAAACAGTAGAATCAAAATTGTTACTATTTTTTGAGGAGAGTAAAAAGAAAGCTAGACTGTATCCAGATTTGGGGGATAGAGACACGCTTGTAAGTACAGCTATTATAGTGGCAGCCGCATTGAGGGAACAAACTGAAGAGACCCTACAGATCCGGGATGCAAGAGTAAGGAGAGAAGAGTATAGGGAGAATTTTGCAGCATATATAAAAGACCTAATCGCGTTTAGGGATAAATTAAAGGCCGACATATCCCGTGTTAAGAACCTTCCTCTAGAGGACGTTTCCCTTTTTGAGGATGATTATGAAAACCCAGATGATAGTAGTGTTCCTAGTGAGGACCAAATGGAGGAGGTGAGAGACATCCTGGGAGAAGAGTGTGGTAGGACTAGGTCAATGACTATGCAAAAAAATGTATTGTTGGCCGAGATAGATAAGCTAAAAGGGGAATATCGGGAGACAAGGAAGAACTGGGAGGCAAGGGTTCGGGAAAAGAGAGAAATTATGGAAAGAGGCTACCAAAGGCAACCTCCAGCCCTAAACCTGACATAACAAAACAGTTTTCTAAACTTTCATTAGTACCCCCACAAGAAGAGAGTGAGACTTTGAGTGGAAGTGAGGGTGAGAAGTTGACAGATTCAGAAAAGATACCAGAACACATATCTAAATCATATAAGAAGAAGAAGAAGAAGAAGAAAACCACACACCAGTCTTATCCCATGATTACTGTAGGAAACACTGAGGTCCATATTCCCCTTCCTTTAGGATTAATGAGGGAATTGAAGGATATGTGTCCCAATCCAAAGAAAGATCCCAGTGCAGTGGCAGTGTTTTTGCAAAAGTATTTTGCAGGTACTGCACTGACTATGGATGATATTCACATAATAATATCAGCCATAGACCCAGACATAGGCTCACAACTAGATTTAACGAAAATAAAGGATGAAGCAGCATTGAAAGAGGGGGGAGAAGTAGAAAAGGAAGCCCATAAGGCATGGAAAAAGTTTTGGGATAAGATAGGAGTTGAATGGATGAAAAGGTACAAAGGGGACTCAGGTTTACACACAATGTTAAATACAAAGCAAAAGCCAAACGAGGATTTCCATAGTTTTTGTAAGAGACTGTTGGATCTTTATAATAGTACGGGGATGAATTCACCCGAACTTTTCAAAACTATGTGCATGGCTAATGGGGATCCTAAAACAACACAGCTAATAAAACTGGTGAATAATGACGGGCTTACTCAGTCAGTGACAGAATTCATGGATGATATAGCAAAACGTTCAGCCTCTGGCATTTTCAATCAGAAGGGGGGGGGGGGGGATTTCCAATGTTAGTGGGGAAAACAATTATATGATGATGGCAGGTTTCTCCAGAAGCAGAAATTATGGAAGAGAACCAAGGAATAGGATGCAAACAGACTACCAGGGAAGAGTAAGAGCAACAGGGAGTGGAAGGAAGGAACAGGAATGGGACAGTGATGGCTGTTTTATTTGTGGAAGTTTAGATCATTGGAAACAGGAATGCCCAAGGGGACACATACAGGAGAGAATATAGAGGGAGGGTGCCCCTGCTTTCAGGGGAAGGTCCCTAAATAGCAATCCTGGTAATCCCAGGCAGCAAAGAGGACAGCAGGAGATGTCAAGGGGGCCCCCACATGGGGACCTTATCAACATACACTGGCCAGCACAGAATGGGAGAAACGGACAGCAGCGGGGAAATAGTTCCTACTAGGAGTGCCTGGAACAAATCCCGTCCTTCATCATGCATTTTGTCCCCATTGATTGGTAAGTCTTCCCACAAGTGGAATTACAAATTGACGGTATTAAAACTGATCTGTTACTTGACAGTGGAGCCACGACTTCTTGCCTAAATAAAACAGACTTCATAAAAGACAGATGCACCGAAGTAAGTTCTATGGGTATAAATGGGACAACAGTGGTACATAAAGTGACAGCACCGCTCCCAGTATGCACTCTCATGGGAAAATTAATGACACACATGTCTTTTGTAGTCTTGTTAGAGTGTCCAGTTTGTTTACTAGGAAGGGACTTAATGGCAGCATTGCAGATAACTTTGGCTTTTGACAAAAGGGGGAGACTGACCGCAACCTCAATGAAATGTGACTGACAAACCCTAAAAGACGTGATATAGATGGGTTCTTTTTGAACCTGCCAATATCTTTAGAAAATCATCCTTTATGGGCAAAGGACAGAGACTCAGTAGGATTAATTAACTGTGAGCCTTACCGCCCCTGCTTGAAGGAGGGAATCATGCCGGTTTTAAAAAAAAAAATACCCTTTGAGTGAGGAGGAGTTGGCAGGTATAAGACCCCATATTGAGAAATACCTGGAAATGGGGATTCTAAGGGAGATTGTCAGTCCCTGGAATACCCCGATAAATCCTGTAAAGAAAGCCAATGGCACATGGAGGTTAGTACAGGACCTGAGAAAGGTAAACAAGGCAATTATACCACTTCCCCGCTTGGTGGCAGATATTACAGCTGTATTTGGAGCTATTCCCGCAGGATCCAAATACTACACGGTAGTTGATTTAAGCAATGCTTTCTTTTCGATTCCCGTGGCTTGGGAATCACAGAGTTTGTTCACTTTTCAATGGGCTGGTGGTCGGTCCAGTGGTCAGTCTAGTGGTCACTATGGTCAGTTGACCTGGACTCGTCTCGCGCAAGGGTTTTGGGATAGTCCAGCAGCCTTTTCGATTGTCTTAAAGGCAACATTGGAAGATTGGGAACCAAAGAGGGGATCCACCTTAATTCAGTACACTGATGACCTTTTGCTCTCCAATTCTGAAAACGAAGCCTGTGAGGTAGACTCGCGGAGTTTGTTAGACCACCTGGCAAGCAAAGGACACCTGGCCTCGAAGAAGAAAATCCAGTATGCAAGTACCCAGGTAGAGTATCTGGGGTGCATCATAGAGGCAGGAGAGGAAGGTCTCACCCGCTAGAGTCAAAGCATTGACCTCCTTGAGCAGGCCGGTGGACAAAGCAACAATGCTATCATTTTTAGGGTCTATTGTGTATTGTAGGTGCTGGATCTCTGATTGCTCCCATTGGGATTCAATGCTAAGGAAAACTACACTCGCAGAAGCACCAAAGATAGAGGAATGGACAGAGGATAGAGTAGAAGCCTTTGAGAGACTGATCCAGTCTCTGACCCAGGCCCCGGCCTTAGCCCTCGCAGATTATGAGAAGCCGTTTTAATTGTACTGTGTGGTATCGGGAGGGACCTATGCAGCAGTACTGACACAAAGACATGGGGGAAGAAATAGGCCAGTTTCATACTTGTCTAAGAAATTACCCCCCCCCCCCCGTGGTCCTTGAAATGCCCCATTGCCTCCAAGCACTTGCAGACGCGGCCATGTCAGTAAAACCCGCTACCAAAATAGTTCATGGTAATGTAATGGAACTTTTCACCACCCATACGGTATTGTCCCTCCTTCAAAACATGAGTACACAACATATGACAGCACAGAGACTGTCCGGGTATGAGACTATATTGCTCAGCATGGCAAACATATTGATAAAGACATGCTCAGCTACTTCTCCAGTGATAAGGTTTTTGCACACTCTTCTGAGACTTAAATATGAAGGTTCTGATGAACAAGTAGACCCAACACCCGAACACAAATGTGATGAGATGATTTTATCTTGTACAGCGCCTAGGAAAGACTTAAATCCCACAGACTGGTAGCAATTAGAGATGTCGCGAACATAAAATTTTCCATTCACGAACGACAAACGCGAACTTGCGCAAATGTTCGCGAACGGGCGAACCGAGCGAACCGCCATAGACTTCAATAGGCAGGCGAATTTTAAAACCCACAGGGACTCTTTCTGGCCACAATAGTGATGGAAAAGTTGTTTCAAGGGGACTAACACCTGGACTGTGGCATGCATGAGGGGGATCCATGGCAAAA
This sequence comes from Pelophylax lessonae, assembly GCF_965119305.1. Taxonomy (NCBI): domain Eukaryota; kingdom Metazoa; phylum Chordata; class Amphibia; order Anura; family Ranidae; genus Pelophylax; species Pelophylax lessonae. Next base: position 46,698,186 of record NC_138780.1, on the reverse strand, counting down.
CTCCCATGGAAAATTACGTAGTTGACGCAGAGTCTGGTTTTCATCCATAAAGGGCATAAAGCACCTAACATTCCTAAATTGTTTGGAATAACGTGCTTTAAAACATCCAGTGTGTGAATACATCAGGTATGATGTTGTATCGATCAGGTAGTGTAAGGGTTACGCCCGCTTCACAGTGACAGACCAAACTCTGACAGACCAAACTCCCCGTTTAACGCACTGCAAACAACCGCAAACAGTCCATTTGCAGTGGGCACAGTACAGTCTGTGGGCCTGACACTCACTGGCAGGCAACTACAATTATATTACAGAAGAAAAATGTAATATATAAATATCACTACTTGTACTAAATTAATAGACGATGTTGTAATCCACTGCGCTTTAGGAAATACAGGTAACAAAAACCTGACAGAATAACACAAATAACACAAATTGCTGCTACTTAAATGAATAAATATAATAAAAAATAAAATTCATCCAGAAAAAACAGGAACTGGCTTTTTCATTCATTTAAAGTGCACTATAAATTTACCAGGAAATCTTCCAGAGGAGTCTTTGCAGCACAAATCAGAGATCTGGAGGAAACCTGATTTTACTATATGCTGTTGTTGCCTAGACCATGAGAGTGGTTAGGCATAGGCGTCTGGTGAGTCTGAATTTCAGATACTTCTCCCAGCACTGTGTGGTGGTGGCAAGCAAGGGTGGTCCCCATAAGTCGCACCTGTGATCCTTCATGTTTGCACTTTCATTGCTCTATGCACGTTATACCTATGGACTTTATGGACTCCTATTGATGCGATTTCATGCTTTTATGTATTTATGATTTTATGCTTATATTTATCACATCTGATTCATATGTTTTGGTATATGTTATCATCCTATTTATTTGGTAAGAGGTTATCACCATCCCTGCGCTACTGAAATTTGAATAAAAAAGCCAGTTCCTGTTTATCCTGGATGAATTTAATTTTTTATTATAGGAAAAATGAAATGAATTTTTTATCTGCAAGGTGCTGTGCCACCCTATATGAGTGGTGGGCAGTGGGCACAGTACAGTCTGTGGACCTGACACTCACTGGCAGGCAAATGCAATTATATTACAGAGGAAAAATAAAATTACTTTTTTATCTGCAAGCTGCTGTGCCACCCTATATGAGTGGTGGGCAATGGGCACAGTACGGTCTGTGGACCTGACACTCACTGGCAGGCAACTGCAATTATATTACAGAGGTAAAATTAAATGCATTTTTCATCTGCAAGGTGCTGTGCCACCCTATATGAGTGGTGGGCAGTGGGCACAGTACAGTCTGTGGACCTGACACTCACTGGCAGGCAACTGCAATTATATTACAGAGGAAGAATTAAATGAATTTTTTATCTGCAAGGTGCTGTGCCACCCTATATGAGTGGTGGGCAATGGGCACAGTATGGTCTGTGGACCTGACACTCACTGGCAAGCAACTGCAATTATATTACAGAGGTAAAATTAAATGAATTTTTTATCTGCAAGGTGCTGTGCCACCCTATATGAGTGGTGGGCAGTGGACACAGTACAGTCTGTGGACCTGACACTCATTGGCAGGCAAATGCAATTATATTACAGAGGAAAAATTAAATGATTTTTTTATCTGCAAGGTGCTGTGCCACCCTATATGAGTGGTGGGCACTGGCAGTGGGCACAGTTCAGTCAGTGGTCCTGACACACACTGGCAGGCAACTGCAATTATGTTAAAGGGTAAAAATGAAATGACTTTTTTATCTGCAAGGTACTGTGCCACCCGATATGAGTGGTGTGCAGTGGGCACAGTACGGTCTGTATATATATATATATAGAAAAAATAAAATAAAAGCATACTGATATACCAGCCCTAAAAAGGGCTTTTTGGGGTGCTGTCAGGACGCTGTCCTTACAGCAGGAGTGGACCGAGAACACTATCTATAATCTAATAAGACTAACAACTGTCCCTATTAGCAGCAGCAGCACTCTCCCTGCTCTCACTACTAACACTGCTTCAGAATGGTCTAAGATGGATGCCGCCCTTGCTTTTTTACAGGAGGTGGGAGGGTGTGGGAGGGAGGGTATGCTGATTAGCTGGAATGTGTCTGCTGACTGTGAGGTTCAGGGTCAAAGTTTGCTCAATGATGATGTATAGGGGGTGGACCGAACATTGCATATGTTCGCCCGCCGCGGCGAACGCGAACATGCGATGTTCGCCGGTAACTGTTCGCCGGTGAATAGTTCGGGACATCTCTAGTAGCAATGTATTTGTGGACGGTTCATGCACAAGACCAGACGATAAGACATACCAAACAGGGTACGCAGTGGTCATGCTCCCAGATCAAGTGATAGAAGCCGAACCAATTGTTGCAACTTCGGCACAACAAGGTAAGCTAGTAGCGCTCACAAGAGCCTTTGAAATATTTGCAGTACACAAAGTAAACATTTACACTGTCAGCCGCTACGCACATGGAACTTTACATGATTATGGGATGATTTGGAAAAATAGGGGATATATTTCAGCAGATGGGAAGAAGATGGCGAATCAAAAATACATAGATCATTTGCTATTTGCCATTCAGCTGCCAGAATCTGTAAGTTTAATAAAGGTGGAGGGACACTCTGCAAAAGGGGACTATCAAGCTATGGGAAATAATCTAGCAGACAGAGCAGCTAAAGAAGCAGCCCGTAGAGACATAAAAAGAGAAAGTAGATTATTATTCATGACAGATTTTGAGAGTAAAGACTGGGTTTCAGTAGTACATCCGCATTAAGTACTGGGAGTCCCAAGGACTGCAGGCGACAGGTACAGGAATATGCAGAGGTGTAACTAGAACCTTCAGGGCCCCGATGCAAGAAACCATGAAGGGCCCCCCAGACCCCTGGCCGGGGCCCTTCCCTTCAAGCCCGGGGCTCTTCCCACTAATCCTGGGGCTCTTTACTCTCATTGCATGGCCTTTTATTATGGTCCCGCATCAGGATCCTTTCACAAGTTCTGCAGTGGGCCCCCTTCCTGCAATCTTGGGGCCTCCCCACACTGGTGAAATGCCAGGGCCCGGTCGCAAGTGTGACCTTTGAGATCCTAGAAGTTCACCCACTGGTTTGCTACCGGGCCCCCTGGAGCATGGGGCCCGGTAGCGATTGCAACCCCTGCAACCCCTGTAATTACGCCCCTGGGAATATGGACAAAAGATCAAATACTAGGGGTTCCAACTGCATCAGCACCACTCCTAATATCTTACTTGCATGGTCCTGGACATTTAGGCAAACGGTACATACTGGAACATTACAAGTCACTGTTCTGTACACAACAATTGCAGAAGTGATTTGGTCGACTCATGTATGACTTGTGCCCAGAACAATGTGCAAGGGAAGGCGCCCGGGAAACATGGGAACTTACCGCCCCCTACTGGCCCCCTGCAGGATTTACAAATAGATGACACACACATGCCAAAACAGCCTGGGAACATAAAATATCTTCTTGTGATAGTGTGTAGATTCTCAGGGTGGTGTTCGGCCATACCTACTTCAGGAGAGACAGCTTGGGTGACCGCCAGAACATTAGTCAATGATTGGATTTCACTGTACGGGCTTCCTCGGGTAATTCATTCAGATCAGGGACCTGCTTTCCAGTCAAAATTAATTCAGGAGCTGACAAAAATTTTGGGTTTCCAATGGAAACTCAATATAGCCTACCACCCCCAAAGTGCAGGAGTAGTGGAGAGAATGAATAGAATCATCAAAGATAGGTTAAAAAAGGCTACTTCAGGAACATTGAGAAATTGGTTGAAATTTCCCCCCGCCATCCTCTACCAGATAAGGACAACACCAAATAAAAGGACAGGGTTGTCACCCTATGAAATACTGTTTGGTCAACCCCCCCCCCCCCCAATGCCAATGAGGGAGCAGATACTGAAAGTAACATTTTTGCTTTACAGGAACAGTATGTGAAACATCTGGTAAGTACTGTATACTCTCAGAAAACCATGAAAAGGTTGCTGTCACTTTTTCTCCTCTTTCCACAGAGCCAACTCATCCGTTCCTACCAGGAGACAGAGTGCTGATAAAGCAGTTGGCGGTCAGGAAGAAGACTGGTCCGGTATACCAGGGTCCATTTGAAGTGCTCCAAGTTTCCCGCACTGCTGTCCTGACCGATCAGAGTCCACAATGGATACACGCGTCCAGGCTGAAGAAGTCCCCACCCCAACCAATCTCAAGAAGCTTCCTGAACTTGGGAGAAGCAAGTGTTCAGAGTCCACAATGGATCCACATCCCCCAGTTGAAGAAAGCTCCACGGCCTTTATCGATGGAAGAAACCGTATCCCAACTACAGGTTTCCGAGAACTAGTACCCAAAGACCTGATAGACCAATGCATCACATTATAGGAAAATAATGACATGGAATGAGGAAAGGAAGAAACTAGTTGAGGAGTTTGAAAGACCCCATGACCCCATTCCATCCTCAGGAAGAGGTGGGGATCTAGTTGACAAGGGAAATTCATCACCAGTGGTGTCAGCCTAGCCAAGACACCTTAAAATAGCAATAGGAATAATAATATTTATGTCCCTGCTTAGTTATAGCCTGGCCTGTGTGAAGTTATTCTATGAGCCAAAACAAATACCTGAAAGCATACTGACTAATGCAACACGCCCCCATCCACGCACTAGTAGACATAAAAGATCCACTTCTATTTTTAAAAGACCCAATTTTGGAAATGCAAAGGTTGCTTGCTGTACAAGAGCTGGAAATAGATTGGGGAAGACAATGTTGGATAAGGTCATAGAATGGCATGAGCAGAAACTAGGAGGGCCATGTAAAATAGCAGCCATATCATTGATCATTAGGGCCTTGCCCCAGAATATCTCCTTGTGTCTGACACCCAACCCAACTGATACAGCCACCAGAAGGAAGGTACAGGAGCTTAAGCGATTAATTCCTCAGTCTGATAAGAAAGATATTCTCCCCAAACCAAACTTTAGAGAGACAGAACAAGTAGCAAAACATTTGAACTTAGCAATACAGGAGTTCATAGATCCCTTACTATCGATTCTAGGGAATGTACATCCTCAAGGTTTCCAAGATATGAATAGAATTCCCCATCATTTTCTGTTGATGCATGAATATGGTATACAACAATCACAGGGAAAGGGAGATTGCTGGGTTTGTTCTCGTATGCATTCAGGAGAAAATATATTCCCAATGATAGCAAAACCATTATCATTATCTCAGCTGATAAATGAGACATATGTGTTCACTGGACAGGCAAAACCAGACAATAGGCCATTTCTGATTCAGGGATACACACAACCACCAGAATTTTGTTTTCTGAATGGATATCCACTAAATACCGAAACAAATACTTGTGCTAATGGTGAGTTTTGTAACAACACAGATGTTAATTTCACATTACTAAACATGGAAAAATATAAAATACTAGACCTCACAGGCCTTAACTCTGATACCACTGCTGACATAAATGAAAGGATGAGAAACTTGTCAATGTATAATATTTCTTCGTGCCCAACAGCTAGACCAACCTATAACAAGTCAGATATACTGTATATAAATGGTTACATTTGGTTAATGAGACATTGGTAATACGGTCAAGTTACTACACATAGCTGAGTGGATGTGTTTAATAGGGATGTGAACAGGCCTGCCCACTCAGGAGATTATATCTGCCCCAAAGTTACCCGAAGGGTGGATAGTTTGTTGTGGGTTAGGGTGTCACACTACCATTCCTTTCCCCAAGGGAGAAGAATCAGCTGGGTGGTGCACCATAGTTAGATTGTTCCCCTACATGAGTACTGAATCAGGAGGGCACGTGAGCATGGGGCCAGCCTCAGGAGTACTCACATTTCACGATCAGGGAAGATATAGAAGGGCAATGACTAGTTCATGGGAAAAATTCTATATGAGCATCTTACCAGGTGGTACAGCCATGGCTCTTATTAGGCTTGATACATTTGCCGACATCATGGAAAAATGGATCAACACAACAACAAAGGATATAGGATTAATCAATGAAGAAATGAGGAAAATCATGATGAAACAGGAAGTGATTAGGCAGCGACAGGAAAGACTTATGATGGCGGTAACAGGTCTGTGCGATCAAACACAAAACAAACAGATATGTTGTATACTTCCACAACTTCACCAAAGAAACTAAAGATGTTCAAGTACCAGACTATTATGACATTATTAATGGCCACCAACTAGAGAGAGAGAGACTTCAGGGAGAACTGCATAATCCATTTGATTCCATAGGAGGGTGGTTTGGGGGATTCTTTTCGGGTATATTTGATTTCTTCAAGAGGGCAGGAATAGTAATCTTGATGACTATAGTGTTTCTGATGATGATATACTATGTCATTAAGTTCGCTATTTGGGGAGTGCAAAAAACCATGGGAAGGATGTCACCAAACACAGTGTCTAAGCCGGGTAAGAAGAAAGATGAGGAGGCCTACAAAATGGCCATGTTGAAACGAGACAACTGGTATCAGGAATGATCTCATGAAATTTACAATTTCATATGATCAAAGAGGGGATTGTAAGGGAAATGTGCATCTTGGAATGCCATTTTGTAATGTTCAGCTTAGCATAAGTCATCTCAGTGTATATTAGAAGGTTAGATTATCCCTTTATATCTCTTGAATGTATCTTTGCTTAGTGTTTCAGATTATAAATTTTGCTATCGTTTCACACCTGCACTTGTTATGCCGGACATTAGCTTGCGGTTAGAGATTAGCATCAAAGACAGGATGTTCTGCAAGTCTGTTTGCAAGTTAAAGACATGAAGACATGCAAGCTATAAGCAATGTCTTATACATATATTGATAGAATACTGCCAATACATCCCATATATCTTTTATAATATAATGCATAACATATATTTACATTGATATAGCTTGAATAAGTTTTTCAGCAATAATTGATAATATATTTGATATAATTGATATAATTGATAAGTGAATAGTATATAATCTCTTTCAGTAATGAGAGATGCTTTTGCAGACGCTGTGACCACAAGTGTATATTTAGTATATTTTATGAACAATGTACAGACACTGTGCTTAATGGGTGATGTCCCATCTGCTATTTGTGTCATAAATATGACATGCTTTCATATGAACTTTTGGTACTTTATTTTAACCTTTTTTTTTCATGTAACTGGGTAGATTAAGTAAACACGTTAATTGATTGGATAATAGGGTATAATAGGGAACGGGGAGGATATTAAATTAATGGGAGGTATAGGGAAATATTGTGGTTTGAAGCTATATATTCTCAACGATGTATAGAAATAAACGCAGTCGTTAGAACCTATCTATTGTGTATGGCTTTTATTGATTGTCCGGCTAGCTGAAGATTCATCCACAGAGCAAACCAAGGGTATACCCGAACAGGTGGTTCTTACAGCATAGATCTGGAGACTTTTATTGAACAAACTCACACCGAATATATACCTCACAGGAGGACATCCCCCTCCTGATCAGATTACCCTACTAGGTCAGGTGCCTGATTACATTATGCTATGCAGATTAAATTGTGTACAGAAATATGATTAATCTGAACTAATTACCTAGCCATCTGGACAAACAATATAGGAATGCAGACCCAGACAATGTTATCATTAACGTGTTAATTAACTCAGCACTTCAACAAGGCTAAGTATAAACACAGAACCCCAGTAGACAACAGATGAGTAAATCAGCATAATCAACAATGTGTGGAAGATAGTTGGTTGAGCTGATGATATTAGCATCTGCTATGAGTCTTACTGTGTGAAGCATAAGTCTCTTATTGGCAATAGACAGCTAGGCCTAGAGTCCCAGAGACTTCATATATTCTTTGAGATGTATTGTTGACAAATATTACTGTCCAATTATAGTAATCCAAACCATATTCTCAGTGTCCTCTAAGTCCATAATTTTATTGGTCACCCTGTGTCCCTAATAGACACAGGGTGAGTTACACATAAGAGGGGCCTAGGGGGCTGAGGACCTCTCAAAGGTAAGCTGGGCTCTACGGGTCCCCCCCAACCAAAGTGACTCCCATCACAAGTACCATTGGCAGCCACCACTTTCCTCCCTAAAGAAGTCATGTGGGTGTGACGTAATGTGTAGGGTGCGAGCGGAGGCTACCGTAAGTGATGTAGACTAGGGATGATCAAACGGTTCGGGTCGACCATTGGTTCGACCCGAACATTGGCTGTTCGAGGTTCGGCCGAATTTAGAACTTTCTGCCCAAAAAGTTCGGAATTTGGCAACCAGAACCGACCAAAATGCAATGGTTCAGGAAATGGGCTTTAAAAGCCCGTGATTGGACCAGAACCATCAGTAAAAGCCAATTGAGGGGCAGGAGAATGCTAGGAATGTGATTGGAGTGACTAGGGGGTCCATAGTCCAATCATTAGTGAATACGCCCCCCAGTATATAAGATAGCCCCCGCCAAATTCCTAGCATTCTTATACGGGACATGAAAGAGAGTGGAATGCTGTTCTGTTACAATGTGTTACAAAGTGTCATTTAGCAATTTTTAGTGTGAGGAAAGGGATATCTAGTGTAGTTAGGGTGCTATTTTTCACTATAGTTAGCTTTAATTTATTCAGTTTCTGTAGGGAAAGTGTTAAGTGTAAGGGGACCGTAGTGTAGTGTAGGGTTAACTGACTGTGACTGCTATGGAAGGGTGACAAAACCCTTCCATAGCAGGGTGACCGCTATAGAGAAAAGATAGTTTCTCTTGTGTCACTTCAGAACAGGAATATGGCTTCGCTCCCGTCAGCATTCTTTATGCTGCAGGGGTTGCCAGTGCTTTTTTGAGGACATGTTTGGAGTCAGGCATGACATCTGAACATGTCTATAGGGGTGTATATATATACATACACCCATGTCTGTATATATACACCTGCACATATATAGGTGTTAAAGGAGCAGAACACTATACTTTTGCTAATGAAATAATTTGCAAATATGGCTAGGCTCCCAACACACCTATATATGTGTAAGTGTAATATACATATCAGTGTGTGTGTATGTATATACCCCTATATAGGTGTGTTGGGAGCGGAGCCATATTAGTACAAATTATTTCATTAGCAAAAGTATACTGTTCTGCTCCTTTCACACCTATATATGTGTATGGGTATATTTACATATAAGTGTGTGTTTTTATATACCCCTATACAGAAGTTCAGATGTTTTGCCTGCCTCCAAAGAACCCCCAAAAAAATGCCAAAAAAAAATGCCAGCGCTAAAAAAAAATGCCCAGGTTTGTTCTTGCAGGCGTTTTTTTTGGGCATTTTTTTGGGTTCTTTGGAGGCAGGAATGACATCTGAACTTCTGTATAGGGCTATATATACACACCTACACATATATAGGTGTGAAAGTAGCACAACACTATACTTTTGCTAATGAAATAATTTGTACTAATATGGCTAGTCTCCTAACACACCTATATATGTGTAAGTGTAAAATACATATCAGTGTGTGTGTATATATATATACCCCTATACAGAAGTTCAGATGTTTTGCCTGCCTCCAAAGAACCCCAAAAAAATGCCCAAAAAAATGCCAGCGCCAAAAAAAAAATGCCCAGGTTTGTTCTTGCAGGCATTTTTTTGGGCATTTTTTGGGTTCTTTGGAGGCAGGCAAAACATCTGAACTACTGTATAGGGGTATATATATATATATATACACACACACTGATATGTATTTTACATTTACACATATATAGGTGTTAGGAGCCTAGCCATATTAGTTCAAATTATTTCATTAGCAAAAGTATAGTGTTCTGCTCCTTTAACACCTATATATGTGCAGGTGTATATATACAGACATGGGTGTATGTATATATATATATATACCCCTATAGACATATTCAGATGTCATGCCTGACTCCAAACATGTCCTCAAAAAAGAACTATCAACGCCCGCAGTAAAAAAAAAAAAAATGCTGACGGGAGCGGAGCCATATTAGTGCTCTGAAAGTGACAAAATACAAACAATCTCTTTTTTTCTGGTTCTGGACATGCTACAGAGCTGAAACTTCATGGGTACACCTTTTAGACCCCCCAGATACGAAATCCAAAGTCAAAATCAAAAAAATCTCTTTTTTTTTTCAATAATTGTCTCTCTATCAAAAATGACAATTTTTAAGAACTTTTTTTGTGTGATTAATAGTCCCTGGGGCATGACCCAGAACCCTAGACACTTTTTAGGGGCATTTATTGGGTTTTAGGGCTTTAAAATTGTGTTTTTTGATTACCGAAGTTCAGGTCCCATTGATTTCAATGGGGTTCTGAGATCCGGGCCAAACTTTCGGGAAGTTCGGATGTTCTGGCCGAACCGAACTTTTCAAAAGTTCAATCATCCCTAATGTAGACATGGAAACAAGCATGGCACTCTTGAACAGTTACCAGATGCATGATTTTTATAGTCAAAGTTGCTTTATTTCAATAAATCTTTTTAACATACTACACCATGAGAATACCTTTTGTATATCCCCACTCCACACTACATGGCGAGAGGACCTCTAGAAGCTCCTGAGAATACCTATTACCCACATAGCAAATAGAGCATTGGGGAACAGCACAGAGGACATCTAGTGGTGAACAGGATATACAGCAACTCAAATGGGGACTCAAATACTGCAGGCTTATTAAAAGCATTATTCAGGTGAGAGGCTAGAGAGCACAGTGGTGTCACTTGGATGAAGAAAATAACTATAGAATGAACACTCTAATATACTAATGGTGAGGGGATACACCTTGGATATATATTAAGGACTTTTTTGTTTATGTCATTATTATTTTTATACAACATTTGGATGTGTCTGTAATTATTCTGTATCTATTAGCATTTACACTTTTGTAATTAATTAACTGCACGGTGCATTTTTGCGGATTTTACATGTAATTTTAATGCACTTTCTCAACAAGATGTATTATATATAGGAATGTGAGCATACATTTCCAAAAAGTTGTTTTGAGTCACCACACTTTGAATGATAATCCACTACATCACCCAATATGCAGCGCAGCACTATTCACCTACTATTGAATTCTTTTTCTGCTTTTTTCCCTTGGACTAGGCCTTTTGGCTTAGTCCTGTGCAATTTTTGTTGCCAGACCTCAGGGTAGCCTACCCAGTGTGCTGCACGGGCACTATTTGTCACTTTGTACTTTTATTTGTATTTCTTTCTCATGAGGATGCAGGGTGTGGGTACTCGGCCCCTCACCTTGTTCTCGTTGGTTAGCTTCGGCTTACCATGAAGAGAGGGGTCCGCAAGGCCTTTTGGCTAGGTGGACCAAGTTGAACCTTCCCCATGTTAGGAGCCTTGAGCCCTGGCATGTCAGGGTAATGCCCAAGACACACCCTTAAGTGCACTTTTTCGTGTGTGTTTTTCACGTGCACTTTTTTGTACACTTAGGTGTTTTGTTTTTTTGCAGCACCGCAGACCATAGTTTTAGCAGACACATGTGTTATCACCAAGCAGTTCTAGGCCTGATGTAGCTAGCAAAAGTAGCAGCTGTACCATACCAAAATGTGAAGTGGGAAGACAGAAACAGGTGTCTTCCTTAAATAAAACTAGGGCTAAAGCAGTTTGGAGTGGAAAAAAATTAGCCAAGGGCATCAAAGTATTATAGCAAAGACTAACCATTTAAAAAAAATATTATTTCTACAACCCCTTAGGTGTGTGTTTTTTTTTTTAAAGAAACCACCCAATGACAGAACAGTTTTTGGCTAATGATGGTGGCAGAAAGGGGGAGTAAAGAGGGTTTGATACTCAGATGCCCAGTATTTAAAATCAAGTATAGTGTGCCAACATCCCTGTTATATGGTTACAAGTTATTATGGTTCCTCAAGCCAAAGAAAAGATGGGACTTTTAAGGCAATTTTGTAAAATATTATAAATGTAATTTGGAAAATGCGTTTCGGCTCTTGCCTTTTTCACGGATTTCACCATATCTGAGAGTACAATATATTTCAACAATATATATCTAACAATGATTCAATATACTCTCAGATATGGTGAAATCCGTGAAAAAGGCAAGAGCCGAAACGCGTAGCATTTAGACGCCCTCTGTAAAATCCAGAATCGCATGGATAACAGAGTACTCTAAAAGTCACCATTTCCACACGTGTCACTCTTCAAATCACATTTTCCAAATCGCATTTATAATATTTTACAAAATTGCCTTAATAGTCTCATCTTTTCTTTGGCTTAAGGAACCATAATAACTTGTAACCGGTGGCAGAAGACACAGCCAGCCTTATTTCTAAAAATGTTAGAGCATCAGCACGCAGATACAGGCATGTAAAAACTGGGCAGAAGCAGTAAAGTTTCTTAGCAGTGACAATAAATCCAAATACGCAAAGGAACAAATCTTAGAGCTTTAGCTGTCAAACACAGAAAACTCCCCAGAAAAGCCTTGCAGCAAAAAAAAAAAAAAGCAGCTTTGCTATCCCCAACACATTTTGAATGTTCTGCTGACACACCCAGCATGTCTAAAATTGGACATTTTTTGTAATGCACCACACAGGACCACCATGCATTGTGGCACACTACAATGCAAGTGTGTTGGAGTTGCCATTCAAAATAAATAGCGTTCCCCCATCTCCCAATGCAATCAATCCAGTACTGTCAGGTGGAGGGATCTCTGACATTGGTAGAAAGATAGCCCCCGTCCAACGTCAGTAGGAAAAGAGTGGTGTGGGAGCAAATGATTTTGTATGTAAACCCTTAGGGGGGTTGAGAGGAGGGATTACCAGTACAGTTTATGTCAATTAATGCAGGGGAGTTAAAAGCACCGACACTGACCATTGTTTTGGGAAGGTGGTTAATAGCACTTCCACTGACATTCATAGCAGGAAGAAGGTTAACAACACTGCTATTGTCCTTCAATGCAGGGAGGGGGGTTAATGGCACTGTCACTCGCGATCAATGCATTAAGAACATAGCACCCTGCATGCAGCAACCCCTCCAAAAAAGTGGGGATTTCTCTGGTTGAGATTTTAGTAATTTTACCGGCGTTATGTGCCATCTCGATAGACATTTATAGTTCATTTCAATAGTGTTTACATCTTCTGCAGAATTTTGTACAGCTCTCAATATTATATATTATATTCATGCTCCCCCAATCGTGATCTTATCTCTCTTTCCCATGTATCTATGCATGGAGGCTTTTTCAGACCTGTCATCCCAGTAAGCATTCTGTATGTAGCACCCTCCTAGATAGGTGCTAGGAAGGAAAACAGATTGCTCTGACTGCTTAACAGGGCAGTAGCAGGTAAAATATAGCCTGCTCCATCTGCCTAACAGGGGAGCCTGATCAATAGCCTAACCAGCCTGTTGCATGTGTCCATGTGTGATTCATGTGGGCTGAGGGAGTGTCCCCACTATATCCAATAGGGGAGCCTGTTGGACAGCGGAGGAAACCCAGCCAGTGTCACACAGGCTTTTTGGTTGGCCTGTTTTTTTGACAATTTCCCCTTCCATTCCAGTATCTGTTATTAGCTCCTAATTCGATAAATTGACAAATGCTTCCCGGCCCCATCTCCGTATAAATTCAGATCAGCTTATGGGGAAGTTGCAGACAGGGGACAGTCACGGACACCATGTTTCTTGAGCAGGTGTTGTAACAGTTTCAACACAGCAGTTTAACTAAAGCAGTATGAAGATACAACAAAAATGCTGTTCCCCTCTGGTAAGACAGCAAGCAAACCAACATTTAATATTTAATTTCTTTAATTAGTGTGGGAAGTTTATTTCCCACACTCTCTCTTCCCTCTAATATGCTCCCTCTCTACTCATTATTCTCACATTAGAGTTCTCTGTCTTAAAATTACCCTTACTCTACCCCTCTTCTCTAGCCCACAACCTATACATATCACGCTCATTCCTAGCCTCTCCCTATTACTGCCCCTATCACCTCCTGCAAATACTGAACCCACATGCTGACCTAAATACCAGACAGTGAGATATGTGCGCTCATATACATTCACTCCCATCTTATTTTCCTCGCCCTCCTTCTTCTCCTAACCTCTTTGGACATTTCTCCCAATCCTTGCCCCCAATTTTCTAACTGTAAACCCGTATCAGGCTTCCTTTCTTCCCTGGCAACAGCTGCAATTCACTCAGTTTTATTTCTATCCCCCTGTTTCCAAAAACCAGCCCCAATCTGATGTGCCCTCTGGAATGCCTGCTCTGTTTCCAACAAGTTCACATCTATACATTACTTTTTTATATCCCATTGCTTTAACATACTTGTCATTACTGAAATCTGGCTTCAAGATTTTGACTCGGCTTCTCCTGCTGCCCTCTCCCATAGTGGCCTCTACTGGACTCACTTAGCCAGACCCAGTGGATGGAAAAAAGCTGGTGTTGGATTCCATTTATCCCCATTGAGCACCTTTCGAGTCCTTACAACCCTTCCCTCTCTACCCATCTCTTCTTTTGAGATGAACTGTATTTGTCTGTTTTCTCCAGGGATTTATCAGCCCCACAGGTGTGTGCAGCCTATTGCATTAGGGGGTGCACCCCAAACCCTAAATACATATGTGTGTGTGTATGTATATATATATATATATATATATATATATATATATATACACAGTATCTCACAAAAGTGAGTACACCCCTCACATTTTTGTAAATATTTTATTATATCTTTTCAAGTGACAACACTGAAGAAATTACACTTTGCTACAATGTAAAGTAGTGAGTGTACAGCTTGTATAACAGTGTCAATTTGCTGTCTCCTCAAAATAACTCAACACACAGCCAATAATGTCTAAACCACTGGCAAAAAAAAGTCAGTACACCCCTAAGTCAAAATGTCCAAATTGGGCCCAAAGTGTCAATATTTTGTGTGTCCACCATTATTTTCCAGCACTGCCTTAACCCTCTTGGGCATGGAGCTCACCAGAAGTTCACAGGTTACCACTGGAGTCCCCATCCCCTCCTCCATGACGACATCACAGAGCTGGTGGATGTTAAAGACCTTGCGCTCCTCCACCTTCCATTTGAGGATCATTCATTTTTTATTACGATATTCATTGACACAATCTATTATATTGGGCACTATAGCACAGCAATATTGTGATTGTTTAGTTATTTTAGCACATAAATGGGATTCTGATCAGTGCCAGCAGCTCAGCTCGTTTTTTTGTTTGAGTAAGTAGCTCGCAGGATTTTATATATATTTTACACTGTCTCCCCCGGCTCTGCACATACTCAGTTGCTTTTCGTTTTTAGGCATTTTTAGGCACTGCTGAATTTGTAGAGCCCAATCTGCTGACAGCTTTAAAGTAGAACTATAGGCAAAATGTATTGTTTTCATTTTGGATAGAGTAAGGGAGGGTTATAACCCCTATCAGATTATTTTTTTTTTTTTCACCATATGTGTCCTATTGCAGTGATTTCAGTTCATTTCCTGTCCCATAGCCAAACAGGAAGTGAGCGAAGATCCCTGCAAATTAAGGGAATTACTTGGGGACCCCCAGGTCACCAGAACTAATGTCCTTATTGGAAGATTTCTGCTCTATTGCTTTTTTGGGGACAACCCAAAATGTGCGATTTTCTTTTACTTTCACTTTCAATGATAATGGTAAACAAGACAAATATAGACTGTGAATCTCTTTAATGGGAACACAGATAGCAATAAAACCTGGCAGGTGTTCTATTATATCTCCACTCTATCCAAAAGTTTAAAAAAAGTATTGTCTTTACTTTAAGGCCCCTTTCACACTTGTGTGACTTGTAATGTGATCTGGGACTGCAAAATCACATGACAAGTCGTCCTCCATTATTTCCAATAAGTACCATTCATATCTAACTGACTTCAAAGTAGTCCCTGCACTACTTTGGCACATTTTGATGCCTTTTGAGGTCCAAAGACATTCAAGCCCAGTCAAACTCACATCAAAATCGCGACAACAAAGTCGCAGCAAAATCGTGGTAATATCGTGCAATTTTGAAGTCTCACAAGTGTGAAAGGGGCCTTAAGCAGAATTAAACCCTCCTGTCCTTTACAGACTAGCACACTGCTTCTGTTTAATCTGCAACTGGCATGGTGCAGGACACAAGCAAATGTGACAGTTAGCAATCCCAGCATTTCATGAACATAATTGTTTTTGAAACTGTTAAATTGATGGGTTTAGTTCCGCTTTATGATTTACTGTTGTTCAGGGGCTCTGGGCTTCAGCAAAATAGTAGCCCCCAGCAAGAAGAAACAGAAACAATGCTGGATGCAATTTACAGCAGACGCTAATTTTGGTAGCATAATCATTAATGTGAGTGTATGTTCCTTGCTAAACAATATTATTTTTTATTATGTGTGTTATGGGTAAAGTAGATGCCCAATCAAATCCTAACTATACTTAGCGTGGTTTTAAAATCAGAATATTAAATTGCCAACAATGGCTGCAAGGTGTATGTGGTGATGTCCCAAATAGGTTTACTAAAGCGGTTCTCCACTCTGGAAAAAATAAATAAAAGTAAGCAGCTACAAATCCTGTAGCTGCTGACTTTTAATAAGTGGGCATTTACCTGTC
The DNA here is from genome assembly GCF_965119305.1 of Pelophylax lessonae. NCBI lineage: Eukaryota > Metazoa > Chordata > Amphibia > Anura > Ranidae > Pelophylax > Pelophylax lessonae. The sequence goes on along the minus strand of NC_138780.1, from coordinate 46,681,631 downwards.
CAGGGATCCAGCACCATCCTCACCTGGGCTAGTTCCTCGCTAGCCTTTCGGTTTCTGGCACCATCATCCCAACTGTGGGCACCCAGCATTAAATAGTCATACAATTTTCTGGAACCTGTGACATGTACCAGAAGACAGTGGGGTAGGAGGGGGAGAGGAGAACTTTGTCAAAACTAGTTACTTACTTCCCCCTGAAAAAAAAAGACTTGTCAAATGTGGCAGAGGAGGAGGGAGGAGGACTTAAAGCAGAATTTCCTCTTGTGGGCGAAGTTCCATTTTCAGAGGCATCTGTTGTCGGCTGTCCCACCTCCACACTGAAGCCAGCAATGGCGGCCAATCATTTTACTGAACGGGAGTGCCATCAGCATTCTTGCGTACAGACATCTTTAATTTACAGTAGTCAAAATAGGCTTAGAATGGAGGTGGGAGCAGATTTAAGTACAGTTAGAATTTGACTGGTCTTCTACTTGATGGCAGCACTTTAATTTGAAAGAAGCAGCACACCACAACACACGGTAATCCATTGCTTTGTTTTGTGGTGCATTGCATTGCATGTTAATAAGAATTACATTTCCTTGGTGCATTGGAGTTCCATTCAAAAGGAACACCACCAAAATGTTCTAATACACATAAAGTAACGTGTATTAATTTTTTATTTATTTTATTTCAGGTTCTTATATAGCGCTTTACATATACATTCACATCAGTCCCTACCCTCAAGGAGCCTACAATCTAAGGTCCCTAACTCACGTTCATACATACATAGTAGGGCCAATTTTATACAGGATCCAATTAACCTACCAGCAAGTCTTTGGAGTGTGGGAGGAAACCGGAGCACCTGGAGGAAACCCACACAGGAACAGGGAGAACATGCAAACTCCAGGCAGGTAGTGTCGTGGTTGGGATTCGAACCAGTGACCCTCTTGCTGCTAGGTGAAAGTGCTAACCACTACACCACTGTGCCGCCCACAATGCATCACAAGGGTGTGCTTCAGCCTTTTATTTTACAGTCTCTTTACTCTTTTCTCATTGGAAAACAAATTAATACACACAAAAATGTTTGAAGTAGAATGTTTGTGATGTCTGAATTTTGTAATAAAATTTAATATAAAATTAGGTTATGTGTAGGCCTTTTTTTCAGCTGGAACGTGGCGAACTTCATTCCGCCACCTCCAGCACTGGCCCTGTGGTTACCGCTAAAGGGTAAAATGTGCAGTGGTGAGCTGTGCTGAGTGAAGAAGAGGGTGCAGAGGAAAGCTGGGGAAAGGGATGCAGCTGTAAGTTGTGGACAGATGGGGGTGCAGAGAGAGTTTAGATGAGTTTAGGACAGGGGGTGCAAAAGTGTGTTTTGGACAGGGGTGCAGAAGTGAGCTGTGGACAGTTTTGGATGGGGGGTGCACAGGTGTGGGTTGTGGATGGGAGTGCAACGGTGAGTTGTGGACAGTGGGTGCAAATGTGAGTTTGGCAGGGGGTGCAGAGGTTGCAGACAGTTTTGAACAGGAGTGCCGAGGTGAGTTGTGGACAGGGGGGCAGAAGTGAGTTGCAGACAGTTTTGGACTGGGGGAAAAGGTGAGTTGTGGATAGTGGTGCAGCATTGAGTTGCAGACAGGGGGTGCAGAGGTGAAATGTGGACAGGAGTGCAGAAGTCTACTGTGGACTGAGGCGCAGAGTTGAGGTGTGGCCAGTTGTTGACAGGGGTGGAGAGCTGAGTTGTGGATGGTGGGGTGCAGAGGTGAGTTGCTAATGGTGGGGGTGCAGAGGTGAGTTGTGAATGGTGAGGGAAGCAGAGGTGAGTTGTGGATGGTGGAATGCAAAGGTGAGCTTTGGACAGGGGTGCACAGGTGAGATTAGGACAGGGGGCGGAGGTGAGTTGTGCACAGGGTGGTGCAGAGGTTAACAATGCTCCTTTAAGACCCACCTGCTGTGCAGTTCGGCCATACCCACCTTATGACACAGTGCACACAATATGCCACATCTGGTGGGTGGGCCTTGGTGGGGGGTGAGTTCTGTGTATTGCTCTGGTTATGTGTATTCCCAAAATACCATTAAAATTAAAATTAGAACTATTAATTGTTGGAGATACAAAAACTTTAAAGCTTAGCCTATTATAGATTAACTGCAGTTCACAAATAGGACACTAGATGCCGCTAATGCTCAGTGATATGCTATGCATTTCTATGATGTGTTGTAATATCCTGTACACTGTACTGAACTTGTTGGTTATCTCTTCCTGTCTGTTGTTCTTATTACAATGAGGTGACATCTTTGATTTCTGTGTTATGTTCCAATAAAGAAGCCAGTTCCTGTTTACTCCACAATGTCTGATCTCAATGGACTCCGCTGCACCCAGTGATCGCACTCTGCCACATTAATTGTATTTCTTGCCTATATTTTTGTATCTATTATTGATCTCTAAATAGTATTAAAAGTGATATTCTGGAGAGTAGCAGACAATTAAATAAGACAATCTCAGTTCATTAAAGAAAAGTATAGGCAAGAGAAGCAAATTTTAAATGACAGGGACACATTGGAATTAAAGCAATGCTTTCAAAGTAGTAACTTTAGCTCAGGCTTTTCTAATTTCTTGTTAGGCCCCAAGAGACTGTTGCTTGCTATGACAGAAGAGACAGGGCTTCTGTTCTATTTTTTTCTATAATTACAAGTTACACTATTATGTCCCTCAGTCTCCTCATTCTGAGTCCTGACTCCCGGGACATAGACCTCAGGTGCGCTTTGTGAGGTCCTCCCTTTTAAGTAACACAATGTTAGCACAATGTTTTATTAATACATCCAACCCCAGCTGGTAAACAAGTAAAAGTAAGTTCAAGCTACCAAAACTGTAACAGTCAAGAAGTTAGAAAAGTGACATCAGCATAAAATAAACGTATTCACTTGACTAAATTAAAAATATCGGTATACAAATAGCTGCTTTCTAAACAATAGTGACATAGTGGAAAAAAATTAAACTTAATGCAATATTCAGAATAAGTTATTTATTTTATCAATTTTTATTATCAGTAGTTTTTCATACAGTATATTACATTTTAGACAAATTATTATTACAATTCCCTTTCATATAGGTTGTTTTTATTTTGTCTTTGCTATTTTACATGACCAGTGTAGAACAGATGTCTCTCCAGCTTCCCATGATTGCCCAGCCATACCCTATACTCCACTTAACCCTCTCCACTACCCATAATGAATGGAGACCACACAACGAATGGAGTAAACAAATGGCCGTAGCAGCCTCTTTATTAACAAATAAACTTAAATTAACATAAACAATAAAACATTCCTTATAACCGAAAAATACCAGTAAATAAAGACAGTTGGTCTTTGAAGGCCCACCACGGTACAATATGTCCCAACTATGCCCTGCGGAACCTTTTACCATAATGATAAGGCCTCCAGCCACAACACACTGACTCGTAGACAACACACTAACCGCAGTGCATCCATTACCATATCCTGGCCAAACCGACGTTAACTGGAATACACCAGAGGGGCACATACCACCGATGAGTAACCCTCCCTTATCCTACTTTTCTTCCGCCAACAAAGACCAACAACCGCCACGACATCCTTCACGTCCACTGCACCTGTAGAGAAAGTTAAAATTGCCCAAAAAAGATAACAACAGGAAGGGTGGGTGGGAAGCTTCTTCCTGCGTCCGTCTGGTCACTGGACGCCAGGACTGAGCCTCCCCCCTTAAAACTGCCCTGGCTCCTCCTTAGCTACATCTACCCAATCCCATAAAACCACTAACTCCCAACACCTATTTAACCCTTTCCTAATCCCCTCTTCACACTGTCATGCCTGCCCTATGCTATTTTTTTTTTTTAATGTCTTGCTCCTGGCCTTACTGTTTACTAAGTGTATGATTGCATTTCTTAGTTTACATTTTGTTTGATTTTTCAGGTTTTAAAGGACTGACAGCATTAAAACCTGCATTTTCTTGCTTTTTTTCCCCCAGCAGTTTAGACAGATGTAAATGGCTTTTCACAGGCCTCTGTTCACCTCCAAGTTGAACAGATGTAATTGCAGGGTAGAGATGTTGAAAATAAAGGCCCACATGTTAGCAGACCAAAGTAAATATGCATGTGCCATTCCCGTGAGATCCCAATGGAAACTGAAAATCCTTGTATCAGGCACTGCTACTGAGCTTCTGAGTCTCATGTCGAGTGGTTGTCCTATTGTCTATTGAACACAGACGGCCGCCCGCTTTGCGGAGGTGGCATTTAGAAAACACTTTGCATTTCTCAATGAATTTAGAAATGTTAGGCACACCACATCAATCATTTCCAGATAGTGTCAAGAGTGCCCCAGTTCTTTTATAATCCTAGTAATGCCCATAAGCCAATGAGCTGAACATACTCAGGTTCAGTTTGAGGTGGGTTCGGCAAACATTACTGATGTTTCTGTGCCAAATCCGAACGCTATTGAAGTCAATGGTAGCCCAAAGTGATAAAAACAAAAAAAACTCCAGTATTTATTTTTTTCTAGGCTAATGGGCAAGGGGTTGTCAAATGAACAAAAACAGGGGGGTGGGCACTGCCCTGGGTGGCCTTTAAAATTAAAAATTCTGTTTTTAAAGTGGAACCTGACTTGAAACAGGAAGTTCTGCCAATCTTCCTCCTCCACCTTCCTCTACCTGTATTGTGAACTTTTTTTTTTTTTTTTGAGTGAGCGAGGACCTGCTCCCACTTCTACTTGGATCGGCTAGGGATACCAAGAGGAAGTTTGTCCCTTTTCCTGCTCACAACCTCCTGAGACGCGTTAACTGTCTCAGGAGACTACAGGACCATTCAGAAAGAGCAGTGCATCTTGCACATGCACAGTGGGAAGCTGGCTGTGAAACATCAGGAAGTCACAGACGGCTTCCCACAGTCAAGATGGTGGCATTGGGGACCAGAAGACCTGTTAAGAACTGGCCCAGGTGAAGCTGGATCCCTGGACTATTAAGTGTCTGTATATAAAAGTAAGCAGCTACATTTTTTGTAGCTGCTAACTTTTAATTTTTTAAACTGAAGTTTAAAAATGCTTAAAGAGCAATATTAAAAATGCAAAAAAAAAAAGTGAAATTCCTTTAAACAGCACGCCAGGGGAATGCCCTTAATCTGCTTGCGAAGTAGCGCATCGGAACAATGCATGCAACCTTTTACAGCAAAACCTGAGATTTACAATTTACCATTTAAATTGCAGGTAGATGGCTCCTGACCACCTATTTCTACTTTTAAACAAAGTGGATGGCATTTTCTTTATCTAAAACTAGGGGACCCAAGCAAAAAAATGCCCATTGCTCACTCACCAAGAAGAACAGATCACAGTCCCCAATGCTAAATGTATAAAAGGGGCATGGTCCCTCTTTGAAAAAATATTGACATCACCATATCACGGGGGTTCTTATATGGCAGGCCCAAACTGGCCATAGGGCACACCGGGCACTTGCACGGTGAGCCGGGGCCGCATGTCCTTGCGGGGCCAAGGCAGCTGGGCTGCTCCTCGAGCCTGTACCACTCAATCGGCCTCTCTGCAGCTGGCTGGCTGGCCAGCAATTCAGCGCAGTCGTCGAGCCGAAGGGCAGGAACTACAGGTCAGGTGACCTGTGACTATGAAGAGGGAGGGGATCTGGAGGAGAAGCCTGACAGGAGGGAAAGTAAGTGTAGCTCCCCGTGTGTGTGTGCCTGGATAGGAGGACCGGCTGCATATACAGTAGAAGAATCAATCTCTCCTTTTTTCTCCTGCAGCCCCTTAAAGCCTTCTTCCTCTTTCCTTCCTGCAGGCATTCAGAGGCTGCAGGAAAAAAATTGAGAGATTGATTCTTCTACTGTATATAGAGCTGGTCCTATGCTTCTTCTGCCCCTCTCATGCTCCTCGCCCCCTCCTTATTGTTCTCCAGCCCCCCAGTGACCTCTCCTCCACTGTGCTATCAGGCCCTCCCCTGTGCTCTCAGGCTCCCCCCCCACTGCTCTTCTACCCCCAACTGCTCTCCAGCCCTCCAGTGTTCTCAGCCCCCCCAGTGCTCTCCAGCCCACAGTGCTCTCCCCCCTGTGCTCTCAGGCTCCCCTTTTGCTCTCTGCCCCCCCACTGTGCTCTCAGGCTCCCCTCTACTGCTCTCTGGCTGAAACTGCTCTCCAGCCCTCCAGTGCTCTCTGGGCCTCCCAGTTCTTTCCAGGCCCCCTGTGATCTTAGGCCCTCTTGTGCTCTTAGCACTCCCTGTGCTCTCCAGTCCCCCTGTGCTCTCCACGCCTCCTGTGCTCTTTGCCCCCCATGTTCACCATCCCCTCAGTGCTCTCCGCCCCCCTGAGGGCTCTCCAGCCCCCCCATTGTTCTCCCACTCCCCATTGTTCTTCCCCCCCACTGTACTCTCAGGCCCCCGCCTGTTTTCCCAGGCTCCCCCCACTGCTCTTTGGCCCCCAACTGCTCTCCAGCCCTCCAGTGCTCTCTGAACCCCCCCCCAGTGCTCCCCAGCCCACAGTGCTCTCCCCCAGGGCTCTTGGGCTCTCCCCAGTGCTCTCAGGCCCCCCCCTGTGCTCTCAGGCTCCCCCTCCCTTCTCTCCAGCCCCCAACTTCTCTCCAGCCCTCCCGGCCCCCGAGTGCTCTCTGGCCCCCCCATGCTCTTAGGCCCCTCTGTGCTCTCCAGCCCCCCTGTGCTCTTCAGTTCCCCCTGTGCTCTCCACCCCTCCTGTGTTCTTCGCCCCCCATTTTCGCGCCCCCACTCAGGGCTCTCCAACCTCCCCTAGTGCTTTCAGACCCCCCCCCCATGCTCTCCAGCCCCCTGTGCTCTCTGCCCCTTTGTGCTCTCCGCCCCATGCTCTCTGCCCCCCCCCAAGTGCTCTAAAGCCCCCCTGTGCACCCTGAAACCCCCTAGTTTTTCCAGCCCTCTGTGCTTTATGCCCCCCATGCTCTCCTGGCTCCCGTTATGCTTCCCCATGCTTTCAGCCCCCCAGTGCTCTCCAGCCCCCGTAATCTCCGGCCACCCTAGTGGTCTAGGCCCACCCTGTGCTTTTTGGCCCCCCATGCTCTCCGCCCTATTGTGCTCTCTGCCTCCCCAAGTTCTCTCCAGCCCCCCTGTGCTCTCTGTCCCCCCCAGTGTCTCCAGCCCCCCAATGCTCTCTCCAAACCCACCCCCCAGTGCTCTCCAGCCCCCCTGTGCTCTAAGTCCCCCTCTGCCCCCCCCTGTGCTCTCTGCCACCCGTGCTCTCCTGGCCCCCCTTATGGGTTTACCTAACACTTTAATCTGTTTGCAGGGAAGTTCATGTACAAATTCCTTTTTGATAAAGAACCTAAGAAGAAAAAGAATGTTAAGATATTAATATATCAATGGAAAGATTTACCTTTACGTGACTTCTGTGCATTAAGAGATTTAATGCAGCTATTAGAGTGGAATGAATGCTATTTACTATGAGGCTATACCCCAGCTAGAGGCTCTTAGGCTAATAGGTACACAGTCTGTAGTGTTTGGACCCTTTCCCACCTATAAGGAAAAAATCTGACAAGTTTCCTCTGTTACAAACAAATCCAAATATTTTGACCTTCTTTACTCAAGGCCGAAAGGCTTTAATATACAGGGCTTTAAGGGGGGCGTGGCTTGCCATTGGGGTGTGAGGACGCAGGATTTCTGAGCTCCGAGGCTGCCGCTGCTTACCGACGATCTGTGCCACACATACCTTCCACTCCGCACACACTCCAAATGTCCAAACGCGGTACTCCACGGATGGGGACCCGAGGATCGTGACCCGGCCCGCTGCACAGCTATCTGCCTGCTGTAACCCCCCACACCAGGTCGGCCTCTTGGAGCAAGATGGCCCCAGTGGACACCATGAGGGACGGCTCTACCTTCACTCCCTCTGCCCTGGACTGGACAGTAGGCCAGTTTCTAGCTCCTGAGCCCCAGCAACCCTCCTCATCTCCTCCTGCCACCTTCTCCAAAACCCCTGCAGCATTCAGGGATGATCAGTCTCCCAGCCCTGCACCAACCAGCCAGCTCACCCTCTCAGCAATCCCTGTAGTATTCAGGAAGGATCGGTCTCCCAGCCCTGCATCAAGCTGCCAGCATTCACCCAGCACCCCCTATAATGGTTCACAGCCCCCAGGAACCTTGTTCTACACTGAGATATCAGCCATACTGCTTTCCCTACCCACTAAACAAGACATGGAACTGATTCCCACCCGCCTAGAGACATCAGTCCACGGAGACATACATAAAGTCCAACAGTCTGTTTCCATGCTGGAAACTAAAGTGGCCCCCTTATCCTCTGATCAGGGATCTGTCCTGCAACGCATTGCAGCCCTTGAAGACACGTGTACCCGCTACCAACAAAAGTTCTCCCGCATTAGCCTTCAGCAGGATGATCTTGAAAACCATCATAGGGGAACCAACAACAAACTACGCAGTATTCCTGAAACAGTTGGAAAAGCTGATCTCCGCGCCACCGTCTCGGCAATTTTTAATGATCTCCTGGGTAAACCTACCTCTTCCCCTATCTAACTGGACAGGGTCCACAGGGTTAATAGACCAGCCCAAAGGGAACGTTCCCTGCCCAGAGATGTTCTCTGTCGGGTCCACTTTTACAACCTCAAGGAGGAGATTATGCGTAGGGCCTGGAATAGGGGACCTTTTCAGCTCAATGGAGCCACCGTGCATCTCCTCCCTGACCTGTCCCAAATGACTCTATTTATGAGCTGCCAAATACGTCCCCTGCTGGAAAAAATCAGTGAATGTGGCGGGACATACATATCCCTTCAGCCTTCTCATCCACCTCTCTCATCCACCTCCATGGGGATAGTTTCTCTCTTTAGAACCTGGATCAACTGCAGGACTTGTTTGCCTTTTTTGGATGTTCCTCCATTCGATGTACCAAACTAATTGCTAACCTATCTACCACCTACCTCCAGACCCCTCCCCCAGTGGAGACGTCGCCCACCACAGGCGAGGAATTGATCATACCCACCATCAGACGGGTCTTTCTCCAGAGAACTCAGAGGCTGATGTTGTCTCGGACCGTGACCTGCCTTAGCTCCAGCCATGGCTCATCCTGACGCAATTGTTTCATGGTGGCTTACATGGCTACACAATTATCCTTTTTACTGTTTCTGACCCTGTTGCTGCTTTTTTCTTGTTGCTCCGGCTACATTCACACTCTATATACAGTCAGGTCCATAAATATTGTGACATCTACACAATTCTAATCTTTTTGGCTCTATACACCACCACAATGGATTTGAAATGAAACAAACAAGATGTGCTTTAACTGCAGACTTTCAGCTTTAATTTGAGGGTATTTACATCCAAATCAGGTGAAAGTTGTAGGAATTACAGTCCTCATAGGCTCCAATATTTCTCATGTTGGTTAACTGCTGGTTCATCCCCTGTTTTATGTTTTATGATGCATGATCTCTATGAGGTTTATAATGGTTGTGCCTCGTTTTATGGACTACAGTCCTTATTCACTGCCAATGCACAGTTCTGTTGGTTATATTTGGTTATTCACATTACATTAATATGCAGCACTTGCTGCTCCCCCTCTCTGGTGCTAGCTTACTTTCCCCCACTCTAGGCGATAGAGTATCTGTCAGGCTCATTAATATTGGTCTGGAAAGGCCTCTATAGGCTATTTAGCCATCCTTCTTCTTCTTCTTCCTTTCCCTCTTCTCTGCCCTTCTTTCTCCCCCCCCCCCCATTTTTTTTTTTTTTTTTTTGGACCCAGGCATTGTGCTCCACTGCTCCCGGAGTAGCTTCATGATGGCATCTCTCCAGATGTGCTCCTTCAAAGCCAAAGGCCTCAATGAACCCTCCAAGAGATCACAAGTCTTATATGGTTTGCATAAATCTATGGTTAGAATTCATTTTCTTCAGGAGACACATTTCCGCATGAACCATATCCCTACATTGCGCAATCAATATTTCTCTACATGGCATCACAGTACATTCACAGCGCAAAAAACAGGCATACTAATCGTGGATGCAATTCCCCAAAACACAAATAAAAAGGTGGCTAAGTGCTAAATATACTATAAATAAAACCACAATGTTGTAATCAATAATCAAATTAAAGTGCAAATGATCAAAGGTCACAATTCAATGCCCTATACAAAAGTGCTAGATACACAATAAAAAAATAAAGTCCCAATATTAGCATCAATAATCAAATTAATGTGCGAATTGGTGCTATCTTCAAAATTACATATAGTGTCCCTTCAAGTTTTCCAAACAGTCTAAATTCAGCAAGTAACAGTGAAGGAAAGAGCAATGTGCTCTGTGCTGACTTAGTAAACAAAAATCAGTACCAATCCGTGAGGATAAAGTGCAGTAGTGCAGGTCCACACCCAATAAGTATTCCACTTACTAGACTCAAAGGGCCTCGTAGCAATATTGCATGTGGATCAAAAGCATTTAGGTCCAGTAAGGTGTGGGATAGACTATCCTGATAAGTTTATAATTGGATCCCCCACTATTGGATGGACTTGCAAATAGATGTTCGATCTCCACCAAGTGGACAAAATATTCAATGGCCATAGAAGAAAAAAATCTCCATAGTGTGATACCATAAAAATAGTGTTTATTTTTAAAAAACAGAGTACACACTTACAGTGCCTTGCGAAAGTATTCGGCCCCCTTGAACTTTTCGACCTTTTGCCACATTTCAGGCTTCAAACATAAAGATATAAAACAGTAATTTTTTGTGAAGAATCAACAACAAGTGGGACACAATCATGAAGTGGAACGAAATTTATTGGATATTTCAAACTTTTTTAACAAATAAAAAACTGAAAAATTGGGCGTGCAAAATGATTCAGCCCCCTTAAGTTAATACTTTGTAGCGCCACCTTTACCTGCGATTACAGCTGTAAGTCGCTTCTGGTATGTCTCTATCAGTTTTGCACATCGAGAGACTGAAATTTTTGCCCATTCCTCCTTGCAAAACAGCTCGAGCTCCGTGAGGTTGGATGAAGAGCGTTTGTAAAGGGGCTGAATAATTTTGCACGCCCAATTTTTCAGTTTTTTATTTGTTAATAAAGTTTGAAATATCCAATAAATTTAGTTCCACTTCATTATTGTGTTCCACTTGTTGTTGATTCTTCACTGAAGGTTTTGCCATGGCCTTCACAATCTCCTGACCTCAACATAATTGAAAATCTATGTATAGACCTTAAAAGAGCAGTGCGTGACAGACAGCCAAGAAATCTCAAAGAACTTGAAGACTTTTGTAAGGAAGAATGGGCAAAGATACCTCAAACAAGAATTGAAAGACTTTTGGCTGGTTACAAAAAGCATTTACAAGCTGTGATACTTGCCAAAGGGGGCAGTACAAGATATTAACTCTGCAGGGTGCCCAAACTTTTGCAGACGCCATTTTTTTGTTTTCTGTTATTTTGAAAGTGTCAATGATGGAAATAAAATCTAACTTTTGTTGACATATTATAAGAATGTCTAATCTGTAATTTGATGCCTTTTGGAGATTTTTCCATCTTTCCTTGGCTTCTTTATGCACATTAATACAAATTTTTACCTGGGGTGCCCAAACTTTCGATCCCCACTGTATATATGTAGGGATGGAAGAAATGCTCACTTAAGTTTTCAAACTCCCACATATATCGGTATGCTTAGTTAATATCAAACATATATGTATAATACATTACCAAAAAATCAAGAGTAGGGGTGACCAAATATGTATTGGTGGGTGTGAGAATATGTGAAAAAATATATATGTTTATATATATATATATATATATATATATATATATATATATATATATATATATATATATATATATATATATATATATATATATATATATAAACTTTTAATCAATTCTAATTGTAAAAATCTTTAGTAAATATTATTTGTGTGTATGTCAAAAAAAGAATAATACATATGAATAAAATAAAAATAAAAAATATATTAAAATATAAAGTAAAAAATATTATAAAACTTAATGAACATAAAAAAGGAGAAAAGTATTTGAAATATTGCTCTTGTATATATAAAAATATATATTCTTCTCTAAAGTTACCAATCAGGCAAAAAACAACCTGGGATTCATCGTATCCAGCAATTAAATTTATTTCCCATCATTTTGGGATACCCCCTTGGTCATATTGCCTCCACTCCAATTGGACAGTATCCTGTCAATCCCACAAAACTTCAGCCCTGTCCTTTATTTCCGGTGCTGCCCGTGCTATTCAGCCACAACATGTGGAAGAGTTGGTGGAGTGGATCAATAAGCCGTCCTCATCCTCCTCTTTCTCTGACACCCACGCTCCTAGTAGTTTGCATTTCACTGCAGCTGCCAAAGCGGCCCATTCCACAGGCTCCTTCTCCACAGCTACTCCTTCAGTCTCCCCACCATCATGCACAGAGGAGTCACCTGAACTATTCGATCATAGTGTCAGTGACATGCTCCTGGAGGATGCACAGCAATTTGAAAGCTGTGATGTTGTTTCCCAGGCTGATGAAGGAAATAACGTGAGCCTAGAGAGAGGGGGTTACAATGATGGACAAGAGACCCGCAGTCATGTTGCCACAACTGAAGCATATTGCCAAGTTTGTTCCAGTGACGAGGAGGGAGGGGATGATGAGGTCACTGGCTGTACTTGAATGCCTGACAGGATAGAGGAGGAGGAGAAGGAGGAGGAGGAGGACGCACAACTCCAATGAGGCAGGATGTGTTCCATGGGCCGCCATAGCAGTAGCCAACCTATTGCGTCACAGCACAGAGCTCCACAGGTGCAGGGTGCTGAAGATTCCCCACGGACTCCAAAAAGTTCATTAGTGTGGGCTTTTTTCAGCACCTGTGCAGTAGACCGCAGCATTGCTGTTTGCAGCATCTGTCTAAAGCGGATCAAGCGCGGCCAGAACACCAGCTGCTTGGGCACCACATGCCTGAAAAGACATATGACGACCTGCCATGCAGTCCGTTGGCAACAGCACCTGAAAGAGGCACCAGATCAAAACAAGCATACATCACCTTACTCCTCATCTGCGATCTCTAACCCTACTATACCTCATGCCTTCTCAAATACCAGCATTGAGAGGGATGATGGTATAGCAATGAGTGGCACAGAGACTTGCACCCAATCTGTTAGCAGTACACCAGCACTTGATTTGAGCAGCAGGCAGGTTTTACTACCCCAGTTGCTGAACCGTAGAAAAAAATACTGTCCCAGCCATCCACATGCTCAGCGTCTTAACGCTAGCTTGGCCAAGTTGCTAGCATTACAGTTGCTGCCTTTTCAGCTGGTAGACTCGGCTCCCTTTTGCGAATTTGTGGAATGTGCTGCACCACAGTGGCAGGTCCCAAAAAGGCATTACTTTTCGCGTAAGGCCATTCCGACTCTCTACCGTCATGTGGAAGGTAGTGTTTTGGCCTCGTTGGACAAAGCGGTCAGCAAGAAGGTGCACATTACTGCTTACTTTTGGTCCAGCAGGCATGGACAGGGACGTTACATTTCTTTCAGGGCGCACTGGGTAACACGCCTCCAAAAAGCTGGTGCTGGTTCTGCCATATCTGGCTACTCCACCACCTCCTGCTCCTCCTCCTCCGTTTCCTCCATGTCCTCTTCTGTGCAATTCTCCTCTGCAGCAGCAGTGCTCCCTTAGCGTTCAAGGGGCTACGCAAGCAGTCAGGCTAAAAGATGCCATGCTGTGCTTCAGTTGGTCTGTCTAGGGGATAGGAGTCACACCGGTGCAGAGATTCTGTCAGCTCTACAAGGGCAGGCTCAGAGATGGTTGACACCATGACAGCTTGAGACAGGGATGGTTGTATGCAATAATGGCACCAACCTTCTCTCCCCCCTCCGACAGGGACACTTGACACATGTTCCATGCTTGGCACATGTTCTGAATCTGGTGGTGCAGCCTTTCTTGAGCAGATACCTGGGCTTCCAAGATCCCAGGAAAGTCTGTGACCATTCCTGTGTTTCGTTCAATGCCAGTGCTCGCTTATCTGACATTCAATGGGAATTCAACCTGCCCACCAACCCCCTCATTTGTGAAATGCCCACCAGGTGGAACTCAACGTTGGCAATGCTGCAGCGGCTGCACACGCAGCAGAGGACCATCAATCAGTACCTGTGTGAGTATGGCACAAGGACAGGGTCAGGGGAGCTTGGCTTTTTTCACCACGCCAGTGGCTTTTGATTAAGGATGCATGCATCGTACTGTCACCATTTGAGGAGGCCACTCGGATGGTGAGCCAGGACGATGCATGCATCAGTGACACTATCCTGCTAGTCTAGCTGCTGGAGCACACGCTGCGTGGAATCATGGACTGGCCACTTGAGGCAGAACAGTGGCAGGAAGAGGAGGACTTCCTTTCCTCACATGGCCCCCTTTATGCAGATATCATTCCTGCAGGACCACAAAACACACAGGAGGAAGAGGTGGAGAAGGATGAGGATTTTGGCAGCATGGATGTAGAGGAAGAGAATAGCATACAGCAATCTTCAAGGGATGGTTTTGATTCCCCAGAAACCACAGGAGTTGTACGTGGTTGGGGAGAGGTTGCTCCTACTGACAATGTCATCCTTAGTGACCCAGAGGACTCAGAAGCTCATGCCTCCTCCAACTTACGTTGCACTGATTCTGCAAAGCCTGCAAAAGGACCCGAGGATTCGTGTTATCAAGGAGAGGGATAATTACTGGTTGGCAACCCTTCTTGATCCACGTTACAAGGGTAAAGTTGCAAAGCTCATCCTGCCTTCGCAGAGGAAGCAGAGGATGAAACATCTTAAGCAGGCCTTGAAAAAACACAGGTCAACATTCTCCGGACGTGTTTCTGAGGCATCGTTCAGCCAAAGGAGGAGCGGTGTAGAAGGCGGCCGGCTGACCAATGCCTTCAAACTGTTATTTTGTCCTCAGCAGAACCCAGGGCTGTTAGGTTTAAACAACCATCGCCAGCGTCTCCATCATATGGTGCATGATTATCTAGGCGCAAGAGCAAACTTGGAGACCTTTCCAGCTGCGCATCCACTGACTTACTGGGTCTTGAGAATGGACCACTGGCCAGAACTTGCTCAATGTGCAATGGAACTACTAGCCTGTCCTGCTTCCAGTGTGCTTTCTGAAAGGACATTCAGTGCTGCTGGAGGTTTTGTGATGAACAAAAAATTTAAGTTTAAAAAAAAAAAAAAAATCATAGTACCATTAATGAAAAAAGTGCATTTTATGGTTATACGTGTATCTGAAATGCTTTGCAGATGTTTCTGCTAAATGTGAAAACATTAGTTTGCTATTCCAGTTTAGCCAAACATAGACATTTTTTTTTAATAAGTATGTAATTTCATCTAATTATAAGACATGAAAATGCTTTTTTTTTTTATTTCTTTAAAGTCAATAAGACTTACATAATGTATATAAGCTTGCATTGTGCATGGATTATTCCTTGCTTTACAGCTCAGCAATCCACTATTCTTTATGTGTAGGTTTTCTTTTACTTTTCTCCAGTCCTCTGTTCATCTGAAAGCTGTCTTTTTTTTTTTTTCTCTCTGCTGGCTGAAACTGAGAAATGAAGTTTCACAATTCCTATTTAGCATTTAGGATTTGCAATGTTTTTTGTGCTGTACTGGTTCTCTTGATGCTCCCTCTCTCGGTTGGCAGCCTGAAGCAATCCCAATGCTCTTTGGAATTTCCTTATTCAAAAAATTATTATCAAGAAGGTGACCTAATTATTGGAGGGGTTTTAACTTTTCACACATCGGTCATGCAGATGTCGGAAACTGACTTTAGAAGTGTACCTAATGAATACAACATGTCTTGCTATATGTAAGTAGATACCTGATATATATCTGTTGGTACTTTGATCAACATTTGTAGTTCATGTACGTATTTATGTTGAATTTATGTTGTTAAATAATGTTATTTATTTATGTTGTTAAATAATGTTATTTATTTATTTTGTTAAAAAATGTTATTTATTTATGTTGTTAAATAATTTGTTATTTATTTATGTTGTTAAATAATGTTATTTATTTATGTTGTTAAATAATGTTATTTATTTATGTTGTTAAATCATTTTATTTATTTATGTTGTTAAATAATGTTTCTAATCGAGCAGAACTGCAGGAATTTAAGCTTGAGAGGATTATACGTATCAAAGGCATATGAAGTGAATATAATGTATCTAAGCTCAAACACTAAAATCTCATCTAAATTTGAATGTTAATGTCATTTTAAAAGTTTTCAATCTTTTATATCTTCATCTTTGATAAAACTAATACCCGGCGAGTGTACCATTAATTGTCCTTATTCAAGCCTCTCCTGTTACACATTAACCCTTTTTTATTTCATTTTTACACACAAGCAAATAGGAGCTTAGTGAATGAAGTGAAGCTCTCCTGACTTCCATCATCCAAATGCGCTAACAAATATAATAAAAAATATATATATTTTTTTAAATTGTCATTGCATGCGATTGGGTATTTTTTTCAAAGTGAAATTTCATCACATTCACTAAACACTGTGGAAAATGTAAAGCCAGCGCTGGAGTAACTCAGCAGTATTGAATTGCAAAATAAAAAAAAAAAATGTGAAAACAGAATTTTACAGAAAAAAATAAAAACGAAAACACTGCAATGGTAGATAACCCCTATGAATAAGATCTCAAATAAGCTTAAAATGTTACATATCGTCCTTTTAAACTGCAGCTTTTTTTTAACCTCTTTATGACCACCCGCCGCAGAATCTGTACGGCTAGGGGGCGAGCACGCGCTGCCGGCGGGGCGCTCCCGCCCACCGCTCTTCAGTGGGGACTCCGATGCATGGGGCAGGTGGCTCCGATTGCCGCCTGACACCCGCGATCGTTCCCCGCTGAGAGAGAAGAACGGTCAGTTGTTGTACACACAGCCGCCGACCGTCCTTTTCCCTGGAATGATCATAGAGCCCATGTGATCCTTCTATATAGGATTACATGTCTCTATGGTCATTCCACAAGCCACGCCCCCTCCCCCACAGTTAAAATCACTCCCCTAGGTACACATTTAACCCCTTGATCACCCACAATGTTAACCCCTTCCCTGCCAGTGTCATTATTACAGTAACAGTGCATATTTTTAGCACTGATTAGTGTAGTAATGTCACTGGTCCCCCCAAAAGTGTCAAAAATGTCAGTCAGGGGTCCGATCTGTCTGCCGCAATGTTGCAGTCCCGCAAAAAATCACAGATCGCCGTCATTACTAGTAAAAAAAACAATGAAATAAATAAAATACGGTTATTGTGATTTTTTTTTTACCACAAATATGTTGCAGAAAACAAATTGGCCTAAAATGTTAAAAAATTGTGATTATTAATTTTTTTGGGGGAATGTTATATAGCAGAATGTGAGAAATATAGATTTTTTTTCAGAATTGTCGCTCTTTTTTTGTGTATAGCGCAAAAAATAAAAATCGCACTGGTGATCAAATACCACCAAAAGAAAGCTCTATTTGTGGGAAAAAAAGGACATAAATTTAGTTTGGGTACAGCGTTGCATGACCGCGCAATTGTCAGCCAAGTTGAAAAAAGTGGCCTGGTCATTAAGGGGAAAATCCTTCCGGTCTTAAAGTCGTTAAATAATCCTTGCTGATCCTGCCATGAAGGTTCTTGTTTCGTTATAGCGTGACAGTTTTCTGAGCATGTCTCCCAATTGTCCTTCTGTGTTGTCACTCTGTCATACAAACATCTAATGGATGGCCATTTCACGGTACATTACACAGGCATGTTACATTGCTGCCACCATGAGAGCCGGTTCACACAGGCGCGACCCGACTTGCGGGGGCGACCTGTGAAGTCGCGGTGCGCAGCTCGCACTGCGACCTCGGAGCGGCTGCCAGGGACTTCATATCATTGAAGTCAATGCAGGTCGCTCCAGGTCGCCCCAAAGAAGCTCCGGACCCTTTTTCTAAGTCGGAGCGACTTGTGTCGCTCCTATTAGAACGGGTCCTGTGCTACTCTATGGCAGGCGACCCACGGCGACTTGTCAGGCGACCAGGTCGCCTGACAAGTCGCCCCAGTGTGAACGGGGTCTCACAAAACCTGCTCTGTGAAATGCAATTGTGTATGAATATAGGCGGGAAGTGGTTGCAAAATGCATGCAGGAGATCAGCAGGACTGAGATGCAACAGATGAAAAAAAAGTTAAAATCAAGCATTTTATTTAAACATAATAGGAAAGTTAACAATAGGTGATACCAATTAAAAAAAGAAAAACAACATAATGGTAATTGTTTATGATACACAGTGCACAAAGCAAATTCAATATTAATCTGTTAGCATTTACAGAATGTTTATTTAAAATGCTACAGCAAATTAAATTTCATCCACCTAGGATTTAGATTATTTTTCTGTATTATAAGTATTTATATTAAATATTAAGGAAAGTCTTGGTAATAAATAAGCAGGTAAAGGAGATGCCTGGAGAGTGACTCAAAGGCACCACATCCCAATGTAAATAGACAAGAAAATCAACCCCCAAAGGGGAAGAAAAAATGGGGATTTTTCAGGTGCCAGTAAATTGACCATCAAAGCATTATTTAAAACAAATGGGTTTTATTTCAATAGATAAAAATGCATTAACCAAAAATAAAAAGAAAATATTTTAATAATGTATACAGCAAATAATAATTGGTTTTAATTATGCTGTGTATGTCTGTCTATTTTTTGGTTAATTCTTTTTTAACTATTGAAATAAAACCCATATGTTTTAAATAATGCTTTGATGTTCAATTTACTGGCACCTGAAAAATCCCCATTTTTTCTTCCCGTTTGGGGGTTGATTTTCTTGTCTTTTGGTAATAAATGTAATTTACTTAAAATGCTTCTCTCCCCATATATGTTCTAATGATTTTTTGTACTGCTAGATGTAATTAAAGAAAAAAATTCAGTGTTATACATTGAAGAACATTTGCCATACTATATACCTTTGTCTTGCAAAAAAATTATTAAAATGTATCAATATGAACCTACAGTATATATCCTAATGTGTATCATACTATGCTAAAATGTATTCTATTGTTTGGCAAGAAATGTTTTTTTTTAAGAACACGGAGATAATACAATTTGAATTAACATGCCTGCTTGAACACATGCTGCATGCTTTCTGTACACTTTAAAGACATTGGGGTTGATTTACTAAAACTGGATTGTGCAAAATTCTGAAAAAGCTGAAGCTAGAAGCTGATTGGTTGCCAATCACAGCTCCACTAAATTTTGCACTCTCCAGTTTTAGTAAATCAAACCCATTCTTTGTTGTCTGTTTTTATGGTAACTATGGGTTAATCTCAAACACTATAAGTTTAAAATATTGTATTTTTTTGATTGTCAAAAAAAATGGCTGAATTGACAAAAACAAAATAGCTCAAATTTACAATCACGTTGTCTGTATCATGTAGTTTAATGAATTAAAGGAGAAATACCCAGCCGGCTGCACTATAATTGTGCCTTGCTAATGCTCATATGTCACTGGCACACAAACAGGCAGTGTCTGCTTTAAAACATGTTCTTTCTGCCATCTCTAATGAAGTTCACAATCCCCTGATGATCCAAACTGACTTTAATCAGTTCTGGACTGGAAGAATTTGCCCCTTTAATGACCAGGCCATATTTTGCGATTCGGCACTGCATTATTTTAACGGAAAATTGGACAGTCGACGCTGCACCAAAATAAAATTGATATCCTTTTTTCCCCACAAACAGAGCTTTCTTTTGGTGGTATTTGATCACCTGTGCAATTTTTATTTTTTGCGCTATAAACAAAAAAATAGTGACAATTCTGAAAAAAAAAAAAAAAAAACAATATTTTTCACTTTCTGCTATATAACATTCCCAAAAAAAAATGGAAAAATCAATTTTTTTCCATTTAACAAAATTGTCATTATGAACAAAATAAGAGCGTCAATTTTAAAAAAACAAAGCAAAAAAAAAACAATATTTTTCACTTTCTGCTATATAACATTCCCCAAAAAAAAAAAATGGAAAAATCAATTTTTTTCCATTTAACAAAATTGTCACTATGAACAAAATAAGAGCGTCAATTTTAAAAAAACAAAACAAAAAAAAAACAATATTTTTCACTTCTGCTATATAACATTCCCCAAAAAAAATTTAAATTAAAATGTTTTAACATTTTAGGCCAATTTGTTTTCTGCTACATATTTTTGGTAAAAAAATTGCAATAAGCGTATTTTGATTGGTTTGCACAAAGTTTTTGCATCTACTAACTACAGGAAAGATTTATGTCATTTATATATATATATATATATATATATATATATATATATATATATATATTTTTTTTACTAGTAATGGCGGCAATCTGTGATTTTTTGCAGGACTGCGACAATGCGGCAGACAGATCAGACCCCTAACTGACATTTTTGACACTTTTGGGGGGGACCAGTGACATTACTACAGTAATCAGTGCTAAAATCATATGCTCTGTTACTGTAATAATGACACTGGCAGGGAAGGGGTTAACACTGTGGGTGATCAAGGGGTTAAATGTGAGCCTAGGGGAGTTATTCTAACTGTGGTGGAGGGCGTGGTATGTGAAATGACCATAGGGACATGGGATCCTATATAGAAGGATCACAGGCGCTCTGTGATCATTTCAGAGAGAAGAACGGTCAGCTGTGTTTACAACAACTGACTGTTCTTCTCTCTCAGTGAGGAATGATCGCAGTTGTCAGGCGGCAATCAGAGCTGCCTGCCCCGCTGCATCCCGGAGCGGGGAGCATCCCGCTGGCGGCACGCACTTGCCCTCTAGCCTCCTGCTCGCGATCGATGTACAGTTACGGCGATTTGTCTGGGAGCGGCTGCCTGCCACAGTACATCTGCGGCAGATGGTCGTAAAGAGGTTAAAAGTGTATGCAAAGCCCAAACTTTTTTTGTAAAACAAAAAAAGTGCAGCACTAGTATATAAATGACATGTCATAAATGGCAAAATAATATTAATGACTGTATGAATGTGCCCATAAAACAAAAACAAATAGGAAATAACTGTCCAATCCTCTGTAGTAGTCCGTGATCAACAGTGAAAAATAAATAAACTAAGATGTGTGGGTGTCAGTGCACACACCAAAAAATGCAATGTAGACAAAGAGTTCAGGAAAAACGGTGAATCCACTTCCAGTGACTCTTGCAATAGGTAACAGTGCTATTCCACCAACATATGTATGTGCTCACCTGATATCCTGAGAACATGGACTTTCGTCACAATCCCATCAGGAACTTTATTTTGTCACGTTTTTGGGGTTTGTGTTGGATATGTGCAAAGAGAGATCACACAAATACTTAAAAAGTATAATATTTATTAAAAGTAATGACAGATACAGATAAAGATAAAGAAAATATAACAAGAATACTTAACTAAAGTTGCTTGTTTCCACGGAGTTGCCCTTTAAGGCGTGGACAGGAAATCAAACCAGACGCTTGCATGTTACATGATGCTGCTCTGGAGATGGGACTAACTCTTAGCAGCTTGGGCAGTGGTATTTAGACTTGTGTATAAGGAATATACCACCTCCAAGCCAACTCCCTTTGCAATATGAACACTCAAGGACTCGACCAGTTAACAATAACATTCCTTTGGTATATGGTAAAGCTATGCTTATGTCCTTATATGGCTCCTTGACCAGGATTTGGAGGCCTAGACTGCATTAATGAGCCACTTTATTAACCTTCCTAGTGGTATTCCCGAGTGTGGCTCGGGGTTAAATTTCAGTGCCAAAAGCAGTAACCCCGAGCCAAACTCGGGGTATCGCTAGGAAGATCACTGGATACTGGTAGAGGGGTTACTTACCTTGTCCCCGGGATCCAGCGATGTATCTCGGCGGTGTGTGGCGGCGGAGCTTCCTCCCGATCCTCTGTGTGCCCCGGCTTCCGTCTCTTGCGACGTGACGTTCGCAGGGGGGGTGGAACCGGGGGCAAATTCAAATGTAAAACACACCAAACACTCTGATACAATTCAAAATAAAGTAAATTCACATTAGTTTGCCCCCCAGTGCCCTTCCCTGCAGTTTTACTGTACTTTATATATATATATATATATATATATATATATATATATATATACACACACATACATACATACATATATATATATATATATACACACACATACATACATATATATATATATATATATATATATATATATATATATATATATATATATATATATATGTATACATACATACATACTTTAACTTATTTATAGTTTTTTTATTATACAGTATTATAATTTATGATTTCGTGTTTCAAACTTTATCATACCCCAGATGTTATAAAGAAGAACGCACAGAAAAAAAAAATCATATGTAAATAGTTGATTTGGGCTGCTCAGTCTTAAGAATTACATGCAAAATAATTGTACCGCTTTCAACACCTAAAATCTGAAAGAATCATACCGCCAGGGAGGTTAATAAGGAAATATGTAATATGCAATTTCCCCAACAAACTGGAAAACCCCTCTGTGGTGCAGGGACGTTCTCTCAACCATAGAATGGTAGACTTGTTAAATAAATGCTTATCAAATGGAGCCAAAAAAGCTTATAGTGTAGCATTTATTACAAATAGAAATAAAAAAACAGGTACATGTCACAGCAAGAAATGGCCAAAAACTCACATCAGATAGACCGCCGTTCCATGGCGGGGATACGGGCGGTCGGACGCCAGCATGTAGGCCCCCTCCCTTCATTTTTTTGTAGTCTGTGTCTCTGCCAAGATTTTTTTTATTATTAGTGTGATATTTATTGTATTTTATAATACAAACAATAGGTAAAAAATACTCAGCAAGGCAGAGCAGTAGAGAACATTAGAAAAGGATAAGCATTCAAGTCTCATTATGTAAGTAGTGATTAGAACTGAGATCTGTCCTGGAAGAGATTCCATGGAATCCAGGGGAAGCCAACTGGGGATATCTGGTGTTGATTTACTAAAACTAGAGAGTGCAAAACCAAGTGCAGCTCTGCTTGGTAAGCAATCAGCTTCTAACTTCAGCTTGTTCAATTAAGCTTTGATAAAAAATCTGGAAGCTGATTGGTTTCTATGTAGAGCTGCACCAGAGTTTGTACTCTTCAGTTTTAGTAAATCAGCCACTTCTTGTCATTAGATCTTCCATATTCATCAGTAGTTCCAGTATCATTCATGCATGATTGTGTGCCTGTTTTCTTTTTTTTTTTCCCAGTATCTGGGAATGATTGTCCTGGCTGTTATTAGTGTAGCAGGTTTTCCAGGCCTGTGGCCTGATGTGGGTCTGCCACTGTTACCGGTTACCTTTCCAGCCCATGTGAGTTGTGGCCCTGGGTGTGAAGACTGAGACATAATAGGTAGATAAAAGGGGATGGGAGAAGGGAATGAATGGGATTTTCCTTTAAGCTTCAACTATATACACTTGGGTCTTCATTCCTGAAAAATGCCTGTTGGCCCTTGCTTGACGCCAGCCGGCGCCAGCCAACGCTCTCTATCTCTGAGAACACTCTGTAAGGTGCTGAATCCTTGACTTGTAGTCCAGAAGATCCAGGACTGTGAAATTGTAGAACAAACGACACTGTTATACTGCAACAAGTCACTGAATACTTCCCTCCTGCCTTGCTTTGGCTTGAGGTAGTATATGGTAGAATCCCATCAAATAGTAGCTTCCCCCTTTAGATCTTGAACTCTTCGGGGTTCACTATCAAGGCACCCCCCTCTGTAACTTCAGGGTCCTCAACCTAGGTACCCCCTTTCAGCTAGCTGTCACTGGATCCCGGAACCTCTTCCAGAGTGGTCCCCTTTGACTCTGGCAGACCCCAGGGGCAATCCGCAGTACTCCCGAGCTGTGTGGGCTTTCTTGGGACTGAACCCTCTCTGTCTCCACAGTTTCTCAGCACACCAGATCCCCTCAGCTCAACTCAGCACTCTCTGGATTATCGGGCGACACCCCGAGACATCCTCTTCCCTCAGACAGGAGGAGAGACAGCTGTACTCTCCTTCCTGGGACTCTGCTCCCACCAAAGACATTGTGTCATGTGCCACCCCCAAACTCATACCCACTCCCAGAATCCTTTGCAGCACAATCTACCTTCTGGGGTAGTTACAAGCCTGGATGTGTCCCCTGATTGGGTTTCCTCCACCGCCCTATGAGAAGCCTCTCACAGGAGCCAGTGGGGAGACTCCTCTCTCAGCAGACACACCTGGAAATCATGACACCCTGACTAATAAATCACAGCCCTGCTGTTAGGCAGACAAGGCCCACTATACCTTTACCTAACACCTACCTGTAGGGTGCTACATTAGGATAAATTGGAGCAGACCCTTTTTTATAATTAGCACAGAGTCAGGTAGAATGAGTAAGGCTAAACAACAACTCACCCTAGCTCCACCACACTGTGAGAAGATAAAGAGCTAAGTGTCGGTGCTCAGGCTGAACGTCCAAACCAAATGTTATATGAATAAAGCCGGCACACGAAAATGCTTCTTCCAAGTAAAATTCTTTATTCCAGCATGGATAGTGGTGACAACATGACAAAGCTGACGCATTTCGGCTTTACGCCTTCCTCATAGCATGTACATGTACAATAAAATTTATATAATGTGAAAACTGCTCCTAAAACTAGGGGCGGTACATACTTAATTGCAATTAACATCAATACATAACCCCAGGGGAGAGGTGGTGTGTTCATGTCGGTCAAAAATCAAGGAAGGTGTCCCATAGGAAAATAAACATTAATCCTTAATAAACTTCACAATTATTTCAGTAAGAGTAAGGCTACCTGTGGGGTGCAGGGGGTGTTATATGCAGTTTTCCAATTAAATTGTGGGTGTTGAAAGCCCTTTCACAAAATAATGTTATCCACAAATATTTCCACTATACAGTATGTGTGCCTGATGAAGAATTTGCCCACTAATCGCTATAGCTCAGTTCTTCAAATAATTCCGATACACCGTCGCTGATTTCCAGCTTGTCCAAAAGGGTTTTTGAGCTAAAAGAACGCTTTTTGGACGCCATGGACGTTATCAATTTTCAAGGCACAAAGTACCACAAAAAGTACAGGCAGGGCACTGGAAAAGCCACTAGGTGAAATGGCATGATACAAAGTTGAAATTCTAACAGATTACACTGTATCATGATATATATTTTTTTTTTTAATTTCCCGCCGGTTCCACCCCCCGCAACGCAGTGCTCGCAGGGAAGGGAACCGAAAGAAGGTGCTGGCATCGGCCGAGCACACAGCGAGAGGACAGCGGAAGGATGGCTGCAGGAAGGCTGCGGAGGACGGCGGGGGGATCGCAGGGAAGGTGAGTATCATTCTGGGGTAATCCCGAGTGTGGCTTTGGGTTACTGCTTTTGGCACTGAATATTAACCCCGAGCCACACCGCTAGGAAGGTTAAAGTGCAGATAATATAAAATATAAAAAAATCTGTGAGGCTCTAACACATGCAGCTCTTCTGTAGTTGCTCCGTTGTTTGTGGCCACTAAACAGGCATGCATTCCAAACACGCTTGATCTATTTCCTGGCATTCTTTATCACAATTATGTTGGAATGAGAACTCTTACTGTGTTGATTTCAAGGCTAGGATAATAGAAGTGGAAGAGGAGAAAGGGGCTCACAGTGTATAGACTGCTTGTTCAGACACTTGCTTCTGGTAAGTCTACACTTCACCTGGGTTGGTGGAAAGAGTCCCTTTTCACTGGATAAGAAAAGATATTTACCACACAGCGTAACCGGTTGTAAATAACGATTTTTAACTGCATATGTTTCTAGTGAATAGTGATTAACCAAGTGCCTACTTACTAGGGATGGGCGAACGGTTCTGCCTGAGCATGAGTTCGGGCCGAACAATTGCCTGTTCGGCCATCCAGCAAAATCCCGAATTTACGTGGTGTTCGCCCTGACAAACACCCTGCAATGCTGCTTCCAATTAGAGCGCAGTACAAGCTTGTTATTTAGGGGGGGGGGGGGGGCAAGTAGCCAGCCGCGACATCCTTAACCACTTGCTGACCGCCTGCCGCAGTTTTACTATGGCAGGCTGGCTCAGCTGCACGAATCGACGTAGGGGTATGTTGGTTCACGGGAGTGGTGCTGGGGAGCAGGCACACGTGTGCATCCAGCAGCGCATTCGCACCCCCACTAGGCAGCGGGGATGCCAATCCACTGGACCTGGGAGCCACAATTGCCGCCGGGCCCCCACAATCGCTCCCCGCTGAGAGAGAAGGACGGTCGGCTGTTGTAAACGCAGCTGACCATTGTTCTCTCTGAAATGATCACAGAGCGCCTGTGATCCTATATAGAAGGTCTTTCTCTTTATTTCACAAGTCCCTCCTCCATACAGTTAGAAAACACTCCCATAGGCTCACAATTAACCCTTTGATCACCCCTAGGTTAACCCCTTTCCTGCCAATGTCATTAATACAGTAACAGTATATATATATATATATATATATATATATATATATATATATATATTTTAGCACTGACTACTGTAGTAATGTCACTGGTCCCACCAAAAGTGTCAAAAAATGTCAGTTAGGGGTCCAATCTGTACGTTGCAATGTTGCAGTCCCACTAAAAATTGCAAATCGCTGCCATTACTAGTAAAAAATAAATAAATAAATAGAAATTACATAAATCTTTCCTCTAGTTTGTAGACGCGATAACTTTTGCGCAAACAAATCAAAATACTCTTATTGCGATTTTTTTTTTACCAAAAATATGTAGCAGAAAACAAAATGGCTTAAAATAATAAAAAAATTAGAACGGGGGGGGGGGTATTGTTTTATAGCAGAAGGTAAAAAAATATATATCTTTTTTTTTAGAATTGTCGCTCTTTTTTCGTTTATAGCGACAAAAAAAAATTAGCACAGGTGATCAAAAACCACCAAAAGAAAGCTCTATTAGTGGTTAAAATAGGACATCAATTTTATTTCAGTATAGTGTCGCATGACCATGCAATTGTCCGTTAAAGTAATGCAGTGCCGAATCGCAAAAAATGGCCTGGTCATTAGGTGGCAAATCCTTCCGGTCCAGAACTCGTTAACAACTGATGAGTCACCAGCTGGGAATGTGTTTCCCCGCTGACAGCTGAAAAAAATCCTTGAAATATAGTGCCTGGGGGACAGGGGGGTCCCCTTAGTCTGCCTGTGAAGTGGTGCATCTTTAGCATGCATTAAACATGCTGCAGCAGGAGTGCAGGGGATGATCAGTGGAAATCCCTCACTCACATCCAGAATACAGACAAGTACAGGGGAACCCCCATCCAGAAATATAGGAACCCCCCTGCCCATCTCCAGTAGTAGGAGACCTCCATCCAGGAAGAATGCATAGGGATTATCAAAGGGGACCCCTCCCTCCCATCCAGAAATATACGTAAGTACAGGGAGACCCTGTCCAGGAATATAGTAATCCCTCTCCAGTAGCAGGAGACTCCCATCTAGAAGGAGTGCAGGGGTTGATCAGAGGGGACCTCCATTCAGGAATACAGGAACCCTTCCCCAACAGCTAAGGCCTCATCTAAACAGGGCTTAAAAAAATGCCTCTTTTATAGGCACTAGGGTTGAGCGAACCCGGACTGCATTGTTCGTAATCGTACCAGACTTTTGGGTATTCGTTACCCGGACACGGACCCGAACATTTCACTGTATGTTCGGGATACTGTCCGTTGTTCGGTAATATTATTTGATGTTTTGGCGCGGTTTTAATTGGCACGGTTTCAACAGGTGCAAGGCAGCCAATCAGCAAGCGTTTAACTAGTGTGCCCTAGAAGCTATCACAGCCATGTCTACTAATGGCATGGCTGAGATTGGCAAGTGCAGCATGTGACCCAGCCTCTATATAAGCTGGAGTCACATAGCGCCGCACGTCACTCTGCTCTAACTACTGTAGCGAGAGGTTCCTGATGCTGCTGAGGGAGAGATAGGGAGATCATTGTAGGGGCAGGCTGGAGATTGCTTTCAGGGAAAGAATAGGAAGAATCTTCTTTAATCAGACAGCAATCTACATTTATTGTATTATGTGGGGGTGCAGTGCACGATCTTTATGCCCTGACCTGAGCCCAGTGAGGTGGAGGAGGGAGAAAAAAAAAACTTTTATCAGTCTGTTAGGTGGGCGGCGTGCGGTGTGCAGCGGCCATGTAATCCAAACTTTTTTCCTTCATATTTTACTTTGACATGCATTGTTTAGACACTGCTTTTGTAATCTGCTCTTCAAAAAGCACCAATGTAAGGGGAAAATAATTATTTTTCAGTATTTAGGGAAAAAAATATTTTTCAGTTTTTCATTCAAATGTTTTTTTTTTTTTTCAATAGCGGAATAGAACAACAACAGTATCCAACCTGTTAGGCGTGCGGTGTATAGCGGCCATGTAATGCAAGCTCATTGCATATGTGTCTGCTTAATCTGCATTAAAAAAAGAAAAAAAAATTTTCCTTCATATTTTACTTTGACATGCATTGTTTAGACACTGCTTTTGTAATCTGCTCTTCAAAAAGCACCAATGTAAGGGGAAAATAATTATTTTTCAGTATTTAGGGAAAAAAATATTTTTCAGTTTTTCATTCAAATGTTTTTTTTTTTCAATAGCGGAATAGAACAACAACAGTATCCAACCTGTTAGGCGTGCGGTGTATAGCGGCCATGTAATGCAAGCTCATTGCATATGTGTCTGCTTAATCTGCATTTAAAAAAGAAAAAAAATGTTTTCCTTCATATTTTACTTTGACATACATTGTTCAG
Organism: Pelophylax lessonae; assembly: GCF_965119305.1. Classification (NCBI taxonomy): domain Eukaryota; kingdom Metazoa; phylum Chordata; class Amphibia; order Anura; family Ranidae; genus Pelophylax; species Pelophylax lessonae. Next base: position 46,652,941 of record NC_138780.1, on the reverse strand, counting down.
ACACTGCTTTTTCTAATCTGCTCTTCAAAAAGCACCAATGTAAGGGGAAAATTATTATTTTTCAGTATTCAGGGAAAAAAAATATTTTTCATCTTTTCATTCATACTTTACTGTGACACTGTCATACAGCGTTTAGACACTGCTGTTCAAATCTGCTCTTCAAAAATCACCAATTCAAGGGAAAAATAGAAATTTTTCATTCATACGTTACAGTGAGCTACACCCATTGGATACTGTTGTTGTATTCCGCTTATCAATAAAAACCCATTTAGGGAAAAAAAAAATGTAATTGCGGCCTAGTCTGCATATGTTACAGTGAGCTACACCCATTGGATACTCTTGTTGTATTCCGCTTATCAATAAAAACCCATTTAGGGGAAAAAAATGTAACTGCGGCCTAGTCTGCATATGTTACAGTGAGCTACAACCATTGGATACTATTGTTGTATTCCGCTTATCAATAAAAACCCATTTATTGGAAAAAATGTAATTGCAGCCTAGTCTGCATATGTTATAGTGAGCTACACCCATTGCATACTGTTGTTGTATTCCGCTTATCAATAAAAACCCATTTAGGGGAAAAAAATGTAATTGCTGCCTAGTCTGCACATGTTACAGTGAGCTACACCCATTGCATACTGTTGTTGTATTCCGCTTATCAATAAAAACCCATTTAGGGGAAAAAAATGTAATTGCGGCCTAGTCTGCATATGGTACAATGAGCTACACCCATTGGACACTGTTGTTGCATTCCGCTTATCAATAAAAACCCATTTAGGGGAAAAAAAATAAATTGCGGCCTAGTCTGCATATTTTACTGTGAGATACACCTTTTGTATACTGTTGTTCTATTCCTCTATTCAATAAACACCCATTTAGGGAAAAAATATTAATTTGCGGCCTAGTCTGTATCTGTACATGTGACATACACCCTTTAGATACTGTTGTTCTATTCTGCTATTCAATAAACACCCATTTAGGGAAAAAAAAAAAATTGCGGCCTAGTCTGCATATGTTACTGTGAGATACACCCTTTGGATACTGTTGTTATATTCCGCTATTCAAAAAAACACCAATTTAGGGGAAAAAATAAATTGCGGCCTAGTCTGCATATTTTACTGTGAGATACACCCTTTGTATACTGTTGTTCTATTCCGCTATTCAATAAACACCCATTTAGGGAAAAAAAAATATTGCAGCCTAGTCTGCATATGTTACAGTGAGATACACCCATTGGATACTGTTGTTGTATTCCGCTTATCAATAAAAACCCATTTAGGGGGAAAAAAATAAATTGCGGCCTAGTCGGCATATGTTCCAGCGCAACAAGGCACACAGGTCTCGCATGGAGGCCCAGTTATTGGTGGTGAAGTGGTGCTGTTCAGCAGAGCGACTCATGCGTGCGTGCTGCAGCAGGAACTCCACTATGGCCTGCTGCTGCTCGCACAGTCTGGCCAGCATGTGCAAGGTGGAGTTCCACCTTGTGGGCACGTCACATATGAGGCGGTGAGCAGGAAGGCCAAAGTTACGCTGCAGCACTGACAGGCGAGCAGCAGCAGGGTGAGAACGCCGAAAGTGCACACAGACGGCCCGCACTTCTTCCCGCACTTCTGCAGAAGCTCTGACATATCAGGGTGATTTCTAAGGAACCTCTGCACCACCAAATTCAGCACATGCGCCAGGCAAGGGATGTGTGTCAAACCGGCTAGGCCCAGAGCTTCTACGAGATGTCGCCCATTATCGCACACCACCAGGGCTCACTGGCACCAACCACTCATCTGTCTGCTGTTCAATGCCCTTCCACAACTCCTGCATGGTGTGTGGTTTTTCCCCCAAACAGCCAAGTTTTAAAACTGCCTGCTGTCGTTTACCCCTGGCTGTGCTGAAGTTGGTGGTGAAGGTGTTACGCTGACCGGATGAGGAGGCGGTAGAGGATGAGGAAGCGGAGTAGGAGGAGTTAGGAACAGGAGGCAAACTGAAGCGCACTGCGATCCTCGGTGGTGGAAGGACATGTGCCAAACTGCTATGCGCCTCAGGCCCAGCCACCACTGCATTTATCCAGTGTGCTGTTAGGGAGATATAACGTCCCTGACCGTGCTTACTGGTCCACGTATCCGTAGTTAGGTGGACCTTGCCACAGATGGCAATGCGCAGTGCACACCTGATTTTGTCACCCACCTGGTTGTGCAGGGAAGGGATGGCTTGCCTGGAAAAGTAGTGGCGGCTAGGCACGACGTACTGTGGGACAGCCACCGCCATAAGGCTTTTAAAACTGTGCGTCTCCACCAGACGGAATGACAGCATTTCAAAGGCCAGGAATTTTGAAATGCTGGCATTTAGGAGCAGGGATCGCGGGTGGGTGGGGGGGTACTTCCTCTTCCGCTTCAGTGTTTGGGAGATAGAAAGCTGAACGCTTTCACGGGACATTGTGGAGATGGTTGTTGGTGACCCAGGTGGTGGTGTTGCTGGCAGATCCTCTGTTTGCAGGGTGGCAGGTGCCGGTCTCACTACAGAGGTGGATGAAATGGCCGAGACTGCAGCAGAAGCAGGAGGAGCCAGAGACCTTTCTTGGTTTTTGAGGTGTCTACTCCACTGCAGCTCGTGCTTTGCACTTAGATGCCTGGTCATGCAGGTTGTGAAGGTTTATGCCTTGCTTCAAGCTCTGATTGCACAGCGTGCAAACCACTCGTGTTCTGTCATCATCACATTGTCTGAAGAACTGCCATGCTAGGAAACTCCTTGGAGCTGGCTTTGGTGTGCTCGGTTCCTTGCTGCATTGGGCAGTAGCAGGCGTAGTGTCTAGGGCACGGCCGCTCCGCTTTTGCACCCTGCTTCCTCTTATGCTATGCTGGTGGCTCTGTGCGACCGCCACCTCTTCCTCCAAACTATTCAGGTCACCTGCATGACGTTAATTCCATGTGGGGTCGAGGACCTCATCGTCCACCACATCATCTTCCATGCAGTCTTCACCCCTGCAACCCTTGTCAGTCTCCACAATTCGGAATTCCGCAACAGTTGGCACCTGTGTTTCCTCATCATCCGAGACGAGGTGCGATGGTCCTCCCATGTACTCATCTTGAGACATAAGTGGTTGGACATTGGTGCACTCAATCTCTTCCACTTCTGGGGCAGGGCTAGGTGGATGGCCCTGGGAAACCATGCTAACAGAGTCATCAAAAAGAAGAAGAGACTGCTGCATGACTTGGGGCTCAGACTGCTTGCCTGATTTGCAAGGGGGTGAGGTGAAAGATTGATGGACATCGGCTGCAGGTGCCAACTCTGACCTTTCAGCAGAAGACTGGGTGGGAGACAATGTGAAGGAACTGGAGGCACTGTCAGCAACCCAATCTACTATCGCCTGTACTTGTTCTGGCCTCAACATTTTTGTAGAGGCGCATTAGGCCCTGCCAAATACTGCTGTAAGGTTCTGTCGCCTACTCGCAGCTGAGAAAGGTGTTTCACTTGTGCGTGTAGGTGGCACAGATCGACCACGTCCTCTCCTTGCAACAGGAGCTCCACCAGCAACACCACCACCCAGCACTAACATGGTGGAGCAGTATGTGTGCACACGCCTAGACATACTGAATATCGGGACTGCCCCCTTCAACTTCTGGGTCTCCAAATTGGGCACATGGCCTGAGCTTGCCCTTTACGCCTTGGAGGTGCTGGCCTGCCCTGCAGCCAGTGTATTATCTGAACGTGTATTTAGCACGGCTGGGGGCGTTATCACAGATAAGCGCAGCCGCCTGTCCAGAGCCAATGTGGACAAGCTCACGTTCATTAAAATGAACCAGGCATGGATCCCACAGGACTTGTCCATACCTTGTGCAGAATAGACATGTATACCGGCCTTACCCAGCCATTTTTGTATTTGATCTTTCTAACTCTTTTGGGGTGTACCCTAATTTAAAAAGAAATAAAATTAAAAACAAAAACCAGTGTTGGCTACCTCGTACTCCTCCACCGCCGCTTCCACCTTCACCACCACATCCACCGCCACCTCAACCTCCTACTCCACATGGGCCTCATCCTTCTCCTCCACCGTCGCCGCCGCTTCCACCTACACCGCCATATCCAACGCCACCTCAACCTCCTACTCCATATGGGCCTCGTCCTCCTCCTACATCATTCAAGATTATTTTTTATTTTTATGTATTTTATGTTATTTCCCTATCCACATTTGTTCGCAGAGCACTTGCCATGCACTTAAGAAGATTTTGCTGCCATTTGCAGCCCTCTAGCGCTTTCCATGTGTTTTTTAGAGCCATTTTAGTGCTCAAAAGTTTGGGTCACCAATTACTTCAATGGGGTTCGGGATTGGGGTAAAGTTCTGGTTAAGTCCGGGTCACGAACCTGGACTTTTTTTTCAAGTTCGGTCGGACGCGCCAAACCCGGACATCCAGGTGTTCGATCAACTCTAATAGGCACACATAGACATTTATAGGCCTATTAGAAGAGAAGGGTTTACAGGCTGAAAAAAAAAAAAAAAAAACATATATACAGTATCTCACAAGAGTGAGTACACCCCGCAAATTTTTGTAAATATTTTAATATATCTTTTCATATAAGATATACTTTTGAATACTTTGAAGTGCAGTGGAGGAGTTTGTTTTTTTTTAGACCCCCAATCCCTCCATAAAGAGCACCTGTCACTACTTATTACTGTCACAAGGGATGTTTACATTCTTTTTGACAGCAATAAAAGTCATCAGATTTTTTTTTTTTTTTTTTAAACAGTGCTAAAAATAAAAAATAAAATAAAATAGATAGGGAACATTTTTTTAAAGCTCCCCTGTCCCTGCCCACAAATGAAAACGGTGTTTAAACCACACATGTGAGGTATCGCCAGAGCGAGAGCAATAATTCTAAAAAAGACCTACTCTGTAACTCTAAACTGGTAAACCGTTAAAACATTTTAAAACTGAGATTTTTAAAGCGGAGTTCCACCCTGGATTTTTTTTTTTTTTTTTAATACCCCCGGGACAGTCAGGGTTAGTGCATTCCACAATGGCTAGCCTCTGATCTGTCCCGGGTTGCACTTACCTGCAAGACGAAATACTTACCTTGCAAACGTCTTGTCCAGCGCTGCCATCTCAGATGTGGGCAGCTTGAAGCCAGCGCGTCCTCTTCGGCGTCTTCTTCCGCCTTCTTTGGTCCCACGATGCTCTGCGCCGGCCCCGACGTCACTTCCGGGTCGCGCGCGTCACCCCTCCACAGCTTCTGGGCATGCCCAGAAGCTGTTTAGAAGGGGATGACGCGCGCGACCCGGAACTGACGTCGGGGCCGGTGCAGGCGCAATGATTCCTGGGAGCTATGACGTCCAGCTCCCAGGAATCATTGCAGAGCCAGGAAGTGACGACGGGCCGCGGCCGAGGAAGGAGGAAGAAGGAAGTAAGGTAAGTATATTTTCTTCGCTACGAGGTAAGTAAAAAAAAAAAAATATGCGATTATCCATTTCTTTTTCAGGTGACCCGGAGCGAGAAGATGGAGGTAAGTATAAAAATAGGGTGGAACTCCACTTTAAGTACTGTAGTTTGTCGCCATTCCAAGAGTGTGTGTGCAATTTTAAACCGTAACATGTTAGGTATCTTTTTATTCGGCTTGGCATCATATTTCATATACAAAAAATTGGGCTAACTTTACTGTTTAGTCTTTTTTAAATGTAGTTACATTTTCTTTCCACCCAAAAAGTGCGTTTAAACAAATATTGCAACAACCACCATTTTATTCTCCAGAGTCTTTGCTAAAAATATATATATATAATGTTTGGGGGGTTCTAAGTAATTTTCTAGCTAAAAATACTGATTTTAACATGTGAACAACATGTGTCAGAAATAGGCTTGGTCCTTAGGTGGTTAAATTGGGCCTTTTTGCAAAATGGTGAAAATCAATGGAATGCAAAACTGTATAAAGGCAATTTAGTTTAAAAATCTAGAGGTTACCATTTTTCACTTACAGTTTTTAGAGTTTGTAAAAGACTTCCCAAACCATAACCTTTCTGAAAAGCACAATAATGATATAACAAAAAGAAGGTACTTCTGATTTTTTAGGTCCCACAATAGTTGCACAAATGTTTTACAATTTTCTTTAAAAATACACTAAAATCATTATTTGTGGACAAAAACACAACATAACTTATACAATTGCTTCTAAATTCTTACTAAGGCTTTGTTCCCATGGGATGTACTAAAGCGTGTGCCCATGGAGGGACATGTTTACCCTCACTGGGATGCACAGATGTGCCATGCATCCCTGCCTAAGCAGTCTCATTGATGTCAATTTGGACGCAGCGACTGCATGGACACAGCTGCTGCTCCCAACCCGACATCTGTTTGGGTAAGGGTGCATGGCCCTGAACACAGACAGTGTGAGTTCCGGAACATGCACCCACACAGATGCCATGTTGGAGTAGTGGCTGTGTCCATGCAGCCATTGCATTCCAACTGACATGAATGGGACTACCTGCATGGGGATACATGGTATATCTTGCATCCCAGTGTGGTTGAACATGGCCTTGCACAGGTGTATGCTTTAGTATGTCATGTGTGAATGAGGCCTTACTATGTTATTTATTTCTTTTTTAATAGTGTTTACTTTTTTTGAGGGGGAAAGGGTTTTTTTGGTAAAACATCAGGGGTCTGTTTAGACCCCTGATGCCTCTTTTTTGAGAAAGAGAAATGGACCGAGGACAGAGATGCTCAATCCCTTTCTATGTAACCTCTGTAATCTCATTTGCACTGGAGATAAATGAACATTATTTATTTTTTTTATAGTTTTTACCTTTTTTTTTGGGGGGGGTGGGGGTCTTTGTTGAAACATCAGGGGTCTAAACAGACCCCTGATGCCTCTTTTTTTTGAGACAGAGAAAGGGACTGAGGACAGAGATGCCCAATCCCTTTCTCTGCAACTTCAACTGCACTGGAGATGAATGAACAAGAAGAACCAGGAAGAATGCTGTACAGAGTGGCTTCCTGTTTACAAACTGAAGTATAGTAAACACAGCTTAATGTGCTTCAGTGATAAACAGTCACTGGAGTGATCGGTACCGATCGCTCACTGTAATCATCTGGGAAGAGACTAGTAAACTTGACATGTTTACCAGCCCTCCAGCCCAGCTCTACATCCTAACACCAGTCTCACTGAATAAGGTGAAGCATTGATCATGCTTGGCTATGTACAAGAGAAATTACAAAAACAGGATTTTTGCTTTTATATGATTGGATCAGAGAAATTAATACTGCTATAACTTTTTACAAAGCTAACTGAAAATTCACTTTTAAAAGTGTATATGCAAATTAATCCTCGTAAAAGATACAGTAAAAATGATTCAGCTAGGGTAGTGCTTTGGTTAAAAAGAAATGTAAAAAATTGTGTTATTTAAGGGGCTAAGTGCTGTTAAGGACATTAGGTTCAATAATGTTTTTTCTTTATATCAGAATCAAATATATGAATTATCAGCATTTGATGGCATTTGTTTACGCAATCACAGAAATTAATAGGAATCCAGACCTTCTAACCAACATCACCTTGGGATTTCACATTGTGGATTCATGCTTGAATGAACGACCTTCCATGGTTGGAATGTTTGACATCATTTCTGGTAAAAAGCCAACCCCTAACTATAACTGTGGCATGGCACAGAAAGTGGTGGCTGTAGTGAATGGCTTTTCCTCTAAGGTGTCACTCTTATTGGCCAGAATATTTGGGTTATACAATATACCTCAAGTAAGTATTACGTTCATTAAAAACTAAATGCACATCAACAAAAAATAAATAAATAAATCCAGTGGATTTAGGATATTTTACAAATAAGTTTATAGTGATTCCATAGGTTAATATGCCCCGATATCAATGGTTTTTGGTCTCAGCATTTGTAGCATGCATGTGAGGTATCGCCGCGAATGTCAGATCGAGGGCAGTAACTCTCGGTAAATCTAAAGTGGTAACCTGTAAAGGCTTTTAAAGGCTTTTAAAAATGTACGTAATTTGTTGCCGCTACACGGGCCAAAAGCAAATAGCTTAGGGTGTCTACTTTCCGAAAAGGGGTCATATGGGGGGGGGGGGGTTGTGCTGTCTTGGCATTTCATGGCCCCCGAATCTGTGATAAGAAAGAAAATTTCCCCTAGGGCATGGGACTTTAGTGGCAATAACCAGACCTTGAGTAGTGAATAGTTTCAATACATTTATTGTTATACAAATCAATTAATGAAAATATATTTTCCAAAAAAAGCAAACATAAATAGACAACACTTTAAAAACAACACAAGTGGCCATATGTTAAGTCTTTGGGACTGGAGGTAGCTGAGATTTCCACAGGTGCCAGACACGTTTCGGTCAATCGCCTTTATCAACGGTCAGAATGGAACAGATCTCAGACCCATAAAGTAGTCCAGGACAAGTAAGGCCACAGGTATTAAAAACAATCAGGAGACACCTGCATTCTAAAGAACTGCTGTGTTCTTGACAAAATCACAAAAACTCTGCCTGAATAGGGAGTATGTAGGTGACTAGATAGCTCTTTCCACAATGGGGAAGCAGGCAGAGAGACAGAAAGACAAAATTGGTCAGCGGAGGCTGCTAGTTGGTGTGAAAAGATTTCACAGCAGAGATGGCCGAGATCAGCCAAGAGGCCCCCACAAGGATCCCAAAGATCAGTCCAATAGTAGGCGTTGAGTTGTATGTCTCAATTAGTAGACATCCAAATGGATATAGATTATGCGAGCCGCCATTACACACCCCACACCGTCATTCAGGAACTCTTCCACTACAATACTCCTGCATAATCTATATCCATTTGGATATCTACTAATTGAGACATACAACTCAACGCCTACTATTGGACTGATCTTTGGGATCCTTGTGGGGGCCTCTTGGCTGATCTCGGCCATCTCTGCTGTGTAATCTTTTCACACCAACTAGCAGCCTCCGCTGACCAATTTTGTCTTTCTGTCTCTCTGCCTGCTTGCCCATTGTGAAAAGAGCTATCTAGCCACCTACATACTCCCTATTCAGGCAGAGTTTTTGTGAATTTGTCAAGAACACAGACAGCAGTTCTTTAGAATGCAGGTGTCTCCTGCTTGTTTTTAATACCTGTGGCCTTACTCTTCCTGAACTACTTTATGGGTCTGAGATCTGTTCCATTCTGACCGTTGATAAAGGCGATTGACCAAAACGCGTCTGGTCACCTGTGGAAATCTCAGCTACCTCCAGTCCCAAAGACGTAACATATGGCCACTTGTGTTGTTTTTAAAGTGTTGTCTATTTATGTTTGCTTTTTTTGGAAAATATATTTTCATTAATTGATTTGTATAACAATAAATGTATTGAAACTATTCACTACTCAAGGTCTGGTTATTGCCACTAAAGTCCCATGCCCTAGGGGAAATTTTCTTTCTTGTTCCAGTATCAGGGATGTTGGCAATACCCAGTCTAATCACTGGTTCCGAACCCACTTTTTCTGAATCTGTGATAGGTAGTGATGAGTGAAATCAACAATTTACGCCCTTAGAAAGCCTGAAGGCACTGATTGGTTTTGGGGTCCTGTACGCAGCTAGACTGCCAAAAAGTGTCACACACTTGGTATGTCCATAATCAGGAGAAGCAGCAGAATGTATTTTGGGGTGTCATTTCACATATACCCATGGCATGCATGAGCAACATATCTTTCAGTGACAATTTTTTTTTTGTCATTTTTCAAACACCTGTGACAAAAAAAAGTAAATATTCAATGGGCTCAACATGCCTCTCATTACATTCCTTGGGGTGTCTACTTTCCAAAAAGGGGTAATATTTGGCTGGGGGGGGGGGGGGTTGTACTGCCCTGCTATTTTAGCACTTTGAGAAATGAGATAGGCAGTCAGAAAGTAAAAGCTGTGTGAATTCCACTATATACACCATAGTTTGTAGGCGCTATTACTTTTGCGCAAACCAATAAACATACGCTTATTTAGATTTTTTTTTCTCAAAGCCATGTAGCTAAATACATTTTGGCCTGAATGTATGAGAAAAATTAAGTTTATTGGATATTTTTTATAAGAAAAATTAAATTTTTTTCTCACAATTTTCAGTCTTTTTTCGTTTATATCGCAAAAAATAAAAACCACAGAGGTGATCAAATACCATCATAAGAAATCTCTATTTGTGGGAAAGAAAGGACATAAATTTAATTTGAGTACAGCCCTACAAGACTGAACAATTACGAGTTAAAGTCACGCAGTGCCAAATTGCAAAAAATAGCCTGGTCATTAAGGGGGTAAAACCTTCCGGTCCAGAAATAGTTAAGGGGCCTGTGTTAAGGGATTGATGGAGACTAACATCTCCTAAACGCATTAAAGGTATGAGGCCTGCAAACTTGAGATCACACTTATTCCTCGGCCCGACTCTGATCATTTGCCAAAAAGCATTCGTAAAATGTATTACTAAATAAATGTGATGTGCTGCTGACAGAACAAATAAATAAATGAAAAAATACTACAGTAAACCCCCCTCCATTGCGGGGGTTACGTTCTGGACCCAGCCGCGAAAAGTGAAATTCCGCGAAATAGAAAAACCCTATTAAAATGCATTGTAGGCATGTTTATTTTACTGTCACTGTACGTGTAAAAGCATTTTAAGGTCTTTAAACACACTTTTAAAACAATAGAAACTCATTTAAACACATAAAAGATACTAAGAGACAGAGCAAGAGCTATGGAAAACACAAAAATATTTCATTTTTAATGATTTATATAGTAAAATAACATTACAGAAAAAAACGCAAATTACCGGGACCGCAAAAACTGAACCGCGATGGAGCGGGGGATTACTGTAATACAATGTGTGAATTATTAATACATATTCATACCACTTTAACACACAGTGACCTGGGAATATAGACATAGAGTTAATAGACACTTAGGCCCCTTTCACACATGCTGTCCGTTTGTCCATTTTTCAGCCATCCGTTGATGGATGAAAAACGGACATCAATGCATCTCTATGTAAAAACGGATGGCAACTGATGATCATCAGTTAACATCCGTTTTCATCCACTTCCATCAATGTCCGTTTTTTTGAACGGATGAATGCCCTATTTTTCATCCGTCAAAAAAACGGAACGGACGAAAAACGGATGACAATGGATGAAAAACTGATGTCAACTGATGACAACGGATGACAACGGATGAAAAACTGATGTCAACTGATGTCAACTGATGACAACGGATGAAAAACGGATGAAAAATGGATAACAACTGATGAAAAACGGATGAAAAGCGGATAACAACTGACGAAAAACGGATGACAACTGACGAAAAACTGATGAAAAACGGATGAAAAACTGATGCAAAACGGATGAAAAACGGATGAAAAACTGATACATTTGACGTGACTGAACTGATGAACTGAACGGACTGTATGTGTGAAAGGGGCCTTAATGTGTACAAATTTACTACAAACTTCTCTCAAATCCTAAATGATCACACTGGATAATTGTGTTGTAGCACCCTCCTAGGTAAGTTCTAGAGAGAGAGTATAGTTTTGAGTCCTGTCTGCTTACCAGAAGGTAAATCTATATTGTTCTCTGCCTATCAGAGAGCAGAATCTGAGGTCTGCTCAATGTGCTCAGGTGAAACTCATTCTGTCTGCAGACTGGTCCAATAGGGAGGCATGTTGGACAGGGGGAGGAAACCTGACAAATGAGTGCACAGATGTTTGATACAGCCCTGGTGATTGGGCAGAGGAAAGTGCCTTGTTGTATGCTGGGATAGTGTATAAATGCCAGGAGCACATGTGCTTGGGGTCTTTCGGCTGCATAGTAGAGTCCCAGAGGGAGGGGTGTTCTGACCCGAACGGCGAATCCCATTGAAATCTATAGGAGCAGAACTTGAAACATTTTGAAGGCTTATATGCAGGTAATTGGCCATACAAAGTGTATGGGGGTCTGGGCACTGCCCTGGGGGACATATATCAACGCAAAATGGTTTTGAAAAATTATTTTTTTTAAAGGAGCAGTGATTTTAATGATGCTTACTGTAAAGTGCAACAATAAAAATGAAATAATCCTTTAAATATATTGCCTAGCAGGTCTCCTTATTCTGCTTGTAATGTGGTGCATCTGTAGGATGTATAGAACGTGCTGCAGCAAAAATAACTTTTCTAAAGTAAAACAATGAGTCAAATCACATTTAAATTGACTCGCAGTTTTAATTGCTGGCACTTGGCTATTTAAAAAAAGCCAGGTGCCCAGTCCATTCCAGACCCTTTGGCAGTTTTTAACAACTTCTTTATTAAAAAATAATAAAATAAAACAGTATTCATCAATGTAAATCCATTGTCAACCACAACGCCCCACCCCGCTGCATGCTGGGTCAGTGATATCACAAGGGAGCGGTGGCACCAGGTGACATCACCCCCACCCTTACCTATATAAGAACTGTCAAACAGCAGAGGAGGCATTTGATGGTCAGCTGTCAATGAGTGTGGAGTGTTTTTTTTTCAGGTGCAGCGGGCATCATGATTGACGATGGATTTACATCAGGGGACACTGTTTCTTTTATTTTTTTATTTTTTAATAAAGGCATTTTCAAAAACTGTCTCTGTGTTATTACTTTTTTACACTTTTTTGGTGAATAGGTAGGGGTACTATGTACCCCATATTCATTCACATGGGGGGGGGGGCAGGACCTAGAGACCTCCTTCTTAAAGGAGGCTTCCAGATTTTGATAAGCCCTCCAAGCCTTAGGGTTGTGGGGAAGAGACCCTTGTCCCCATTAACATGGGAACATGGTGCTTTGGGGAGGCAGAGCCCCCACTGCCCCAAAGAACCCCCCATGTTGAGGGCTTGTGGCTTGGTATGGTTCAGAAGGGGGGTGCTTGCTTGCCCCCTTTCCTGACCTGACAGGCTGCATGCTGGGATAAGGGTCTAGATTTTGGGGTGGACCCCATGCTGTTTTGGTGTGTTAGCAGGGGCGTTTTTTTTCCATTTTATTTACCGGCAAATCAGGGCACAGAATGCACTTTGCAGTGCGCAGTGCATTGCAGGGTGTTTGGCAGGGTGAACGCCCGCTGAACACCCTGTAAATTCGGGTGTTCCCTGAATGGGGCGAACAGCAAATGTTAGGCCTGAACTCATGCTCGGGCTGAACCGTTCGCCCAACACTACTCACAGATAGCAGACTACACTTGTTAAAACATTTTGTGTATATTTTCAACAGCCTGGCACATAGCAGTCACATAGTAAATAACAGAGCCAGATCTAGCCTATCTGATCTAGGGGTGCAGTAATTAAAGCCAGGGGCACATACTGTCAATTGGTGCAAGGGAGCTCCAGTGCATTCTCCAGCTGAGAACCTTTGGACTTGAAGCTTGTATTAGCCTCTGGATCAGGGGCAATAGTGCCTGCTTTGCAAACTAAAAAAAGATGCACTTCTAATGTAATCTTATAAAGATGATGAACTAGATAACATTAGCAAGCAACAAGCACAGCACACTAGCCCCCATGTTTTTCTGTCTTTCCAAAGTCTAGTCCTCTACCCCCCTTTCTTTCTGTCTTTCCAAAGTTCAGCCCCCCGCCCCCTTCTTTTTTTGTCTTTCCAAAGTCCAGCCCCCCCCCCCCTACTCTCCTTTTTTTTCTGTCTTTCCAAAGTTCAGCCCCATCCCTTTTTTTTTTCTGTCTTTTCAAGGTCAAGACCCCATCAGCCCCTTTTTTTGTCTTTCCAAAGTGAAAAAGAGGTCACAATCACTGACCGGGTTAGCACAGCACAGTAGCCCACTGCATGCTTTCCTTTAATACATGTTTTGGGTGGGAGGGAGTCATCTCCTTGGATTTGTCTGTTTCCAGACCTGTGTATAGCAGGAAAAGTAGGAGAAGAAGGAGTTTGTTTCACAATCCTCGTGTCAAGAGGCAGAGTACTGGGGGAGGAGCCTGCTTTGTAAACACACTGCACATTGCAGATCCCAACTGCCGTTGTTATTACTGGTAAGGAGACAGGCAATGTTTATGGATAGCGTTAATAATCTCAAGAGCAGCAAAAAAATCAGTAGGAAAAACTGGATGCATTTCTGTACCTATAGTCACAATTCCAACCAGAATAACCCCTGCCCCACCCCTCTATTTCTTCCTCTTGCATATCTATCTGTATCCATGTCAAAGATGCCACTAGTCCTTGGCATTCATAGGCACTGACACTGCTGCCAGCACACTTAGCAGAGCTCCTCCTCCCCACACAGCAGATAGATGATGAGTGGAGCAACAATCCACAATAAGAGTAGAGTCTAACCTGTATTAGTGCAGCAGCAGTATCTGACTTTATGCAGAGGCTTGGGAGACCTGTGAGCAGGTTGCATCTGGGAGGCCCTAGGGAGCCCTGCATGGCAGTGCAGGTAAAAGAAGCTCAAAGCACTAAGCACAGTATTAATAGCTGCCTGGGGGGCATGACTGAAATCTTGGGGGACACAACCCACCCCAGCATCCCCCTGAATCCAGCATTGGAAAGATACCATCCCATATAGCAAGAATAACTTGCCACAAATTTGTGGCAGTGTTGAATAGTAAGTCTGTTAACTTGCTTTCCCTTTTTCATTGGCAAGTTGTACACTTACAGAGACTTGAAGCACAAGTTCTAGATGTTACTTTTCAAATTTGTAGAAATTTGCATGGCAAGTCTCTAGCAAGAGCAAATTAGCAGTGGTGTGTCTATAGAAAGAGCTCTGCAAGTCTACAGCATGAAAATTCAACCACAGTGATCCCTGTGGTGGGATGAATATTACACAACATTACTGAACCAGAACTTGCAGCAGACTTCCAGAATGTTGATCTGGAGTCAGGCAATGCGGACTTGCTGCAATTTTGCAACAACCTTGTGAAGCCTGGCAAGTCTAGCAATAGCATAGCAAGTCAGTTTCAAACTTGCAACAAAATTGCTTGCTGAGTTGGTTGTCAGCATATATCCTTTAACCTTCCTAGCGGTATTCCCGAGTGTGACTCGGGGTAAGATTTTAGAGCAAAAAGCGGTAACCCCGAGTTATACTCGGGGTAGCGCTAGGAAGATCGCTGGATGCTGGAAAAGGTTTTACTTACCTTTTCTCCAGGATCCAGCGAAGACTGCGAGCGGTATGCGGCGGCGGAGCTTCCTCCCGATCGTCTGCGAGCCCCGGCTTCCGTCTCCGGCGACGTGACGTCCGCCGGGGGGTGGAACCGGTGGCAAATTTGAATGTAAAACACACCAAACACACTGATACCGTTCAAAATAAAATAAAATCACATTATATTGCCCCCCAGTGCCCTTTACTGCATATATATATATATATAATAAATGTATACAGTTTGTTTGGGCTGCTCATTCACAAGAATTACATGCAAAATAATGGTACCGCTTTCAGCACCTAAAATCCAAAAGAATCATACCGCCAGGGAGGTTAATAAATCAGGACCAATCTGTGAAGGACACAATGGCATTTATCACCTGTGGGTAGTACTGCGGTATAAATGTCTATTTGCAAACCCCACTATGGCAATGTGAAGAAACTAGGATCATGTGGGGTCAGTGTCTACAGACAAAAGTAGATAATAAAAAAACTGTCATAGTATATTAAGTCAGTTGTACACATACAGTACTAGCCAATCACCCTGTGTTGCTTTCCAAAAATTCATAGATAAAATATTCCTAACCAACCTTGGTTGATGATATTGTCTCTATATGCATACTTTTATTCAGTCACTAGGTCTAAGGTATTGAAACATTTCAGTTGCTATTGGTTTTTATATATTGTGATTTATTTATCCTTGCAAAAAGGACTAAATATATTTTTATTTGCCAGGTTAGCTATGCAGCGATGGATCCTGTCTTTAGTGATAGAGTTCAGTTTCCATTTTTCTACCGTACAGTGCCAAATGACTATGATCAATTCAAAGCATTTATACATTTAATTCAATATTTTGGATGGACATGGATTGGTGTCTTGGTTTCAGATAATGAGTCTGGTTTGAAGATTAGTCAGATCCTTCAGAAGGAGCTAGCACATATTGGTTATTGTGCTGCATTTATAGAATTCATCCCGTATCATGATGCTCTAACTGAAAGTAAAAGAAATAAGATTTCTCAAATATTAATCGAAACATCAGTTAATGTTATTATTCTGTATAGTGATCAGGAATACATAAGAACACTACGAATTATACTATACATGTACCCCATTAAACAGAAGGTATGGATCATTGCCTCTCAGTGGGATGTCTCTGCTGGCTTTTATTACACCTTTTTCAATTTCCAACCTTTCAATGGAAGTCTTGCCTTTAGTGTTCCTACCAAAAAAATCCCTGGCTTTGAGAGCTTTGTTCTAAGCCTAAGCCCTAAACTTTACCCAAATGATATTTTCCTTAATATACTATGGGAAGACATTTTTGCCTGTGAATATAAATATTGTACTGAGAAGACAATTCAGGATTCCACATTGCCCAAAACGTACAAAAAAATGTCACCTTATAGTTACACTATATATAATGCCGTTTATACATTAGCCTATGCATTACACCTAGTTTATGTGCATCAAAGAGACAAAAACATTTTAATGGAAAATAAATTCATTTGGAATGTAAGTTAAACAAAATATATAGTAAATCATACTTTCCTCTCCTTGTTACTCCATTTTTGCTGTGGTATACTTTAATGTGCTTTCTACTCCCACTTCTATTCTTCTAGCTGTGAGCTGGTAGAGTTGCCAGTTACTTAGCAGCCTCCTAGGATATATTGATGCAGTGCTACCTGGTAGGGGGTGGGGGTTGTAGTACTCCACAAGCTCTGAAATAGTTTTTACAGCACATAGAAATTGAGGCATTAGAATGATTTACTAAAGACAATAAAGCTGTTCACTTTGCAAGGCATTTTTTCCAGAGCTTAGTAATTGTGATGAAAATTCACTTTACAAAGCATAGTCAATCATTTACAAAGCATAGTCAATCATTTGCCAGGATGCTGTTTCAACGGCAAAGGATGGTCACACCGGATATTGATTTGGTTTGGAATTCTCTTCTGTTCTTTTACTTTCCATTTTAATTGATGAAAATAAAACTATTAAGAGGCACATGCGCGGGGCTCCCTGATATGGCCACGTAAGCCGAGAACTCAGTCTTGGACTAGCCGATTCCCCGCCACCACAGCACCCACAGACCTTGGATCACCCTGCCAGTTGCTGCGGGAGGAAAGTGATGATCCCCCACACTGAAGTATGCCGGAGGATTGTCGAACCTGCTCCCGGCCGCCGCCGGGGGAGCCAAGTCAGGCACTCAGTGTCGTAGGTCCAGGGTGGGTAGGAGAGGGGGAGATCCTAACCAAGCTGCAGCGGTTCGTAGGGTCTGAGGCGGTTATGGTGTCTGGTGGAGTGCTTTGAGCCCTTGCAAAGCACTAGGAGCATCCGTCAATGGAGGTACCCGGTTGGGGTGCGTTTGATCCGTTACACCCATCTTGGCACCTCCTGTGGGATAGGCTCTTCTCTAACAGTACCATAGTATAGAAAAGTAGGGTATGCTGCTTTTGCAGGACAATGCATCCTCACACAAGGGAGGCAAGATGCTGTGTGTTTTGAAGGATTTGGGGTTTTAGCCCATAGACCATCCACCCTAATTTACTAGATCTTGCTCTGTCCAATTATTACCTACCTTCTAAAAGAACTGACATTTTTGACGGATACAGAGGTCATAGCAGCAACAGAACAGTTTTTCTCAGTGCAGACCCCTGACCCTTATTTTGGAATCATTAAAGAAACAGGAGAGATGATATGTTAAACCGGAGTTCCACTGGAAAGTGGAACTTCCGCTCTAAGGCCTCCTGACCCCCCTGACATGCCATATTTGGCATGTCATTTTAAACTTGGGGAGGGGGAAGCAGGTACCTAGTTTTGACAGGTACCCGCTCCTACTTGCGTTCGGGCTGCCTAGACGGCTCAAGCGGAAGTTTTCCTCTCCCCCTTCCACCCTGCAATCTTCTGGGACACATCAGAGGTCCCAGAAGATTTCCTGTCCACAGTCTGTCACAGCTGGGTGCCCACAGTAGTGATGCCCGCACCTCGGGGAGAAGAGGGAGAGAACTGAGGCTCCCGGCGGCCGCATCGCTGGACTGTGGGACACTTTTTGTAGCTGCTGTTTAACCCTGTTTAAACCCCTTTAAACCCTAAACTCCTTTAAACCCTGTTTAAAGGAAAATACTGAGATACAACTAACTACTCTTAAAACTGAAAAACATCACTTGGTAATAGCGCCCTAGGATCATAGGTAACCGATCATCCAATGCAACTGCCTGTGTTAGTTTATAGTCTTTTCTGCACCTACGCTGTAGTATCTAATAAAAAAATAATTGTCAAAACATCACGTTTATGAGCATTTAAATAATTGGCTATAAATTAATAAATGTGTTCATTTGTTTATTCAGATACATAAAGCTTTGAAGAAAATTCATTTTAAAAATAAAGCTGGAGCTGACATTTTTTTTAATGACCAAGGATATATGTATTTAGGGTTCAGTCTTCTAAGCTGGATAGAGGATCCAAATGAAACCTTATATAGTGTCGTAGTTGGACATTTTGATGAAAGGAATTCTTCTCAATCCCTAACAATTGATGACAATGTAATACAATGGGATCCTGCTTTTAATCGTGTAGGTTTAGATACTAGAAAAAAAATACATGTTTTGAACTTTTAGGTGTTATTGTTCCTTTGATACCAGTGTTATTGTACTTTAATATGACCTCCTCTTACTTACTTACCTTTCTAGCATTTCTAATATTGGAATAGTGACCATGCCTTTTCCTCCAATGGATTTTGGTTGCAATGGCTTGCATGGTTAAAGTGGTTGTAAACCCCATTCATAAAATATATGACCTGGGTGCATATATTTGTAGTGTTTACTTTCTCTATCCAAAGCTCTGTGTGCCATGTCTTTCTGCTGCTCCGTTCCTCTGTTATCAGCATGAAAACTTCTGACAAGCTCTCAGACACAAGAGATAAAAGCAGCTGGAAATTAGTGTCGGGGAGGGAACTTAGTGATAGATAAGCAGAGAGATTGTCTATTCAGACTGCAGCTCTGCAATTTTCTCCATTCCTCTGCCTATGTGGGGGGGGGGGGGGGGTGAGTGCCTCTCCTCCTAACAGCTCACACACAGCCACCCACCGTGGAATGAGGAAGAAAAATTTGTAACACGATGTATGTAGAATGTAGAAAGGGAAAGACTACAGATATACAAGTAAAACGTATATGTAGGGAGATTTGTTTCATCTCTGTGTATCATCTGATGCTATTCACTTTACTGGGTATAAGAGTGGGTTTACATCCACTTTAAGTATGTACATTCCTATTTTCTGATGTGATAGATGTTAGATTGGAATGCTTACATAATCGGTAATGTAGCACCCTCCTAGTTCAGAGCAGGCTGCTAGGCAAATTTATAGTAATAAAATATGTGTAGCTCTAACAAAATTAAAGTGCCATAATTAAATACTCATATAGGATTCCAATCATTATACACAAAAAAATCAGTGATATAAACAGGTGTAGTCCATGTGAAGGAATATATGTGAATAAATAATCAGAAGTGTCCAACACAAGTGAAAAAAACACAATATTTAAGTGCCAAGGAAATCCAAAGGAACCGCAAGTCCCAGCAGATAGGTCCCAGAGCCCGAGGTAAGGTGACAGGAAGAAGGAGCCACACCAGGAAAAAGGGGTCACTAAGTAAGCAGGTTGGCAGCTTACCAGAATATATGGGTCACCCAAATGAATGGATAGACCAATGCAGGCTTGACGTAATAACCAAAGGACTCCACCAGATGTCACTCCTCCAATGTTAAATGATAGATACTCAGCAATCAAACAGCAATCGATGGCATATAAAAAATGGTAACAGGAACATAGTGTAATTCTGTAAAAACACTAAATTTATTAAAATCAAAGGCAGATGCACTCACATATTAGAAGTCATCATACAGCATGTATATGGTATAAGTGCAGCGGCGTCTCCCAGCACGCTATCATCATGATAGCGTGCTGGGAGACGCCGCTGCACTTTCTTGGTGTGGCTCCTTCTTCCTTTCACCTTACCCTGGGCTCCAGGACCTACCTGCTGGGACTTGTAGTTCCTTGGCAAGTTGGCACTCAAATATTGTGTTTTTTTCACTTGTGTTGGACACTTCTGATTATTTATTCACATATATTCCTTCTCATGGACTACACCTGTTATATCACTGATTTTTTTGTGTATAATGATTGGAATCCTATATGAGTATTTAATTATGGCACTTTAATTTTGTTAGCGCTACACATATTTTATTACTATTGTTTTGGGGATTTTTTCTATGAATCTCATGTGTGCTGCTTTCACGTTGATCACAGTTTATTATCTATTTTACTATTTATTTTTTCTTTCATAATTAGCGCGGAAATTTTCCCACGTTTACATTTGCTAGGCAAATTTAGTTGGCTTCTCTGTAAGCAGAGGAGCAGGGGGTGATTACTTTTGGCAGTTCGGGGTCTCACAGGCTGCTGTTCTTCTACTTCCCCTTGTCTACTGGATATTTCTGGGAATACAGTGAGAGGGACAGCAGAACATGTAGCCTTAATATTTATGGTCCTCTAGCTAATCCCTGGAGAGGCTTGTCCCATAGGTGGCTGGGGAGTCTATAAACATTTTGGAGGCCAGGTTGCAAAATTCCATGGTCCACCCTGCTGGAAGAGACCCCTGGAAGAGATCCCCAGGGCAGAAAGAGAGAGACCAGGAGAAGCCTTGGGAATCTGGTTAAGATGCCAAGTTCCCAGCTAAGGAGAGAGAAAGTTATTGAGAAAAGCACTTGTGAAGGAACTCTGTAGGTATTAGGTACTATTGTAGAACTGATTGAGTACTTGCTACACAGTGGATAAGTGACTGTGGGGTGCTTTACCTTACAAACTCTACAGTACAAGTCTGCCCAAGAGTGTCCTGTGCAGCCAGGAGCTGTGCAATACAGCCAAGGGTTGTGCATTACCGCCAGTGTAACACCCTCTAGTGTGTACTAGAAGATAGTGTAGGTAAAATATAGTTTTTTTTCTCAGGGATAGGCCCCAGCCATAGAATCTGGGTCATGGTTTATTAAAGTTAGGGGCTTGATGTCTCATCCTGGCAACTCTCTGGTGCCTCCCCCTGGTTTGGAAGGTTGGAGAATCTTCTAGAACTAGATGGCGGGGGTTAGGAGGATCTGCCATGCATATTTATGAGGTCTCAGCCAATCAGTAATCCCTAGGCCAGTGGGGGCAGAGAATACCTCGCCACACTCTCGCAGCCTCTTTCGCAATATCAGTGGTCTCAGAGCTAGCACTGCACGAGAGGCCTCCCTCTACACGTCAGGCTCTGCCACAAGGTACGTGACAGTATCATACAGCCATGTCTGAGCCTGCAGGAGTGATCTCTCCCATGAATGAGATTTGCCAACAACTCGCAGCCCTTACCCAAGCTGTCAAGTCCTTGCAGGGGAGTTAAGTCCAGATGGAGAAGCGTGTGCAATCTTTGACTAGAGCTGCGAGTCCTGCCTCAGCTTTTTCCTCATCCTCTACTGCAGCACAATCAGAGAGAGACTGCTACTTCAACCACAGTAATGATGCTGCCTCCTGAACCCAGGGTTCCTACTCCAGAGGGATTCTCATGGGATTTAAGTAAATTTAGAAAGTTCTGCAACGCATGTCAGGTGTACTTCTCCCTGCAACCACAAACTTTCTCCCTGAAATATACCAAGATGGGGTTTATCATCTCTTTTCTTCAAGGTTAACCTCAAGCCTGTGCCCACCGGCTGCTCAAGGAGAATAGCGCACAACTGCAAACAAATACTTAGTTCTTCACTGCTATAGCACAGTTGTAGGATGACCTGCAGCAGACATCTACAGCAGAGGCTGCTCTTTGTTCGCTCCAGCAAGGCCGCAGAGCAGTCGAGGATTATGTTATGGACTTCAGACGCTGGAGCGCAGACACGCAATGGAATGGCACAGCTCTGCGACACCAGTTCTGCCTAAGCCTCTCTGAAAGCTTAAAAGTCGAGTTAGCCCAGGTTGGAGTACCAAATAATTTAGATACTCTGATTTCTTTGGCCACAGAGATTGACCGGCGGCTTCACAAACGCAGGCTGGAGAGGTCTATCAGTCACCCAGCCCCTGTTCATTCTGCTCCTGTCGGTTCTGCTTCTGCCAGTCATGTTCCTCCTTCATCTGAGATTCCAAAGCCCATGCAGCTTTCGTGGATGCATTCCCCTCTGTCACCTGAGGAACGCCAACGTCATCAGCAGCACAACCTCTGTTTGCACTGTGGGGAAGCCGGTAATAAGTCGACGTGTGCCCTGCAAAGCTGTGTAAATGTTTGTCTATTTCTCCTGCAAACCGGCCACCATTATCTGCCAGTGCAACTCATCTTGCTCTCTGGATCTTGTTTCAGCTTCCAGGAAGAACTATCCCAGTCACCACAATTATTGATTCTGGGGCATGCAGTTGTTTTTTTGATCCAGCCTTTGCAACACAGCAATGCATCCCACTTTAGCCAAAGACTCAAGGAGTTTTGGTATATCTGGCAGGCGGTTCCTTCATTAAATCAGGACTAGTGGCTCAGGAGACACCTTTCTTGCCAGTTGTTACCCCTACTAAGCATAAAGGACTGGTGAGTCTTGATGCCATCACATCCCCACTGTTTGCTGTTATCCCAGCATGCCTGGGCTGCAGGCACACAATCCACAGATCGATTGGATTGTGGGAATTATCAGGTTCCTGTCAACCTACTGCCTGGAGCATAGCCTACCGGAATCACCAAATGCTACTGTAACTCTGCTGTGCATGGACTCTGACAATGAGACCCATCAGGCAGTGCCTGATCCTTACCATAAATACCTTGACCTGTTCAGTAGGGAAGGGTGAACTGTTCGGCCTGAGCATGAGTTTGGGCCGAACATTTGCCTGTTCGACCATTCCCTGAACACCCGAATTTGCACTAAGCATTCTGCTCTCTGATTGGGCAAAGCGCAGTGTAAATTTGCAGGGTGTTCAGCGGGTGTTTGCCCCGCCAAACACCCTGCAATGCACTATGCACTGCACAGTGCATTCTGCGCCCTGATTGGGCAAAGCTTTGTCCAATCAGGGTGCAGTAAAAGCTGGTTGTAGCCAGACTGGGAAGCCAGCTGCGGTGTCCTTAACAACCGATGAGTCATCACCTTAACAATGAAAAAAAAAAAGTGTGCTGGTTAAAAAATAACATGTTGCCATAAGCCCGGTATTTAATGTCAAAGTACTGACATGTATACACTGTGGGCAGTTTAGAAGTGATTAAAGGAATTTTTCATTTTTATTGGCATAATTAAAATCACTGCTTCTGAAAAAATTATTGTTTTTTAAAAAAAAATGTTACTGATACATGTTCCCCATGGCAGTACCCAGGCCCCCATACCATTTTTATGGCCTAGTACTTGCATATAAGCCTTCAAAATGGGCACTTTTTTATTTTTTCTGTTCAGCTTCCATAGACTTCATTGGAGTTCACTGTTCAGGTTAGAACATTTCCCCTGTTCAGGAGTTCTGCTGCAAACTGAACAGGGGGGTGTTCGGCCCATGTCTAGTGTTCAGCAAATGGGAAGACGATACCCTTTCCATACACCAACATTATGATCGCTCGATTTAGTCTCTTCCTGGAGCTGAGATTCCTTTTGGATGGATCTTCCCACTATCAGAGCTAGAACTGGAATCCTTGAAGGAGTATGTGGATAAAAACTTTGAAAAGGATTTCATCTGTCCATCCATGTCTCCAGCGGGAGCAGGATTATTCTTTGTGTAGAAATAGAGCCACTCCCTGCGGCCATGCGTAGACTACCAGGAACATAAAAGGATTGCAGTAAAGATCCGCTACTCTGTTCCCCTTGTACCTGAACTGTTCCAGAGGTTAAGGTCCGCAAACATTTTTTTACCAAATTTGATCTGCGAGGGACCTACAATTTGGTCTGTATTTGAGAAGGGTTTGAGTGGAAGGCGGCATTTCGTACCAGATTTGGCCACTTTGACTATCTGGGGATGTCCTTCAGCCTCTGCAATGCTCCTGCCACCTTCCAGCATTTCCTTACTGATATTTTCAGAGACTTTCTGAACATTTTCGTAATTTGTATATCTTGATGATATCCTGATCTTTTCTGTGTCCCTTGACCTACACCAGGGGTATTTCAAGAGTGTTTTGTGCAAGCTCAGTCTACATGGACTATATGCCAAGCCCGAGAACTGTGAATTTGAGTGCCAGAGTATCCAATTGTTGGGCTTGTTGATCTCCACAGAAGAAATAAAGATGGACCCCAAGAAGGGCTCTGCTATTCTGCACTGGTCGCACCTACAGACAAAAAAGGAGGTGCAGCATTTTGTGGGGTTTGCAAATTTCTACAGGAGGTTTATCAAGGTATCCTTTACCATCATCTCCCCCATCACGCAACTAACCAAGCAACACACCCTGTTCCAATTGCTTTTGAAACCTTGAAGGGACTTTTTACATCTGCCCTCATCTTAAACTATCCAGACCCATCTCTGCCATATGAACTGGAGGTAGGTGCATCAAAAACCGCAGTAGGGGCAGTTGTGTCACAATGCCAGGGCCTCAAGGATCTGATGCATTATGTGGCTTTCTTTTCAAGCAAGCTTTCTCAGGCAGAAAGAAATAATGATGGGGGGGATCGGGAGCTTCTTGCCATCAAAGCTGCCCTGGAAGAATGGATGTATCTGCTGGAAGAGGCAGCACAACCAATACTAATTTACACCAATCACAAAAATCTTGAGTATCTAAGGACTAGGGATGATCGAACTTTTGAAAAGTTCGGTTCGGCCAGAACATCCGAACTTCCCGAAAGTTCGGCCCGGATTTCAGAACCCCATTGAAATCAATGGGACCCGAACTTCGGTAATCAAAAAACACAATTTTTAAGCCCTAAAACCCAATAAACGCCCCTAAAAAGTGCCTAGGGTTCTGGGTCATGCCCCATTAACTATTAATCACACAAAAAAAGTTACAGGTACACCTTTTAGACCCCCAGACACAAAATCACACAAAAAAAGTTCTTAAAAATTGTCATTTTTGATAAAAAAGCCAATTATTGAAAAAATTAAAAAAAAAAAAAGAGATTTTTTTATTTTTACTTTGGATTTCGTATCTGGGGGTCTAAAAGGTGTGCATGTGAAGTTTCAGCTCTGTAGCATGTCCAGAACCATGAAAAAAAAAAGATAATTTTTCAGTAGAACCGGGATGTGGGTCGGGAGCCTCCTTTAACTTTAACACCTATATGATCTTTTTTTCTGGTTCTGGACATGCTACAGAGCTGAAACTTCACAGGTACACCTTTTAGACCCCCCAGACACAAAATCACACAAAAAAAAAGTTCTTAAAAATTGTAATTTTTGATAAAAAAAAGCCAATTATTGAAAAAAAAAAAAAAGAGAGATTTTTTTGATTTTTACTTTGGATTTCGTATCTGGGGGGTCTAAAATGTGTGCATGTGAAGTTTCAGCTCTGTAGCATGTCCAGAACCAGAAAAAAAAGATCGTTTGTATTAGAACACTTTTTTTCAGGACAGGTAGTTAGCTTCTCTCCCGGTTTAATAGAAGGCATTTTTTGGGGTTCTTTTCAGTCAGGAAAAACATCTGAACTTGTGTATAGTGGTACTGTGCACAAGTTCAGATGTTTTGCCTGCCTCCAAAACCCCCCAAAAAATGCCAGCAAAAACACACCTGGGCATTTTTTTTTTTTGACGCTAGCGTTTTTTTGGCATTTTTTTGGGTTCTTTTGAGGCAGGCAAAACATCTGAACATGTGTATAGGGGGTATATATACACATATATGTCTGAATATATACCCCTAGACATATATAGGTGTGATAGTAGCAGAAATATATTACTGTAAATGATTTCATTAGCGCAAGCATTTATTTCTGCTACTATCACACCTATATATGTCTAGGGGTATATATTCAGACATATATGTGTATATATACCCCCTATACACATGTTCAGATGTCATGTCTGACATCAAACATGTCCTCAAAAAAGCACTGACAGTGGCAGCCCCTGCAGCATAAAAAATGCTTGCTGGTGAGAAGCCATAATGGTGTTCCGAAGCTATTCAGAGAAATGATCATTTCTCTATTGCGGTCACCCTGACATGGAAGGGTTTGGTCACCCTGCCATGGCAGTCACTGTCAGTTCACCCTACACTACATTACGGTCACCCTGGTATGGAAGGGTTTGGTCAGTCGGTCAGCCTGCCATGGCAGTCAGTTTCCCCTACACTACATTACGGTCACCCTTGTATGGAAGGGTTTGGTCATCCTGCCATGGCAGTCAGTTTCCCCTACACTACATTACGGTCACCCTGGTATGGAAGGGTTTGGTCAGCCTGCCATGGCAGTCAGTTTCCCCTACACTACATTACGGTCACCCTGGTATGGAAGGGTTTGGTCAGCCTGCCATGGCAGTCAGTTTCCCCTACACTACATTACGGTCACCCTGGCACTTCATACTTTCCCTACAGAAACTAGATTTTTTGAAGCTAACTTAAGTGTAAAGCAGCACTCTAACTACACTAGATATCCCTTTCCTCACACTAAAAATAGCTAAATGACACTTTTAAAGTAAAATTAACAGAACTGCTTCCACTCTCTTCCATGTCCAGTATAAGAATGCTAGGAATTTGGCGGGGGCGATCTTATATACTGGGGGGCGTATTCACTAATGATTGGTCTAGGGACCCCCTAGTCACTCCAATCACATTCCTAGCATTCTCCTGCCCCCTCAATTGGCTTTTGCTAATGGTTCTGGTCCAATCACGGGCTTTTAAAGCCCATTTCCTGAAGCATTGCATTTTGGGCGGTTCTGGTTGCCGAATTCCGAACTTTTTGGGCAAAAAGTTCTAAATTCAGCCGAACCCCTCGAACACCCAATGTTCGGGCCGAACCGATGGTCGACCCGAACCGTTTGATCATCCCTACTAAGGACTACCAAATGTCTCTAGCCACGACAAGCTTGATGGGCTTTGTTTTTCCTCGAGATTTGTGTTTGATATTACTTATCGGACCGGATCGAAGAACATCAAAACAGATGCACTTTTCCTTATGTACGATGACCTGACAGAACCCTCTGAGCCAGATACCATCCTGTCTGCAGCTAATTTCTTATTGTTGCATACTGATCTCCTTTCACAAATTAAGCAAGCGTCTGTGGAGGTTTCCTGTCCTCTTGGAATTACATTGGTGCCCAAGGAAGGATTGTTATGGCAGGAAGACAGATTGTTTGTTTCAGAAAATGTGCCGATAGCTGTTTTAAAACTTTGTCATGACCACCCCTTTGGCAGGCCACTTCTGAATCCACAAGACATTGGATCTAGTGTGACACACATTCTGGTGGCCATGGTTAGAGAAGAACTGCAAGGAATATGTAAACTCATACAGTATGCTCTCTGTACTCAGAGCAAGGCTGCCAGTTCCTGAAAGGTCATGGAGGATGATATCTATGGACTTTATAGTGTAATTTCCTCTGTCCAAAGGATGCACAGCTATTTTCGTGGTAGTGGACCGATTGTCCAAAATGGCTCACTTCCTATCTCTAAAAAACACACCTTCTGCTATGAAAACTGCTTGAGTGTTTGTTAAAGAAATTGTGAGACGTCATGGGGTGCCTGCAAATATCATCTATGATCATAGGGTGCAATTTACATCACGATTTTGGAGGGCACCATGCAAGGTCTTGAAGATTGAACTGTCTCTGTCCATTGGTCTATGGGTGATAAGCAGTGAACAAACACAAAGGAATAACCAGACACTCGAGCAGTACATTTAATGTTTTAAATCTTTCATCCAGGATGATAGGGTATCGCTGTTATCACTGGCAGAATTTGCCTATAATAATGCCAGCCATTCAGCTACAGGAAAATCTCCATTCTTTCAAAATTAAGGCTTTCATCCCTGCTTCCTACCCGACCTTGTTTCAGAATTCACTGTTGCAGCTGTTCAGAGTACAGTACCAAAATAATAAGTTGCTGCAAGAAGCAGTGACTAAAGCACAGTCAGATAGAAAAAAAGCACATGACAAGAAGTAAAAGGGGGAACTGAGTCTCCACCCAGGTGATCGAGTATGGCTGTCTACAGCAAACCTCAAATTGTCGTGTCCCTCAAAGAAACTTACACCTAGTGTTTTGGGATCGTTTCCGGTGTAAAGGAAACTTAATGAGGTGTCGTATGAGTTATTCTTGCCAGACTCATTTAAAATTAACCCAGTATTTCACATCTAGCTTTTGAAGCCTGCAGTGCCTGATCCATTTGAAGATAGAGGATCTGGGCCACCTGAACCTGTGCTTATATACAGAGATGAGGAATATGATGTGGAAGCTATTTTAGATTGCAGGAAGAGGAGGAATCAGCTGCAATACCTGATTAAGTGGAAAAGGTATGATCCTGAAGATAATTCCTAGGAGCCCGAACTGAATATCCATGCTAAGGGGCATATCCGTCCCTTCTTCCGTGCCCACCAAGAAAAGGAAAGACAGCTGGGCATCCGAAAGGGAGCCCATAGGGAGAGGGCAATGTCAGGAAGGTACTAGTCATAGTACAGATGAGGCCTCAGGATATACACAGTTGTGAAGGGGCAAATTTGCAGTTGCCCGTTTGCCTGTGAATAACCGTTCGCGAATGCATATGCACATATGTGAATGCGCTTGCGCGTGCCTGTCGCTAGTATTGGCGCCATAGGGACTATTTAAACTAGAGAAATTATATTACCTAGTGCTGTCTGATCTACAGCTCCTACCTGTGCTCCTGTATCTGTTCCTGTGCTGACTTCTGGTATTGACTTGGCTTGTCCTAACCTTGCTTGAACGCTACCTGCCCTGACCTTGGCCTGTCTCTGGATTTACTCTGTCTTCTGCTCATCTGCCTAATTCTAATGTTGCTGACTTCTGCGTGTATCCTGACCATTCTCTGCCCGCCGTATATGCCTGTATCTGACAGTTTGTTGCTGACCTGGCTTGCCTGACCTTGCATCCAGTTATCCACTCGTCCTGCTCTGCATGCTACCTGGTCCCTGCTGATCTTGCACCTACTACCTGCCAGTTGCCTATCAAGCACCTGCCACCTGCTGTCTTCCCAATCCGGGGTCTGCTGTCTTGCTGTCACCTGCTGTTCCAACAATCTGACCCATCTCTGGCGATGCACCTGCTACCCACTGCTGTGACTGATGAACATCGTACAGGCACTCATACCTTGCCACGCTCTCGTGCCCACTGTCACAACATCAGTGGTCTCAGAGCCGGGGCTGTATGAGAAGGCTCCCTCTAAATGTCAGGCTCTGCCACAAAGTAGGTAAAATACAGTATTTGTAGCTGCTGACTTGTATTTTTTTTTATTTGGTTGGTGAGGTTCCTCTTTAAAACTGGAAAGTTTAGCATTTTAATTCCAAACCTAACAGTAAATTTATTTTATTTACTCCTATTTGGTCCAGTAAATATACTGTCGAATACACTTTCTTATTGTAGCACCCTCTAGTGTGTGCTAGAAGTAGAGTAAGTTGTTGTTAGTGTAAGCAAATTTAGTTGAATCTGGGTCAAGGTTCAATGAATCAGGGCTGGATGACTCATCCTAATAGCTCCCCTGGTGCCTCCCCCTGTTTCTGGGACATTAAAGAATGTTCTAGCGCTAATGGCACAGGAGGTTAGGAGGAGCTGCCTGGAAAATTAATTGGGTCTCCCCAGGAAGCCCATGAGTGGGCTAGCAGGGGGCAGGGCTTAACTCATAAATAGGCATGAGCCATGCCAGCAGGGGCAGTCTGGTGGAAGATGGAGACATAGTGCTGAGGAGTCTGTTGGTGGCCCTCAGAGAGTCCCCTTAGTCTAGGGAGGTGATCTTGGGCAGGGGGTCGGGTGCTGGAAGGATCCTGCCACAACACAGGGGGGAAGCCCTTCCTGGAGGCACGGGAGCAAGAGAAAGGATAATGTGAGTAGATCAGCACTACTGGGGACATACAAGATGGCAGATAGAATCCACCCACGCATCCTAAAAGAATTGAGCGCTGTAATTTCAAAGCCTTTGTTTCTAATTTTTTGGGACTCGTTAAGGACTGGAATAGTACCACTGGATTGGCGTAGGGCCAATGTGGTGCCTATATTTAAAAAGGGATCAAAGTCTTTGCCAAGTAACTATAGACCTGTTAGTTTAACTTCCAGAGTCAGGAAGATACTGGAGAGTTTAATAAAAGACCACATATATGAGTTCTTGCTGGAAAAAAATATTTTAAGCAACAGGCAGCATGGATTCATATAATACAGAAGTTGTCAAACAAACCTGATCTCTTTTTATGAGAAGGTAAGTAAAACCTTGGACAGAAGGGTGGCTGTGGACGTGGTATACTTGGACAGAGGGGTGGCTGGGGATGTAGTATACTTGGATTTTGCAAAGCATTTTACACAGTTCCCCACACACGGCTAATGTGTAAGGTAAAGTCTATGGGCTTGGAAAGATCAGTTTGTAAATGGATAGAAAATTGGCTAAAAGATATAATTCAGAGAGTAGTGGTTAATGATACTAACTCTGATTTGTCTAAGGTTATAAGTGGTGTACCCCAAGGTTCAGTGTTGGGACCCTTACTTTTTAATATCTTTATAAATGATATAGGGTCTGGGATTAAAAGTACCATTTCAGTCTTTGCAGATGACACCAAGCTTTGCAATGGAATAACTTCCTTATATTATGTCTCCAACTTACAAGCTGACCTCAATGCACTGTTTCATTGGTCATCTATGTGGCAAATGAGGTTTATTGTTAATAAATGTAAAGTTATGCTAAGAATTTGCATGCATCATATATACTAGAGGGGGTAGAACTGAGGGAATCCATAGCGGAGAAGGATCTGGGTGTTCTGGTAGATCCTAAGCTTAATAATAGCATGCAATGCCAAGCTGTGGTTTCCAAAGCAAGGAAGCAAGGTCCTTTCTTGTATTAACAGAGGCATGGACTCCAGAGAGAGAGATAGCATGTTTCCCCTGTACAGATCATTAGTAAGACCTCATCTGGAATATGCAGTTTAGTTTTGGGCACCAGTTCTTAAAAAGGATATCGGGGAACTGGAGAAAGTGCAGAGAAGGGCAACCAAACTGATAAGAGACATGGAGGAGCTCAGCTATGAGAAAAGATTAGAGGAACTGAATTTATTTGCTCTTAAAAAGAGGAGATTAAGAGGGGATAGGATCAACTTGTATAAATACATAAGGGGTCCATATAGTGAACTTGGTGTTGAGTTGTTCACTTTAAGGTCAACACAGAGGACAAGGGGGCACTCTTTACGTCTTTTCACATTGATTTAATATTGGATTACTCCATATATGAAATTCACACATGGTTTAAGTATTTATTAATGGCTTCCTTATGGGTAATCTTTCAGTAGCACTGCACATATTGTTATAATTGTTGTTTACATTTGTCCTTTGACGTGCTTGCTGCTTATTCGGACATTAGTGCGGTATTAAATGCTTTCTTATTATTGTATATGCAGTTATGTCCAGATATTTATAGATTTTCAATACTGTTATACTTATGTCCATCAATGAAAATTAATTTTAGATTTATAGCTATGGACAATCAAGTTACCCTTATTTGTTATTAACCACTTTACCGCTAAGTACTGTAATAGTACTGCGGCAAAGTGGCTCGTTCCCGTCTGACGACGTAGACCTACGTCGTCAGACTCCTCCCCTGTAGGCGCACTCCCGCTGTTTTCATTCACAGCGGGAGTCGGGCCAGGGAGGAGCAGCGGCGATCGCCGCTGCTCTGCCCCGATCGTCGGGGATCTAGTGTGGAGATCCGCCCGCCTGTGTAAACACAAGCGGGCGGATCTCCTCAGTGACAGGGAGTGACAGATCGGACTGTTCAGCATAGCTGGACATCCGATCTGTCCCTGTCTCACAAAGTCACCTCCCCCCCCACACGTCAGTAAGCACCAGGCATACATTAACCCCTCCCTCTCCAATAAAGTTAACCCCTTCCCTGCCAGTGTCATTTTTACAGTAACAGTGCATATTTATAGCACTGATTACTGCAGTAATGTCACTGGTACCCCCAAAAGTGTCAAAAATGTCAGTCAAGGGTCCGATCTGTCCGCCGCAATGTCGCAGTCCCGCAAAAAAAATCACAGATCGCCGCCATTACGCGTTAAAAAAAAACACCAAAAATGACAAAAATCTTTCCCTTTGTTAGTAAACGCAATAACTTTTGCGCAAACCAATCAAAATACGCTTATTGCGATTTTTTTTACCAAACATGGGTAGCAGAAAACAAATTGGCCAAAAAGTTTAAAAAAAATTGGTTTTTACATCTTTTTTGGGGGGAATTTCATATAAAAAAATGTGAAAAATATTGTTATTTTCTCAAAATAAACGCTGTTTTTTTGTTTATAGCGCAAAAAGTAAAAATCGCACAGGTGATCAAATACCACCAAAAGAAAGCTCTGTTTGTGGGAAAAAAAGGACGTCAATTTCGTTTGGGTACGGCGTCGCACGACCGCGCAATTGTCAGTTAAAGTCGCACAGTGCCGAATCGCAAAAAGTGGCCCAGACGTAAGACAGCAAAATGCTCTAGTGGTAAAGTGGTTAATGAATATCAATGAAACAGCTATGCCTTTCATAACAGGAAATTATTTTTTTTTATCATAAAAAGTGTCCACACAATAAAGAGGTTCTTAACTTGTTAGGCTGAAATGATCAGATCAAAAAATTTGCAGGTATAGATTTTTAAATATGATGAAATGTCTGTAAGAGATGTTATCAAAGAAACCATGATAAAGTAGCATTAAATTCAGCTCTATTATTAATATGTGTACATGGCAGTATGGAGGTTAGTTATATTGTCCTGGAGATCTGTTTCCTGAACTTGTTTCCCCTTATGACTTTTCCTACAAGTTTGCATGTACTCCATTAAATATTTTTGCTCCCACAGGTCCAAAACATACAGTGTCTCACAAAAGTAAGTACACCCCTCACCTTTTTGTAAATATTTTATTATATCTTTTCATGTGACAACACTGAAGAACTTTTCTGTCCCCTCAAAATAACTCAACACACAGTCATTAACCATCCGTTGCATATATACTGCGGTAGGCTGGCTCGGCTGCAGGGAATCTCCGCACCTGTATGGCGGTTCGCAGGAGTGCTCCTGGGGGCGAGGGATCTGGCTGCGGCACGCATCTGCCGCCACTAGGCAGCAGGGATGCCAATTCACGGGGCCGCCGGCTGCGATTTGCTCCCCGCTGAGAGTACCACGGTCAGCTGTTGTAAACACAACAGACTGTTGTTATCTCTGATATAAAGATATAATAAAATATTTACAAATATGGGAGGGGTGTACTCACTTTTAGTAAACTAAAGAAAGGTATAAATATCATGTAGGTACTAGTGGTGCATTTTCACATGTGCCAAAGCATATGTTACTGCAGCACCATGCTGCTTGGTGTGGTGTGATTTTGAAGAAAAGATCAAGGACTGCTTTCTCCGTGTTTCTTGTGGGGAGTGCAGCTGACCTACTCACGATGTGTGCCCCTAATGTACATACACAGATCTGAACCCATTCTTACATCAGTATCCTCAGTCCCCATTGCACATCACAGTCCCCTCCCCCTTCACATCAAGATCCCCTCTTTATGAGTGTCCTTAGCTCCCCCTTTACATCAACCCCTCCACCCCTTTCACAGTAGTGTTCTCACACTTACTTGACATCAACCCCCCCCCAAAAGTACTGTCCTCTGCCCCTATTTACGTCATCCCCCCACATTACTGTCCTCAGCCCCCCCCCTAAATTACAATCCTTAAGCACCCCACATTATAGTCCTCATTTCTCTTAACATTACTGTCCTGATTATCCCCCACATTACATTTTTCAGCCCCCCACTTTACAGTCCTCAGCCCCCCCATATGACAGTTCTCAGTTACCCCCATTTAATGTCCTCAGCCCCCCACATTACAGTCCTCAGCCCCCTCACTTTAATGTTCTCAGCTCCTTATTTTAATGCCCCAAGCCCACCCCCCAAATTACAGTCCTCAGTCCCCCCACATTACATCCCTCAGCTTCCCACCTCATGCCCTCAGGCCCCCCACATTACAGTTCTCAGCTCCCCCCCCCCCCCACTTTAATGTCCTCAGCCCCACCACATTTCAATCTTTAGTCCGCCCACTGTGGGGGCCCCACATTCCAATCCCCAGCTTCCCCCACTTCAATGTCCCCAGCTGCTTCCACTTTAATGTCCTCAGCCCCCCCCACCACATTCCAGTCCTCAGCTCCCCCCATTGTAAGGTCCTCAGCCCCCTCCCCCCACATTAAGGTCCCCAGGCTCCTCCAACTTTAATATCCTCAGCCCCCACACATCATTGTCCTTAGCAACCCCCCACTGTAATATTTTCAGACCCCCCCATATTACATTTCTCAGCTCCATCCCCCCCCCCCCCCAACACACGATCAGTCCTTAACTTCTTTTCAGCCGCACTTAACACAGTGTCCTCACCCCCTTTAACTTTGCCACCCCCCCCCCCCCCGCACACACTCTCTTACCTTACACAGACAGATTGGAGGGAGGCAGGACAGTTCTGGATGGAGGGCAGGAGTTGCAAGATAGTGATTGGTTGATAGGACCGCCCTACATCCTAGCAGCCAATCACCTGCTTGGTAACCTTGGTAGGTTCCCTCCCTCCACCCAGAACTGTCCTGCCTCTCGCCCTTGGCTCTCTGAGAATTACAGAGTGACAGCAGTTGATAGAAAAGGCTCCTAAATAGTGAGACCAATGGGGCATTTGGACTTTGGTCCGCCATTTAGTGATGTCTGCTCTATTCTCTATAAAGTATTTTTCAATATGTTTGTGTTAAATAAATATTGGTAATTAATAGTAATGCCTTATTAATATAACTTCCTCTGTTTGTATTTACTTCTAATAGACTCCACATTCAGTATGTAGTAAACCCTGCCTCCCTGGATACAGAAAATCTTTGAGACCAGGAGAGGTTACCTGCTGTTATGACTTTGTACCTTGTCCAGAAGGTGAAATATCTAACAATACAGGTTTGTAATAATGAATATATAAATGTACTTGCAGTCCAAAGATCTCATTTTGATTAGTATTTTTTAAAATGTTTTTCAATTCTGTAGTGATTTGGAAGGTATATATTCATCAGCATGGCCAAACACAAGACTTGTTGCTGTTGATTTATACCATATGATGGTTATTTTTCAGAGAATAAAAATATTTTATCCACACCGACATTCTTCTTTACAACAGAGTTGTATAAAGTACTCGAAACCCATACTTGAGTAAAAGTACAAGTGCTCGATCAAAAAGTGACTTGAGTAGAAGTGGAAGTGCTTGATCAAAAAGTGACTTGAGTAGAAGTACTAAAGTATTCAACATTTTTTGTACTTAAGTATTGCAAGTAGTTTTTTTAAAAATTTTGCTACTCAAGTACTAAAAGTAAAAGTACCAGAAGTTTTGAAAAAAAAATTGCTACTCAAGTACTGAAAGTAAAAGTACAAGTACTGTGTTATGTAGTTATTAAAGAAAGAAGTGAAAAGTTTGAACATCTTATTGTTTTTTATTATTTCAAATGCAGCTTTTATTTATACATACAGTAGCATTTATTTTCGTATGCGCTGATAATACACATGTTTTGAGCTTCATGAAACCTGCCATCTACTGTTCTGGCAGTGGTCATTTTTATAATAGAAACGAGTAACTATGCAGCACAAAAAAAAAATATCGGAGTAGAAGTATTGAAATCATTGAAAAAAATGTAGTGAAGTAAAAGTGGAAGTAGGAGAAAAAAATTCTACTCTAGGAAAGTACAGATACCGCCTTTCGGTACTTAAGTACAGTAGTGAAGTAGTTCTACTTAGTTACTATACATCTCTGACATTGTACAATCATGTATCTGTATGCCATGATTTCACACCTGCTGCCAAAGTTGCTTTAGGAGAACAATAGTCTATCAACTAAAAAAAATGAGGTTTGTCAAACAGAATGTTATCAGTCTGGGAAATCTGCTGGGGTCACCCAAAAATTTACAATTGTTGTCATGATCACAAAGTAATCAATGTATTTAATCGGTTCCGGACCGCCCACCGCATATATACTGCAGAAGGCTGACCCTCCTACGCAAATCGACGTAGGGCTACGTAAGTTGTGCGCCTTCAGCTAGAGGGTGAGCGCCCCCAGCGGGGACTCCGATGCACGGGGCAGGCAGCTCCGATTGCCACCTGACACCCGTGATCGCTCTCCGCTGAGAGAGAAGAACGGTCAGCTGTTGTAAACACAGCTGACCGTTCTTCTCTCTGGAATTATCACAGAGCTCCTGTGATCCTTCAATATAGGATCACAGGTCTCTGTGATCATTTCACAAGCCCCACCCCCATACAGTTAAAATCACTCCTGTAGGCTCAGATTTAACCCCTTGATCACCCACAGTGTTAACCCCTTCCCTGCCAGTGTCATTATAACAGTAACAGTGCATATTTTAGCACTGATTACTGTAGTAATGTCACTGGTCCCCCCAAAAGTGTCAAAAATGTCAGTTAGGGGTCCAATCTGTTAGGGGCAATGTCGCAGTCCCACTAAAAATCACAGATCACTGCCATTAGTAGTAAAAAAAAAAAAAACAATAAAAATGACAAATCTTTCACATAGTTAGTAGATGCGATAACTTTTGCGCAAACCAATCAAAATACGCTTATTGCAATTTTTTTTTTACCAAAAATATGTAGCAGAATACACATTGTCCTAAAATTATGAAAAATTTAGATTTTTAAATTTTTTTGGCAATGTTCTATAGAAGAATGTGAAAAATATTGTTTTTTTTTTAGAATTGACGTAGAATTGTCGCTCTTTTTTTGTTTATAGCGCAAAAAAATAAAAATCACACAGGTGGTCAAATACCATCAAAAGAAAGCTCTATTTGTGGGAAAAAAAGGACATCAATTTTTTTTTGGTACAGTGTCGCACAACTGCGCAATTTTCTGTTAAAGTAACGCAGTGCCGAATCGCAAAAAATGGCCTGGTCATTAAGGGGGCAATACCTTCTGGTCCAGAACTGGTTAAAATCCAGAAAACTTTGATGAGTGAGTTTTCTGGATTTTAATACATTTTAAAATTGCAGTACCGTAGCCTAACTCCGTATACACTTTTATTATGCCAAAAAAACCCATAAAAGATGCACTTACAAAATCTAATTTACAAAAAAATAAATTCAAGCATGAATACTGTACTGTGTTGTTCAGTCAGACCTACCCCCGGATGGTCCAGTGCAGTCGTTCTCTCTGCTCCACCGTTACAGTCCGTGGCCAAGTGTACCACCTTTGTTCCCTCTGGGATGCGTGCTAGATGTCACTGGTCGCTGTGTAGTCTTGCCCTAATGCATTTTGTCATTACAACTTTGTCTGAGAGTGGAGCTACACGGCACAGCTTCCCAGCTTTTGTAAGCAGCCTTTGACAATGCTTAACTCCCCAATATCACTACGTACTAGTTTGTCTATATACAGGCCAATTGGATCTCTTGATCTACATTGAGGGAACCTCACCTATGTTTAATTCATCAAAACTGCTCGCTATCATCCAGAGATCATCTTCCTGTATCTTAAATGGGCGCAAACCCATTTGCATCAATAGTACCTAAATACATTTTATATATCTTGACCTTCATCAGTTACAACAACAGTCCAAAAACATATATCTAAATAAACTCTAAATATGCAAACCTACTTATATGTTCCAGCCAGATGCAGATAGAATGATATCTCTATGCCCAAACGTAACCACTTGCCGACCCCGGCCAGGCAAGTGACGTATATATACGTTACTAGCCTGTGACCGGCTTGTGAGCCAATAGCGGTTGAGCGCGCGCCCGCTGAGGCGCGCGCCTGCCCCGGCTCGTTAACTGAGGAGTCCACGCGTGTGACCGGCGGACCCGATGTCCGCCGGTCACACTACGATCGTCGGTAGAGAGGGAGAAAGGCGGGCGGCTTATGTAAACAAGCCGCCTGTCATTCTCCCCTGTGTAAAAATGGAGATCAGATGGCTCTACTATGTAGAACCGTTGATCTCTGTTTTTACAATAGTAGACATGTCCCATCACAGTTAGAATCACGCCCCTAGGACACACTTAACCCCTCCCTCTCCAATACAGTTAACCCCTTCCCTGCCAGTGTCATTTTTACAGTAACAGTGCATATGTATAGCACTGATTACTGCAGTAATGTCACTGGTAACCCCAAAAGTGTCAAAAATGTCAGTCAAGGGTCCGATCTGTCCGCCGCAATGTCGCAGTACCGCAAAAAAAATCGCAGATCGCCGCCATTACTCGTTAAAAAAAACACCAAAAATGACAAAAATCTTTCCCTTTGTTAGTAAACGCGATAACTTTTGCGCAAACCAATCAAAATACGCTTTTTGCGATTTTTTTTTTACCAAACATATGTAGCATAAAACAAATTGGCTGAAAATGTTAAAAAATTTTGATTTTTACATTTTTTTGGGGAATTTCATATAAAAAATGTGAAAAATATTGTTATTTTTGCAAAATTTACGCTCTTTTTTTGTTTATAGCGCATGATCAAAAAATCGCACAGGTGATCAAATACCACCAAAAGAAAGCTCTGTTTGTGGGAAAAAAAGGACGTGAAATTCGTTTGGGTACAGCGTCGCACGACCGCGCAATTGTCCGTTAAAGTCACGCAGTAAAAAATCGCAAAAAAAACCCCGGTCAGGAAGGGGGTAAAATCTTCCGGGGCTTAAGTGGTTAATTAGACCTCAGATAAACTAATACACCATTACAAATCTGTAAAGTTATATAACATTTATGTAAACAATTATATACAAATATATATATAAAAAAATGCACTGTACCGAAAAAAAAACCCTAAAACCGCTTATAAAACAATTTATGTCGAGCTCCACATTCATTCCTTTGGGAGTTAATGAGTTATTTATGCTTCCTAAAGATTTTACACGTACTGTACTTCAATTCATAGGGTTGCATTTTTCTTTTTATATGTACCTTTTGGTGTTTGTATATTTTACACTAATTGCATGCTGCTGCTCATAGACCACTTTAGCGCTGACACTATATATTTTTGAGTAATCATCTCTTGTCTTTGGTGGTCTTAACCACTTCAATACAGGGAACTTTCACCCCCTTCCTGCCCAGACCAAATTTCTGTCACACTTTGAATGACAATAGAGCTTTTTCTTTTGATGGCATTTAATCACCACTGGGTTTTTTATTTTTTGCTAAATAAACCAAAAAAATATGTTTTTCTAAGTTTCTGTTTAAAATTTTTTAGCAAATAAATTAACTTTCTTCATAAATTTAGGCCAAACTGTAGTCTGCTACATCTGTTTCGTGAAAACAACACAAATCAGTGTATAACATGTAGTCTGTAGAAAAGTTATAGATACCACAAACTATGGTATATATATATATATATATATATATATATATATATATATATATATATATATATATACAGGTGTATATATATATATATATATATATATATATATATATATATATATATATATATATATATACACCTGTGTATATATATGACAATAGATCAATCCTGAGCTACTGACAGCCTATCTCGTTTATTGAGGCTTGAAAAAGCCAGGATAGTACAAATATTTCCCAAATGACCCTTTTGAAAAGTAAACAGTCCAAGGTATTGGTATGTTAAGTTTTTTGTCACAATTGTTTGGAAAAAATAATAATAATTTTTCCAATTTTTTTTATTTTGTTTTCAATGATTTTTATTGAGTTTTCAGGAAAATTTAACAATGTATAATAAACATAGAAATAACAGCTGGAACTAATAAAAAAATGTGTATGCATGTCCACAAAAAGCATAATGACCAAGAAATACATAAGTACATAGGGTATAAACATACTGTTGGGAAGGTAGAAATATCAGTGAACCGATACAAAAGCATAACAGTACTTCACAAATGGGAAGGGATCAAGTAAGCATCAGGATTGTTATCGATTGTCATGCATATCCTCCAACTTATGAAGAGTGGCAAGAGTAGGCAACCAGGATGTCTCCCTGGATGAGGAATCCACTGTGTGGTCTACCACCAGGTTGAAGTAACCACAGACAATTAACTTCCCGTCCTTAAGCTTGTTGATTTTGGACCATAACTTGCGTAAAAAACGAAGTTGGTGCGTATTAGGCGCATACACATTTACGATTGTATATGGACAATTATCTATGGAACATAAGAGAATTACATATCTACCGTCTGTGTCCGTCACCACAGTGGAGAAGGAGACAGAGTCTGCTACCGCCAGCATAACCCCCCTTTTTTTTACTGAGGCTGACGCTAGGAATACATGCGGTACTTAATATGAGAGCAGCGAGGGATCCGATCCTTCTGAAAGTGGGTCTCTTGGACCGCCACAATGTCCGCTTTGGCACAAATGGCCTCTGTCCACAGGGAGAACCTTTTGGCGGGATGGTTTAGTCCCCTAACATTCAGGGATACAAGGATAAGAGACATAGATGCGGCTAAGGTTAAGCGTTATATGTACGTTGATTTGTGTGTAAAAAGTGGTATAGGCCTGGCCCAGAGCCCAAAGCGTAAAGAGTCATAGTGCCGGTACCTTTGAGCAGGCAGTATCTTGGATTGAAGGAGCCATTTACGAAAGCAGATCAGTAGAATCAAACTGTAGAAGAGTTCGCCAACTGTAGAAGCTTGAGATTGGTAAATGGTCGTTGATGGAGAATGAAGTGTTCTCGGTGTGGTGGAACAGTCCTGAAGGAGCCAATTGAGGTCAAAATGCCGGAGAGAGCGCTGTGGAGAAACAAATAGAACCAGCAACGAAAGGGAAAGAAAAACACAGTACATAAAAAAACAGGGTCCACAGGGACCAAAAGAGCAGCAGAGACTGCATAGCCTGTGGGTTAAGGCTCTTTGAAAACGCCCAAGTGGGAGGGTGATATGCGTCGACTCAATTACGGTGCAGCAGAGCCAGCTGACGTCACTTCTTGGTCCTGTGGAACGCACGCGCGAGCGTTCCCGGAAGTCTTTTTATGTATTGTGGCGTTTAGCCTGGTCTTTTTTCCTCTACATGCGATATGATTTCATCTTGTCTGTAAGTAGATTTTATATTATAATAAAACCCCTATACCTACTGGCTTCACGATGTGGTCCACTCCTTCCGCTTGAGTCCAACAATGTACAGTGCTGATCCGAATTGTACCAAGAGGATAAGGCAGTTCTGGTGGAAACTGTGGTCCCTTGTTATTGTTCAAATTTCACATCTGATTTGACCCCAATTAGGGATCCACCATATCTGGTGAGTGCGGCTCTTAGAGGGATCTTAGGCACCCTGCACAGATTTTTTTGTACCCCAACACCCCAGCACTTTGGTGTTATCAGCACTTCAATATTTTTGATTATTTATTTGCACAAGATTTGGACTTTATTTATCTATTTATATATTGATTAATTATAAGTAGGGTTGAGCGAACCCAGACTGTATTGTTCGGGATCGTACCGGACTTTTGGGTATTCGGTACCCGGACACGGACCCGAACATTTCACTGTATGTTCGGAATATTGTCCCTTGTTCGGTAATGTTATTTGATGTTTTGGCACGGTTTTAATGGCGCGGTTTCAACAGGTGCTAGGCAGCCAATCAGCAAGCATTTAACTAGTGTGCCCTTAGAAGCCATCACAGCCATGCTTACTAATGGCATGGCTGTGATTGGCCAGTGCAGCATGTGACCCAGACTCTATATAAGCTGGAGTCACATAGCGCCGCATGTCACTCTGCAATTACTATACTAGGGAGTGGTTCCTGATGCTGCTGCTGAGGGAGAGATAGGAGATTATTGTAGGGTCAGGCTGAAGATTGCATTCAGGGAAAGAATAGGAAGAATCTTCTTTAATCAGACAGCGATCTACATTGATTTTATTGTGTGGGGGTGCAGTGCACAATCTTTTTGCCCTGAGGGAGAGATAGGAGAGTATTGTAGGGGCAGGCTGGAGATTGCTTTCAGAGAAAAAAATAAGAAGAATCTTCTTTAATCAGACAGTGATCTACATTGAATGTATTGTGTGGGGGTGCAGTGCATGATCTTTTTGCCCTGATCTGAGCCCAGTGAGGAGGAGGGAGAAAAAAAAAACTTTTATCAGTCTGTTAGGTGGGCGGCGTGCGGTGTGTAGTGGCCATGTAATCCAAGCTCAGTGCATATGTGTCTGCTTAATCTGCATTTAAAAAAGAAAAAAACTTTCTTCCTTCATATTTTACTTTGACATACGTTGTTTAGACACTGCTTTTTCTAATCGGCTCTTCAAAAAGCACCAGTGTAAGGGAAAAGTAATTATTTTTCAGTATTTAGGGGAAAAAAAAAAAATCAGTTTTTCATTCATACTTTACTGTGACACTGTCATACAGCGTTTAGACACAGCTGTTCAAATCTGCTCTTCAAAAATCACCAATTAAAGGGAAAAATATAAATTTTTCATTCATACGTTACAGTGAGATACACCCATTGGATACTGTTGTTGTATTCCGCTTATCAATAAAAACCCATTTAGGGGGAAAAAAAATTAACTGCGGCCTAGTCTGCATATGTTACAGTGAGCTACACCCATTGGATACTGTTGTTGTATTCCGCTTATCAATAAAAACCCATTTAGGAAAAAAAAAAAATTGTGGCCTAGTCTGTATATGGTACAGCGCAACAAGGCACACAGGTCTTGTATGGAGGCCCAGTTATTGGTGGTGAAGTGGTGCGGTTCTGCAGGGCGTCCCATGCGTGCGTGCTGCATCTGAAACTCCACTATGGCCTGCTGCGGGTCGCACAGTCTGGCCAGCATGTGCAAGGTGGAGTTCCACCTTGTGGGCATGTCACATATGAGGCGGTGAGCGGGAAGGCTGAAGTTACGCTGCAGCGCTGACAGGTGAGCAGCAGCAGGTAGAGAACGCCGAAAGTGCGCACAGACGGCCCACACTTTCTGCAGCAGCTCTGACATATCGGGGTAATTTCTAAGGAACCTCTGCACCACCAAATTCAGCACATGCACCAGGCAAGGGATGTGTGTCCAACCGGTTAGGGCCCAGAGCTGCTACGAGATTTCGCCCATTATTGCACACCACCAGGCCGGGCTCGAGGCTCACTGGCACCAACCACTCATCGGTCTGCTGTTGAATGCCCCTCCAAAACTCCTGCGTGGTGTGTGTTTTTTTCCCCCAAACAGGCAAGTTTTAAAACTGCCTGCTGTCGTTTACCCCTGGCTGTGCTGAAGTTGGTGGTGAAGGTGTTACGCTGACCGGATGAGGAGGCGGTAGAGGATGAGGAAGCGGAGTAGGAGGAGTTAGGAACAGGAGGCAAACTGAAGCGCACCGCAATCCTTGGTGGTGGAAGGACATGCGCCAAACTGCTATCCGCCTTCAGGCCCAGCCGCCACTGCATTTACCCAGTGTGCTGTTAGGGAGATATATAACGTCCGTGACCGTGCTTACTGGTCCACGTATCCGTAGTTAGGTGGACCTTGGCACAGATGGCGTTGCGCAGTGCACACCTGATTTTGTCACCCACTTGGTTGTGCAGGGAAGGAATGGCTTGCCTGGAAAAGTAGTGGCGGCTGTGCACGACGTACTGTGGGAAAGCCACAGCCATAAGGCTTTTAAAACTCTGCGTCTCCACCAGACAGAATGACAGCATTTCAAAGGCAAGGAATTTTGAAATGCTGGCATTCAGGGCCAGGGATCGCGGGTGGGTAGGAGGGGTACTTCCTCTTCCGCTCCAGTGTTTGGGAGATAGAAAGCTGAACGCTTCCACGGGACATTGTGGAGATGGTTGTTGGTGACCCAGGTGGTGGTGTTGCTGGCAGATCCTCTGTTTGCGGGGTGGCAGGTGCCAGTCTCACTACAGAGGTGGATGAAGAGGCAGAGACTTCAGCAGAAGAGGAATCAGGAGGAGCCAGAGACCTTTCTTGGTTTTTGAGATGTCTACTCCACTGCAGCTAGTGCTTTGCACTTAGATGCCTGGTCATGCAGGTTGTGCTCAGGTTGAGAAGTTTTATGCCTCACTTCAGGCTCTGATTGCACAGCGTGCAAAGCACTCGTGTCCTGTCATCAGCACATTGTCTGAAGAACTTCCACGCTAGGGAACTCCTTAGAGCTGGCTTTGGTGTGATCGGTCCCTTGCTGCATTAGGCAGTAGCAGGCGTAGTGTCTAGGGCACGGCCGCTCCGCTTTAGCACCCTGCTCCCTCATCTGCTGTGCTGGTGGCTCTGTGCGACCACCGCCTCTTCCTCCAAACTACTCAGGTCACCTGCATGACATTCATTCCATGTAGGGTCGAGGACCTCCTCGTCCTCCACATCATCTTCCACCCAGTCTTCACCCCTGCCCTCCTTGTCGATCTCCACAATTCGAAATTCCACAGCAGTTGGCACCTGTGTTTCGTCATCATCCGAGATGTGCTGTGATGGTCCTCCCATGTACTCATCTTGAGACATAAGTGGTTGGGCATTGGGTGCACTCAATCACTTCCACTTCTGGGGCAGGGCTGGGTGGATGGCCCTGGGAAACCATGCTAATAGAGTCATCAAAAAGAATAAGAGACTGCTGCATGACTTGGGGCTCAGACTGCTTGGCTGATTTGCAAGGGGGTGAGGTGAAAGATTGATGGACATCGGCTGCAGGTGCCAACTCTGACCTTTCAGCAGAAGACTGGGTGGGAGACGATGTAAAGGAAGTGGAGGCACTGTCAGCAACCCAATCTACTATCGCCTGTACTTGTTCTGGCCTCAACATTTATAGAGGAGCATTAGGCCCTGCCAAATACTGCTGTAAGGTTCTGTCGCCTACTCACAGCTGAGAAAGGTGTTTCACTTGTGTGTGTAGCTGGCACAGATCGACCACGTCACGTATAAT
The DNA here is from genome assembly GCF_965119305.1 of Pelophylax lessonae. Taxonomy (NCBI): domain Eukaryota; kingdom Metazoa; phylum Chordata; class Amphibia; order Anura; family Ranidae; genus Pelophylax; species Pelophylax lessonae. The sequence continues at coordinate 46,607,986 of NC_138780.1, read as the reverse complement.
TAGGTATAATTTAATAGATCAAAAGTAACTCCAGGAAATACACTCACATTTCCAAGATAATTCACACAAGCCTTATAGTGATAGCCTAGGTCCTGTCTGTGTTGTGACTGCGATCATCGGGACTAAGGAGCCCATCACAGAGAGACTGACGTCATATTCAGTTAATCTCCATTTTAATAAAAAAAATGTGCGGTCTTCACAGCGAACGTCATATGTCACTTACTCACGTTACGCAAGCGGAAGTAGCGTTGAAACGCACGCCGCTTTTCAGATCTAGGAGGACGGTAGGAACACTATCCACTAGACGCCGGGGATAATTTTATCACTATAAGGCTTGGGAATTATCTTGGAAATGTGAGTGTATTTCCTGGAGTTACTTTTGATCTATTAAATTATACCTAATTGGAACGTACTGCACCATTGGTCTTTTTTATGCCTATTTGCATATCCATATGGGGAGACTATCCTGAAGGCACCCAAGCTCATCCACTTACCCAAAAGCCTGTTAGACCCCAAGACCATAAGGCCTTAAGGGGTCCACACTATCTGTTAAGTGGATTCACGTGTGGGGAAGAGGGCACGTGTGGATTTCATTCATAAAGCACTTGGGAGCACCTTTTATATACCATTTGCACCAAAGAAGTTTCACAGTGGACAGTTGTGTTTTAAGCACAGAACTTTATTTGGACACTGTTTTCATATTTATATTTTATATATTTTTATCATTTTTTAAATTTTCCAGATATTTTTTGCAATTTTGCAATTTTTTATATATATATTTTATTGGACACTTATATTTATTCATGCATATGCATAAGTCACTGGTTTATTAGAATATTGTTTTGGATTATTGGAATATTTACACTGTTTTGCGCTGTGTTTATATACATAAATTTTTTCACTTGTTGATGAGCAGTAGCTGCAGTATCTAGGGGATTTTTTTTTCCGCATAATAGTTTTTCACATAAATATTTAACCAATTAATTTATTCCACATACGCACAGGGTGAACCTTTTTTGGTCTTTTATTTTAATCAGGGAAGGCCACCACTGTGATCCCGCAAAGGGGACGCCGACTAAGGGCCCACGAATGGACCACCTATTGGACCCTGCAAAAAACAAGGTGGTTGCCCTCAGAGCCCTCCATAGAGAGCATAATAGGAAAAAAAACCCTTAAAAAGGGCCGCCCGACTGGACGCAAACGCGCAGGCTGGGTACCCTGATGGTCCCACAGTGCTAAAAGGGTCAGGTACCCCACACAATAATGGCGGCAAGGCTGTCATTCACAAATGGAGTGCCCCCACAGCGCCACTCCTTCCAATGGAGGCGCCAAGCTGACCAAATGGCCTAGAAGGCCACAAGCCGCGGCCTGAATTTTTGTGGAGGCCCAGCCGCAAGTGCAGAGATCCTCAGCCCGGCAGATTCCCAAAGGAAGAGCAGGGGCTTCAGCTAAACGCATTGGGGCTGTCCCCCAACAGAGGCGCCTGACTCGGCAACATGGCCTAGTAAGCCGCAGGCCACAGCCTACATTTTTGTGGGCGCCCAGCCACTTTGATGCGAGCCCCAGCGGAGCCGACCAACCAGGGGCAGTGAAGGAGAAGGTGGATGCCCAAATGGGAGGCAGTGGTCTCAGCCACCCTCACAGGGGCCGCCTCACAAAGTTTCAAACTAGTAGGTCGCAAAGCCGCAGCCTAAATTTTTGGCTGCATCCAGGCACGTGAGGCGTGTACCCACGGTTATTAAACCATCCATTCCCTCAGCCCAAAAAACACTGCAGGGAGCCCAGAGCATGTGGCAACAGCCAGCTCATAATCTCACCTGGGGGGGGGCAAAAGACCCACAGTGACTACTAACATTTTAGAGGGGCTGGGGGAAGCAGGGGAACCCGGGGGATGCCACCCTCCCAGGGCTAGGCCCACGTCCACCCCCAAAACCCTCCAGGGGTAGAGGGGGGCAGCTACTTACCACACCAGGAACAGGGTGGGCTCCGCTCCAGACAGGACACAACTCCATCGTACTGTGGGTGCTGTTGGCCAGGAGGAAACGCTGCAACTCAGGCCAAAGACAGTTCATATGCGCCCTAGTGAGACATTTAACTCGCAGGCCAGCCCTCGTCCAGTGGGGCTATGTCGCAGCCGACCTAGCGCGGAGCTGAGGTCTGTACGTGCTAGCTGGACAGAGTGGGGGGACCCTAAGGATCTAGATTATGCAGTTCGTCGCCCAGTCTGGCATTTGATTGTAAATCACAGGAACAAAATAAAAAAGGTGGACAAAAATCTATTTAAAAAGAAAAAAATTCCCATAATTAGAGATCCCAGCAAGGAACTAGGACCTTACTCCTGACTAGGCAGAAAAAAACTGAGTGTCTATAGGTGAGAGTGGGTGTATACCCCCTGGGACAGCACATAGGCATAGTCAAGCTTTTTCCTGTCTAGTGTCCTACTCCTGTAGGGGGCAGTATAACCCAATGGTTAAGAAGAATCAGGAGCTGTGTCCATCAATGAATGAAAGAGAAAGGTAGATTAGAAGGGGTAAATTAAATATAGTAAGAAAGAGGAGCAGGGGAATAGATCAGCTGTCTTTTTCCCCTATAGCTTAACAAGCGAAACGTCTATTTAAATTGTATTTGCGGAAACGGGTAGAGTTATATGGCTTTGGATTGTAAATAATGGAACCAGCGTGCCCATATGTGTGTGAATTTTGACGGGTTATCCTTCAAAATGCTGATCAGCTCTTCCATATTTGCCATTTTGGAGACATAGCGATGCCAATCCATTAACGAGATGCATGGCTAAATAAAGGAATAGAGGAATGATAGAGTAATGATGTAGTAAGTATTGTGCAGGTGTAAAGTCAAGATTGTATGAAGTTATTTTTGGTATAGTATCAAGAACCTCTTTTCAAAAAGTTTGCAATTTCGAACAGGACCACCATGAGTGTAGTAAAGAACCAGTGTTGGAAGTACATCTCCAGCGGAGGATAGAGTATGAGGGTGAAAATGTGTTAATCTGGGTTGGAGTCCTGTACTATTTTGTTAATAATTTGTACGCAGTTTAGTGCAATGTTACGTTAATTGACCCTTTGTGTGCATTTTTTAAGATTCTTTCCCACTCATCAGTGAAAGAGATTTCAAGTTGCATTTCCCATTGAAGACGAGGTCTCCCGGTTTTTGCATCAGAAGTAGAAAATAGGAGATTGTAAATAAAGGATATTAGATGGCGCTTGGGAGTGGTTCTTGAACATATAGCTTCAAAATTGTAGAGAATATGAGTTTATGTATACATGCAAAAAATGTAAATATGAAAGAGTTATAAAAGATAATTAAAATTACTTCTTTTTTTATTTCACTCTAGATATGGACAACTGTTATAAATGCCCAGAAGACAAATGGCCTAATACAAGCAAAGATGCCTGTGATTTTAAAATAGTTTCTTATCTTTCTTACAGCGAGCTTTTGGGAAAATTCTTATCTGCTATTTCATTTTTGTTCTTTGTTGCAACTTGTATAATTATGACATTTTGTATGAAATACAGAAATACATTAGTCATGAAAGCAAATAACCAAACACTTAGCTATATTCTCCTAATCTCTCTGAAAATGTGTTTCCTGTGCACCTTTTTATTCATAGGTCATCCCCATAAGGCTACTTGCCTTCTAAGACAAGCAGTATTTGGCATAACATTTACTGTGTCAGTCTCCTCCGTTTTAGCCAAGACCATAACTGTTCTGATAGCCTTCAATGCCACTCAGCCAGGAAGTAAACTCAGAACCTTTCTGGGACCTAGGCTATCAATTAACATTGCAATTGGTTGTTCTGTTTGTCAAATACTAATATGTTCCTTATGGTTGGGAATCTCTCCCCCATTCCCATATTATAGTATGGAAGATAAAACTGGAAAGATCTTGGCAGTATGTGATGAAGGATCTTTAATTGGCTTCTACTGTGTTCTGGGATATTTGGGATTTCTATCACTTGCCTGTTTTATTCTTGCTTTTTTAGCCAGAGACTTACCTGACATCTTCAATGAGGCCAAATTTATCACATTCAGCATGGTGGTATTCTGCAGTGCCTGGATCTCCTTTGTCCCAGCCTATTTAAGTGCTAAAGGAAAATATGTTGTGGCAGTGGAAATATTTGCTATCCTGACTTCAGGTTGTGGGCTTCTTGGTTGTATATTTATTCCTAAGTGCTACTTTATCCTTTTTAGACCCGAAATAAGCATTAAATGATTATTATTAAAACAAGACATGTATTGTAAAAAATAAAAACTATTAAAGAATGTTTTAAAGCTTGCAACCTGTGTGTGGACTTGTACAATATGTATTTTTGTAAGAAGCACTTGTAATTTAAAGTAGGTAGGAACTGTTGTGGAATCTTTTACTCTCAGGTACAGATACCTGACACCTATTAGTCAGTGATACCAAATCAGATATGTAGCTACATAGAGATCAACGAGAATCAGTAAGTTTGAATCAGAGTGATCTGAATTTTATTATTCCGCGTTTGAGATTAAATATGCAATATGACGTATATAAAATAGGTTGCATCAAAGATATTGTTTGACCAATCAAAGGTTAGTAGAAACTTCATCAAGCTTAGAGTTAAAAGTTAATAGTCCGGTGTTTGCAACTTTTTGGAGGGGATCTCCCATCAAATAAATAAATGTCTTGTGGTTTGTCCTGCCAGACTGCCATCTGGGCTTTTTTCAGCAGGTTCCTCAATTGTAGATCAAATGTTTCAGGAGTCATCAGATTTATTTATTTCTTTTTGGCAATTGTGCATGTAAAATAAAGAAATAGACTCAGATTATTATTCTCATTAAGAAAGACATTTTGTTCTAAGCAGCCATCTTGCCACCTCAGAAGCAAGTGAAAATTGTGTTTGGGACTTTGGGTATAACTCTGTGATCACTTGATTTATCAACGGATAGAATCAGAATATATATAAAAAGAAACTTTAACTTTGTTTTCCTACAAGCTTAAAAAACACAAATAGTGCTATCTACAAAATACTTTAACCACTTAAGCCCCGGAAGATTTTACCCCCATTCCGACCAGGGGGTATTTTGCGATTCGGCACTGCGTGACTTTAACGGACAATTGCGCGGTCGTGCGATGCTGTACCTAAACGAATTTGGCGTCCTTTTTTTCCCACAAACAGAGCTTTCTTTTGGTGGTATTTGATCACCTGTGCGATTTTTTGATCACGCGCTATAAACAAAAAAAGAGAGTCAATTTTGCAAAAATAGCAATATTTTTCACATTTTTTTATATGAAATTCCCCCCCAAAAAAATGTAAAAATCAAAATTTTTTAACATTTTCGGCCAATTTGTTTTATGCTACCTATGTTTGGTAAAAAAAATCGCAAAAAGCGTATTTTGATTGGTTTGCGCAAAAGTTATTGCGTTTACTAACAAAGGGAAAGATTTTTGTCATTTTTGTTGTTTTTTTTTTAACGCGTAATGGCGGCGATCTGCGATTTTTTTTGCGGTACTGCGACATTGCGGCGGACAGATCGGACCCTTGACTGACATTTTTGACACTTTTGGGGTTACCAGTGACATTTCTACAGTAATCAGTGCTATATATATATGCACTGTTACTGTAAAAATACACTGGTAGTGAAGGGGTTAACTTTATTTGAGAGGGAGGGGCTGTGTGTGTGTCCCTAGGGGCGTGCTTTCTACTGTGATTGGCTGTGGCTTGAGCTGTAAGGACACTGATCAACGGATCTACATAGTAGATCCATGTGATCAGTGTCTTTACAGCGAGGGAATGACAGGCAGCTTGTTTACACAAGCTGCCTGACATTCTCCCTCTCCCCCGCCGATCGCCGAGTGGCCGGCGGACATCGGGTCCGCTGGTCACACGCGCGGGGGGGTCCGTGACCACGCGGGAGCGGGAGCGCGCCTCCGGGGGTGCGCGCTCGCTCCCTAGACCCTCACAAGCAAGCAACGTAGCCCTACGTTAGTTTGCCTGTGAGGGGCTGACCGCCGACGTAGATAGTCGTGCGGCGGTCGGCAAGTGGTTAAAACAGTGGGTGGGTATTCCACTTAATAGAGCACTATGGTGCTACGATAAATTACCAACAGAGTTGAAATCACATCAGTTAATTGGTACGATGTTACAAATTTGCTCACAACTATGCTTCCAGAAATCTTTATCTACTTATGATTCGCCATTACTCCCAATTTTGGGGAACCCAAAATTTCCCATAGGCATGGAGGCACAATCTTTTAGATCTCTCAGTATGACAGGTAATTTCCAAGCCGTACACTTCTTAAGGGAAGATAAATGGCCTTCTCTGGAGACATTAATGAATGAGATGGATGTTTTTAGACTTCCCTTCTGGAACGCACTTCAATTATCACATTTTCTTCGCTCAATCCTTAACCCTCAGAATTACAACCATCAATTGACAACCTTTGAAAGATACTGCTCAGATACAGGAAATATTTATCACGTGATATCCAAAATATATGATCTGATAAATACACCTGAAAGGCAATATCAATTATCTTATTTTGACAAATGGGAGAGGGAGTTGTCTCATGCCTTCTCACCGGAGCAGCGTCAGAGTATGATCAACCTTGTCCATAAATCCTCTATATGTACTAAATATCAAGAAACAAATTTTAAAATATTGACAAGGTGGTATTACACTCCATATAAATTACACAAAATCTCGATTAATAACTCAGACCGATGCTGGCGCTGCTCGGTAGAAGAGGGCATGTTAATCCATATTTTTTGGTCTAGCCCCAAATTGACGGACTTTTGGAAAAAGGTTAGAGTGATCATGCAAAAGTTTACAGAAGTTGAGATTCCGGAAGATCCGGCTTTTTTTCTTCTACAACTAAATAACTCATCAATGAGGAAATATAGAGAATCGGTAATATGCCATTTTGCAAATGCGGCCAGACTTTGTATACCCTTTAACTGGAAAAAACAAACATCTCCAACAATAGCAGGTTGGGTTCGGAAAATAGAGGAAATAAACAAAATGGAGGATTTAGTAATGACAGCTCAACATAAGAGGGAAAAATATATAGAGACGTGGGGAGCATGGAATCTATTTATCTTATCGAGAGAAGGTATAGCACTACTAGATTGAAAAATTGAATGGAAGTATGATGTATGCGTTGAGTATTTTTCTTTGGGTAGAGGTAACATTTGCCCGCCAGGAAATGGAAGGGATCAATATCCCCCCCCCCCACCCTTTTCTTTTTTTTTTCCCTTTCCCCTCTTTTCTTACCCTCTGTTTTTTTTTGGGGGGGGGGGGTTTTGAGGGTTGTTTATGTAGGTATAAAAGAAGGAAAACTGGGGTGGGAAGAGACTGTACTATGTGTAGCTTTATCATGAAGACAAGTTGGCTGTACAGGAATAGAAGTAGGGTACTGCAGATAAATTGGGATAAGAGATTGTGATTGTTATATATTAAAAATTATGTAAGAACCCTACTTTTTCCTACATTGTTAAATTACATGCTTATAATGTATACTTTTGTTGTACAGACTTATCTCAAACCCTTAATAAAAAAACAAAAAAAAACAACAGGGGGTGTGGCTTGCCGGCGACTAAGATGGCTGCTTAAACCCGGAGCTCAGAAGCCCAGAGAGATATTCACAGCTGATAACAGCCTCGCCCACACCTCTAGAACAGCCTGCCTGTCACTGACTTCCCCCTGACCCAGTGGAGCAATGTCCAGGAAAAGAAAGAATGGCCACAGTCCTCGAAAGCTGAGGGCTTTCTTCAACCAGCCAGAAGCTAGGAACAACTAGGGCCAAGATGGCACCACCTCCTCCTCCTTCTCACATGCCGCGGCTTCCTACACGGACCTCCCCAATGTTTTCATAGTTAATGTAGTGGTAACAGAGGCACAGCTCTCCCCTGATAGTTCCTCTCTACATAGCCCAGGATCCTCCAGCCCAGCAAAGACCCGCATGAGAATGAAGTCTCCTCTGTTAGACACATGTCAGCAGACACATGTAAGCGGATTAACCCTTCCCAGCCCAGCACAGCTTTACAACTATCCATAGCTGCATTCCCTACCTCGGGACAACCAGTGCTCAATTCCACTATGAAAGAAATGCTAGTGTCACTGCAATCTTTCCTGATATCTGAATTTTCCACAGTATTCCATAAATTCTCATCAGAGCTGAGCAACATAGATGAAAGAGTCCATCATGTGGAGGGTAAAATGGGAGAATGCACAGAAACCATCAATGATCTTGTGGGTGCGTATGAGGAGAACAAAGCAGATAATGCCTGGATCAAGGCTAAACTTGCTGGCCTTGAGGACAGGTCTAGATACAACAATGTCAAGCTGAGAGGGGTACCAGAGTCTGTCCCACATGATGAGTTGCTAACATATGCCTGCAATTTCAAATATCTGTTATCCTCCCAGAAGCTTCACCCAAGGATCTCACACTCGATAGGATCCACCGTATCCCTAAATCCTCCCACTTAGCGGATTTAGTCCCTAGGGACGTGCTAATGAGAGTCCACTTTTTTTAAACCAAGGAGCAACTGCTATCCACAGCCAGATCCCTGTACTCGCTACCAGCACCCTATACAGAGCTTCAACTATTCCTGGACCTATCTAAACCCACTCTCCAACTTCGGCGACAGCTAAACTCGGTCACAAATGCACTTTAAAACCACAAGATCCCTTACAAATGGCGTTATCCAGCCACCCTCCTAGTCACTTGCAATGGATCCTCACATGCCATCTCATCTCTTCACAAAGGGATGCAACTCCTCCACACCTGGGGATTCATTCCAGAACCTATTCATGAGTCCAGCACTCCATCCCCACCGCATTGCTGATAACGCAACATAATTCTGGCAGATACAGTATCTCACAAAAGTGAGTCCACCCCTCACATTTTTGTAAATATTTTATTATATCTTTTCATGTGACAACATTGAAAAAATTACACTTTGCTACAATGTAAAGTAGTGAGTGTACAGCTTGTATAACAGTGTAAATTTTCTGTCCCCTCAAAATAACTTAACACACAGCAATTAATGTCTAAACCGCTGGCAACAAAAGTCAGTACACCCCTAAGTGAAAATGTCCAAATTGGGCCCAATTAGAGGTCTAATGTATGAATGGGGAGCAGGTGTGTTAAATTTGGTGTTATCGCTCTCATTCTCTCATACTGGTCACTGGAAGTTCAACATGGCACTTCAGCAAATATTTGTTGCTCTACATAAAGATGATCTAGGCTATAAGAAGATTGCCAAGACCCTGAAACTGAGCTCTAGCACAGTGGCCAAGACCATACAGCGGTTTAACAGGACAGGTTCCACTCAGAACAGGCCTCATTATGGACGACCAATGAAGTTTGGTGCAAGTGCTCAGCGTCATATCCAGAGGTTGTCTTTTGGAAATAGATGTATGAGTGCTGCCAGCATTGCTGCAGAGGTTGAAGGGGTGGGGGGTCAGCCTGTAAGTGCTTAGACCATACGCCACACACTCAGGTACTCACACTAGGTACTCTCGCTCAGGCAAACAGGTACTCCCACCCAGGTACTCACACAAGGGTACTCAGGTACTCCCACTCAGGTACTCCCACTAGCTACTCACACTCAGGTAATCACACTCAGGTACACAGGTACTCCCACACAGGTATACTCACACAAGGGTATTCAGTGTTCTCGTATTCAGGTACTCACACTCAGGTACTCACACTACACCCTCAGTCAGTCTAGTCACAGTCTCAATCTATACTTACCTAATCCGTGTCTCTGCGCTCCTGCACAACCGCCCCTGTAATCTGACACTGACACTTGCAGGCTAACGGCAAATCCTCCCTTAGTCTGTCTGTTAGTCTCCTACCCTGCTCCTTCTGCCTGTATTGTCACTTACTCGTCGCCTTCGGTCCCAGTCAGCCCTCGGGCAGCCTGTCCTCTGGATCCCTAGGTCCCTCAATCTTGCCACTCACCCGATCCTCCGCCGCCTCTTCTGGTCCCCTGCCCCCTCCGCCAGAGTCCGCCACCTCGCAGTCCAGGGAAGGGGGGGTCCGATCAGGATAGCAGCTCTCTCCTCCCACTCTGCACTCTCCTCGCACATGCAGCTTGCACTCTCCTCACACACTGACAGTTCTCCCGCTCCACTCCTTAAGGCACAGCACCAATTGCAGGAAGCACTGGTTCAGGTACACCAATGGTCCAGGGTACACTTGGTCCAGGTACCCTGTCAATAAACCAGTGCTACTGTATAAACACAATATAACATAAGATAACAATGTCCAGAATTGTTAATCCATCCAATCTTCTACAAGTGATGAAAAAACACTCTGTGTTGTGTCCAAGTGAAACGACCAAAAACCCCTTTGGGCACTCTCTCACCTAGGTATATTGACCTATAGCTGCTACCCTCGTAGGAGCTGCTGGTATTTTGCCCAGGTCTTCCCCCTTTTTGCCACGCAGCTAGGCACAAGATAGAGTCACACAGAAAGTCTTATAAATTTAGAACTTTACCGCTCCCAATTGCTTCCTCTCATATATCCACTCTCCAGTCCCTCTTTAAATGCTATATCTGGCAGGACAAGCGACCTAGGTGCTCTTGGTCACTAATTATTAAACACAAACGAGCCGGAGGTTTGGGAATGATAGACCCAAACGACTACTACCTGGCGACACATATGACACACATTAATCATTGGTTTACGACTGGCTCTGACGTTCAATGGGTGCTGGCTGAAACGGCCATGGCCAAAGTCCCCTCTCTGCTCCTATTACTGTCGGCCAACTGTTGAAAGTCTTTTTCATTGCCCCAATACCCGCTGACCACCCAAGCTTCCATCCGAGCATTAAGGTCTGTTCTCCAACACCAGACTACATCCCACAATCAAGCCAAGATCCGCATTCCACTGGAAACCCTAACAGTCCTCATTCAATACCTATCCCTTCACAAGTGGTTAGAAAATGGCCTCCAATGGCTTGATGAAATCCTGGACAACACGTCTATAAAATCTCTAGACCCCCTACGGCTCCCCCCTTCCGAGGCATACACCCATCTCCATATTGCCAGATTTATTAAAAAACATCCTAGCTTTTTGGAAAAACAAAAAACAAAAAAAAACATCCCGTGCTGACTATCAAAATCCAACAAACTATGGCAATTCCTCACTAAAGGTCCAACAGTGTCCAAGGGGACCTTGTTATTTTATAACGCACTCCACCATAAAACATTATTCACTAAAAATACACCCATATTGAAGTGGGAATCTGAGTTACACAGATCCTTTGATACGGCTCAATGGCAGCAGGCGATCCGTTATACCCACTCTATTTCACACTGCGCAAATCATTGGGAACTCTCCTACAAAGTCCTTTCCAGATGGTACTTGACCCATTACAAACTTAACTCATTTTTTCCCTCACACTTGCCACTCTGCTGGAGAGACTGTGGACAAGTGGGTAACCTTCTTCATATAATTTGGTCATGAAAGAGTCTTATGAGTTTCTGGCACCAGGTATTTAAACTTGTCTCCTAGACCACAGGTATCCTCACCCCTCCAGACCCGGCTCTGGCTCTCTTGAACCTCACCATAGACAACTCCCCCCCCCCCCCAATATAGGACTGTGGTGGCCCATATCTTTCTGGCCACCAGAGTTCTAATAACTAGGACCTGGAAGACGACAGACACCCCCTCACTCTCAGAAGTAGTCCACTATGTCAATCTCACATACGAACATGAAAGGCTCATAGCTAACAGATCAGGCAAATCAGATTCCTTTAAGGTAGCCTGGCAGTCATGGTCACCAAAGATTGTTTACTGAAACTGTATTTCTCTACTTTGGACATACTGTATGAATCAACACCTCTCTGCTATTGTATGCTCTTGTATATTTGTATGTATCTATGTTGCGTACCCATCTGGTATTTTCCCTTGTTGTTACTGTCTTTTGCAAAACTCAATAAAAATTTAATTTAAAAAAAAAAATTAAAAAAAGATAAAACTAGAAGAAGCTTTAGCAGAAAGTCTTTCCTCCTGCATTTAAGTAGAACAATAGCGAGCAGCTGTCGTTTGCCACAGTAGCAGCTCACATAAACTTGACTTAGTAACAGGTATTAGGCATTTAGCCAAAGGTCTTTGCAAAGTGTCCAGTAACAAAGGGTCTTCACAAATTGTCCCTTTAAGTTGCAAGGAGTTTACCCCCTCCATGTTGTAGTCCTAAGTATAGTATGGTAAAAGAAAAAGTCCTTCCTATAGTGATGTAATAGATGAGTCAGGGCCCATACTGTATATAAGCAGGGTGGGGACGAATCTTAGGGCAAATGGGGCATGGGAGCCAAGTACACCACATTTATGCAGATGCACTGTAGTTGCCCAGCCAAGTCCCTGCTCAGGGCAGAATTACCAGGAGAGGTGTACAGAGTTCTGTAGGAGCAACGGCAGCAATCCTGTCTGTGGAATGACTAAAGGAGACCTTGAGCGCAAGTCAGAGTACTAATGACTCTGGCATCAGGAGGGTAACTCTGATTGTGTATACCCAGCTAGGTAGAGCTATGAAGTGGGACATGAAGTGAGAGACTGTCTGAGGGAAAATGGCTGCTATAATGCTGCATATGCATTCACATGTCCTGCTGCAGACTGTCCACTAAATGTGATTGCCAATACACTGTCAAGTGACTCCGGAATGTATGCCAATGTGATGTGACTGTTTTGTGCCAGTTTCCAAGTACCACCAGTAAAGTGCAGCAACCTTATTTATGTGTGGCTATTCCTTCTTTGGGAACATAAAGGTCAACAGCCTGGAATGATGTGTGGAGGCCTCTGGCATGGAGTGGGGCATAAGATGGTGGAGGGTTCGGCTTCAGCAGGGGAGCTCTGCTCTTGGCGCCTAATCTAGTTGAGCACAAAGCCACTCTAACAAGCAGTTTTTGATTTTTGCTACACAGTGGGGTGAATATATACAATTACAATAAGAACATTTCCATGCATTTTTTTTGTTAGTAAGAAAGTAATATTAATGTCATAATATGCCTTTGTTCCTGTACACATTAAAAGAAAAAAAAAAAAACTTTTAATAGGATTTAAAATGAGACACTTCGGAAATAGAAAGTTCAGCACCTTATAGAAAATAGCTTGGGAATATAAAGCATTTATAAGCAGAGGATGCATACACGCATTTCTACAGGCTTTATCTCAGAACGTGACGCTATCAAAATTGCATCTCATTTGAGGCTACTTGAAAAACAGGAACAGAAACATGCAAGATGGTTCATCATTACTTTATAACAGGAGCTCATTTGTTTGATGCTGTCTTGTTTCTTAAAGCTTTTACTGTAATTCTGATTACAACTCAAAGCCTGACATCCTGCCCTGCCAAAAAAATAGGATGTGATCTTAAGATAATAGATCCTGAAACACCAATGGGTTACACACAAGAAGGAGACTTTAACATAGGTGGAATATTGCAAGTATTAATAGCAAATGACAAAGTTGAAGCAGATTTTTCTGAATGTCCTACTTCAGATGCATGTGTGGGGTAAGCATGAAAAATAACATTTGTATTTTGTATATACTCTAAACCTAATCTACCTGACCAACATAGAAGAGATCAAAGACCACCAGAGTGCAGCACCCTTTTTTTTTCTTTCTCTCATTTTTAGAACTAATTAGCAAGGCCCCAATAAAAAGTATGTATGTCAGTGAGAAACTTGGCATTCACTTTCATTCAAAGTTTTTTCTTGTTCAGAGAATAAATGGTCACCCCCACAAGTCTAATGCAGGATTATGTAGGGCAGTGTACAGAGGTCAGTAGGATTTTATTATAGCATGAATGGTGTGGCGCTAAATCCTAAAATAATAACTCCGTGATATTCAATAATGAAACACCAAAAAGTGCTTGAATACCTATATGGGCTCGCAACCAGTATCATAAGAAATTGCCATACACGTGTGAATATGTGAAATGCTGATTAAAAACATAACATATAATATATAGTTTAGATTTTGTATGCAGCAATATTAGTCAATATAACGAGGTAATCAGTTCTTATCAGCTCTATTTATCAGTGCATACAAAATCCAGCGCTGTGCAGACCACACGAAGGTGAAAAAAGTTCTTTATGAAGTGGTTTGGATGCACTGCCCTAATAGGGCTGATATGAACAGATTACCATGTTATACTGAGTCACACTGCTAGATACAAGCAATATTATATGTTATGTTATGTTTTTAGTTAGTAGTTCACATATTCACATGTGTATGACAATTTCTTATGATACTGATTGCGGGGGTCAGCAGGGCAGAGGATGGGTCTGCAGGGCAAAGGGCGGGGGTCAGCAGGGCAGAGGATGGGTCAGCAGGGCAAAGGGCAGTGGTCAGCAGGGCAAAGGGCGGTAGTCAGCAGGGCAGAGGATGGGTCAGTGTTCAGAGGTAGGTAGTAACAGAGTCCTTGGTCAGTGGAATGTAAGCAGAAGTCAGACGTACATAAGGCACACTTGCAACAGTCAGAGGTGTGTAAAAAGCAGCTGCCTGTTTCTATCTACAGCCCTGGCCATTAACTGTTTCCTTCCCTCAAGAAGCTGCCACTTTAATACAAAATAAATGTTGATCTATGGAAGGTTCAAACATCTGCATTGTAGGCAGCAGCCTCAGTGCAGCACGGAGGACCTGTCATTACAGCCTGCTGCCTTCTTGCTGCCTTTTTACTCATATCCAACCTTCAGACACCTGTATTGCAGCATGAGTCCCACGAGGCTGCCTGAAACACAGACACAACTTATAGTTTTACTTTGCTGGCTGGGCAGGGACTCCCGTGTCTCACAAATTGGTTCTCTCACTCTTATCCAGCCTTGCCACTTAGTCAGTACTTCCCGCAGCTCAGCTTTACATATTGTACTGTATATTACCGTTCTGATCTAATAGATGGCAGGCGTGGTCGGAAGCCAGCAGCATGTTGGGATCATGATCTACCTGTCAGATGGCTGCGATCGACAGGTAGATCGTGATTGACAGGTTGCTAACCCCCCCCCCCCCCGCTTTAAACAAATGATAGATTGATTACAATTTGCATCTGTCTACTGTACAAAAATATTTTCTAATGGGTCACTTCACCTTTATATACCTTTTTGGTTAACTTCATATTTCAATATTTTGTTCTGTTATGCTTTTGCAATGCACTATAGAATGCTATACATTTATATATTTGCAACACTTGGTCAAAAACTCTGTAAAGGAAACTTTTCATGATATTGGTATTCAATTGCTAACTTCCTTTGAAAAATATTACCATCAAAATGCTAGTGACTTGGCAGCCTTTCTAATACACTAGTTTCAATGCTTTCGAAATGCATGTAGGCCAGTCAGCTGTAGCTTCCATGTTTCTCCCAAAGATAAACAAGAAGACATACTTTCTTTTACTT
Source organism: Pelophylax lessonae (assembly GCF_965119305.1). NCBI lineage: Eukaryota > Metazoa > Chordata > Amphibia > Anura > Ranidae > Pelophylax > Pelophylax lessonae. The sequence goes on along the minus strand of NC_138780.1, from coordinate 46,592,597 downwards.
TTGTCCCGTTATGTCCAAATGCTGCCTGACACTGTGAAAGCCAGAGCAGGTAAAGCTGAGTTCCAGACAGGCATAAAAGACTCAGTTGCAGGGCTATATTCATTCATTTATTAATTCAAGTCTAACGTCTATGGTAGATCTTAAGGGTTGTGTACTGTGGCAGTTTGTGAGGAAGCAATGCACTGCAATTAATATTTGCAATTGCTAAACACCTAGTTGTCTTTCTAATTGACAGAAGTGAGATGTATGTAATATTGATATTACCCACAGCACGTATCATTAAAACAAAATAATACTATTTGTGAGCTGGGTGGTGTGTTAAACCAAAAATCATGTGATGCTGTAAAATATATGCAAAAGAACAATGGTTCTTAAAACCGTGATAAATGGCTTTTTAGCTACCTATCTGTTTTGGATAATTGGTGTATGCCTTTTCAGCATCCACCCTTATAAAAATGCTTAAACAGTGCTTATAGTGACTGTGCAATCTTATAACAAAATAATATCAACTATATTGGCATCAATATCAAGTTGAAAAACATATGGAAAAAATTAATGTAAATATGTATAAACAGATTAGTTTTAAAAACCTTATAGTTCATAAATACACTAGGGCAAAAAAAGGGTGAAAATAATATAATAGGTGTCCAAATAGTCTAAATAATTCTAGGTTCAGTGATGGTGTTCAAAAAAACGATCAGTGCAATGGTGGTGTCACCCTCCGTGCTCCTGTGTTATAGGGTAGATAATTCAAACTCACCAGATGGTGTTGACCCCCAATGTCTTACCACAAGTGGGTCAGTAGAGCTTGTATAGTGGGTATCCAGCGGGGTCCCAGCCGTCCATGTCCGGGTGGTCCTGGATGCTCCTATTGTTTGGTATATTAAGGCAGAAAAATCGCACTCCTCATGGTGTAGTATAAGTAAAATCCATGTTTATTTTAAAAATATATAACAAAGATGCAGCAAATTAAAAAATAGTATATAAAATAAGACGCTGGTGGTACAATTAATATGGTTCTTGGTAAAGGGAATCAGCAATATCCCTGCACATCAAAGAAAACAATACACATGTGCCCACACGCATCTGAAGGTGCAATAATTCCATACTCCAACACCCCGACTGCCAAAAGTTAATTACCCAACACCTACAAAATGTTTTCCAATCCAACGTCCCACTGTATACCAATACCTTCACTAACTGGAATGCACACAAAGCGTTTATAAGTGGGATTAACAAAAGGGAAGCGAGATATTTGGTTCCTGATGCCCCTAGACTACCAGTAATTTATCAGCTCCCAAAAATCCATAAAAACAAAGAGAAACCCCCTGGACGTCCAATTGTACATGGGATAGAATCCCTGTTTAGTAGGCTAGGGGAATATCTGGATTGTTTCCTTCAACCCATTGCTAAAAGTTTCCCAGCCTATCTGCAAGACAGCAAAGAAGTGATTCAGATTTTACAAGAGGTCAAAACTAATAAAAATCAGATTTTAGCCAGTATCGATGTAGACTCGTTATACACGATAATCCAGCAACATCATGCACTTGAAGCCATTTCGTAGGCATTACAAAAAACAAATATGGAAAAACATCAAATATAATTCCTTACAGAAGCTTTAGATTTGGGTATGAGTGAGAATTACTTCTGGCACAGGGGGAATTTTTATAGGCAAAACGGGGTGTTGCAATGGGGGCTAAATATGCCCCCTCAGTGGCAAATATATTCCTTAGTAAATGGGAAGAGGAAGTCATTTTCAGTAAAGAAAGTGGTGGGTAGGAAAGTGCGCTGATTCAATATAGGGTGTGCTGCTACCTTAGAGTGTATGTTGTAGAATAGGTAAAGAAATCAGGTGCGCTGCCCTAGTGCATATGTGCAACATACAAAATGATGTAAACAAATAAACCAAAAATGCAATAATAATGCAAAAAAATGAAAACGTATGCAAATCGTGTAAAACAAAAAATGTCCAGAAGGTGACTAGTGATACACCAATGTGCAATGAACGTCCATATTATAAGTCCATAAATAAAGTGCAAAAAATGGTGACAAAAACTTCCAGCTTGGGGAAAGGTGAACTGTGATTGGAAGGTGCAAAGTCCCACCACCAGCTTGGCCTCTTACCAGAAGTTAAACGTTAAGGGCATATATGAATATGACCGCTCCAAAGGTCATGCAGCCAGGTAGAAAAGTTCCCAGAAATACAGAAGGCACTCTGACACACTCGTGCTCCCTAGACTCTTACCGGACAAAAGCCAAACAAGAAGCCTGGTTCTATGGTGATGAGTGGTCCTGCCGGGGGTTACTGGACTCTAGGATGGCTGATCAGCCATCCTAGAGTCCAGTAACCCCCGGCAGGACCACTCATCACCATAGAACCAGGCTTCTTGTTTGGCTTTTGTCCGGTAAGAGTCTAGGGAGCACGAGTGTGTCAGAGTGCCTTCTGTATTTCTGGGAACTTTTCTACCTGGCTGCATGACCTTTGGAGCGGTCATATTCATATATGCCCTTAACGTTTAACTTCTGGTAAGAGGCCAAGCTGGTGGTGGGACTTTGCACCTTCCAATCACAGTTCACCTTTCCCCAAGCTGGAAGTTTTTGTCACCACTTTTTGCACTTTATTTATGGACTTATAATATGGACGTTCATTGCACATTGGTGTATCACTAGTCACCTTCTGGACATTTTTTGTTTTACACGATTTGCATACGTTTTCATTTTTTTGCATTATTATTGCATTTTTGGTTTATTTGTTTACATCATTTTGTATGTTGCACATATGCACTAGGGCAGCGCACCTGATTTCTTTACCTATTTTCAGTAAAGAAAGACCTGAATTACTGCTCTACAAACACTTTATCGATGATATACTAGTCGTTTGGGAAGGCACTGCTGACTCTTTTCAAGAGTTCATGCAGGAGATAAGGATCAATGAATACAATATATCTTTTTCAGATTCGTGGAGTAAGGAAGCCATCAATTTTTTAGATTTAGTTGTTTTTAAACAAAATTAAAAACTTTGTACCAGAACATTTTTTAATGTAGACCGGAATGGCTACATCCCAACGCATAGTTGCCACCATCCAAGATGGCTTAATGGAGTACCCAAAAGCCAGCTCATACGCATAAGAAGTAGAGTTGAGCGGACACCTGGATGTCCGTGTTCGGCGGCTTCGGTCGAACTTAAAAAAAAAGTCCGGATCCGTGTCCCGGACTTTTGCCAAACTTTTCCCGGACACCGAACTCCATTGAAGTCAATGGGGACCCGAACTTTCAGGCACTAAAATGGCTCTAAAACACCAATGGAAAGGGCTAGAGTGCTGAAAATGGCAGCAAAACGTAGTTAAGAGCATGGCAAGTGCTCTACAAACAAATGTGGATAGGGAAATAACTTAAAACAACCAAAAAAAAACTGAAAAATAAAACAATGTTCTTCATCTCTGAAGGAGGAGGCCCATATGGAGTAGGAGGGAGGTTGAGGTGGTGGTGGATGGGGCGGTGTCATAGGCGAGCGCACAGGGTGTGCCGGGTGTACCTGGGCACACCCTAATCATCTAGGGCACATAGCGTTATCGCTCTGTTTGCCAGTGAGGAGATGGGAAAGATCTCCCTCGGACCTGCTCTGCTCTATTTCTCTTTGCCAGCAGGGAGAGTAATGTATCGGGGCCATGTACATGTAGGCAAACACATGCATGTGTATTTAAACTTTGGGGTGCACACCCTAATGCAATAGGCTGCGCACACCTATGGGCGGTGTGGGTGGAAGTGGCAGTGGAGGAGGACCAGGGCCGGATTAAGAGCATCATGGGCTTGGTGCTGAGGATTTTGAAGGGCCTTAAGGGCCGTGCCTTGGCATGCACCCAGAGGAGGAAGGGTGCAGCCATGCATGCCTAGTTCAACATGGGATGCTGTCTCTGAAGCCCATAAACACATCCATGCATCGGCAACTGTCCCTCCTTGTCCAGCCTTCGTGCTGTGTGGGGAGGTTCTGAGGGAGCTGCCTGGGGAAGCGAGCATAGAAGCCAGACTTCTGTGTTTACAAGTGACAGAAGAGCGGTAACAGTGAATATGGCCAACCCGGGGCCTATATTAAGGTAGGGGCCTGGAGCTGCAGCTCCAATAGCCCCTATGTTAATCTGGCCCTGAGGAGGACGAGGTAGCCAACACTGCTTTTTTTCAGAAATTTTAAATGAGGGTACACCCCAAAAGAGTGAGAAAGAGCAAAAATAGAACAATAGCTGGGTAAGGTCGGTATCCATCGCTATTCTGCACAAGGTACAGAAAAGTCACATGGGATTCATGCCTGGTTCATTTTAATGAACGTGAGCTTGTCCACATTGTCTCTGGACAGGCGGCTGCGCTTGTCTGTGATAACGCCCCCCAGCCGTGCTAAATACCCATTCAGATAATACACTGGCTGCAGGGCACGCCAGCACCTCCAAGGTGTAAAGGGCAAGCTCAGGCCATGTGCCCAACTTGGAGACCCAGAAGTTGAAGGGGGCAGACCCGTCATTCAGTACGTCTAGGCGTGTGCACACATACTGCTCCACCATGTTGGTGAAATGCTGCCTCCTGCTAAGACGTTCCATATGAGCTGCTGGTGCTGCTGTTTGTTGTGGCGTGCTGACAAAGCTTTTCCACATTTCGGCCATGCTAACCCTGCCTTCTGAGGTGCTGGCGGTGCCCTGGTTGCGTTGGCGACCTCTTACTCCTCCTCCTCCTCCTCCTCCTCTGCCTTGTGCTTCCACTGTGGCCCCGCTGTCAGGTGGGAATGCCAGCAGCATCGCGTCTACCAGCGTGCGCTTGTACTCGCGCATCTTGCGATCGCGCTCCAGTGAGTGAATTAAGGACGGTACGTTGTCCTTGTAATGGGGATCTAGCAGCGTGGCCACCCAGTAATCAGCACAAATTAGAATGTGGGCAACTCGGCGGTCGTTGTGGAGACACTGCAGCATGTAATCGCTCATGTGTGCCAGGCTGCCCAGAGGCAACGAAAGGCTGTCCTCTGTGGGAGGTGTATCGTCTGTGTCCTCTGTATCCCCCCAGCCACGCACCAGTGATGGCCATGAGCTGGCCTGGGTGCCACCCTGCTGTGAACATGGTTCCATCTCCTCCTCCAGCTCCTCCTCCTCATCCTCCAGAACTGTGCCCCTGCTGGACAATTGTGTCCCTGGCGTTTGTGTGTGCAGGAACCCACCCTCGGAGTCCCTTGTGAATGACTGCCCTGAAAGCCTTGGAAATGTTACCTCTTCATCCTCCTCCTCCTCCTCTTTATCCCGTGCCACATACTCTTCCATCATTGCCCGAATTGTTTTTTCAAGGAGGCATAGAAGTGGGATAGTTAAGCTGACAACGGCGTCATCGGCACTGGCCATGTTGGTGGAGTACTCAAAACAGCGCAACAAGGCACACAGGTCTCGCATGGAGGCCCAGTTATTGGTGGTGAAGTGGTGCTGTTCCGCAGAGCGACTCACGCATGCGTGCTGCAGCTGAAACTCCACTATGGCCTGCTGCTGCTCGCACAGTCTTTCCAGCATGTGCAAGGTGGAGTTCCACCTTGTGGGCACGTCACATATGAGGCGGTGAGCGGGAAGGCCGAAGTTACAGCTGACAGGCGAGCAGCAGCAGGGTGAGAACGCCGAAAGTGCGCACAGATGGCCCGCACTTTCTGAAGCAGCTCTGACATATCGGGGTAGTTTTTAAGGAACCTCTGCACCACCAAATTCAGCACATGCGCCAGGCAAGGGATGTGCGTCAAACCGGCTAGGCCCAGAGCTGCTATGAGATTTTGCCCGTTATCACACACCACCAGGCCGGGCTTGAGGCTCGCTGGCAGCAACCACTCATTTGTCTGCTGTTCCATGCTCCTCCACAACTCCTGTGCGGTGTGTGGTTTTTCCCCCAAACAGGCAAGTTTTAAAACTGCCTGCTGTCGTTTACCCCTGGCCGTGCTGAAGTTGGTGGTGAAGGTATTACGCTGTCCAGATGAGGAGGCGGTAGAGGATGAGGAAGCGGAGTAGGAGGAGTTAGGAACAGGAGGCAAACTGAAGCGCCCTGCAATCCTCTGTGGTGGAAGGACATGCGCCAAATTGCTATCCGCCTCAGGCCCATCCGCCACTGCATTTACCCAGTGTGCCGTTAGGGAGATATAACGCCCCTGACCGTGCTTACTGGTCCACGTATCGGTAGTTAGGTGGACCTTGCCACAGATGGCGTTGCGCAGTGCACACCTGATTTTTTCCCCCACTTGGTTGTGCAGGGAAGGGATGGCTTGCCTGGAAAAGTAGTGGCAGCTGGGCACGACGTACTGTGGGACAACCACCGACATAAGGTTTTTAAAACTGTGCGTCTCCACCAGACGGAATGACAGCATTTCAAAGGCCAAGAATTTTGAAATGCTGGCATTCAGGGCCAGGGATCACGGGAGGGTAGGGGGGTACTTCCTCTTCCTCTCAAGTGTTTGGGAGATGGAAAGCTGAACGCTTCCACGGGACATTGTGGAGATGGTTGGTGACCCAGGTGGTGGTGTTGCTGACAGATCGTCTGTTTACGGGGTGGCAGGTGCCGGTATCACTACAGATGTGGCTGAAGCGGCCGAGACTGCAGCAGAAGAGGAAGGAGGATGAGCCAGAGACGTTTCTTGGTTTTGAAGGTGTCTACTCCACTGCAGCTCGTGCTTTGCACTTAGATGCCTAATCATGCAGGTTGTGCTCAGGTTGAGAAGGTTTATGCCTCGCTTCAGGCTCTGATTGCACAGGGTGCAAACCACTCGTGTCCTGTCATCAGCACATTTTCTAAAGAACTTCCACGCTAGAGAACTCCTTTGAGCTGGCTTTGCTGCGCTCGTTCCCTTGCTGCGTTGGGCAGTAGCAGGCGTAGAGTCTAGGGCACGGCCGCTCCGCTTCTGCACCCTGCTCCCTCTTCTGCTGTGCTGGTGGCTCTGTGCGACCACCGCCTCTTCCTCCAAACTACTCAGGTCACCTGCATGACCTTCATTCCATGTGGGGTCGAGGACCTCATCGTCCTCCACATCATCTTCCACCCAGTCTTCACCCCTGCCCTCCTTGTCGGTCTCCACAATTCTGAACGCCGCAGCAGTTGGCACCTGTGTTTCGTCATCATCGGAGACGTGCTGCGATGGTCCTTGCATGTACTCATCTTGAGAAATAAGTGGTTGGGCATCGCTGCACTCAATCTCTTCCACTTCTGGGGCAGGGCTAGGTGGATGGCCCTGGGAAACCCTGCTGACAGAGTCATCAAAAAGAAGAAAAGACTGCTGTATGGCTTAGGGCTCAGACTGCTTGCCTGATTTGCAAGGGGTGAGGTGAAAGACGGTTGGACATCGGCTGCAGGTGCCAACTCTGACCTTTCTGCAGTAGACTGGGTGGGAGACAATGTGAAGGAACTGGAGGCACTGTCAGCAGCAAACCAATCTACTATCGCCTCTACGTGTTCTGGCATCATCACTTCTAGAGGCGTATGATGCCCTACCAAATACTGATGCAGGTTCTGTCGACTACTAACACTTGAGGAAGGTGTTTCACTTGTGCGTGTAGCTGGCACAGATCGACCACGTCCTCTCCTTGCAACAGGAGCTCTACCAGCAGCACCACGACCCAGGCCACGGCCCCTATTTGACGGTCTCCTCATATTTCTGTAATTTATGATCTTGCCCTAGAAAGGTGTTTATTGAATAGCGGAACAAAACAACAACAGTATCGCACGGGTGTATCTCACAGTCAAATATGCAAACTATGCCGCAATTTAATGTTTTTTTACCCCAAAAGGGTGTATATTGAATAGCGGAATAGGAAAAGGATAAAAAACGGTGTATCTCACACGTACAAACACAGACTAGGCCCCGATTAAAATTTTTTGTACCCTAAAGGGAGGATGAGGAAGAGGAGTAGGAGGAGTTGGGAACAGGAGGCAAACTGAAGTGCCCTGCAATCCTTGGCGGTGGAAGGAGATGCGCCAAACAAATTTAAAAGGTGTATCTCACACGTACCGATACAGACTATGCCATAATTTAATTTTTTTACACTCCAAAAGGGTGTATATTGAATAGCGGAATAGGAAAAATGTTATAATACGGTGTATCTCACACGTACAAACACAGACTAGGCCCAGATTACAATTTTTTGTACCCTAAAGGCAGGATGAGGAAGAGGAGTAGGAGGAATTGGGAACAGGAGGCAAACTGAAGCACCCTGCAATCCTCGGCGGTAGAAGGAGATGCGCCAAACAAATTTAAAAAGGTGTATCTCACATGTACCGATACAGACTATCCCGCAATTTAATTTTTTACACTCAAACAGGGTGTATATTGAATAGCTGAATAGGACAAATTTTACAAAACGGTGTATCTCACACGTACAAACACAATCTAGGCCCCGATTACAATTTTTTGCACCCTAAAGGCAGGATGAGGAGTAGGAGGAGTTCGGAACAGGCAGGAGGCAGACTGAAGCACCCTCAAATCTTCAGAAGTATGAGATGCGCCCCAAAAATTGGAAAGGTGTATCTCACACGTACCGACACAGACTATCCCGCAATTTAATTGTTTTTACCCAAAGGTGTAGAGTAAATAGCGGAATAGAAAATATTATCAAAAAAATGTGTATGTATCTCACACGTACAGAACCTGACTAGGCCCCAATTACTATTTTTTGTACCCCCAAAGGCAGGATGAGGAGTAGGAGGAGTTCGGAACAGGCAGCACCCTCAAATCCTCAGAAGTATGAGATGCACCCCAAAAATTGGAAAGGTGTATCTCACAGGTACCAACACAGACTATCCCGCAATTTAATTGTTTATACCCAAAGGTTTTGATTGAATAACGGAATAGAAAATATTATCAAAAAAAGTGTATGTATCTCACACGTACAGAACCAGACTAGGCCCAAATTACTATTTTTTGTACCCCCAAAGGCAGGATGAGGAGTAGGAGGAGTACGGAACAGGCAGCACCCTCAAATCTTCAGAAGTATGAGATGAACCCCAAAAATTGGAAAGGTGTATCTCACAGGTACCAACACAGACTATCCCGCAATTTCATTGTTTATACCCAAAGGTTTTGATTGAATAGCGGAATAGAAAATATTATCAAAAAAAGTGTATGTATCTCACACGTACAGAACCAGACTAGGCCCCAATTACTATTTTTTGTACCCCCAAAGGCAGGATGAGGAGTAGGAGGAGTTCGGAACAGGCAGCACCCTCAAATCCTCAGAAGTATGAGATGCACCCCAAAAATTGGAAAGGTGTATCTCACAGGTACCAACACAGACTATCCCGCAATTTAATTGTTTATACCCAAAGGTTTTGATTGAATAGCAGAATAGAAAATATTATCAAAAAAAGTGTATGTATCTCACACGTACAGAACCAGACTAGGCCCCAATTACTATTTTTTGTACCCCCAAAGGCAGGATGAGGAGTAGGAGGAGTTCGGAACAGGCAGCACCCTCAAATCCTCAGAAGTATGAGATGCACCCCAAAAATTGGAAAGGTGTATCTCACAGGTACCAACACAGACTATCCCCCAATTTAATTGTTTATACCCAAAGGTTTTGATTGAATAGCGGAATAGAAAATATTATCAAAAATGTGTATGTATCTCACACGTACAGAACCAGACTAGGCCCCAATTACTATTTTTTGTACCCCCAAAGGCAGGATGAGGAGTAGGAGGAGTACGGAACAGGCAGCACCATCAAATCTTCAGAAGTATGAGATGAACCCCAAAAATTGGAAAGGTGTATCTCACAGGTACCAACACAGACTATCCCGCAATTTAATTGTTTATACCCAAAGGTTTTGATTGAATAGTGGAATAGAAAATATTATCAAAAAAAGTGTATGTATCTCCCACGTACAGAACCAGACTAGGCCCCAATTACTATTTTTTGTACCCCCAAAGGCAGGATGAGGAGTAGGTGGAGTTCGGAACAGGCAGCATCCTCAAATCTTCAGAAGTATGAGATCAACCCCAAAAATTGGAAAGGTGTATCTCACAGGTACCAACACAGACTATCCCGCAATTTAATTGTTTATACCCAAAGGTTTTGATTGAATAGCGGAATAGAAAATATTATCAAAAAAAGTGTATGTATCTCACACGTATAGAAACAGACTAGGCCCCAATTACTATTTTTTGTACCCCCAAAGGCAGGATGAGGAGTAGGAGGAGTACGGAACAGGCAGCACCCTCAAATCTTCAGAAGTATGAGATGCACCCCAAAAATTGGAAAGGTGTATCTCACACGTACCAACACAGACTATCCCGCAATTTAATTGTTTATACCCAAAGGTTTTTATTGAATAGCGGAATAGAAAATATGATATAAAATTGGTGTGATTTATCAATAGCACATGTGAACAGCAGTGTCTTATATCGGTTGTAGAACACTGACCCTAAAAAGCAGCAGCCTCGCCCTAAAATGCCCTACAACTCGCCCTGCCTAACACACTCCGACCTGTCCCTCAATTCTATCCGGACACAAATGGTTTTTGCCTGTCTGTCCCTAATCAGCAGCCAGCACATATGATGTGTGCTCTGTCCCTGAACTAACACAGCAGAATGACGCAGAGGCGCTCCGTCTCGAACTTATAAAGAATTGGTCACATGCTTCAGATGGCCAATCACAGCTACTAATACATTTGTAGGCATGGCTGGGATGGCTTAAGGCACACCAGTTAAACGCTTGTTGATTGGCTGTTGAAAGCCCGCCATGAAAAGCGCGCCAATGCATACAAAACCCGGAAATAAAATGACCGAACATGGATTTTTACCCGAATATACAGTAAAGTTTTCGGGTCCGTGTTCGGGTAACAAAAATCCAATTATTCGGTACGAACACGAACAATACAGTCCGTGTTCACTCAACCCTAATAAGAAGAAATTGCGACAGTGAAGAAGATTACGATTATCAAGCCAACATAATCATTAAGAGGTTTGAGGAGAAGGGGTACAATAGAAATTCACTGGAAAAAATAAAACAAGACGCTTTAAAATACAATAGGAACACTATGTTGCAAAAGAAGCAAAAATAAACTAACAATAAATATGGAGTGGCTTTTATGACAGGTTTTAATAGACAGTACAAGCAATAAGAACATATTATTCATAAACACTGGCACATTCTAAAAAGGGACCCTACTCTAGAGAAAATACTTCCTAAGAAACCACAATTCATTTATACTAAACCATTGACATTAGAAACAGACTGGCAAAAAATGTAGTAGACCCACCAAAAAGAATCAACACCTTTTTAGATTAAGTAGGGTTTTTTTTGTGTACGATGTGTCACATGCAAAACCTCTCACCATAGAACCCGAAAAACCACACACTTTACATCCACCAATAAAGGTAAAACATTGACCAATTCATCTCCTGCGAGACCACCCATGTAACCTATTTATTGGAATGCCCATGTAAACTCCAGTCTGTGGGCAGAACCACCAGAAAATGAGGGGTCCGCTTACGAGAGCACATAGCTAATATAAAAAAGGGGTTCAAGAATCATAGTTTGTCCAACCACTTTAGAAGAGTACATAACGGGGACCCAACAGGCCTAAAATTCTGCGGCATAGATAGAGTGATGCCCAACTGGAGAGGGGGCAATCTAACTAGATGGATATCCCAAAATAAAGGAAAATGGATCTATCTTTAAAAAATACTTTGCACCCCAAGGGGTTGAATGTAGAGTTCGATCTCAATTGTTTTTTTAGCTAATTGGTAATTATTTTTATATATTGTATATATTTATATTTTTATTTATATTTATATGTTTTTATGGAACTGGTGTATGTTTACATATCTATAATACCATGTTCCAAGATGACGCATGGATAATTTTCTGTTGGGTGCAGTAAAGGCCATATACACCCAACAGGAAATAGGAAGAGTTTTGCATATATTCACACCGATTGGTGGAGGAGGTATATATATAATACCAGCCTCATCGTAGCCGGAAATGCGTCTTTGATAATGCCCTGGAGGAGGGCGAAATGTGTCAACACAATTTACGGCTCACGTTTGAAGCTTACGTCATTTCCGGTCTCGGTGGAACGCTAGCCGGAACCAGCGCAACCCGTGCAGTCACCGCAAGTCCTGAAGTCCTTTCTGCATAGGAGATTGTATCTTCACTGAAGGCTTGTTATCATTTCTGAAATGTGAGTTTCTTTCTGCATTATTTAATAAAGCTTATGAAATGGGATTACACTATCTTGAGTTTTTTCCTCCTATGGTCCCACATTCTTTGGTTTATTGAGGGAAGATTGGGTATTGGAGTCCACAAGACTAGTCTCAAAGGAAAAGAAAAGACCCACACCAGACTAAGTGCGTTTGACCCACATGCAATATTGCTAAGGGGTCCTGGCAGTCTGGTAAGTGGAAGTATCCACGGGGAGTAGACCCCCTCACCATTGCACCTTATCTTTTTGGCACAGATTGTCACCAGTTTGTACAATAAAGAGCACTTAAGCACATTGCACCTTCACTGGCTACTTGCTTTAGGACTTTTTTGGGACTTTTATGGAACTTTATTTATTTATTCATATTTAAATTATTTATGCAACATTGTATGGTATATTGATTTGCCTTCTATCACGCATATGTATTTGCACTTGATTTCACAGCACTGTATAATTCAGATTAGGATGAATTATTTAATTTAGTAATTTACTATTCATTTATTTATTTGCAATATTGCACAGTTTTCACCCACCTACACAAGAATTTTGACACCAGTCACTTTATATATTCCGATTTGCGCTGTGTGCCCTACTTTTTATGTCTTTTTTGGCTTTTGTTCCATGTTTTGACGTTCAACCTGTGATAAAAAACCAAAAGTGATCAGCGCTGCTATCTATGTGACAATTTCCCAAATTAATTGTATAATTCGCAACTATATAGTAAATATATGTGCAAAATTAGCAATAATCCACATCAATAAATAAGCAATATGAATAAACCAGTGTGCATTACAAATATGCTTCAAATAAATGAATTAATAAATAATCCTTAAGTGCATAAATTATTAGTCCTTAAGTGCATATATCCAAGTGCTGTAGTGCTCCAATTGCTTGAGTTAAAGTGCTGGTGCTCCCCCTATGGTTCCCTACTCACCACGGGCAGATGGAAATTAAGCGTTGAATTGTATGTGGTCTCCTGGTGTATGACCACAGATCCTGATAGGAGCAGCCTTTAGATATCAAATAGTGAGAGAAATCCTTTGTACCAATAATTCATGGATCCAGGGTGTCCTCATAAAAATATAAAGCCATCCATGGTGAAGTACGTAATGATAATATTTTATTTAGATAAACAGAAACCTACTTACAAACATAAGCTTAAAGTGTACAAGACATGGCTCGGTGGTTAGCTGCTCTCGCAGCGTGCGCTCCACCGGCCGGATATGACGTCGTCGTGATGAGGGACGCTTCAGCCAATAGCTAACAACCTGTGATAGCCAAGGCGACACTTCTCTGTGCTTCTGGACGTTGCACGCACCCACTAGTTCTTCTCCTTGTTACCTTTAAGACTCGGCAATGCAAATTCAACTACGAACCCATGGACCTCCTTGAGGCTACATTACCGCATGCGCCCCAGCGACGTCCCAACTCTAAAAACTTCCAATCTTACACAGCAGCCTACGTATCCTTTCTACATTTCTCTCTAGAAATGTTGTGCCTACCTTGCCCTCTGTGGCTGGATCAACAATATTTTCCATCTACCCACAACCTTACCCACATTATCTTATGAAAGACTATGCCCATTAAACTCTTCTCCATAAATGCTAGAGGATTCAACCATCCAGCGAAGAGGCAATCTTTATGGATGGAAGTGACCAAACACTCAGCGGACATAGTGGCCATCCAAGAGACCCACTTCAACAGAGACTTCACCCCACAATGCTCCCACAAGAACTTTCCCCATATGTTCCAGGCTTCTGCGATGCCAAAAAAAAGAGGGGTTCTTCTGACCATAAGAGACTCAGTGACTTTCAATCTAGTGGAATCTCATCTAGACCCTGAAGGGAGGTATATTATTTTAATATACAAATTGAATGGCAAATTGTACACTCTTGCAACAGTATATGTTCCCAACTCGCACCAATTGATATTTATTCGCAAATTATTCAATAAACTTTCAAAGGTGCAACAAGGAAACCTGATGGTATGTGGGTATTTTAATTCTGTAGTAGATCCCAGCCTCTACACATCTTCCCCAGGCAAGTCGAGATTCTTGCCTTTGTGAGGCCTTCTGCTTGCCGAAGATATGTACGATGCCTGGCGTTGCCAACACGCCAAAGAGCGAACATATACATTTCAGTCTGCTAGACACAACTCATATTCCAGGATTGATTTTGTTTGTTGACAAACTAATGTTACAATTGGTTGCCGACTCGTCTATCCACGACATTTCATGATCAGATCACTCAGCAATATCCCTGCACATCAAAGAAAACAATACACATGTGCCCACACGCATTTGAAGGTGCAATAACTCCATACTCCAACACCCCGACTGCCAAAAGTTAATTACCCAACACCTCCAAAAAATTTTTCAATCCAACGTCCCACTGGATACCAATACCTTCACTAACTGGAACGCACACAAAGCGTTTATAAGTGGGATATTTTTGAGATCTCGCATGAGAAGGCAAAGGACTCTGCAGCTGGACTCTCTGCTAACCCGAACTCTGCAAATTAGACCTTGCAAACCAGACCTCCCCTCCTTGTTATTATCTTCACACTTCTCAAAACTCCGCCACAAACTTAGGGAATTTCTATGCCATGACCATGACTACCATATGCGTCGTTTAAAACTTCAATACTACGCAAACCACAACAAAGCGGGGAAATTCCTGGCCAAAAGACTCAAAATATAGAAGACTAGATCCAAAATATCTCATATATTTCATCACGTTTCCAATTGTAAAATTGACAACCCCCAGACGATCGCAGACACTTTTGCGGAATACTACAGATCTCTATATGACCTGAAAAGTGACCCTTGCACACCTCAACCGACCCAAGGCTCCATCAATGATTTCTTGTCTTCTCTTAAACTACCCAAACTCACTGATGCCCATCCCCCTGCCTCCAGCTATATTTAATTTAATGATGGAACCACTTGCTGAAACGTTTAGATCTCATCCGCATATCAAAGGTCTCAGCACACGCCGCAAGTCACATGTGATTAACTTATTCGCAGACGACGTGATATTAGTGATAGCTAACCCCCTCATCTCCCTCCCTTTTGCGCATGACATACTTACACACTTCAGTTCAATATCCTATTACAAGGTGGGGGGCGTTGCTACTGTGTGATGAGATGGCAGCTTAGCTGAGGAGCTCCACGTCGGTGCCTGGTAAATATCGGCGAAGGAGGTGAGCCATCCGTTCCTACCTTGCCCACACCTGCTCCAGGGGTTGCCCACACTCCCGTGCCATGCCCCGAAAGCGGAAAGAGATCTCTAACCCCTGCAAACACCAGCACTTCTTCCTGCCAGCCAGGTGGGAGAAGGCCCAAGATGGCGGCGGCCGCCGCTCCCCAGGCATCTGCAGATTCCTCATTATCCTCTACGGGCCCGGCACACAAAAAAAAACCTGCAGGGATCTCAAAAGTCCTCCCCGTACGCCTGCACCCCACTGTCGGGTAGCCCAGCCAAATCCAGGCGCAGGAAGGACCGCGATTCTCCGGCCTAGAAAGCAATAGAGGCCGTATGACTCTGGATGATACTAGCGAATTGACTGCATCTATAAACTCTTTCCCCGCCACAAATCAACCCATTCTGGACCGTACCAAGAAGGAGATGCTAGTCTCTCTCCATAGTTCCCTCCACAGTGACATGATGACTTGTGTGCAGAGCTTTAAAAAAGAACTGGGAGATTAAGGTGAGTGGATCATGTGAAGCAAAAAATGGGAGAATTTTCTACCTCTTATAACTCCCTTGTAGACTCCCATAACAATCAGATTGATGAAGTTTAAGTTTAAGTTAAGATTTGCTTAAAGCAAAGGTTGCTGACTTAGAAGACCGCTCACGCATGAACAACATTAAGCTGCAGGGGTCCCTGAAACTGTTGGTCCTAATCATCAGCGCCAATATGCCACAGACCTTATAACAGCATTCCTGCCATCAGCTATCCCCTCTGACATCATTATTGACAGAATTCACCACCTCCCCAGACCATCCTTTCTGGAAGATAATGTCCCTAGAGATGTCCTGATGGAGGTACATTTTTACAGGACCAATAAAGGACCAATTCATGGGAGCATTCCACAAAAATTCACATAACTCTGACACCTATGCTGCTATCAAAGTTTTTGCGGACTTATCTCAATATACTATGATGAAACGCAAGAATCTTCTACCCATTACAAAAGCCTTGCACAATCATAGTATCATCTACCGCTGGGGATTCTCCACTAAGTTGACCGTCACTCATAAAGGCACTTCCACGGTGATTTAATCCATTGAAGAGGGCTTACAATGGCTGCGTACCTGGGATATTATCCCTGCACAGGAAGACCCCAGACAGGCACCCCAGCCTGCAACCCATACCCAAGAGAAATGGCAGCTGGTTACCCATAGGAAGAAAAATAATCATACTTGACTGCATCAACCTTTGCTCACCTAACTGCAACTCCACCTCATGTTTTTGAGGCTCCCAGGAGTTCCCATCCACGTTTTTATCCCCCAGTACACATGCGCAGAATCTTTGCCTACGAATCCAATTATGGGTGCATTTTTTGTCTTTTTCACCTGTTACACTCCTTTTATCCCCTCCTAATACCCCTCGCTGACTGTTTCTTTTTCCCCAGATTTCCCTTTTAAGGTCCACCTTTGCAGATGACTACCACACTAAAAAGATCCATCTCCACCACCGGTCCTACTATGCTGAGCAGACTCCACATCCAAGTATGCCCTATGTACTCTGGCCATTCTGGTGGCCCAACATACTGAGGTACTGTTTACTCTTCCTCCCCCTCCAGAACTATGGTGTTTAAGTTTGTTTCCTACAACGTAAACTGACTGAATCACCCAGCAAAGCGGTCAGCATTGTGGAAAGACGCTCTTAAGCTGGAAGCTGATGTATTTTCAGTTATCACACTTCCATGCATCGGCCACTCCTCTTTTTGCCCACAAACTGTTCCCACAAGTGTTTTTGGCCTCTGCCCCTACCAAACAAAAAGGTGTGGGGATAGCGGTTAAGAACTCTCTGAAGTCAAGAAATAATAAAAAAAAAAATAATAATAAAAAAAGAAAAAAAAAAAAAGAACTCTGTGGCCTTTACACTACTGAAAAGGCATGAAGACCCGGAATGCCGCTTCATAATCATTATTTGCGAACTAAAGAACAAATTGTTAACAATAGCTAACCTTTATGCCCCCAATACAGGTCAACTCCGCTTTCTTAGGAAACTGATGCGCAAGATCACTTCTCTCCTAAAAAGGCTCCTTGCTGATATGTGGGAACTTTAATGCCATCGCAGACCTAAGTTTGGACACTATGTCTAAAGCTAAGCATACTGTCCCCCTATTGCATTCTGTCTTGCATGGTAACGACGATCTATATGATGTCTGGAGGTGTCAGCATGCCAGTGAGCATGACTATTTTGTTTTACTCCTCCAGACATCATATATATTCTGGTATTGATGCTATAATTGTTGATAAAAACCTATTACAGCAAATATTTTCCTCTTCTATCCACTCAATATCATGGTCAGACCATGCACCTATATCAGTGGTAATACGTGAAGGGGACACCACTCCCCCGACCTACATTTGGAGAGCAAACTCCCGGATCCTTCATGATACTGCTCACGCAACTTCCATTGCTAAACAGCTGGCCGACTTCTTCGAGACCAATACAGCCTCTGTCTCTGATCCATCCACTCTTTGGTGTGCCCACAAGGCCTTTATATGAGGCATATTGATCCAAATTGGATCTTGGGTTAAAAGACAGAGGACACAGAGACTGGATGTCTTGCTCTCGGAAACACGACAACTAGAACTCACTGACAAATCACATCCAGATGTTAAATTAACACATAGACTCTCTGGCCTATGCTTAGAATTACGACTTTTACTGCTAGAACAATATAACAAACTCCTACAATACCTTAAATTAGACTACTAAGCTTCCGGTAATAGGGCAGGTAAGCTCTTAGCCCGCAGAGTTCGGTCTTATAAATCCAAAGCCAAAATCAGCCACCTTATTTACTCTCTGACAAAGCACAAGATTTTGAACCATACCGAAATTGCTAATTCTTTTGCTGAGTACTACCATTCCCTATATAACCTGTCTGAAGATGCACACAAGCTCCAGCCCTCTGACAGCGTTATTTAGCACTTCTTGTCCACTCTTAAGCTCCTTAGCTTATCTGCCTCCCAACTGGAATCCTTAAATGCTCCCATTACGATCTCTGAGATGGCAAGGGTTATTAAGACTTCCAAATGGCAAGGCGCCCGGCCCGGATGGTCTAACAAATGACTATTAGAAAGTGTTTCAAGCCCATCTATGCCCGGCCCTGGCCTTCGTATACTCCTCCGCAATCTCCAACGCATCTTTCCCATCTGAAATGCTTAAAGCCCATATTGTATATCCCTAAACCTGGAAAAGATACCACGACCCCAGACAATTTTAGGCCCATTTCCCTCCTTAATACGGATGTTAAGGTATACGCCAAACTTCTTGCACTTAGACTGCTCCCAATTATCCCCCACCCGATTCACCCAAACCAAACGGGCTTCACACCAGGCAGACAAGCATCAGATGCCACCCACAGAACCATAAACATGATCTATCATTCCAGGAACAGTTGAATGCCTTCTCTGCGGAGAAGGCATGCGATAGAGTCCATTGGGGCTATATGACTCAGACCTTGAGGAAGTTTGGCTTCTCCAGTCCCATTTTTTTTGGCTATATTAGCTTTATATTCCTCTCTGGCAACACAAGTCTATATCTCCAATACTCTTTCAAAAACCCTACCCATAACCAATGGAATAAGACAAGAATGTCCCCTCTCCCCTACTATCTTTAATCTCCTTATTGAACCCTTTGCGTCCCAGGTCTGTGCTGACCCAAACACCCAGGGCTTCCAATTTAATAACAAGTTCCACAAAATCAGTCTCTTTGCAGATGACGTCATCTTATGTCTCACCAACCCATCCCTTTCACTAGCCAATGCTCATTTACTTTTATCTACCTTTAGGAAAATGTCCTACTATGAACCCAACTTTAGCAAGTCGAAAATTTTGGGCTTAAATATCCCTCCCTCTCTTAAAATGTCCCTTCAAACACAGTTCCCTTACTCTTGGACAGACTCTACCCTACCCTACCTAGGAATGAATTTAACATCTGATCCCTCAACTCTCGCCGCAGCCAACTATAAGCCCCCTTATCAAAAAAATTGCTCAGGAGACTCTCCTGGTCAGGACGCTTAGCTTCTTTCAAGATGATCTGTCTCCCCCAAATCTTATATTTATTCCACACACTCCCAATACCCCTAAAGATAATCTATCTGAATACCTTACAAAGCTCTCTTAAACATTACTTGTGGAATTATAAAAGACCCAGATGCTCTCATAAATCTCTAGTGAAACATAGACTAGCGGGTGGGATAGGAGGCATAGATCTTACTGATTACTATTATGCCTCTATACTGACACAGCTCAGACACTGGTTCACACCCATGCCGGATATACTATGGCCACAAATAGAATCCTCCTTCGGTTCCACTAGTGACCTTCAATCCTTCCTCCTTGCTTATCTTTGGAAGCCTCATACTCTACATCACCTACCACCCACCCTTCAGGCATCGCTACTTGCCTGGCGTAGATTTCGTGACACAAATTTCCCCTCAGCAGTCTTGATGAATATCCCTGTTCCGGTTGCAATTTTGGAGTCCTTAATTCCTAACTTGTCTCTGGAATGCTGGGAAAAAGGGGGAGCGCGTCCAATCTCGGATGGCCATATCAAATCGTTTGAAACTCTAGTTCTAAAATTTGGCCTTTCTCATACAGATCAATACTCATAAATATGTATATCTCACCTCCTGGGATCTGCTAGAGTGGACGACGTCTCTCTCCCAAGATTCTACCATGCCACTCCTCCACCCCCCCAAGGGCACCTCCCTTTTTTATAATTTCTTCCAAGACAAACTGAGTTTTGACAAATATCTCCCTTACACTAAATGGGAAACAGACCTGGGAACCATGTTCACCCACTCCCAATGGCAAGTAGCCCTGAGATCTATCTACAAAGCTTCACACTGTATTAACCATTAGTAATTGTCCCAAAAAATTGCCTTACAGTGGTACCTCACCCCTCTTCGTATATCCAAATTCCTACCTTCCTCATCCCCACTTTGTTGGAGGGAATGCAGGGAGGTTGGACATCTATTACATATGTTTTGGACTTGCAAAAGTTTACAAAGTTTTTGGAGGAGTGCCTTTTGCCTATTGTCAGACATCACAGGCATCCTCACCCCACCTGACCCAGGGCTTGCAATTCTAAACCTTGGTATTGATAAATGTTCCCCCCCTGGACAAACCATTGTCACCCACATACTCCTAGCAGCCAGAATGCTTCTGGCCCACAGATGGAAAGAACTCAACGCCCCAAACCTTGGAGAAGTTGTGAAGCTTGTCCGCATTCATTCCAAGCATGAATGTATGATAGCAACTCGGCAAGGACATAGGAAAAGTTTTGATTTTCATTGGCAACTCTGGACAATCAGATTCCCACTTAAATGAACCTGTATTAATGATGGTCAATTAACTTTCTAATGGACCTAGACTTTTTTTTTTAAATGTTATCTCCCCGTTAATTTTGTATTAGTTTATGCTTATATCTTATAAGGCAAGCACTGTTCCTGTTGTCTGCATATACAATGTGTTTATGTAGCTTGTCTAATTGTTCCTGTTTCATGCAATATGCTATGTTACTGTTGTAGTTTTCTGTATTGTTTTCTATGAAAAATAATAAAAACCATTTGAAAAAATAATATATCCTATTACAAGGTGAACTTCCATAAATCGTTGATATTAGACTTAGGGGTCAATACTCATACGAAAAAACACTTGCAACAGCAATTTCCATATACGGGGGTGGATAGCAGCATCCCCTTTCTGGGGATCAAACTATCAGATAATCTTTCGGATATAGTGGACATCAACTTTAAACCCCTTATTGCTGACATACGCCAAAATCTTGCACGCATGGCAAAACTTTAAATGTCGTGGATAGGCAGAATAGCCTCATTCAAGATGATGGAACTCCCAAAAATCCACTATTTGTTCCGCACCATACCTCTCCCTATGAAATCAAAATACTTTCAATAATTGAATGGCCTTATCAAACACTTTGTGTGGCAAGGGAAAAAACAAAGCTGCTCTATAAAGCACCTGATCAAACATAAATCTGCAGGCGGCACAGGCTGGCCAGTTATGGAAGACTACCACACGGCGACACACCTAGCACAATCAAAACTGTGGTTTATTGACAACCCCGAAACTTTATGGGTACACATTGAAAGGTCAGCTGTACACACACCTACCCTTCATCTCTTACTAATTGCTAATGCCTGGAAACCACTTAACATATCTAATCTACCACCTACAACACAAACAACTCTCACAGCCTGGCGAAAACTACTTAGTCAATCCCAAATATGCCCTCACACCAAAGTATTCCTCTAACCACCTTAGAAATACTTATCCCGTACTTGTCACAGCAGAAATGGATTGACCACAGAGTGTTATGGTTAGATGACATCATGGAAACCCATGGGATCAAATTACTGACCACCCTTTCTGAAGAATACAAATTACCTCCCACAGGTTTATACACATACACGCAGAACAAAAACTTTTTGATCTGACACACCCCACCTAACATATGTCTAGCTGCCAATGCATGGGAATTTTATGCCGCCTGCCCTAGGGGAAGGAAAAAAGGGCATATCACTCTTCTATAACCTTAAGCAAAACAAAAATGTTTTAGAAAAAACTCCCCCACTGCTAAAATGGGAAGCAGACCTGGGACAACAATTTTCTTCCCATGAATGGTCACATGCCCTCAGATCCACCCATGAAGCCTCCCATTGCACTAACCATTGGGACCTTTCCCAAAAAGTAGTAGCTATATGGTACAAAACCCCGGTTCAGCTAGAAAAGTTCTTCCCCTCCTACTCTCCACTATGCTGGAGATCCTGCGGACAACCTGCTCTCATCTACCACGTCCTGTGGTCCTGTATCAGCCTCACAAGCTACTGGAACAAAATTTTCCAAGTTCTTGCTGACATCACAGGAATACTAACTCAACCAAACCCAGCTCTTGCCATCCTCCATATAAATATATAGACAATTACCCCACCTCCTACAGAACAATCGTAACCCATGTATTGTTGGCAGCTAAATTAGTGACAGCTAGACACTGGAAAGATAATGATTTCCCAAACCCCTCCAAAGTAACTACACAGGTTAACCTGAACTACCAATATGAAAAACTCCTAGCCGCTAGCAATAACTCCACATCGTTTCACGGTCCAAGTAATCCAATTGTGCCTTATTAACAGCGATGTCAATCTCACAATTACCTACTGAGCTGTTTATCTGTGATGTTGCTGTCCAATTCTCTTACCTTTGTATTCCTGTGCCAATGTTACGCCATTATGGATATTCACATTGTTAATATTGTAATGTTACTTTACTTTTATTTGTTTGAAAATCAATAAAAAAATACATATTAAAAAAATAGAGTTAATTCACATTGTGAAATGAAAAAGATCTTAGCTTATAAAGAAAGGAGAGCCACCATTTTCCATAAACACTGAACAGCTTGGATAGACCAGACCCCAAACGATTTGTTACCAAAGGACAAGGTACACGATTGACATGTGCTGAGTATTGGATATAACATAGCTTGGTGGTAAATTCCCCAAACTCCCATCTCTCTCACTCTTCCCCCTTTCCCCTTTCCCCTTTCCCCCATTTCTTCTTACCTTCTACTCAATGATATTATGCCTTTTAGGAGGCTCCAAGGGGTCTAGGGAACCAGTTGAATAGTAATGCAACATGGAGTAAGGGATGGGAGGACAGGCTGTGGCGTAGCTTGTTCTATCTAATCTCATCTGTGAAAGAGGGGTTCACTCACAGTTTAAACCCAGTTGGGGTCAGGGGCCCTTCAATATATTAGCTGGAAAGCTTCCCTAACTCACTCTTGAAAATGTTAATTGTTTACTACCAATTTATAACCTATTCTGATATCTATGTTGTTTAAAGGCACTGAATGATTCTAAGTTAATTATTATGATCTTTTCTCATGTTATTTGATATGAGTTATGCAATGTAACCATATGTTGACAAATAACTTTCTGTTGTATTATATTTGCTATTATTACCAATAAAAATGTATTGTTAAAAAAAGAAAACTATTCTTAGCTAATCTTAGCATGTGGGTGCTACATTCACCCCCAGCCAAAAATAGGCCATGTCCTTAATGGCCTGGGCAGCTGCCCCTACAAAGACCTTTTACAAAAATATAGGCAGGGTATCCCACAAACATGGAGGGGGTAGTTCCTTGCAGTCCTACAGGAAGAAAAGAAACACATATACATTTGTCACACATCCTCTTTACAGACTAACCGTGAAAGCATCCTCTCCTAAGAGGCGACCCTCCCAAAAAATAACTACAAACTAACATCTGTACTAAAGATATTGTTGTTGCAGACAAATTCTCTGGAACCACCCCCTAAGGGCAAAATCTTGACATGTCGTCTCTCAGAGCCCTGAAAGAAAACAAAAGTAGACATCCTATTTAGACTAACCACCTAAGCAATTTTCAGAAAGATTTGAACTTCAGCAAAATAAGTCAGTATTGAAGAGTCAATTTGAAAGACTGGGTTCCTGCTCTGTTAGTCAAAGTCCACAAACACAAATGAAGAATGTGCAGTGACACCACCTCTGCAGCATCAGGAGTTACGCATCCTCTTTAGCTTTAGTTCAATCTGATGTTATTAAGGAAAGAATTATATTACAGAAAAAAGTAAACATTAAAGCAACAGGCGAGGAAGGCCAACATAGGTTAAACGCTCAGGTATTGTACATTGCAAGTAAGATCTGTTAGTACAACATTATAATACCAGGAAACATTTTGAAAGTGTAGTCAGATGGCAAATTAACATATCATATAACATTGCATCAGTGAGCGGCAAATTAACACATCATATAACATTGCGTCAATGAGAGCTGTAGTGACGTCCCGGAAGCAAATACATTATCACAGGAGAGCAAAGAATAAAGCTAGTAGACGCCTCATGCACTGAGCATCCAATAAGGCATTAATGGTGAGTTTCAAACAAGAAATCATGGCAAAATGGCAACTTGCAGAGAACAATATTTCTAAAAACAAAGGAAACAGCTGGAAAGAGAGTCCAGAGGTAGCAGGAAAGACATAAAGATGAGACAGGAAGAAGTAGGGGAGCGCCCTCCCCCCCCCCCCGCTAGGGCCCCCCAGCACCCAAGGCCCCAGGCCCCCTGATCCAGGACCCAAAGCTATCCAAGGAGTGGAACACATCCCAAGGGGACCATATGGAGGAGAAACGTTCTTCCCTGCCCCCCTACTGGGCCAACAGACTTTCCAGGTCCCTGAGCCCATCCAACTCCAAGGCCCATTCCAGTTTAGAAGGTACAATCTGAGTCTTCCAATGTCTGGGGATCACCGCCCTGGCAGCCGCCAAAAAATACAGAAGGACATCCTTCTTGATTGACTTGAAGGAACCAGGAATCAGGGACAATAGGGCCAATACCGGTGTAGCAGTAACTGTGGTTGTCAGGAGCCTGCAGTACAGAGCAATAATTACGTCCCAGAATTTGCAGATTGAGGGGCAGTCCCACCAAATATGAAGTAGCATACCCCTAGATGACAAGCACCTCCAACAAGTGTCTGACAGGAGCGGGTTAAAACGTTTGGCTGTGGAGGAGCATCTATACCATCTGGTCAGAAGCTTGAACCCCTTCTCTTGCACCTTATTAGCGGGAGAAAGTGTATGGGTCATTGCAAAACATTTACGCCAGTCAAGAGGGGAGAGGTTGCATCCCAACTCTTTGTCCCAGGCAGCAGTGTATGTGGGCAGATCAGGGAGAAGGACCTCAAGGAATAGAGAATACAACTCAGATACAGTTTGCGTAGGGGGTTCCTCCTGGAGATAGAGTACCTCAAAAGCCGAGAGATCCCCCCGGACATCCAAGAGGAAGGGGAGGGTGCGCAGATAAAAGAGAACCTGTTGCCACTGTAACCAACCCGCAAGGTCACCCGAGGGGCAGCTAGTGTCTCAGGCGTGCATCAGGGATGGGTCGGCCCCTAGAAGTTGGGCCACCCACCGATGGTCGGTCTCATTCCAAGGTCCAAACCTAGAGCCTGTGGCCGTCGGGGAAAGGAGGGAGTGCCAAAGAAGGATGTCATGGGTTAGAGAGGCGCCCCAAAGTATTTAGGCGATCCCACACATAAAGCGTCTGGTGAGTTAAGCCACTCGTGGGAGACGTAGGCCTACAGAGGTCCACCGGGGTCCATGGTAGGGCACAAAAGTTGCACTGGGTAAGGTGATGTTCTATTTGAACCCACAGTTTAGTGGAATGATTGTGAAACCAGTCCACTATCCATGTCAGCGTCGCTGCCCGATGGTAGAGGGCGAAGTCAGGAATACTGGTTCCCCCTCTAGACTTAGGAAGGGTAAGCATTGCAAATTTCAGGCGAGGGCAGTATGGGAGCAGTATACGAAGTGTGAGAGAGCTCTGCGGAGCTTGTCAAAAAAAGAGGTCGGTATGTGTATAGAAAGCATGTAAAAAAAAATAAGGAAACGAGGGAGAACGTCCATTTTTAAGACATTAATTCTTCCAAACCAGGGCAGCCATTTTGTGGAATAAGTGGAAAGGTCCGACAAGGAGGGGCGCAAAGTTTTCACCAAAAAGACGCGATGCATCAGAGGGGAGGTTGATACCTAGATAATGCATAGGGGGAGACCCAGTCTTAAAGGGATACAAGACGAAAAGGGAGAGGTGTATGGCGCTGCCTGTAAATTACTTCCTAATTGGTTAAAAAAACTCTACTAAAGTGCGACAGTGCAATTGTGCAGTAAATATGAAATGTATAACTCCTTAAATAGTTGCTATTAATAATGCAGGTGAATGAAATAAAATAATAAATTAATAATAAATAAAACTAGTGATAGTGATTAAGAAATAAATCATTGGGTAGTGATAATTAATGTTTTTAAAGTGCTCTGTGGTCCTAGATAGGACCTAATAATAGTGAAAAAAAGCATAAAAAAATAGCATTTTAAGATATACTGTGAAAAACATTCTCTGTGACACATCTGAAAGAAAATGATTGGACTGCTCATTTTTGGACTATATTTTTATCATATTTATTGAGATATTTTGGATATTAATCTCTAGTCTACTGCTTTTTACATCTAAATTTTATATGTGGTTTCCTGCTGGTTTTATACTTATACCACGTATCTCTTAGATTATTTATAGATTGGTTTATATGTGGTGCTCTGCTGGTTTTATACTGTGCATTTTTTAGATTGTCTTCACCCAGCTATACCTAGGAACAGGATCTGCTGGCTTTATACTGTGCATTTTTTAGACTGCCTTCACCCAGCTATACCTAGAAACAGGATCCATAGGGGATTTCTCACTTATTGTTTATTTTTCATTAATTATAGTGGTATCCATTTATACACCTTAAAGCACCACTCACATTTGCCCTTCACTTCTTAGCACTACACCAAGCCATAGCTTGTCCACTTGAGATTTTTTTCACTATTATTAGGTCCTATCTAGGACCACAGAGCACTTTAAAAACATTAATTATCACTACCCAATTATTTTTTTCTTAATCACTATCACTAGTTTTATTTATTATTAATATATTATTTTATTTCATTCACTTGCATTATTAATAGCAACTATTTAAGGAGTTATACATTTCATATTTACTGCACAATTGCACTGTTGCACTTTAGTAGAGTTTTTTCAACCAATTAGGAAGTAATTTACAGGCAGCGCCATACACCTCTCCCTTTTCGTCTATTTTCACTATACATCCTAGGATTATAGTTACAGAGGTAGGCTGCAGCCAGTTATATTTGGATTCTAGTATATCCTAAGCGCGGATTTTTTATACATTTAAAGGGATACAAGCTTGAGATTCATCCAAGGGTTGCCTGAGGCAAAGAGATATTCAGTATTTCGGACTGAGAGTGGTTCACTTTGAAATTGCTCATCATGCCGAAGTCCCGGAACTATTCCAAGATCGCAGGGTGAGGTGACATAAAGCAATAAATCATCCACAAACAGGGCCAATTTGGAATGCAACGGCCTGATTGTCACCCCACTAATAGTGGGATTATTACGAGTAGAAATGGCCAGGTGTTCCATAGTGAGAACATATAACAGCGGGGATAGGGGACAGCCCTGACGCGTACCATTGTGAATAGTAAATGTAGGGGACAGGGACCCGTTAACCCGAATTCTATCGGATGAGGTCTCATAGAGGGCCATGATCCGAGACAACATATGGGGACCGAGTCCTATTTGTTCCAAAGTCAGACGGAGAAATTGCCAATCAACGCAGTCGAAAGCCTTTTCGCCGTCTACCGTTAAGAAGCATAGAGGAATGTCATGGGCACGGGCATAGTCAGTGAGAAGAAGAGTCTTTAAGGTATTGTCTCTAGCTTCCCGTCCTTATACAAACCCTACCTGGTCCATATGGATAAGCCCTGGTAGTACAGGCTTCAGGCAGGTCGCAAGGATTTTAGCATATATTTTGAGGTCCACTTCAATCAAAGAAATAGGCCAATAATTGGCGCAAAAAGAGGGGTCTTTGCCCAGTTTTGGGATGAGGGAAATGTGGGCCTCCAGTGTTTGAGGGGGAAAAGCGGAGCCCTCTGAGATCGAGTTAAACACCTGGGACAGAAAAGGGGCCAATAGGGAGCCGAAAGTTTTGTAGAATTTAGGGATGAAGCCGTCTGTGCCGGGGCTCTTGCCGGAGGGGGTTGAGACAATAGCAGCCACCACCAAATCCTGAGAGAACGGTAATTCTAACTCCGAAATCATGGCGGGCGTCAGGCAGGTTATGGCGGTCCTCGCGATGTACGAAGCTTTGTCATCTAGTGAAGCAGCAGGAGGGTGGGAAGGCGAGGAGGCAGGGATATTGTAGAGTGATTGATGGAAGTCAGTGAATGATTGGCCAATCTACAACGGGGTCGAGACGAGGCCTCCGGTGGGGTCCCGGACCTAGGTATGAAAGTAGAGGGGGCTTTCAGGTGAAGAGTACAGACCAGTGGTCGGCCACATTTGTCCTGGAATTTATACCGGTGGAGAGCCAGCGTAGAGATCCCTAAGTTGGGAACGGGCCTCAGACAGGTCGGCTATGTCGGTTTCAAAGGGGGTTTTCTTATGAGCAGACTCTAGGGTGCGGAGTCTATGAACTGCTACCATGATAGTAGCAGAACGAGTCTTCTTAAGGCGGGTACCGAGTTGAACGAAGGTGCCTCTCAGAACTGCCCTTAGGGCCTCCCATTGCATGAGGAGCGAAGTAGGGTCATTGACATGGTCCGAGAGAAAGTTAGTGATGTGTTGGAGACCATGGCAATGCAGTCGGGGTCCGCCAGTAATGAGTCGTTGAGGAGCCAAGTCCATTCCCTGAGTGGGGTAGTTAGGGGGGAGGAATGTAAGGAAGATCGGGGAGTGGTCAGACCAAACCGATGTACCAATGTCCCCATTGGGGGACCAGTCCAGGCAGCTGTGGTCAATGAAAAAGTAGTCTATCCTGCTGTATGACTGGTGGACTGAGGAAAAATGGGTATAGTTCCTGGATGTTGGGTTCAAAACCCTCCACACATCAACTAGGTGCATGGCATGTAAGGAACGCTTAAGGGCCCTCAATTTGGGGTAAGAGATAGAGGATCGGGATGAGGAGGTGTCCAGCAGAGGCTCCAAAGTAAGATTAAAATCCCCTCCCAGGATACCCTTCCCCTCTGCGAACCCCGCAAGGAGCTCCAAGTACTGCAAGGCATAGGCAACCTGATTGGCATTCGGTAGGTAAAAATTGGCAACCGTGTACTTTGATCCCCAGAGAGAAAATTTTACAAACACATACCTGCCCTGTGGGTCTGTGACATGATCCATCAGGACGATAGGGAGAGTTTTGTGGAATGCGATGGATGCCCCCTTTGACTTCTGTATCAGGTTAGTACTGTGTATCCACCTGTTAAAGAATCTGTTGGAGCAAGGAGGAACAGAGTTGGAACAAAAATGGGTCTCCTGTAGAAGCAATACATTCACTTGACATTTGTGCATATGATATAGAACCTGACCTCTCTTAGAGGCCCTATTGAGGCCCTGGACATTGTAAGACCCAAGTTTCAACTTGGGGCGAGTACTTACCATGTGGGCCATAGCGAAGCGCATGCACCCCTAAGTAGAGAGGGTAGGGAGGAGAAGAGGACAGACTAGAGGAAGGAGTGAGGAAGAGAAGGTCGGAAACCCAGAAGGGAAAGAGAGGAAGAGAAAACAAAAAAAAAAGAGAGCAGATAAGTAGTAAGGAAAAGTTAGTAACAAACGGTGGGACTCCAAGAGAAGGAGCCCAATAAAACAATGGCGCCTGAGAACAAGACACCGCGTGGTTTTCACGAAACAAGCACAGACTGTGCGTGACCTATCGGTGGTACAGATGAGTAGGTAGGTGAGAACTAAGGGATGAGCCCAGCAACCCAGCAGACTATAGGACAGATATGAGTACACAAACAAAAGGTTCAGAGCTTAAGTGCTTAAGTGCCCTCCACACAGCAATGGAAGAACCCCAATTCTGGGGAACAGTAGGGAAGAGAACATCAGAAGTAGGAGTACCACCAGAACATACAATAACAGATCACATTAGGAGTCATGGGGAACTGCCACTCCAAGCCCCAGATACGATTGCTAGCTAGGGTGACCGGCAGGGTGCCCTGCCCCGCACCACCACAAGGGCGGCGCATGCCCCTCCCCCCGGAACCCTGGCGCAGATAAACCTCACATCAAAGGAAATGGGGCGGTACAATGCCTCCCACCGTATGTAGGGGCACACAAAGTCATCATCAGCAGGGGAAGGTAGGCGGCAGCCGCTAAAAATATTAGATGGTGGTCATGAGCTCGGAGCAGCGGGACCACGACCCCCCAAACCCCAGCTGTCAGATATAGCAGCAAAGGGCAGGAGAAAGTCAGGTCTAATAGAAGCAATGCCGGCAGGCGATGAGAGAAGGCACGTCAGAGCAGAAGGAGTCCAAGAGCATGTAGAGGGCTGCACTGGCATAGTTATACAGCAATCAGTCCTCCGGGGATAGGGGATGCCTAGCTCCCCGTCTGACCGAAGTAGATCTAGAGCGAGGGCACCTCTGCCTCTGTGGGAGGGAACCAGGGGCTTGTGGCGGAAATCGGTCATCAGGGGGATCCAGCCAGTTTGGGATATCCACAGGAGCATGACCCAGGAAAGAGAAAAAGTCAGGCAGCTGATCAGGATCAGAGAGCACAAATTTGTGGGCGTTGTAGGTCACCTTGATGCTGAAAGGGTGTCCCCATGTGTATGTGGCCCCTATTTGGCGTAGCAAGTCCAAGAGAGGGCGGACCCCCCTCTGCATGTGCAGGGTATTCCAGGATAGGTCTGGGTATAGATGTATAGAGGAACCATCAAAGTCCAGGGGCCCCGCTAGCCATGCCTTCCTCATAATGTCCTCCTTCAGGGTGTAATAATGAACCCTACACAGCACATCATGCGGGCGACTCTCTCCGCCACCACCAGGGCCCCCCCACCCTATGCACCCTGTCCAGTTCAATAGGGGTGGATGGTTCTCTGCCCAATACCTGGTTGAGGATGGCAGTCACAGTAGGCCTCAAGTCTGTGCTAGAGATGGCCTCAGGGAGGCCCTGGAGTCGAATGTTGTTCCTGCCACTCCCATGTTCAATGCGGAGTTGGTGCTGTCTCAGGCGGCAGAGGTGTTCCCTGCATGCTGCCTCCGGTGTTATTATGCGAGACTCGTGGTCTCCCTGGGTGGCGGCAATGGCAATCACCACGGCTTCGTTTTTAGAGACCTGCTATCTCAGTGCATCCAGTTCTGTATGTAGGGGCAGTTCCATTTTGGAGGCCCATGAATCGAAGTGAGACCTAAAGGCTGACAAAAGGGCCATTGCCTCTGACTTGAGGGTCCCCCGGCTGCATGGTGGCCATTCCCCATGGTTGAGGCAGAGGAACAGGCCAGTGTGGGGGTTAAGAGCACAGTCTCAGGAGAGGAGGCTTGCCCACTGCGTCCCAAGTCCTCGCCTGACTGAGGAGTAAGTGTATTTGGGGGAGGAGGCTTGCCTTTACCTGACATGCGGCCGGGAACCATCTTGTTCGGCCTAGGAGAGTGGGGTTCCGGGGTGCTGTGTGGAGCAGGTAGCATTGTATAGAGCTCTGCTGCAGGTCTGCAGAGTCGGCGGGGTGTGAGCTCTGCCGTGGGTTGCAGGTGTAGCTAGCTGGGAAAGGAGTCTGCTGGTGCCAGACGACCACGGAGCTCAGAACTGCATGTCCTCCTCGGTGCATCGTCAGCCACGCCTCCCCTCCTCTTTAGCTTTAGAGTGGAAGGTAATTACTTGCTTGCAGGAGTCTCTGTTGATGAGTCATTACCTGCCCCTAAGGCAACAGCTTAAACAGCATCTTCTGGGTATTAACGAGGGTCACCCTGCACTGGGTAACAATTCAGTCCTTGTATGAAAAACAACTTTACAAAGGTTTCTTCTCCTTTGGGTACATTTCTTCTTGTGGCCAGCCATTGCATTAGCCTACAGCAATGACCCACCAGAAATCACTTCAGCATGACATGTTCTAGGCATGAGCCAAAGTACTCTTCCTCTGTCCCACAGAACGACAGCAATCCTGTCTGTGGAATGACTAAAGGAGACCTTGAGGGCAAGTCAGATTACTAATGACTCTGGGATCAGGAGAGTAACTCCAGGGAGTATATCAAGCTAGGTAAAACTGTGGAGTGGGACTAGAAGGAAGAGACTATTTGAGGGAAAATGGCTGCTAAAATGCTGCATATGCATTCACATGTCCTGCTGCAGGCCGTCCACTAAATGTGGTTGACAATACACTGTCAAGCGACTCGGGAATGTATGTCAATGTGATGTGACTGTTTTGTGCCGGTTTCCAAGTACCACCAGTAAAGTGCAGCAGCCTTATTTATTTGTGGACATTCCTTCTTTGGGAATATAAAGGTCAACAGCCTGGAATGTTGTGTGGAGGCCTCTGGCATGAAGTGGGGCACAAGATGGTGGTGGTGGAGGGTTTCAGCAGGAGAGGACAATATTCCAGCAGTACAGGAGTGGGGGTATGGACTTGTGCTCTTGGCGACTTTTAATTTTTGCTACACAGTGGGGTGAATACTGTATATACAATTACAACAAGAACATTACCATGCATTTTTTTTTTTTTTTTTTTGTTAGTAAGAAAGTAATATGAATGTCATAATATGCCTTAGTTCCTGCACACATTAAAGAAAAAAAAAATTTCATTAGGATTTAAAATGAGACACTTCGGAAATAGAAAGTTCAGCACCTGATAGAAAACAGCTTGGGAATATAAAGCATTTATAAGCAGAGGATGCATACACGCATTTCTACAGGCTTTATCTCAGAACGTGACGCTATCACAATTGCATCGCATTTGAGGCTACTTGAAAAACAGGAACAGAAACATGCAAGATGGTTCATTACTTTATAAAAGGAGCTCATTTGTTTGATGCTGTCTTGTTTCTTAAAGCTTTTACTGTAATTCTGATTACAACTCAAAGTCTGACATCCTGCCCTGCCAAAAAAATAGGATGTGATCTTAAGGTGATAGATCCTGGATCACCAATGGGCTACACACAAGAAGGAGACTTTAGCATAGGTGGAATATTGCAAGTATTAATAGCAAATGACAAAGTTGAAGCAGATTTTTCTGAACGTCCTACTTCAGATGCATGTGTGATGTAAGCATGAAAAATAACACAATTTGTATTTTCTATATACTCTAAACCTAATCTACCTGACCAACATAGAAGAGATCAAAGACCACCAGAGTGCAGCACACTTTTTATTTTTCTTTCTCTAATTTTTAGGAACTAATTAGCAAGGCCCCAATAAAAAGTATGTATGTCAGTGAGAAACTTGGCATTCACTTTCATTCAAAGTTTTTTCTTGATCAGAGAATAAATGGTCACCCCCACAAGTCTGATGCAGGATTATGTAGGGCAGTGTACAGAGGTCAGTAGGATTTTAGAATAGCATGAATGGTGTGGCGCTAAATCCTAAAATATTAACTCCGTGATATTCAATAATGAAACACCAAAAAGTGCTTGAATACCTATATGGACTCGCAACCAGTATCATAAGAAATTGCCATACACGTGTGAATATGTGAAATGCTGATTAAAAACATAACATATAATATATAGTATAGATTTTGTATGCAGCAATATGACTCAATATAACGAGGTAATCAGTTCTTATCAGCTGTATTGATCAGTGCATACAAAATCCAGTGCTGTGCAGACCACACGAAGGTGAAAAAAGTTCTTTATGAAGTGGTTTGGATGCACTGCCCAATAGGGCTGATATGAACAGATTACCATGTTATACTGAGTCATATTGCTAGATACAATATCAATATAATATATTATGTTATGTTTTTAGTTACATAGTTACACAGTTACATAGTAGGTGAGGTTGAATAAAGACAATAGTCCATCCAGTTCAA
Source organism: Pelophylax lessonae (assembly GCF_965119305.1). Classification (NCBI taxonomy): domain Eukaryota; kingdom Metazoa; phylum Chordata; class Amphibia; order Anura; family Ranidae; genus Pelophylax; species Pelophylax lessonae. The sequence continues at coordinate 46,558,757 of NC_138780.1, read as the reverse complement.
CCTGTGTAGGTGTGTGTGGTCGTAATTATCTCTCATACCCCTGAATGTTCTGATCCTTGAGATGAACGTCTAAGAGTCTTAGTAGAGTTAGTAGTTCACATATTCACATGTGTATGGCAATTTCTTATGATACTGATTGCGGGGGTCAGCCGGGCAGAGGATGGGTCAGCAGGGCAAAGAGCGGGGGTCAGCAGTGCAGAGGATGGGCCAGCAGGGCAAAGGGCGGTGCTCAGCAGGGCAGAGGACGGGGGTCAGCAGGGCAGAGGATGGGTCAGCAGGGCAAATGGCGGTGCTCAGCAGGGCAGAGGATGGGGGGTCAGTGTTCAGAGGTAGGTAGTAACAGAGCCCTTGGTCAGTGGAATGTAAGCAGAAGTCAGATGTACATAAGGCACACTGCAACAGTCAGAGGTGTGTAACAAGCAGCTGCCTGTTTGTATCTACAGCCCTGGCCATTAACTGTTTCCTCCTTACAATAAGCTGCCACTTTAATACAAAATAAATGTTGATATATGGAAGGTTCACACATCTGCATTGTAGGCAGCAGCCTCAGTGCTGCACTTAGGATCCGTCATTACAGCCTGCTGCCTCCTTGCTGCCTTTTTACTCATATCCGTCCTTCAGGTATCTGTATTGCAGCATGAGTCCTACGAGGCTGCCTGAAACACAGACACAGCTTATAGTTTTACTGCTGGCTGGGCAGGGACTCCCATGGCTCACAAATTGGTTTTCTCACTCTTATCCAGCCTTGCCACTTAGTCAGTACTTCCCGCAGATCAGCTTTACATATTGTACTGTTTATTGCCACTCTGATCTAATAGATGGCAGGTGTGGTTGGGAGCCAGCAGCATGTTGGGATCAGGATCTACCTGTCAGATGGCTGCGATCGACAGGTAAATCGGGATTGACAGGTTGCTAACCCCCCCACTTTAAACAAATGATTGATTGATTCAAATTTGCATCTGTCTACTGTACAAAAATATTTTCTAATGGGTCACTTCACCTTTATATCCCTTTTTGGTTAAGTTGATATTTCAATTTTTTGTTCTGTTATGCTTCCACAATGCAATATAAAATGCTGTGCATTTATATCTTTGCAACACTTGGTCAAAAGGTCTGTAAAGTAAACTTTTTATGATATTGGTATTCAATTGCTAACTTCCTTTGAAAAATATTACCATAAAAATGCTAGTGACTTGGCAGCCATCCTAATACACTAGTTTCAATGCTTTCTAAATGCATGTAGGCCAGTCAGCTGTAGCTTCCATGTTTCTCCCAAAGATGAACAAGTAGACATACTTTCTTTTACTTTTGTCTCATTATGTCCAAAATGCTGCCTGACACTGTGAAAGCCAGAGCAGATAAAGCTGAGTTCCAGACAGGCATAAAAGACTCAGTTGCAGGGCTATATTCATTCATTTATTAATTCAAGTCTAACGTCTATGGAAGATCTTAAGGGTTTTGTACTGTGGCAGTTTTTGGGGAAGCAATGCACTGCAATTAATATTTGCAATTGCTAAACACCTAGTTGTCTTTCTAATTGACAGAAATGACTATTATGTTACTCTTTGTCAGTGTCCACTCACTAGTAAGCAGATATAGGAGAAGTCCCTTATAGTGCAGTTCAAGCAGTGTTTTCTACAACTAGCACATCTCTCCCATGTAAGGAGAAAGTATCTCCAATGGTTAAGAGAGGTTGGATTTATCCTTAATTTTATGGATAGTGTAGGACCCACTGACAATGGGGTACTTACATAGTTACATAGTTAAATAGTTAGTGAGGTTGAAAAAAGACACCAAAAAAGTGCATGAGGAAGGCAGCGCATGAATCACACCGGGATGCAATGGATAAGGAAGTCAGTCCAGTATAGAAAGGGTTAACAGTTTATTGGTATTGATAACCGAAAAACAAAGTACATAAAATGCTTACATCCCCCTGGGCTGGAGTGGACAAGGGCACCTGGCAGCAAGCAACACGAGTGCGAGGAGGTCAGTCTCCCAGGACTGCTGAGCTGTGTGTGGACAGAGCCGGAAACCAGCCGACATAAGGATGAAAGGACTCTGCTGTAGTTCCGTAGCGGTGACATCAGCCAGACAGGCGCCACTTGCGGGCAAGTACCAGGAACCAGGGTGGACCACAAGCTATATGGTTGCCATGACAACCATATAGCTTGTGGTCCACCTGACTTCTTTATCCATTGCATCCCGGTGTGATTCATGCGCTGCCTTCCTCATGTACTTTTGTCCATATCAGCACCCTTCCTATGCTCGTTGGCTAGCAGCAGAAAAAATGCTGGAGAGCCTCACAGGCTTATTTCTATCCCTCCACCCTAAAGGCACCCCAGGAGCGCCAGATTTGTGATTATTGAAAAAAGACATCAGTCCATCCAGTTCAACCTATGATGTGTGTGTGTGTTTGCTGTTAACCGTACATTGTATACCCCTGTATGTTGTGGTCTTTAAGGTGCCCATCGAATAGTTTTTTGAAACCATCAATGCTCCCTGCTGATACCACTGTTTGCAGAAGAGAATTCCACATCCTTACTGCTCTCACAGTGAAGAACCCCCTGCGTATTTTAAGATGTACTTTGATGTAGTGGTGGGCTTGAGCATGACATGGCCATATGGTGGGACTAAATCCCCATTTTTACTCATTTTGATTAGGTCTTAGTTACCTTGTTATATTTGATAGTTATTTATTTTGCATGTGTGCGCTATCCTCTGTAGTTATATATGTATAATGATTTTTATAGCAGCACCAGCTTTAGAAATGCATGTTCAGAGTGTGCCCCCCCCCCCCCCAATGTTTTGTATGTTACTCTTTTAGAAAGGGTAAACTTCCTTGGTGTTTGTAGGGGAAATGAATTGTGTAGAAGATAATTGAATGAGCGCTGTGTTCAGAATGAACTTTGAGCTCATCCCTACTAGTTATACAAGTTAAGACCCAACTTTGGATATATAACAGTTCGTCTGAATGCCAAACTTTTTACTCAGTCAGCAGGAGCTGAGCATCATGTACACTGTATAGTAGCAGTAGAAATACTGCTACTTTATCTGAGATTTACCTTCATGTCAATATTTACTAGGGTAGCAGCGGGTGCTAGAATCCTCTACATCTTTAGTAACCACAGATGTCACCTGGATTCGTTAGAGAATTTGCCCCGTTCACCTTAGCAACATAACTCCTCATGTTGAGGGCATGTGGTATGATATGGATCAGAGGGAGACGCACAACCTCCCCCCCCCCCCCCCCACCTTCCTGGCCTGCCAGACTGCATGCTTGAATAAGAGCATAGTATACATTTTTTGGGGGGACCCCATATTTTTCTTGTTTTTTTTGCTTGCATGTTTTCAGATGTTTTTTGAAAGACTCCTTTTGAATAAGCATGAATTGAAAACTGCAGGTTAATGCACCCACAGACAGCATTCAAAGCTTTTTTCAGTGTGCATCAATATAGTGTAATGTGGGAAGTGGGAGCACACCTGCTAAATGGCTACTTCACAACTCTTTTGAACCATCTAGCTTCTCTGTCAAAAACGATGTCACATCGGACAACTTTTTTTAAACAGAGGTAAATATCTGTGACACCACTGACTACCAATTTAAAAGCCAACTTCCCCCACCACATTAAATACAGCCCACTCATTACATACTTTCAATACTGAAGCAGTGATGTTAGCTTTAATGTTCTGCCTGGCTCAGCACAGCCTACAAAAAGAACTCTAACCTCTGGCTAGCAACTCTTTACACTGCTCATGTGGGCCATGGCCCCATTTATTACTATGAGATGGCCATACTAAAGGTAGGTTCTAACAGTCCTGAGGCGTACAGACTTTTTATAGGAATGAATGAGGCTGCATCAATGTTATTATGGTCTACATCAGTGGGCAATGTTAAATCCCCTTTTATGTTGCTGGTTACTGCACTTTCTGCCCTTAAATCAGTGCTTGGTGAAGAGGGGCTGCTTCCATTGCTGTTTGGAGGCAAAAGAAAACCTATCAATAAAGTCAATAGGGCAGGAACAATTGCAAAGCAGTTTATTGATCATATGTAATGGCAACATTTCAGAAAATTTAAGGGGAATTCATCTGGAAATAGTGAGTTCTCTTAGTGGCTTTGAAATGTTGGTGTCATATGTAATTAAAACAATGCCTTGGCTCTGCCTGCATCTGGCTATGCTGGCTTTGTTGATGACAAACTTCTTTAATTGGACTGACATACGATGACAATAGTTTTGTCACTACAGCACCAGTTGGATGGTCGATCATATAGCTGTATGGAGTGCACCTACAGTAAGTCCCTACTTTGAAGTAGAGAAGGACAATCCCATTTATGGCATTTAGTGGTTATTTAGTTGAATTAGGAGCTGTGAAACAGATGCAGGTATCTACACCACTGGTTGTTATGTGAATGCTTTAGTGCTTGGTGCCCCTTGAGCACATGGATTGCTGAGGGGGCACTCAGAGAAGAGGAGTGGAGAGTGCCAGCGGGGGACTGAAAAAGAGAAGGTAAGGGACAGCTCTGTACAATATTCCAATATCCCTGCTCAGGGCAGGTAAGTATAACATATTTTATTTTATGAAAAAGAAATGGAGACTTTGAAGTGTGACTAAACCCAGGACCCTGCATTCTCTATACAGTATCTGGGCTCCCACAGTACACAGAATATGTAAATGCAATTATTTTGGTAAATATAAACTGCTAAATACCTTTTCTCATCAGCAGTATATAGCAGTCTTATGATTTCTATCAGCGTTTGGTTAAAGCCTGTAAAAGGAGTTTTCATTCTCCTCTGACTGTTTCTCCTTAGAAACCAGAAAGCAAGCTACTCACTAGGGGGGAAACCTCTGGGTGAATCTAAGATGGAAAAGGATCTGGGGGTCCTAGTGGACAACAGGCTTGGCAGTGGCATGCAATGCCAAGCTGCTTCAAGCAAAGTCAACAGAATACTGGGATGTATAAAAAAGGGGATTCTTTCCAGAAATAAAGAGATTATTCTCCCGCTCTACAAGACTCTGGTCCGGCCACATCTGGAGCATGCTGTCCAGTTTTGGGCACCGGTCCTCAGGAAGGATGTGCTGGAACTGGAGAGAGTCCAGAGAAGGGCAACAAAAATAATTAGGGTAATGGAGGGCATCGGCTATGAGGAAAGACTACAAGCACTGAACCTATTCTCTCTGTAGAAGAGACCCCTGAGGGGGGATATGATATCAATGTACAAATACTGTACTGGCGACCCTAGCATAAGGAACAAACTTTTTAGAGAAAGGGAATACAATAAGACACATGGCCACTCACTAAAACTAGAGGAAAAACGGTTTAACCTTAAAATACGTAGGGGTTCTTCACTGTCGGAGCAGTAAGGATGTGGAATTCACTTCCACATGCAGTTGTATCAGCAGGGAGCATCGATAGTTTCAAAAAACGATTAGATGGGCACCTTAAAGACCACAACATACAGGGGTATACAATGTACGGTTAACAGCAAACACACACATACATCATAGGTTGAACTGGATGGACTGATGTCTTTTTTCAGCCTCTAAAACTATGTAACTATGTAACTATATGACTGTTCTACAGTATAAGGCTGCATAACTCCTGACCCTCTGTCTGGACAGTGCTGATTGCTGATTGGCCATGTGCCGATCATATGCACCCCCCCCCCCCCAAAAAAAAAAAAAAAACTCTCCAGCAATACACATCAAACTGAGCATGTGCAGAGTGCACTATCAGGAGATGGATTGGGAACTGTGGAAGAAGGGGATGATCAGAAAAGACAGGATCTTCTTGTGTAGGTTTAACCCCCTAGGTTCCACAGCGAGTGTACTTTAACAAGCATGCTTTACTGCATACAGTATGCAGGCTCATTTTACAGTTGTGGATTTAGTAACACTTTCATATCACTTTAAGAATAAAAGCTGTGTGAGAGAATTAGTAAACTACTGGCTGATAGGGATGATCGAACTTTTGAAAAGTTCGGTTCGACCAGAACACCCGAATTTCCCAAAAGTTCGGTTCGGATTCCAGAACCCAATTGAAATCAATTGGACCCGAACTTCGGGAATCAAAAAACACAATTTTGAAGCCCTAAAACCTAATAAATGCCCCTAAAAGTGCATAGGGTTCTGGGTCATGCCCCAGGGACTATGAATCAGGCAAAAAAAAAGTTCTTAAAAATTGTCGTTTTTGATAGAGAGCCAATTATTGAAAAAAAATATTGAAAAAAAAAATGAGATTTCTTTGGATTTAGTATCTTGGGGGGGGGGGGTGTCTAAAAAGTGTACCTGTGAAGTTTCAGCTCTGTAGCATGTCCAGAACCAGAAAAAAAAACTGATTATTTTTCAGTAGCGCAGGTATGGTGTTACCCTCCTTTCATAAAGTGCAAATAAATAAAGTGCATAAATTGCATAAATAATCCAAAACATCCAACTAAGCAAGAACAGAGTCCTTCAAAAGTCTTTGTTTATGTAATGCCAGAGCAATACACAGTGCCTTTAATGCAGGGTCATTGGTGTCAGTTATAGGAACCGCCGTACAATGTCACCACCGCCAGCTCTGGCACTACATAAACAAAGACTTTTGAAGGACTCTGTTCTTGCTTAGTTGGATGTTTTGGATTATTTATGCAATTTATGCACTTTATTTATTTGCACTTTATGAAAGGAGGGTAACACCATCCCTGCACTACTGAAATTCTAAGAAAGATAATCTGTTTTTTTTGTGATTAATTTTAATTTATGTATAGTTGTCACTGAGGCTTTATCAGAGTCAGGTCACCCTAAACTACGGTCACCCTGACATGGCAGAGTCAGGTCACCCTAAACTACGGTCACCCTGACATGGCAGAGTGGGGTCTCCCTGGCATGGCAGAGCCAGGTCACCCTAAACTACGGTCACCCTGACATGGCAGAGTGGGGTCACCCTGGCATGGCAGAGTCAGGTCACCCTAAACTACGTTCACCCTGACATGGCAGAGTGGGGTCACCCTGGCATGGCAGAGCTAGGTCACCCTAAACTCCGGTCACCCTGACATGACAGAGTGGGGTCACCCTGGCATGGCAGAGTCAGGTCACCCTAAACTACGGTCACCCTGACATGGCAGAGTGGGGTCACCCTGGCATGGCAGAGCCAGGTCACCCTAAAATCCGGTCACCCTGACATGGCAGAGTGGGGTCACCCTGGCATGGCAGAGCCAGGTCACCATAAACTCCGGTCACCCTGACATGGCAGAGTGGGGTCACCATGTGCTTCCTGTAAGGGGTGTGGTATTTTGCACAATAGCTGACTAGCAAGCACGTATACCTGCTGTAGATATATCAGCAGTGCAACGTGCTCACTAGACGGAACCCTGACACTTAAAAGTATCCCTACAAAAACTAGATTATTGAATCTAACTATAGTGGTATATAGTACCCTAACTACACTGCATATCCCTTTCCTCACACTAAAAGAACAGCTCCATACAGCAGAAGATAATGGCAAAATGACACTGGAGCTTTACAAGCAATGCAGCAAACGTTGTAACAAAGCAGGAGAAACACAAATGCTTCCACTCTCTTCAAAAGCCTCTGTATTACAGTGCTAGAGGTTAGGCGGGGCTATGTTATATACTGGGGGGCGTATTCACTCCTGATTGGCCTATGGACCCCGTAGTCACTCCAATCACGTTCCTAGCAGACTCCTGCCCCCTCATTGGCTTTTACTGACGTTTCTGGGCCAATCACAGGCTTTTAAAGCCCACTTCCTGTCCCATTGCATTTCGGGCGGTTCTGGTGACCGATTTCCGATCTTTTACCGCAAACAGTTCAGAATTTGGCCGAATTTCGAACACCCAATGTTCGGGTCAAACCGATGGTCGACCCGAACTGTTCAATCATCCCTACTGGCTGGTCCTCAGCTATTTGTTTTGTGACCTGACTACCCGATTCTCTTATTGATACCTCTTGCTAACTAAACTTGCCTATGAACTTGCATCTGCTCTGCCTACCTGTTGCTGACCTGTCTAAAGCTTGTTCCCATCTACTACTTGCTTCAGTGTGACCTCTGTAAACCAAGATTATGGCCCTGCTTGTTGACCTGCCAACTGTCATTTTTTGCTTAATCCTGAATCTGTTCTAACATAATCTCAACTTTTACCGTGCACCTGTAATGCTTCCAGCTGCTGACTTTAGCTTTACCAGGTTTAACTTCAAGTTCATTTGAGGTGTTCTGATCCTGATTGTTCTGATGCTCTGTGGGGCACTCCATGAATAAGTCTTCCATTTAGGCCTAGATCACCATTCGGAGACTTTTGACTCCCATTCCACTCTATGCCCTCATGCTCTCTGTCAACACTCCAGGGTCTTCTGGACTATTGATGGAAGCAAAGTTCCCTTGTCACTTTAGTCTCCAAACAGGTACATGAAGCATGTGCTCCAGTGCATCTAACTGTCTCCTATAAAAATGGTATTTGAAACTAAAACCTATGATTACATACAAACGCATTTTAGGAAATGGAATTAACTATTCAAAGTATAATTCCACTAAAAGTGATATTTCAGGTGTAGGAAGATTCTGGCAGGTTAAAAAATCCAGGTGCTTGAATGGGGTTTCCTGGTAATAGCCAAAAAGGATGGGAAAAGCTTGGACTTCAGGTATATAATATATAGACTTTTACAAGCATGTTTATGAAGATATTTTTAGAAGCTGACAGATAATTGATCTTCCATATTAGACAAACAATGCTATTTCAGTTTTGGATAAAGTGACTCAAAACACGTGTTTAACATGGAAGTTCTTGTTTTTTAAAAAAATAACTAAAATTACACCTTTTACAGGGTTTCATATCAGTACCTAAAACATGTGCTGGCATTTGTTTACGCCATCGAGGAAATAAACAACAGCACTGAGATCCTTCCCAACATTACTTTAGGATTTCAGATCTATGATGTTTGTAGCAGTGAAAACTTGGCAATAAAGAGTGTTCTAAATATAATTTCCGAGACCAGGGAACCAGCTCCAAACTACATCTGCCAGAAGAGTCCTAAGACAGTTGCTATAGTTGGACATTCTTTATCCTCTGTCACGTATTCTATAGCAGGTTTAGCTCAACTCTTTGGTTACCCCCAGGTAAAAATACAGATTTTTTATGATTAGTGATATTTGGGTTTATTTAGTAATGACAAATAAGCTGTTCACTTTACAAGTGAGGTTTCCCCAGAGCTTAGTGAATGCAGTGAAATTTCAATTTGAAAGAAAATAAACTTGAACACATGTATGGAAAATATAAAAAAACATCATCTTTGCTTGCTCACTCATTTTATGGAAAATTCCCCTGCAATGTGAAACTTCTTTTGCAAAATGAACATCCTATTTGACTTTAGTGAATCAATCTCACTGAGTAATGCAAAATTTAGGTGATTTTAGCAATATTTTTCCAGTAATTGGAGTCAATGGGAAAGGCAAAACTAAGATTATTGTTAATGGTTTTAACTGCTTCCCACCTGCAAAATCTCTGTAAATTGAGCCTATAGACTATGAGTCTATAGACACCTGTACCTATGAGTCTATAGATACCTGTACTCACAGTAAAAGCAGCAACAGCAGCACTTATTGGGGTGTCATCTCACAGGTAGGGTTGAGCGACTCCCGGACTGTATTGTTTGTGTTCGTACCGGACTTTTGGGTATTTTTTACTGCTGCTGAGGGAGAGATAGGAGTTTACTATAGGGCGAGGCTGGAGAGATTGCTTGTAGGAAAAGCATACGAGGAACAATCTGCTTTATCATACAGCGATCTACATTGATTTGATTTTATGGGGTGCAGTGCACAATGTTTTTGCCCGGAGGGAGAGATAGGAGTTTACTGTAGGGCCAGGCTGGAGAGATTGCTTGTAGGGAAAGCCTAGATAGGAACAATCTGCTTTAATCAAACAGCGATCTACATTGATTGTATTGTGTGGGGGTGCAGTGAATGATCTTTATGCCCTGACCTGAGCCAAGTAAGGAGGAGAAGCGAGAAACAAAAAAAATGTTATCAGTCTGTTAGGCGTGCGGTGCTGCACATTTCATGCAACCTCAGTGCCAGTGGCGTCGGCAGGGGGGGGGCTGACAGGGGCTATAGCCCCGAGTTGGCCCCCAAAAAGCCCCGAGTCTCATATTCCTTTTTAAAATGATTAGCCCCGAATCACTCCCAAGGCGTGGGGTTGGTCGGGGCTAAATACTCAGCATAATGTCCATCCAGTGATTGGTGGGGCAGCTGCAAAAGGCTGGAGCTGTCAAAACGAAGAATTGATGTCGGGGTGGGCGGGGCCGAAACGTGGGGCTCCGCCCCCTTGTTCAGTTTCCCTTTTGCAGGCAGCCTGAGAGCCAGAGACTCAAAAGAGCTCCACCAGGGCACCGCCTCCTTGACCCCGCCCCCCTGAAGAGACAAGATAGAGCTGTGTAATGTTAGAAAAGCATACACACTCCTGCTGCGAGTTGCTTTGTGTCCTGTGACAGGGAGGTCGGCTGCACCAGTCACAGGGCTGAGTGTCTCTGTCTTCCATACACTGCACAGCCCCCTCCAGAAATGCTCTGCCTCCTCCCGCCCCTCTCTCAATGTGCCCGCCCACACAGGAAGCCTGTGTCTCTGAGGTCTGTGAAGAGGATTGTGTGGGCGGGAAAGTTTGAACTGACAGTCACATCCTAAGCCTGAAGCCTGCATTGCCTTTTCAAGTAAGTGAACTGTCACCACTCACCAGCCTCTCCTCCTCCCCCCTTCCTGCTCTCTCCCAAATTCCTCTTCCTTCCCCTATTTCCTTATCTGAAGCTAAGGAGTTCTATTTCAGCATTGTGTGCAGTGATCTGCCCCTATGTAGTGTGATTTGGCTGCAGTGCTGATGTCCCCACAGTCTTCCTGCATGTTTCCCCCAGTCCCATAGACTTCTATTAGGCTGTACATTTAACTGCTTGCTTACCAGCCACGCAGTTTTAGGGCTCTTTCACACGGTCCGCCTCCGTAAAGGCGGATCCGTATTGCTCAGCAGGGATCGATCCGCGATCCCCGCTGAGCCGGCGGATGACAGCTCCGGGAGGTGCCTCAGCCCCCGCTGCCCTCTATGGGGGATCGGATGAGAGCGGACCGCCTGTCCGCTCTCATCTGATCCGATTACTGAACGGATGTAAAAATAGGGTTTCCATCCGTCCAGATTTCACGCACAGGATCGGATACGGATGGCAGCGGGTGTCAGTGGAGGTGTCTCCGCTGACATCCGCTGCCCCATAGAGCTGCATGGAGGATCCGATCAGATCCGCCTAAAAAACTGACAGGCGGATCTGATCGGATCGCCCGTGTGAAAGAGCCCTTACTCTATTACACAAAACGGCGTACCTGTATGTCGTTTCGTGTAATAGACAGCAGGGACATGTGCCAATTGGCCAGAGGGGAAGCCAATCAGCAGGTACTTCGGACGCAATGTGCCAGAAACCCACAATCGCTCCCCATGGAGACAGAACTGCGGGCTGCCTATGTAAACAAGGCAGTACGCCATTCTGTCAGTAATGAACACAAGGATCCTGTGTTCCTGCTATTTAGGAACACAGGTTTCTGTGTTCATCTAGTGAGTCCATCCCCCACACAGTTAGAAAGCACTCCCTGGGGACACACTTAACCCTTTAATTGCCCCTGGTGTTAACCCCTTCCCTGCCAGTGTCATTATTACAGTAACAGTGGATATTTTTAGCACTGATTACTGTAGTAATGTCACTGGTCCCCCCAAAAGTGTCAAAAATGTCAGTTAGGGGTCCCATCTGTCCGCCGCAATGTCGTAGTCCCGCAAAAAAACGCAGATCACCGCCATTACTAGTAAAAATAAATAAATAAAAATGACAAATCTATCCCCTAGTTTGTAGATGCGATAACTGTTGCACAAACCAATCAATATACACTTATTGGGATTGTTTTTAACAAAAATATGTAGCAGAATACATATTGGCCTAAAATTATGAAAAAATTCAATTTTTTTATTTTTTTTTATTGGGAATGTTTTACAGCAGAAAGTAAAAATATTGTTTTTTTTTCAGAATGGTCGTTCTTTTTTGTGTTTATAACGCAAAAAAAAAAAAAAAAATTCATCAGATGTGATCAAATACCACCAAAAGAAAGCTCTATTTGTGGGGACAGAAAGGACATCAATTTTATTTGGGTACAGCGCCGCACAACCACGCAATTGTCAGGTAAAGTAGCGCAGTGCCATATCGCAAAAAATTACCTGGTCCTCAAGGGGGTAAAACTGTCCTTAAGTCGTTAAAATGAAGAAAAAGAGCTTTGATGCACTTTATAAAAAGAACAGCAGGAAAAACGCACAACCTAAAATAAATCTATGGGACTGCAGCTAAGGAAAACTGTGAGTACAGCAGCACTGCAGCCAAACTACAGCGCACCATGTGAACCCAAAGGATTGTATGCATTTGCAGCAGGCACTGCCACTCTACTGAAAAGATCCATGCTCAGGTCACTTTTCAGAGGCATTTGACAGGCAGTAAGGAGGGGATATCACTTTTCCTCACTGCCTGGTTTAACCTCCAAAATGTTAACCTCCCCAGGCAATGACGTGGTTCACTTCCAACTGCACCTTATTTCCATAATTTTCTGTAGGTATTAGATGTGCTCTTTATTTTATGCACATATAATACATAAAGAGAGTTCTGGATATTTTAAGGTGGAGTTCAAAGTGAAATTCTACACCTAAGTGGAGCATATAACAGAAGATTTGGGGATTTTGTTAGAGGGGTTGTAAAGGTTTGAATTGTTTTTAATAAAAATAACAAACATGTTATACTTACCTGCCCCTGTAATAGTTTTGCACACAACAGCCCAGCTCCACCGGTGCTCCTTCATTGGGTGCCACCATGAAGAGCCGCTTTTCGTGGGGGTACACCGTGCAGGCGCGCTCCCAAGTCCCACTGCTGCATCCATTGACAAGGACAGTTGGACTCGGCCCTGCCCCCCACTCCCATGTCACTGGATTTGATTGACAGCAGCGGGAGCCAATGGTTTCCACTGCTATCAATCTATCCAATGAGGACAGAGACAGCGGCTGGAGCCGCTGGGCTCGTGCACATCACTGTCCATAAATTTCACTTTGGTAGGCTGGCAACACTGGCCTTCAGTAATACTGAAGCACTGCACGTGACTGTCCTCTAACTTTTTTCCCAGTGGGGCCAGCTGGCTAGGTCAGCAATAGTGCTGGCAGAGGGGAAGTGATACCCCCCCTCTATCATTTCCTCCCAGCATCCTATGTAGCTCCGCAGGAGGGAAGAGACCCAGAGGTCGAGGCTGCAGCAGGCTAATTAGCACCTAATCAGTAAGGTAAGATCCTCTCTATTATTTGTTTGCTTTATAATGTCTGGAATGGGTCACTGTCACTGTACAATGGGCCTCCGGGTTGTATTTGCCCCCTGGGCCAAAAGTTGCCAGTCCTACCCTGCTCTCAAACTTGAGACCTGGAGCCGGAGGACAGACTGACTGGGGGCACAAAGGTGTGATACAAGACGGGCAGAGATGTATAGTAACGAAGTAGAACTACTTAAGTACTGTACTTAAGTACCGAAATGCGGTATCTGTACTTTCCTAGAGTAGAATTTTTTTCTCCTACTTCTACTTTTACTTCACTACATTTTTTCGATGATTTCGATACTTCTACTCAAGTATTTTTTTTTTGTGCTGCATAGTTACTCGTTACTTTTAAAAAAATTACCACTGCCAGAACAGTAGATGGCAGGTTGCATAAAGCTCAAAAAATGTGTATAATGTCATATGTAAATCAGCGCATACGAAAATAAAGGCTGTGTATAATAAAAGCTGCTATACCAAATCTTTCCAATAAAAAGAAAATATGAAACAAACAAATAAATGGTGCTACAGCGCTTAAAGTGCATCAAGAAACTACTAACAAACACAGGTTAATCATTTGAATAAATCATTTGAAATAATAAAAAACAATATGATGTTCAAACTTTTGACTTCTTTCGTTAATAACTACATAACACAGTACTTGTACTTCTACTTTCAGTACTTGAGTAGAAATTTTTTTTCAAAACTACTGGTACTTTTTACTTTTAGTACTTAAGTAGCAATTTTTTTGAAAAAACTACTTGCAATACTTAAGTAAAAAAAATGTTGAATACTTTAGTACTTCTACTTAAGTAACTTTTTCTGCGAGCACTTCCACTTCTACTCAAGTCACTTTTTGATCGAGCACTTGTACTTTTACTCAAGTAGAAATTTTGAGTACTTTATACAAGTCTGAAGACGGGCAAGAGGTGCAGGCTACTGCGGGAGCTGCTGGAAGTGAAAGAAAATCAAGAAGACAGACTGGCATCATGGCATGGAAGGTACTGTCTGTCATCATACACAGACCTGGCCTGCAGATCTGCAAACAGACACTCTGGGACAATGGGGAGGGACTGCAGCTAGGAACAGGGCTAGGGGTCTCTGACATCTCCCCCTCACTTCCCTCTCTCAGCCCTCCCTCTCCCAGCCCCCCTCCCCCCCCACTCTCAGCCTCCCTCCCCCCCTCTCCAAGACCCCCTCCCCCCCACTCTCAGCCCCCCTCTCACAGCCTCCCTCCCCCCCTCTCTGTCAGCCCTCCCCTCTCTGTCAGCCCTCTCTTGCCCTCACCCCCCCTCTCAGCCCTCCCTCTCTTGCTCTCTCTCTCTCTCAGCAGTACCCACCAACATTACACCAGCGGTAATCACCAGCAGTACCCGCCAGCAGTAACCCCCAGCACTACCCACCAGCGGTAATCACCAGCAGTACCCGCCAGCACTACCTGCCAGCAGTAACCGCCAGCACTACCCACCAGCTTTACCCACCAGCATTACCTGCCAGCATTACCCACCACCAGTACCCGCCAGCAGTAACCGACAGCAGTCTGCAAAATAAGTAGAGAGGTATGTGCATTAGCGTGTGTAAATTGTTGCAATATTTTTTTAATAACTAGTTGTGTTTTTTCATAATATGTCATGTCCTTGTTCATACATGTATAAACAAGGACATGACATTTTCTGGCTGCCTAAGTCACATGTGCTAGGGGTGGACCTAGCACATAACTAACTATCCCAGCATGTGCAGTGTTTCTGACTCCTCCCACCATGACCACTTCAAATCACTGAAGTGGTCATGGTGGTTAGAGTGTTCCTTTATTATCTCTCAGAAGAAGTAAACTTCTGTATACTGATTCCATTTTATTTGATCATCCTCTAGTGGTGTTAAATAAGTGCAGGGGGGGGGGCTCCATGCCTGACCCTCTTTTCTCTTCTCCTCCTCTCTTCTCTTCTCCTCTCCATGTCTGACCCTCTCCTCTCTTCTCCTCTCCATGTCTGATTCTCTCCTCTCCATGTCTGATTCTTTCCTCTCCATGTCTGACCCTCTCCTCTCCATGTCTGACCCTTTCCTCTCCATGTCTGACCCTTTCCTCTCCATGTCTGACCCTTTCCTCTCCATGTCTGACCCTCTCCTCTCCATGTCTGACCCTCTCCTCTCCATGTCTGACCCTCTCCTCTCCATGTCTGACCCTCTCCTCTCCATGTCTGACCCTCTCCTCTCCATGTCTGACCCTTTCCTCTCCATGTCTGACCCTTTCCTCTCCATGTCTGACCCTCTCCTCTCCATGTCTGACCCTCTCCTCTCCATGTCTGACCCTCTCCTCTCCATGTCTGACCCTCTCCTCTCCATGTCTGACCCTCTCCTCTCCATGTCTGACCCTCTCCTCCCTTCTCCTCTCCTCTCCATGTCTGACCCTCTCCTCTCCATGTCTGACCCTCTCCTCCCTTCTCCTCTCCTCTCCACGTCTGACCCTCTCCTCTCCATGTCTGACCCTCTCCTCTCCTCTCCATGTCTGACCCTCTCCTCTCCATGTCTGACCCTCTCCTCCCCTCCCCTCTCCTCTCCTCTCCTCTCCATGTCTGACCCCCTGTACCCCTCTCCATACCATACCTTGACTGAGGGGGGCATTGGGTGGAGCTTGGGCGTTACTTTTAAATGTGGGAGGAGCTTGGGTCGGACTTTCTTTAAAATGTGGGCGGGGTTATCAAATTTACCTTCGGGCTGAAGCCCCTGGTCTTTTTCCCATCTAGCAACGCCCCTGCTCAGTGCATATGTGTGTGTTTAATCTGCATTTAAAAAAGAAAAAACATTTTTTCCTTCATATTTAACTTTAAAGACTGTATGTCGGACAGACATTGCTTTTCTAACCTGCTCTTCAAAAAGCACCAATGTGAGGGGAAAATAATTATTTTACAGTATTTAGGGTAAAAAATTATTTTTCAGTTTTCCATTAAAATGGTTTATTTTTTTTCTTTGTCCAAAACATTTTATTGAAATAAAGTATAATGATATAACAAGTGAACATCACTTTGGGTGGTACAAAGCGTAAAAAAAAAAACAGTAACGGTAACAACAAGAACACAATATAGGAGTGGATAAACAAACCACAACATAATCATGCAGTGGAGCACAAGGGTGTGCAAGACTGGCACAGGTTAGGTAATATAAACCATAAGCAGGGCAGGGGCAGTCTTGTTACCCACACTCTGGTGTAGGGCTGTAGGGGGAACATACAGTCAGATACCGTGTTGACCTCCACTGTGGTGGGGTGTGTTACTGATAAGGCACAATCAGGGGCAGCGGTGGCGCCCCCCGTGACCGGACACCCCCAGGGGGAACTCGCTGTATCCGGACATAGGGGGCAACCACCAAATGTGTGTGGGCCATCTTGGGGTGGGCAATTTCGGAGAAACCCACAAAGGGAAGCAATGGAGGTAAGTGTGCCAGCCCGTGGGGGGGGGGTCAGGTCTGTGGCTTGGGGGGGAGAGGGGGAACGTCTGGGGGGGGGTGGGGGAAGGAAAGAGAGGGGAAGGAGGCTGCGGGAAAGGACAAGAGGGAAGGAGCTGAGAGAGAGAGATAGAAAAAAGGAAGGGGGAGGGTGGGGAAGCTCAGGAAGGGGGTGTGAGGCCCGCTGTGGTGGTGTGAGGGACTCAGCTGAGATCATAATAACGGGTATATGGGGGAAGATATCCGAAGCGCTGAATGTCTGGTATGCCGTATCCAGCATCTAGGAGGTGGTGGTCAGATTCTGAAAGTCGGGAAGAGTAGTGAAGTGTATCCAGGGGGCCCATGTCGTGTAATATTTGTGGTGAGCATCCTTGGCCTGCGCAATAGTGTCCTCCATATCTGCCACCCTCTGTACCCTTCTCAACCATTCTGCAACTGTGGGGGGGGGGGAGTAGATCGCCAGTGGCATGGCACACACATCCTGGCTGCATTGATAAGGTGCAGGGTGAGGGACTTTTTGTAACTGGAGAATAGCAAGGAAGTGTGATGAAGCATGTATTGCGCCTGAGTGAAGTCGGGTGTGTAGGTGGTAATACGGGGAATCAGGGAGTGCACCTCCCTCCAGAACGGCTGGACGATAGGGCATTCCCACCAAACATGCAAAAGGGAGCCCGGGTGTTGGCCGCACCTCCAACAAGTAGGAGAGTTGGCAGCCGAAAACTTGTGTAGTAATTCAGGGGTTCTGTAACATTTAGCATAAAGTTTGTAACCAGTTTCTTGAGCAAGTACATTCAGGGATCCCTTATGCATGTGGTAGTAAATTCTCGTTCAGTCGTCCTCAGAGAAGTCCTTGCCGAGGTCTACCTCCCATCGAGACCTAAGTGTCTCCGTATGTGCGTGGGCAGTCGGGAAGAGCATAGTATACAGGATAGAGTTTAGATGGCGATGCGGCCCAGGCGCCTCACAGAGTCTTTCAAAGGAAGTAAGAGATCGGGTCCAGTCTACCGCCGGCTGTACGCTATGTAGGAAGTGTCTGATTTGTAGAAAGCTATAGAAAGGAATTTCAATAGACAGGTACTTGATGCGAAGGGCTTGGTAGGAAAGAGAACGAGCGTCAGTAAAGAAGTGACGAGCTTGAAAGGGCATGTCGAAAGTCGGCCCATGGAGGGGACGAAAGGGAGATCCGGGGGGAAGTCCGGAGAGGAGCAAAGGGGTAGTAGCGGGCTCAGTTTTGGAGAAAGGTCCAGTTTCCGGCGTACCGCATGGAAGAGGCGTAAGGTCGCTCCCGTAACAGGGTGAGCCAGGATTGATCGCGGTGTCTTGGATGGTGTCACCCAAGGGAGATGGTGTGCGGGGATAGCAGATACTACAGATTCCAAGGACACCCAGTCCTTAGAGCCTGCATGAGCGTGCCAGTCAATTATCCTGGTAAGATGACAAGCCCAGTGATATTTAAGTAGGTGCGGCAAACCGACCCCTCCTTCTGCTTTGGGGCGAGTAAGCGTGTCCTACCGGAGTCTAGACTTCTGGGACCGCCAAATAAAATCTGAGCAGATACGTTGGTAAGATTTGAAGAAGGCTGGGGGAACATGGATAGGGAGGGCATGTAGGATGTATAGCAGTCGGGGCAGGATATTCATTTTCACGATTGCGACCCTGCCAAACCAAGAAAAAGGCCCCTTGGACCAAGATTGTAGGTCCGTTTTGACAGATTGTAGGATTGCCAAGTGGTTCTTGGTGTATAAGTCTGAAAGTTTGCGTGTGAGCTGAACCCCTAGATAGGTGATAGCATGGGGATCCCAATGAAAGGGGAAATTGGTCTGGCAGAGTTGCAAGAGTGAAGCTGGCAGGGAAACGTTGAGGGCGCGGGATTTGGAGTAGTTGATTTTGAGGTTAAAAAGGGTTTGAAAAGATTCAAGGGCCGATAGAAGATTAGGGACAGAAGTCAGAGGGTCAGTAAGGAAGAGGAGGATGTCGTCTGCGTAAGCCGCTAATTTGTAAGTTTTGTCGGAGTAGAGGTTCTAGGGTAAGAATGTAGATTAAGGTGAACCTGTCTCGTACCATTCGACACGGAGAAGGCATCCGAGAGAGTGCCATTGACCCGGACTCTTGCCGTGGGGTTGGAATACAAAATCGAAACAAACCGCAGGAACCGGCCCGTCAGTCCCAGGGCTCTAAGCGTCTCGGTCATGTAATCCCAGGCAACTCTGTCAAACGCCTTCAGCGCGTCGAGGAACAGGAAGAAGCCGGGGGTGTTGGATGTGGAGAGCCAGTGTTGGAGGTGGAGGGCTTTGGTAGTGTTATCCCTCGCCAGGGACGAAACCGACTTGATTGAGGGAAATCACGTCAGGGATAGAGGGGAGAAGGCGATTAGCTTATACTTTAGCGTACAATTTGATGTCCACTTTAAGGAGCGATACGGGCCGGTAGTTAGGGACCAGGGAGGCATCTTTCCCGGGTTTTGGGAGGACTGCAATATGCGCCTCCAGGAAATCCGCGTGGAGGGATTCTGCATCTGGAAAGGCGTTAAAAGCGTTCACCATGTGTGGCAACACCAGGTCTGAGAAGGCTTTATAATAGCTTACCGGAAGGCCATCCGGGCCCGGGGCTTTGCCCAGTTTAGATTGCTTCAGAGCCGTCAAGATTTCTGCCGCAGTGATGGGAGCGTCTAGGTCAGAAAGAACGTCTTCCGATAGGGGAGAGGGAGAATATTGTTCCAGAAATTGTCTGATTTCCTGGAGTCTGGATCATTGGGATTCAGGAGAGGCCGTCTATGGCAAATTATATAGTTGAGAATAATATCTGACGAATTGGGCTGCTATGTCAGGGGTTGAAGCCAGTGATTTACCAGCCTGGTCAACGATGGAGTGGATAGTGTTGGCAGCCCGTTTTTTCTGGAGAGCCCTTGCTAGGAGCCTTCCCGATTTGTTAGCGTGTTCATAAAACATGCCCTGAGATAGGGCTAATTTGCGGCGGACGGACCTCCCAAGAATTTCCAACAGCTCCTGACGAGCCAGGGTGAGTTCCGTGAGGGTGACGGACGCCAGGGAGCGTTTGTGAGCGCGTTCCAGAGTGCTAATTTTGAGTAATAAAAACTCGACATGAGCCACGTTTGCCTTTCTGCGTTTTGATGTGAGTGCCATAAATTCCCCGCGGATCACACATTTGTGTGCTGCCCAAAACGTGATGGGAGCAGTGTCCGGAGATTGGTTTTCGGCAAAGTATTGATTGAGGCGTTCCGTGAGTGCGGAGGCGCATGCAGCATCGGAGAGGAGGGAGCCATCCATTCTCAACGCCCGCGAGGTATGCGGCTGCGTGGGGAATGAAAAGGTGACCCTTTGGGGTTTATGATCCGAAAGGAACATTGGTTAGATGGAGGCAGAGAGGTCCTGGGAAACAAAAAAATAGTCAATGTGGGAGTAATGATTATGGGGGGACGAGTAAAAGGTGAAGTCTTTGGTATCCGGATGTAGGGTGCGCCATGAATCGTGCAGGAGAAGGGTCGTCAGGAGGGTTTTAATTGTGCGTAGGGCAGCATAAGGAATAGAGGAGGAACCCGCTGAAGTATCTACAAGTGGCGACGTTAAAATTCCCTCCTAAAATAAGCTGTCCTGAACAAAAGTCTGATAGTCGTTCTGAAGAAAGTAACACGGTGTTTGTTGGGGGCGTATAGGTTGGCAAGTGTGCACCGGTGGCCGTTCAGCGTGCCCTTAAGGAATAGGAACAGGCAGGGCCGGACTGGCCATAGGGCAGACCGGGCATATGCCCGGTGGGCCGAGGCCTCTTCTCCGGGCGCATGAAGTGTCCCTCCGCTCTGATGCCGGTTGCCGCTGGCCTCTCCGCGGCCGATTCCGCGGAGAGGGCCGGCCGCCGCATTACCGGCCGGCGGCCGCTACCGCATATTCTAAGTTCTAGCCGCCCGCCCCAGGTATGTCCCCGACTCCCCGTCACTCTAAGGCACTGTTTGGGCTGGCCGCTCACTGCGGCCGGCTCCGCAGCCACCCAGCGTAGCTATGGAGGGGTGGATCAGGTGACCGTGTCTCACTGTGAACGGGGTGGAGCTAGAGGGAACCCCTTCTGCCTGTCGGGTTGAGAAGAAGCGGGAACAGTGTCTCTGGCTCTGCAGCCGCACGCACCGCAGACAACAACACACCACCCAAGCCAAGGCCGGCTGCAAGGTAAGGAAAGGGCATCCCATCCCTCCCACTGCCACCCCTCTCCTGGATCCCACCATCCCTCCCACTTCCACCCCTCTCCTGGATCCCACCATCCCTCCCACTTCTACCCCTCTCCTGGATCCCACCATCTCTCCCACTTCTACCCCTCTCCTGGATCCCACCATCCCTTTCACTGCCACTCCTCTCCTGGATCTCACCATCCCTCCCACTTCTACCCCTCTCCTGGATCCCACCATCCCTCCCACTTCTACCCCTCTCCTGGATCCCACCATCCCTCCCACCGCCACCCCTCTCCTGGATCCCACCATCCCTCCCACCGCCACCCCTCTCCTGGATCCCACCATCCCTCCCACTGCCACCCCTCTCCTGGATCCCACCATCCCTCCCACCGCCACCCCTCTCCTGGATCCCACCATCCCTCTCACCGCCACCCCTCTCCTGGATCCCACCATCCCTCCCACTGCCACCCCTCTCCTGGATCCCACCATCCCTCCCACTGCCACCCCTCTACTGTATCCCACCATCCCTCTCACCGCCACCCCTCTCCTGGATCCCACCATCCCTCCCACTGCCACCCCTCTACTGGATCCCACCATCCCTCTCACCGCCACCCCTCTCCTGGATCCCACCATCCCTCCCACTGCCACCCCTCTCCTGGATCCCACCATCCCTCTCACTGCCACCCCTCTCCTGGATCCCACCATCCCTCACACTGCCACCCCTCTCCTGGATCCCACCATCCCTCACACTGCCACCCCTCTCCTGGATCCCACCATCCCTCTCACTGCCACCCCTCTCCTGGATCCCACCATCCCTCTCACTGCCACTGATGTCATCCTTATCCCCACCACCACTGCCACTGATGTTATTCCTATCCTTACCACCACTCCCACTGATGTCACCCCTATCCTCATCATTCCCACCATCCCTCCCACTGCCACCCCTCTCCTGGATCCCACCATCCCTCTCACTGCCACCCCTCTCCTGGATCCCACCATCCCTCACACTGCCACCCCTCTCCTGGATCCCACCATCCCTCACACTGCCACCCCTCTCCTGGATCCCACCATCCCTCTCACTGCCACCCCTCTCCTGGATCCCACCATCCCTCCCACTGCCACCCCTCTCCTGGATCCCACCATCCCTCTCACCGCCACCCCTCTCCTGGATCCCACCATCCCTCACACTGCCACCCCTCTCCTGGATCCCACCATCCCTCACACTGCCACCCCTCTCCTGGATCCCACCATCCCTCTCACTGCCACCCCTCTCCTGGATCCCACCATCCCTCTCACTGCCACTGATGTCATCCTTATCCCCACCACCACTGCCACTGATGTTATTCCTATCCTTACCACCACTCCCACTGATGTCACCCCTATCCTCATCATTCCCACCATCCCTCCCACTGCCACCCCTCTCCTGGATCCCACCATCCCTCTCACTGCCACCCCTCTCCTGGATCCCACCATCCCTCACACTGCCACCCCTCTCCTGGATCCCACCATCCCTCACACTGCCACCCCTCTCCTGGATCCCACCATCCCTCTCACTGCCACCCCTCTCCTGGATCCCACCATCCCTCCCACTGCCACCCCTCTCCTGGATCCCACCATCCCTCTCACCGCCACCCCTCTCCTGGATCCCACCATCCCTCCCACTGCCACCCCTCTCCTGGATCTCACCATCCCTCTCACTGCCACCCCTCTCCTGGATCCCACCATCCCTCACACTGCCACCCCTCTCCTGGATCCCACCATCCCTCCCACTGCCACCCCTCTCCTGGATCCCACCATCCCTCCCATTTCTACCCCTCTCCTGGATGCCACCATCCCTCCCACTTCTACCCCTCTCCTGGATCCCACCATCCCTCTCACTGCCACCCCTCTCCTGGATCCCACCATCCCTCTCACTGCCACTGATGTCATCCTTATCCCCACCACCACTGCCACTGATGTTATTCCTATCCTTACCACCACTCCCACTGATGTCACCCCTATCCTCATCATTCCCACTGTTGTCATCCCTATCCTCATAATTTCCACTGATGTCATCCCTATCCTCAACACCGCCACTGATGTCATCCCAATCCCCACTATCACTGATGTCATTCCTATTCCCACTGCCACTGATGTAACCCATATCCCCACCACCACTCACTGCCACTGATGTAACCCCTATCCCCACCACCACTGCCACTGATGTCCCCCCTATCCCCCACCACCACTGATGTCACCCCTATCCCCCACCACCACTGATGTCACCCCTATCCCCACCACCACTGCCACTGATGTCATCCCAATCCCCACTACCACTGATGTCATCCCAATCCCCACTACCACTGCCACTGATATCATCCCAATCCCCACTACCACTGCCACTGATGTCATCCCAATTCCCACTACCACTGCCACTGATGTCATCCCAATTCCCACTGCTACTGATGTCATCCCTATCCCCACTACCACCACTGCCACTGATGTCATCCCAATCCCCACTACCACCACTACTGATGTCATCCCTATCCCCACTACCACCACTGCTACTGATGTCATCCCTATCCCACCAATACCATAAGAAACTACATACACATTTTGGGGGCGCCGGTGAACAAAAACCTTGATTTTACTACACGTGTAATATATGACCCTGCACACTGGAATGAGAGCAATAATTATAGGATCATTATTCATGGTTAACTCTGAACTGATGACCTCTATGATCTTTAATAGCTTTGCCTATGGAAAATACAGGGTACTGAAATGTGTTGCTATTTTCGGGCATGCATAGTCTTAAGGTTTGACATGTTGGGTATTTATTTTCTTGACACAAACTCATCTTTTATATTTTACCCAAAAATTGGGTAATATATTTTTAATGTACCCTAAAATTACCATTATCTCTTAGCCTGGGTTCACACTAAATGCGGACTGCATCTAAATAGCAACCCGTCCATGCAAACAGATTGCGGAGTGTATGTTAGGTTAACGACACCCCGCAATCGGTTTTCAAAACACAGTGCGATTTGCAGAATCTGATCGCATGGGTGTGCAGGCTAAATATAACTAAAAAACATAGAGAAACTGGTAGTTGTTCATCATTGGTCATTTTGTTTTAAAAAAAAAAAAAAACGGGCTGCTCAGCCTAAAATGCCCGGGCCTTTTTTATGTCCCAGTCTGGGCCTGGGAACAGGCCATGATCGTCAGACATAGACTCCACGACTTTGAACGGACAGTGTTTGCAGAGGAGAATACTCCCTTGGATTTGGAGTCCGCAGAAGTGGCGTGATAAGCCTCAGGGTAGTGTGGGGACGGGAGCTTTTGGACGCTGTCGGAACTGTAGTGGGTTTCCTGGAGAAAGACAATGTCGGCCTTGGTTTTGCGCAAGGCGAGGGCAAGCTGAGAGCACTTTTCAGGGACATTGAGGCCTCTCACATTGAGAGAGTATAATTTGAGCGTGGGATGCATAGGGCCAGCAAGGGATAGGGGGGTCTAAGAGATGCAACAGAGGGGGAAAGAAAGGGAGGGAAAAGATAAAAGATAAAGAAAAAGTAGGGGGGAAGAGGACAATCAGGGCAGGTAAGGCAGAGATATACGGGGGGGATCGGGAAGGGGGGCAAGAGAAAATACCACAACCCGGTCCGGCCTGCCGGAACAGAACGGTGTGGTACAGGGAGTACGCTTATATATAGTGGCTAAAATGAATGTGAAAGAGGGGTGTCTTAGTCTGGGTTTTTTTTTTTTTATTCAATAGCGGAATAGAACAACAGTATCCAACCTGTTAGGCGTGCGGTGCTGCACATTTCATGCAACCTCAGTGCATATATGTCTGCTTAATCTGCATTTTAATAAGAAAAAAACGTTTTTCCTTCATATTTTACTGTGACTTACAGCGTTTAGACAGACACTGCATTTCAAATCTGCTATTCAACAAGCACCAATTAAGGGGACAATTATTTTTCAGTTTTTCATTCATACATTACAGTGCGATACACCCATTGCATACTGTTGTATTGCACCTTGCAATAAAAATAACTATTTAGGGCACAAAAGAGTTTATTGCTGCCCTGTCCACATATGTTACAGTGAGATACATCCATTGCATACTGTTGTATTGCGCCTTGCAATAAAAAAAAACTATTTAGGGGCAAAAAAAGTTGATTGCTGCCCTGTCCGCGTATGTTACAGTGAGATACTACCATTGCATACTGTTGTATTGCGCCTTGCAATAAAAAAAACCATTTAGGGGCAAAAAAAAGTTGATTGCGGCCCTGTATTGCGCCTTGCAATAAAAAAAAAACATTTAGGGGCAAAAAAAAGTTGATTGCGGCCCTGTCCACGTATGTTACAGTGAGATACACCCATCGCATACTGTTGTATTGTGCCTTGCAATAAAAAAAAACTATTTAGGGGACAAAAGAGTTTATTGCTGCCCTGTCCACATATGTTACAGTGAGATACATCCATTGCATACTGTTGTATTGCGCCTTGCAATAAAAAAAAAAACTATTTAGGGGACAAAATAGTTTATTGCAGCCCTGTCCGCATATGTTACAGTGAGATACACCCATTGCATACTGTTGTATTGCACCTTGCAATAAAAAAAACTATTTAGGGGACAGAAAGATATTAAATTGCGGCTTAGTCTGTATCTGTACGTGTGAGATACACTCGTTGGATACTGTTGTTCTAGTCCGCTATTCAATAAACACCCACTTAGGGAAAAAATATTAAATTGCGGCCTAGTCTGTATCTGTACGTGTGAGATACACCCGTTGTATACTGTTGTTCTAGTCCGCTATTCAATAAACACCCATTTAGGGAAAAAATATTACATTGCGACTTAGTCTGCATATTTTACTGTGAGATACACTCGTTGGATACTGTTGTTCTATTCCGCTATTCAATAAACACCCATTTAGGGAAAAAAAAATACATTGTGGCCTAGTCTGCATATTTTACAGCGCAACAACACACAGGTCTCTCATGGAGGCCCAGTTACTGGTGGTGAAGTGGTGCTTTTCCGCAGAGCGACTCATGCGTGCGTGCTGCAGCTGAAACTCCACTATGGCCTGCTGCTGCTCGCACAGTCTGGCCAGCATGTGCAAGGTGGAGTTCCACCTTGTGGGCACGTCACATATGAAACGGTGAGTGGGAAGACCGAAGTTATGCTGCAGAACTGACAGGCAAGCAGCAGCAGGGTGAGAACGCTGAAAGTGCACACAGACGGCCCGCACTTTCTGCAGCAGCTCTGACATATCGGGGTATTTTCTAAGGAATCTCTGCACCACCAAATTCAGCACATGCGCAAAGCAAGGGATGTGTGTCAAACCGGCTAGGCCCAGAGCTGCTACGAGATTTCGCCCATTATCGCACACCACCAGGCCGGGATTGAGGCTCACTGGCACTAACCACTCATCGGTCTGCTGTTCAATGCCCCTCTACAACTCCTGTGCTGTGTGTGGTTTTCCCCCAAAAACAGGCAAGTTTTAAAACTGCCTGCTGTCATTTACCCCTGGCTGTGCTGAAGTTGGTGGTGAAGGTGTTACACTGACCGGATGAGGAGGCGGTAGAGGATGAGGAAGCGGAGTAGGAGGAGTTAGGAACAGGAGGCAAACTGAAGCGCACTGCAATCCTCGGTGGTGGAAGGACATGCGCCAAACTGCCATCCGCCTCAGGCCCAGCCGTCACTGCATTTACCCAGTGTGCTGTTAGGGAGATATAATGTCCCTAACCGTGCTTACTGGTCCACGTATCTGTAGTTAGGTGGACCTTGCCACAGATGGCGTTGCGCAGTGCACACCTGATTTTGTCACCCACTATGTTGTGCAGGGAAGGGATGGCTTGCCTGGAAAAGTAGTGGCGGCTGGGCACGACCTACTGTGGGACAGCCACCGCCATAAGGCTTTTAAAACTCTGCGTCTCCACCAGACGGAATGACAGTATTTCAAAGGCCAGGAATTTTGAAATGATGACATTCAGGGCCAGGGGTCACGGGCGGGTAGGGGGGTACTTCCGCTTCCGCTCCAGTGTTTGGGAGATAGAAAGCTGAACGCTTCCATGGGACATTGTGGAGATGGTTGTATGTGAGGTGGACGAAGAGGCCGAGACTGCAGCAGAAGAGGAAGCAGGAGGAGCCAGAGACCTTTCTTGGTTTTTGAGGTGTCTACTCCACTGCAGCTTGTGCTTTGCACTTAGATGCCTGGTCATGCAGGTTGTGCTCAGGTTGAGAAGGTTTATGCCATAGCAGCTTTAGCCTACCTCAGGGTAAGAGACCCTCACAATCAAACCCATGTAGGGTTTCTGTTTGGCAAAGCTAAGTTAGCACCTAAGCCTGAGCACACAATTCCCAGGCTTGAACTTTGTGTGACCGTGCTAGCCATAGAAATTGCAGATTTTATACTGCTTAACCACTTGCCTACAGTGCACTTTCACCCCCTTCCTGCCCAGACCGATTTTCAGCTTTCAGCACTCTCACACTTTGACTGAGAATTACTCAGTCATGCAACACTGTACCCATACAAAAATTGTGTCCTTTTTTTCACACAAATAGAGCTTTCTTTTGATGGTATTTGATCAATACTGGGTTTTTTATTTTTTGTGCTATAAATAAAAAAAGACTGAAAATATTGTGAAAAAACGCATTTTTCTTTGTTTCTGTCATAAAATTTTGCAAATTAGTAATTTTTCTTCTCAAATTTTAGCCAAAATTTATACTGCTACTTATCTTTGGTAAAAATAACCCAAGTAAGTGTATATTATTTGGTCTTTGTGAAAGTTATAGAGTCCACAAGCTATGGTGCGAATCATTGAAAATTGATCACACTTGATCGCACCTGATGTACTGAAGGCCTATCTCATTTCTTGAGACACTAAAAAGTCAGGAAAGTACAAATACCCCCCAAATGACCCCTTTTTGTAAAGTAGACATTCCAAGGTATTTAATAAGGGGCATGGTGAGTTTTTTGAAGTTGTAATTTTTTTCCCACAATGCTTTGCAAAATGAAGATTTTTTTTTTTTTTACAAATTGCCGTATTAACAGGTTATTTCTCTCACACAGCACATGTATACTTGCACCCCAAAACACATTCTACTACTCCTCCTGAGTATGGCGATACCACATGTGTGAGACTTTTTCACAGCCTGGCCACATACAGAGGCCTAACATCCAAGTAGTACCTCCGGCATTCTAGGAGCACAAATTACACATATCATTTCCTGACAACCTATCGCACTTTTGAAGGCCCTGGAGCACCAGGACAATGGAAACCCCCATAAAATGACCCCATTTTGGAAAGCAAACAGCCCAACGTATTATTTTTGAGGCATAATGAGTCTTTTGAATATGTCATTTTTTTCCACAAGTTTTTGGAAAATGTGGAAAGAAAATGAAAACACATTTTTTTTACACAAAGCTGTCCATTTATGCAATATTTCTAACACATAGCATGTACATAGCAAAAATTGCACCCCAAAATACATTCTGCTATTCCTCCTGAGTATGGTGATACCACATGTGTAACACTTTTTCACAGCCTGGCCACATACATAGGCCTAACATCCAAGTAGCGCTTTACACAAAGTTGTCCATTTATCCACTTTAAGACTGGGCCTATTTTTGACACTTGGTGTTTACAAGCTAAAATCATTTTTTTTGCTAGAAAACTACTTGGAACCCCCAAACATTATATATTTTTTTTTAGCAGAGACCCTAGAGAATAAAATGGAGATCGTTGCAATATTTTTTATCACACCATATTTGCGCAGCAGTCTTCCAAATGCGATTTTTTTGAAAAAAAATTCACTTTTTTGAACTAAAAAATAAGAAAACAGTAAATTTAGCACAATTTTTTTTCCATAATGTGAAAGATAATGTTACTCTGAGTAATTAGATACCCAACATGTCATGCTTCAAAATTGCGCATGCTCACAGAATTACGCCAAACATTGGTACTTAAAAATCCCCATAGGCAACATTTGAAAAATTTCTGCAGGTTACTAGCTTAGAGTTACAGAGGAGGTCTAGGGCTGAAATTATTGCTCTCGCTCTAATGATCGCGGCGATACCTCACATGTATGGTTTGAACACCGTTTACATATGTGGGCGGGACTTGCATATGCGTTTGCTTCTGCGCGCGAGCTAACGGGGACAGGGCGCTTTCATTTTTTTTTTTTTCCTATTTATTTTATTTATTATTTTTTTATTTTTACACAGTTTAAAAAAAAATGTTTTGATCATTTTTATTCCTATTACAAGGAATGTAAACATCCCTTGTAATAGAAATAGGCATGACAGGTCCTCTTTATTGTGAGATCTGGGGTCAAAAAGACCTCACACCTCACAACTACACTAAAAAAGAAAAAAAAAAATTGTTGAAAGAGGAAAAAAAAAAAAGCGGCCCTTTAAACCGGTTGCTAGGCAACGTCTTTTGACGTAGCTCAGGTCCTCCAAGACCATAGAGTTGAGTGAGGGCCATCTTGCCCTCACTCGACTTCCTGTCTCTAAGGATCCGGGACCGGATAGTTTTCCCCGCTGCCGGCGGGTCCGGTAAGCTGGTAAAACGTCTGGGACGCGGCAGGAGGGGGGGGCACCTCTTCCCCTGCACCGTAAGGGTAATTCCGCTGTAAATCCGCCACTGGGACCACCCTTATCTGAAAGCCGACCGCCCGCCGTTTCAAAAAATACCAGGGTTATGGCAGCTATCTGCTGCCATAACCCCAGTATTTAGCTTTTAATGGCCGACGCATATAGTCTTTAGGCAGTCAGTAAGTGATTGCATGTATATGGCAAACAGGTGACGATGACTGATGGGGTGACAGGTGACGATGACTGATGGGGTGACAGGTGACAATGACTGATGGGGTGATAGGTGACAATGACTGATGGGGTGACAGGTGACGATGACTGATGGGGTGACAGGTGACGATGACTGATGGGGTGACAGGTGATGATGATTGATGAGGTGACAGGTGACGATGATTGATGAGGTGACAAGTGACGATGATTGATGGGGTGACAGATGACAATCACTGACGGGGTGACATGTGACGATGATTGATGGGGTGACATGTGACGATCACTGATGGGGTGTCAAGTGACGATGATTGATAGGGTGACAGATGACGATGACTGATGGGGTGACAGGTGACGATGACTGATGGGGTGACAGGTGACGGTGATTGATGGGGTGACAGGTGACGGGCGATGGTCACTGATGGGTGACAGGTGACAGGCGATGGTGCACGGCGGTACTGATGGCAGTCTCTGGTGACCGGTGAACTTTTGGCTACGTTCACATGTGAGCGTAGCGATCATGGGCAGAATCACTGCGATTCTGCCTGCGATCCAGAAATCAATGCAAATCACGGGACACCTGTGCGTTGCCCGTGATTTGCAATAGCACCCCAAATGCTGTGCGATGTTGCTGCGATTTCCGCCTGCCGAATTGAGGTAACATCAGGCAAACAACGCATGACGCCCCAAAGAAACTCTTGTACCTTTTTTGGGCGTCATGCGATGTTTGCGTGATGTTACTGCGATTCGGCAGGCGGAAATAGCGGCAACATCGCACAGCGTTTGGGGTGCTATTGCAAATCACGGGCAACGCACAGGCGTCCCGCAATTTGCAATGATTTCCGGATCGCGGGCAGAATCGCGGTGATTCTGCCTGCGATCGCTGCGCTCACATGTGAACGTTATGGGTGTCAATTTCTGGGCACTGATGAGGTGACTGTTGGGTGACAGGTGACATTGGGGGGGGGGGGGCTGAGGACTGTGTGGGGACATTTATTTTTGTGATTTTTACTTTTTACAGGTGTACAGAGCAGTAACTCACTATTTCTAGCTCTTCTCTCCTCACACTGGAAACTGTAACAGTGAGTTACTGCTCTGTGTTTACATTTTGTGATCAGCTGTGAATGGATTCACAGCCGATCACATAGTAAACAGTCACTGTCAGTAACTGTTTACTACTGCCGGTGACAGCTGTGTTCCTACGGACCACAGTGCCACCGACATGACCGCGCTGCGCGCTCCCGATCGCGCATGCACGGTCATCTCCCGGGCACCTCCATTGTGATCGGCTGTGTCATTGGAACACAGCCGATCACGTGGGAAACAGCCATGCCTATTGGCTGTTTCCCCCCTGCCGGTGACCGGCTGTGTCCCGGGGACACGCCGACACCGGCAGTGCACGGCGGCGCACCCGCGATCGCGCGCCTGCCCTGCATTTCCTGGGTCACGTCATATGACGTCCGCCCAGGATAATAGCCGCACCGTCCGGGCGGTAAGTGGTTAAGCTAGACATTCAGATAGATGACATAAAATTCTACACAGATAGCAAAGTTGTTTTGGGCTACATATACAATCGTAAAAAGCACTTTTATGTCTATGTCAGTAACCGTGTAGAAAGAATCAGAAAATCTCCAAGGTCTGAACAATGGCATCATGTTCCATTAAAGTTTAATCCTGTGGATCATGCCACCAGATCAATGTTTGCAATTGTCTTTGCAAATTCTTCTTGGTTAACAGGACCTGATCCTGTTGGATAATACAGAAGAAAATACAGCTGAGGTCTTCAGTCTTCTAGATCGTGACAAAGATCCAAAGGTCCCCAACAATCCTTACTCCAGCTACTTTTCCTACCCAGAAGCTTGGGTCTGTTCCATCTTTCTCTTCTGGGAGGTCGCAGAAAATGGCAACGTCTGAACCCTAACCTGCAAGTTTGAGATCTTTTTCTCCTCAAGGACCAGCAAGCAGAAAGAATTGAATGGCCCATGGGACTCATTGTAAAGACCATTCCTATCGATGATTGTATGGTATGCAAGGTAGAGATAAAGATTGCCAGACAAGGAACTATAACCGAAAGTAATAGTTTAGAGATTTTTTTATTTGAAGTTGAAATCTGGTTAAAGTGATTGTAAAGTCTTGTGTTATTTATTAATTTTTTTAAATAACAAACATGTTATACTTACTTGCTCTGTGCAGTTGGTTTTGCACAGGGTAGCCCAGATCCTCCTCTTCTCGGGTCCCTCTTCATTGATCCTGGCCCCTCCCTCCTGCCGAGTGCCCCCACAGCAAGCAGCTTGCTATGGGGGCACCCGAGCTGAGCTGCAGCTCCGTGTATCCATTCAGATTTGGAGCTGCCATTCGGCCCCTCCCCTTTTTTCTGCTGATTGGCTAAATTACTTTGATTGACAGTGGCAAGAGCCAAGGGCACCGTTGCTGTGTCTTTAACATCAGAGCCCAATTATAGTGTAAATAGTCCATATTTAGTAATAGTTCATTTTCTGATGAATAATAATCCCTAGATATTTTAAAAATGGCAGTGTGGGGGACCTCTTTTCACCAGCAGCTCCTACGTGGGGTGCGCTACATATATATATGCTAGCAGTATATCCAAATTTGTTTTCACTTTAAAGATTAAAGGCCTAATTATTTTTTGTTTACTACCTGGAGTTGAATTTTAGGGTCTACTAATATATAATAGGTAAACTATCTGTTACAATATAATAGGTACACTATTATTATAATATAGGTACACTATTTACACTAGGATCTACTAATATACTGTATAATAGGTACACTATTTTTTGTATTAATGTGTTGGATTTTATTGTGCAGGGTATTTGTCAATTCATGACAACAATTTTGATTTCTGATTTCAGTTTCTTGCAAAACATTGCAATTCTTGCTACATTTTTTTGTAGATCTCGACTAATTCTATTAGGTATTGCTGAGAAAGGGAGAAAGTCTGTCTGCCATAATCTTTAAAAATAGAAAATATTTACTATTAATATATATTATATATTATAATAGGTACACTATTATTATATATAGGTACACTAATTACACTAGGGTCTACTATTATATAATATGTACACTATTTTTTGTGTTAATGTATTGGGTTTTAATATGCAGGGTATGTGTCAATTTATGAAAAAAGTTTGATTTCTGATTTCTGGCAAAACACATTTTTCATTTTTTTGCAGATCTCTACTAATACTGCTAAGAAAGGTAGAAAGTCCAACTCCCATAATCTTTAAAAATAGGAAAACCTAGCAACATTCATTCATACAAAATAAATAGCAACATTATTTCTGATTTATCAATTTGCATGACAGGGTTTGGCCAGTAAGGCAAGTTTTTAGTTTATATTTGTGGAGTGAAGAATTTCTACATTGGGGTAGATTTGTAATATATATTTTATCTATTATATTAATTTCTATAGTGGGATGGGTGTTTAGACACATAGAAGAAAAAGACAGAAAAAGACAAAGTGGTCCATTCACCATTGAATGATTTGTATTAATTTATTTATTTTATATTTTTGTGTAAGGAAAGACCTAAGATTATCCCAAGCATGTTAAAGCTTACTTACTGATGGCCGACTCACTACTTCTGTTGGATTTCTGCTTCACACATTTTTTCTGTAAAATACATTTTCTAATGTTGAACTTCAAACATAGCAGTTACTCCGCAAGAGGACTTGGAGGCTTTAATCAAGTAAAGTGGTGTTGAAGGAGCATGTTACTTTTCTTAATCAGGCCTTACTCCAGTTCAAGATGTATTAAGTGTTTAGGGTCTTGCTTCCAGAGTCCCACATAGGAAAAGAGAGAGTTTGGTGTGGTCAATCTACTGTATTTTAAAGGGATGGTGAGGCTAATGTATTGCATTCTTTAGAGATGTGAACTAGGAAAAAAAATATATTTTTCTTTCAGATTAGTTATGGAGCACTTGACTCTGTGTTTAATAACTGGGCCAAATTTAAACTGCTTTACCATACAGTTCCCAATGAAATTTCCCAATTTTTTGCCATCATTCAGCTGCTAACCCATTTTGGGTGGACTTATGTAGGAATCATAACATCAGATGACAGCAGCAATCAACAAGCAAGCTTAGAATTGAAAAAGGAGATGGAGAAACATGGAATATGTGTAGATTTTGTAAAATACTTTTTACTAGATCCAACATTTTTCAGAGAAAATGCTCCAAAAGTTCAAAAAACACTAGCAAGCTCTTCTGTCAAAGTTATTATTTCATACTGTTCACTTATGTTACTTCTTGGCTTTTTGGAAAAGTTTTCTTATAATATAACAGAGAAAGTGTGGATATCTGCAAAAGGAATGAATAGCCTTCCAGAATACGTGTATCCTAATTTCCTTGGCAAATATAATGGCTCCCTAGAAGTAGCAGTCCATAGTAGAGAACTTCCTGGGTTTAAGAACTTCATGTACAGGGCTTCTTGGATTACCATGCCAAACAATACCTTTCTAAAATTATTTTGGATATTTGGTCTTGGCTGTTATGATCCGCGGAAAGAATTTAACTTGTCAAATATGATTTGTGCAAATAATACACCGTGGCAAAAAATTGTTTCTCAAGACACTATGAGCACGTACAGGTTCCCCTACACAATATACAATGCTGTTTATTTCATTTCCAAAGCATTCCATCAGCTACTCTATATACTATCATTTTCAGGAATGACAGATGAAGTGAAATTAAAAGTTAGCAAATTTAGTATTTTCCAAAATTAATTTAGTAAAGTTTAGCATACCAGTAAGACAAGCTAACATGCAAGGCAAGCAGGGTATATTGAATATACCTGTGCACTGTCTGAGTTAAACTTACAATATTTTTTTTTTAATTAACTTCCAGGCTAAATAAATAATAAAAAAACCCTTCCTTCATCATTGCTATACAGTGTGGATGGCCAAATCCCGCTGTGTAAATATCCAAACAAAAGCTGCATCTCATTGGATGCAGCAGCTTCATAGTTGACAATTTTCTGCCCGCCTCCTTTGATTTCTTACTCAATGAATGACATTTAGGAGGCGGCCTACAGGGCCACTCAGTGAGAGAAATTCATAAAGTGTATGGCCAACCGAGCCAGTAAGCACCAATTTCTTTGTTGAAACCAATGACTCTATACAAACAATATCAAGGATTCATAAAGTGTTTCAACAATGTAATTAGACACTCATTTAGACTAAAGAAAAGGCTCCTCAGGCTAAGGATGTGATTGCCATCATCCCATTAAAATCTACAATGAGTATTCCTCTATTTTATGGGACTATAAAGGCAACTTATTATCTTACTAAAGCAAAAGAATACTGTGATATTCATAAAAATGTCTATTTTATTAGGACTACATTAAAAAAAAAAAAAAAAAAAAACACTGGGATCTGCATCATAAAAACCATAAATTAACAATTTCCAATGAAAAAGCAAAAAAAGAGGAAAAGGGAAATAGAAAGATCATACAAAATATACATATATGGTAACTGGCCCAATGTGGTAATTCCAGCTATTTTAGATTGGCATTCATCTTTTTTTGCATCTCCTGGTACAACGGATGCCTTAAAAATGCTGAAAATTCCAACGCGTTTCAACATTTAATTTTGTCTTCTTCGGGGAATGTTTACCACTCTGGTATAAACGGCCATTTATCCCTTTTATTCTTTTTGCTTTTTCATTGGAAATTGTTAATGTATGTTTTTTTTTTTTTTTTTATGATGCAGATCCCAGTGGGATTTTTGTATATGTAATCCTAATAAAATGTAAACATTTTTATGAATATTACAGTATTCTTTTGCTTTAGTAAGATAATAAATTGCCTTTATAGTCCCACAAAATAGAGGAATACTCTTTGTAGATTAGACATTCATTAATTATCTGTAACATAGCTGACTTTGGAGCCTGAGATTACAAGGGTGGCCTCTTGCACAATTCCCATCCAAGCACTCCTGGTGGTGGAGACGGGGACTGCAAAGGCAGCAGAAGAGTGCAGGTGTGAAGAAGTTGGATCAGCGAACTTGAACTTGTAGATGGTGAGGTTGGATGAGCAGAAGTAAGTATTTGGTCACATCCAAGTTCAGTAACAGCCTGGCAGGTAGGTACAAAATCACGATCAGAATTCAGGCCAGAGACAGGCATGGGTCAGCAACACGGTAGCAGAAAAGTACAGAATCAGTAGGCAGAATCTTATTCAAAAGTGCCAGCCAGGGTCAGTAACACAAATTAGTAGCAGACATAACAGACATGGGGAATTCAAAGAAAAGTGTCAGATATAGCTAGGTCAGTAACAAGATCAGCAGATTTTTATGAGTAAAAAACACAGTGACAAGGGCTGAACACAATCCAGCAATACGGCTAGGCAGACCTCAGGTTTAAATAGGACGCTGGGCACCAGTATCTGTGGGTGCTCCTATGCATGCACGTGTTAGCTATATGTCATGTACCTGGTCAGAGGCTGGAGTGCCAAGAGGGCTCCCCTTGTGGCTGAGTGCAGAACACCCCTGAAGGTGGTACAAGGAATGCAGGGCCCAAAGAAGCACAGGTTTCAGGCTGTAGTAGGTTGAAGAGCTGACCCCAGGATGGTGGCAGGAACAAGTAAGATGTGCTGTAGGGCAGGTGTCCTTCAGCAGTTCCAGGTGTGCTTTGCAAAGGAGCAAACAGGAAAGAGAACTGGAAGCCAGGCCAGGGGGTCATACTCAGTAGATCAGTCAGGAACAGAGGTAGATGCAGGAAATGGAACAAGATGGATCATGCACAGGCAGGCAGGTAGCAGCAGAGTCAGTGAGCCAAGCCAGGGTCATGCACAGGTGATCAGGCAGCAGCAAAGTCCGAAATACAAGCCAGGGGGCAGAGCCAGGGATCAAGATAAGACAGGTCAGAGGCAAGCCATGTCAGTAACAGGGAATTTTGAAATACTACTTTGGGAATATTCAATGGACTTTTTAGGCACTGAGATACAAAAAGTTAAAACTTAATCTTCTTTGTTGCAAAAAATCATTCAAATATACACACATTTGTTAAAGGAATGTGTATATTTTAATGATTTTTTGTAATAAAGAAGATTAATTTTTCACTTTGTGTATCTCAGTGCCTACAAAGTCCTTTGAATTTTCCCAAAGTAGTATTCTTATTTAGTTAGGACGTGGCACATTGCTATTACCTCTGTATCCAGAGCACCACCCTGTGATGATGCACACCTATTTTAAAAAAAACAGGGAACTCAAGATCAGAACACACAGAGGCACAGGAACACGTGGGGGGTGACAATCATCCAGCAATTTAGTGAGTAACGCAGCAGTCTTTGCCAATGTGTGCCGTTATCTGTCACGTTATGCGAGTGCCATCGTGCATTCGCTGATTTTCACTGCCGCGCACCTGCGTGTGCCAGTTTGCCATGTGTGCGCCAGATGCTGCCCTGCCAAGTATTGGCAACATTGCCAGTTTTCCTTTGGCTATTTACCTGACACCATGGCACATTCTTGTCT
Organism: Pelophylax lessonae; assembly: GCF_965119305.1. NCBI lineage: Eukaryota > Metazoa > Chordata > Amphibia > Anura > Ranidae > Pelophylax > Pelophylax lessonae. The sequence continues at coordinate 46,521,500 of NC_138780.1, read as the reverse complement.
TCCAGGTCTTGTTAAATTTGTATGTGCACGTCCCATGCACACAAAAATTAGCTCATTACTACACAAGGTTTCTGACACTAATCTCATTCTCCTCTGTGATGGATGTTTCTTAAATGTTATATTAGAAGTGTCCCTATCCCCTAATGACATGCCATCTGAAAGAATGTAAAAACATCTCCCAAATAAATGTATTGTAAGCTCTTGTCTGCTCACTGTGTTATAGATAGAGCCCTCCATTCCACTGCACTCTGCACACTGAGCTGTGCATGATATTTTACATATTACTCCACTCCATAGACCATGATTTACATCACAAATGCCCATACTGCTGCACCTTGTGCATTGTGCTGCACTTCAAATTCCATATTGTTCCCTGCTTTATGCTGTGACATACATTGAGTACTCCACAAAGCTCCATTCCATACAAGGGCACATTTTAATTACTGTAGGTGGTATCTCATGCAGGAACCCTAATTTTAAAAACAAATTACTATATTACCATTATTCATATTAATCATCAATATTATTAATATAGATACAACCACATAGTGTATATATGGCTATGGAGTGCTGCAATGCACATCAGTTGGCAAGATGCAATGGGATGCCATTAGGGAATGAATGGTGCCACAGCACCCCCAAGTGCAATGCGAGCGTTTTTTATGTTACTGTGAGCATTCCTGCACCACAAATGTGTGAACTCAGCCATATAATTTATCCTATGTATGCAAGCAACATCTGTTGGCAAGGTGCAACATCTGTTGGCAAGGTGCAATGGGATGCCATTAGGGAATGAATGGTACCACAGCACCTCCAAGTGCAATGTGAGTGTTTTTGTGTTACTGTGAGCATCACTGCCCCACAAACGTGTGAACTCAGCCATATACTTTATTGTATGTATGCAAGCATATATTTATGCACATATCCATTCCATTCTTTTCCTCTTTTAAAGCTAAACCACTACTTAAAAAATGTAAATATAATAACATCTTCTGGAGAAGACATTTCATTCACCAAAGGAAGATTTGTTAAAGGCAATTTTGATATTTTAAATTGGGTTGTTGATTCAAATATGACACTGAAAAGCATTCTTGTCGGTAACTTGTTACCATTTGGACCTCAAAAGTTTTATTTAAATGACAGTATGATTATATGGAATCCATTGTTTAATCAGGTGAAAAATGAAGCTGCAGACCCTGGCCGCCCACTGTAATTCTAACATTTAACATTCCAGCCTGCCAGGGCTATGCACATGCTGTGGCTGCAATGCTTTTTGTCACCCACTGTGGTAGTTTTAACAAGGCAAATTTACATCGTGCTGCAGAGTTTGACAGGTGGCACTGCTGATCAAACTCGCCCATTGAGATCAATGGGGCCATTCTACAACTGCGAGCCAAACACTTGGCTTGCAGTTGTGGTGTGGTCACACAATGTAAAACTGCCATTCAGCAATTAAAAAAAAAAAAAAAAGTGTCAAGAGGTGACAGCATCCCTACTCATCAGGGATCATTTATACCTGATGACTAAAGATGATCAAAGTGATTTTAGCAACTTGATTCAGCCCTGAAATTACAAAACTTTTAATTTTGCTTATTGAGCTGCTTGGGAAAATTCTCCAGTGGGGACAATGGGGTTGATTTATTGTAACTGGAGAATGCAAGATCTGGTGCAGTTCTGCATAGAAACCAACCAACTTTTTTTTATTGTAAAAGCCTAATTGAACAAGTTGAAGCTGATTGGCTTTCATGCACAGCTGCACCAGATTGTGAGTGCTACGGTTTTTGTAAATCGGCCCCACTTTATCAGCGAGGAATTCTTCTTTGTACACAATTCCTTTCACTTGCTATTATGTCTCGAGCACAGAAAGTGTAGAGAAATATTTCCAATGGGACAGAGACAGTAAAAAAAAAAATAGAAAAAAAGAAAATAGGAGGTATGAAGTAATAATGGCCAGAGTGGGTTTCTGTAGCACATAAAGTGGTTCTAAAGCCATACGGTTTTTTACCTTGATACATTCTCTGTATTAGGGTAAAACCTTCCAATATCTGCTCCTCCCATCCCCCCTAAACCACTTCAGTACCAGGCACTTTCACCCTCTTTTCTGCCCAGACCAAGTTTCAGATTTATAACAAGAAAAACAGAGGGCGCACCACCTAGCGCATTGCCACAGATAAAATGGCTTTATTAAAAGTAATTAAGATATATAGTCACAAACATTAGCGACTGGCTAACACGTTACGAGGATCTGCCTCTTCTTTAGAGCCCGCACAGGTCCTTGAAACGCGTCACTCCAAAGGACTAGCACATAAACGCTGGGAGCTGTTGTGTGTGAGGCCCATCTTCTAGCGCAGGAGAGTAAAGTGTTGGTTTGAAGACAATTTTCAGATTTCACTGTCACACTTTGAAAGCCATTGTGTACACTTGTGATAGCTGTGATTCGCCACAGCTATCACATAGTACACACCACAGCTATCACATTGTACATGGTCTTGCTGCCCTCTCAAGACTGGAGATGTCTGGCCCCTGTACCATGTAATCACTGTGACAGATCACAGAGATAAAATTAGTATTCACTGGATGGCTATAAATTAATGCCATTGTGTACTATTGATTGGTCACAGTGATCACATGGTACCAGGGCTGGCCCAGTACAATGACAGGTCTTTCACTCTGTCTGGTGGGCACAGTGGGTGACAGATAAGGTAGCTGCATGCAAGTAAAGGACATCATGTGCCGTCTTCCTGGGATAATAGTAATGGAGGTGATTACACACTTACCTGGCTCCTCTCTCAATCCAGCTCTGTGCTTGTCTTGCACGTAGCCCTGGTTGGTAGCATGCTCACACGAATGCCCCTATAGCACACAGTTTGCTATAGGGCAGTGATAGCTAACCTTGGAACCTCAGATGTTTTGGAACTACATTTCCCATGATGCTTATGCACTCTGCAGTGTAGTTGAGCATCATGGGAAATATAGTTTCAAAACATCTGGGTCCCAAGGTTCACCATCACCGCTATAGGGGCACTTGGAGAGGAGGAGGAGTGGACACCAGTGCTGAACCCCGGAAGGGAGGAAAGGGGCAACATTGTGCAATATCATTGCACAGAGCTGGTAAGTAAAATTTGTTTATTATTTTAAAGAAAAAATATGCCTTTACAATCTCTTTAATAAATCAATACATTGTTTCTTTTTTTTACCCAGACTCCCCGCTCTGTGTGTAGTAATCCATGTTCACCTGGTTACAGGAAGTGCCTACAATCTGGTAGACTACCCTGCTGCTTTAGCTGTGTACTGTGCAATGATGGGGAAATAACAAATGATACAGGTATTATATATTCAATATTTAAGTGACTGCATTGCTGCTTTTTTTATTTATATATTTTCATTTCATCTTTTTATTAACCTACGAAGCTCACCTTTTATTCCTATGTTTAACATTTTCTTATAAAAGAAAAAATTAACAGTGCTTGCTGAATCACCCCTAGCAGTGTAGAATTTTATCACAATCCATATCACTGTCTTGATAAGACACACCTTGCCGTGGTATCCCCGCCATGAAAGGGTGGTAAACAGTTTGGAGTCCACCAGCCAACTCCGACATATACATGTCAGAAACAAGGATGATAACTCATAGTGCTATATTGTATTTAAAAGATATACTTATTAAAAATATATTACAAGCTGTAGCAAATGTACATGCAAACAGCTTTGATAAGCACGGCCCCGATAGCTGTCAACCTGTCTGTATGCACTGGCATCACACCGCTAGCTCCGCCCAATGCATTTCCCTATACAAGGTGTCATCTGGGATTGGAGCGACACTGTACTGCTCTGGGGAGCTGATCAGGATTTTGCTTTACACTATAATTGCTTATTACAGTGATGGTCACTGATATAAGCAATCATTTTTATGATAAGCGTACATTCATTCATAGCCCAATCATTGTGCACTATTGTAATAGTTGTGATGGCAACAGCTATGACATGGTAGAGGTCTGCTGTGATTGGCCTCTGTACCATATGATCACCATGACCAATCAGAAAGATCACAATAGTGCACAATGAATGGCTGTGAATGAAACCCATTGTATACAACTGACATGTGATCTCTGTGATTGGCCACTGCGGTCACATGATATCAGACCTGGCCCTGTACAACGGCCTGTCCTCCACTGTGTCTTTTGTACATAGCACATCACAGATCTTGCTGGGGGTGTGCACTATTGGTAAGATTGATAGTACGCCATAGGAAGTCAGATGACGTCCACCCGAGATAAGGAATCTCCTGCCTGGCCATATTATCGTAATAGGCTGGACAGGAGGAGGTTAAAATTGTTGAAATAACTGGTGAGCTTATAAAAAATCATTCAGAGGCAAGTTAAAAGAGGTTCACTAAGCATGACTTGTTTCAGGGAAATTATATAGGGGAACGATCTTCAGACCTATATTCTAGTACATATTATATTGAAAATAAAATTAAAATAATAAAACTTGTAATATACTTTTTTTTTTTTTTCAAATAAAACATAGATTATATACCATACTGTATATTCACTTTAGGGTGGCACTGAGTGTTAAAATGATTTTAAATGGGTAGACAAACTCTTAAAAATCAACACCATAGCCAGGTAGACAGTAAATTAAATGAAAGTTTATTATCTAACTGCTCATTTTACATATTACAGTAGGTTATAATGGATAATGTTATAGGGGTCTTTTATTAAACAAGTAGAGAATATGGACCCAAAAAAGGCGATCAAGCAACCTGGATTTAGCTTGAATAGAAAATAAATGCCTCTACACAGAGTGTGGTCATACTCGATGCACATCATGGTGGTCTGAAGAATCTTTCTTCTTATGTGAAGTAAGACTGAAGGTTTATTGCCTCAAAAGGAACCAAGGATAAGGTCAGTAGATGCACCCATGAGTAAGATATTTAGAGGGTTTTTTTTTTTCTGAAGAAGGCTAACATTTCCTGGTCGCAGATACATATAAAACCCAATCAATGTATTTTGCAGCACTAACAATAGCAACTTCTTCAAGATTGGTGCAAAAAGACAGGGATGTAAAAAAAGGTATAAAATAGACAATTGTATATAAATAAGATAAAAAGATATACATGTAATATATGAAGAAAAAGGTATTGACATTACAAACACGAATAAACAGGCATGAAGAGTGGCTAGGTTATCATTTACAAGTATATGGTCTAGCATATAATATAACACATATGGATACAGAAAATTTAGATAAAAAGTGATGCATAAATTCATATACTACCTAATATACTGTTTCTGATATGAAGGATCAAAAATAAATATATTTGTTATAATCCACGCAACCCCACCAAATAACTGTAGTCTCGCCGCAAAATACACTGCTCAAAAAAATTAAAGGAACACTTTGAAATCACATCAGATCTCAATGGGGGAAAAAAAATCATGCTGGATATCTATACTGATATGGACTGGGTAATGTGTTAGGAACGAAAGGATGCCACATGGTTTGATGGAAATAAAAATAATTACCCTACAGAGGGCTGAATTCAAAGACACCCCAAAAATCGAAGTAAAAAATGATGCAGAAGGCTAGTCTATTTTGCTGAAATTTCATTGCAGAAACTCAAAATGATACTCAGTAGTTTGTATGGCCCCCACATGCTTGTATGCATGCCTGACAACTTCGGGGCATGCTTCTAATGAGATGACTGATGGTGTTGTGGGTATTTCCTCCTAGATCTGGACCAGGGCATTACTGAGCTCCTGAACAGATTCAGGTGCAACCTGGTGGCGTCAGATGGACTAAAACATAATGTCCCAGAGGTGTTCTATTGGATTTTGGTCAGGCAAGTGTGGGGGCCATTCAATGGACTCAAGTCCTTTATCCTTGAGGAACTGGCTGCATATTCTCGTCACATGAGGCCGGGCATTGTTGTGCACCAGGAGGAACCCAGGTTGCCATTGTCTAGCCAGTAGAGGTCTGTGTGTCCCTCCATGGATATGCCTCCCCAGACCATCACTGACTCACCACCAAACCGATCATGCTGAGCGATGTTAGAGGCAGCAAAACATTCTCCACGGCTTCTCCAGACCCTTTTATGCCTTTCACATGTGTTCAGGGGAACCTGCTCTCATCTGTGAAAAGCACAGGGTGCCAGTGTTGGACCTACCAATTCTGGTGTTCAATGGCAAATGTCAATCGAGCTCCATGGTGCCAGGCAATGAGCGCAGGGCCAACTATAGGACGTCTGGCCTTCAGGTCACTCTCATGGAGTCTGTTTCTGATTGTTTGGTCAAAGACATTTACACCACAGATCATTGTGTAGGGCTCTGGCAATGCTCATACTGTTCCTCCTTGCACAAAGGAGCAGATACTGGTCCTGCTGATGGGTTAAGGACCTTCAATGGCCCTGTCTAGCTCTCCTAGAGTAACTGCCTGTCTCGTGGAATCTCCTCCATGCTCTTGAGACTGTGCAAGGAGACACAGCAAACCTTCTGGCAATGGCACATTTTGATGTGCCATCCTGGAGGAGTTGGACTGCTTGTGTAACCTCTATAGGGTCCAGGTATCGCCTCATGCTACCAGTTGTGACACTGACCCTAGCCAAGTGCAAAACTAGTCAGAAGAGTTGAGTAGGAAAAAAAAATTTCAGTGGCCTTCACCTGTAAGTTCATTCCTGTTTTGGAGGTTGTCTCATTTTGCCCATCTATTACACATGTTGTTCATTTAATTAACACCAAAGCAGCTAAAACTGATTAACAACCCCCTCTGGTACTTAACTGACCAGATCAATATCCCGGGAGTTTTGTTGACTTGATGCTATACTCTGATTAAAAGCGTTCCTTTGATTTTTTTGAGCAGTGTATGTAGATAACTAAAACATTATTATATGCTGGTTTACAAATGCCAAACAATTACCTTCAGTATACTCTCATGTGGTTCCTGGTATAGCACTGTGCAGGTGATTTCATAACACCCTGTTAAGCATGGCTCAAAATATAAAAAGATATAGTGCAGCGCAACTCTAAAATCCCAACATTAATTTTACTCATAAACACCACTACATAAAAAGACCTAATCATATAAATATAATGTCTAATTTAAATCATCTTCTTCATACTATTAATCAAATACAGTACCAATTAAATAAACACTGCTGTGCTTTCAAGTGAATAGGCAGTCTTCAAACTTGTGAAGCAATCAGTAACTGCCACATTTAGGTGAAAACCTACTCATCTCAACTTTGGACTCCATAACAGAGTTTAATACGCTTATATTACTCTCCTCCTCCTTGAGCACTGGAACGATATACCTCCTCCTTATCCTCTCCCAAGTTAACGCTTCAAAGTCAGAACATCCACATGATGGGAAACACAAGAAAGAGATCCATAGTGACCTCTATTTTTACATTTATTGATGAAAAAACAGGGATTAAAAGCACTTAAAAATATCCATAGACAAACATGCAATCCGTACAAAACTTCACAGGCTCGGTTCCTCCCTCCTATCCGAGTTACGCCCCATGATTGGGCTTCCTCAGTAGGCCTACCTTTTCCATTCTTTTTTAACCAGTGATACTCTTTGTTGTTTTCTATCAGAGAAAGTGCATAATTTTTCAGTCATTTGAGGTAAAATTTCTGACGAAAACTTATATATATATATATATATATAAACAGTATATATTTTAAACAAATTCAACAAAAAACATGTTAGCCAACCCTTATTTTTTTTTATTTCTTTTTTAGCAATGGAAAAATGTGAAAGATGTCCAGATGATCAATGGCCTAATCTCAATCGAAACCAATGTATTAAGCGACCACTACATTTCCTATCCTATGGGGATCTATTAGGAAGAACATTGACAGTCGTGGCCTCTATCTTCTCTGCAATTACGGCTTTGGTGCTGTGGATCTTTGTAAAATATAGAAAAACCCCTTTGGTGAGAGCCAACAACTGCAACCTCAGCTATGTCCTTCTAATATCTCTTTTCTGGGGGTTCCTCCTCTCGTTCCTCTTTGTGGGATATCCTGGAGAAGCGACATGTCTCTTGAGACAAACTTCATTTGTATTTATCTTTTCTGTGGCTATTTCAGCAGTTCTTGGAAAATCAATTACAGTAATAATTGCATTCAATGCTACAAAACCAGGAAGCAGGTTAAGAAAACTTTTGAGATCAAAAACATCAGTTGTCTTGGTTTTCATTGGTTCTTTAGGAGAGCTGATAATTTGTATGTCCTGGCTAATATGTGCACCACCATTTGTGGAATATGATACCAAAACAATGTCAGGGCATAATATTGTAAAGTGTAATGAAGGCTCTATTTTTGCATTTTATTTTGCAGTTTCCTATATTGGTATCCTAGCTATTTTTAGTTTTATTATTGCCTTTCTATCTAGGAAGCTTCCAGACACTTACAATGAGGCTCAGTACATTACCTTCAGTATGCTGGTATTCTGCAGTGTCTGGATCTCTTTCTTTCCAACCTATTTATGTACTGAAGGCAAGGATATGGTGGCTGTTGAGGTGTTTGCTATTTTATCCTCTAATGGAGCATTACTATGTCTTATATTTTTCCCAAAATGTTACATTATATTGCTAAGTCCTGAACGTAATAGAAAAAGAGACATTCCCTTAAAAGTATCTACAATGTGATTCTTAATTTAGTGAACTGTTATGCATGGTGATTGAAATAACTTTTAGTTTTGTATTTTGTGCCAGTCCATTACAAAATAAATATCTGTCTATCATAATAAACAGAAGAACAAAACATTTTACAGCTTAATTATTTTATCTACTGTATTTTAAAATCAAACGGTTCTTTATTGAACAAGAAAATGCAAATAACAGTAACAGGGTAATATGTACAGTAATCCACAAATAATTAGCCAAGCAGTGACCAGAACAACAGGGTATGAGTATCAGAAGGACATAGGTGCGAGTACATACACATGAAAGTAACCCGGACAAGTATCAATGGCATGTAACAACTACATGACAGCGTGAGGCGTGAGGACCGAGGAACACTGTGAATGGCCTGCGGATCAGGGAACTATGTAGGGGAGGGGGACGGGGCACCGGGTCCAACACACGTCTCCGGGGCCTGGATCCACCTGTCCCATATCTTAGTAAATTTCGTGGGGCATCCACGATGAGTATACAGAAGTTTCTTGTACAGAATAGTGGCATTAACTTCCCTTAGCCAGTCATGAAAAGTAGGAGGTCTATCTCGCATCCAACTTCTCGCAATCAGCTTTCGGGCAGAGAACAGGGTCTCATGTAGAAAGATAGTGGTAAACTTATTCATGCTGGTGTCAGGAAATATTCCCAATAGACATGGTTTGGGGAACAGTGAGAGAGGAGAGCCCATGGTGTCATGAAGGAATTTAACTATCTGTGCCCAGTAGCCCTGAACCTCTGGGCAGCTCCACAACAAGTGATAAAAAGTTCCCTGCTCCCGTTTACACATAGGGCAGGTGTCTGAGGTGTCACCTCTGTATTTGGCTGTCAGGACGGGGGTAAGATACGCACGGTGAAGGATATATATTTGCGTAAGGCGGTCGGACAATTTAGGGGAAGCCAGTTTACAAGTATCCAGGGCGTCGCTCCACTCGTCATCTTCCAGGTCTCCCACATCCTCCTCCCATCTAGCCTTAGGGACATAAGCAAGGACCGTGGACGCCGGCTCGTGCAACATAGTATATAAAATCGAAATGAGGTGACTAGGGTCCGAGCAGCTAACCACTTCCAGCACAGGAACTGGAGGAAGGGCAGGCAGAGGTTGAGGGAATGCATATGAGGGGGAAGATGGAACCTGTTGGAGAGGGACTCAAAGTTCCTAATATTACCATTTGTGAGGAGACTAGACAAGAATATGATTCCGTGTCGGACCCATACATGCACATCTGGTATAGTCTGGAACTCAGGAAGGGAGGCATTACACCACAAAGGGGTGTATTCGTGAAGGTCCGGGAGGCCCAGCTTGCTCGAGACCACGTCCCACAGCCTCCGATAGTGATACAACATTGAAGTCCTGCTGTCCCTGTTATCCGCCCCCCGTATACCTGAGACAATGAGAGACAGTGGATCTGTGAGTGCATGGGTCCGAGACAGATCTACTGTATTTTAAAATGGTCTAGGTAGATTTTTTTTTTTTTTACTTTCTAATCTTTAAATTGGAAAATTTGGTTCATTCTTTCAATTTCCTAATCCTGTATTTACTATCTTAAGATTCACTGACTTATAATAAACATGAAGGTAAGAGTTCATAAACTTCAGAAATCAGTGACTGCATGATTGATCCACATCAGTAATTTAATAATAAGCATAGCTTATATTAAAATGGGAGCCCTAGACCTTTTCAAATCAAGTCAACAATGGTAGTCTTCATTTCACAATCTCTACAAATTCACTCAATTGTATAAACAAACAAATGTACACTTACTTTTTAATTTAAGTTCATATTCAATTTAATTCAAGTTCAATCTATTTTTTTACATATATTCAATTTAATTAAATTTCAAGTCCAGTTCAAGTTTAATTTAAGTTCACATTCAAATTTATATTTCTTCTTCCTATCTTTCTGTCTTCTTAATCATCTTGAAAATTAGACTACCAGAAAACTAAAAACAACTTCTATAACTAGGAGTCCTTCCAGTATAAAAGGAAAGACAGCATTTAGAATAGCAACATATGCATTCCTATTAAGGTGCATTTTGGATCAACTGGACAGGATTTACTAAAGTAAATTTCAGAGAGATAAATAAGTAACTATGTTATGCATTTGCTGTGACTTGCATTTACAATGTATCTTCACAAAATAAATGTGATCCTGAATCAATGAGTATAGTGCAATGTTGAACATCCAAATAATGCAGATTTTTAAAAAGTTTTATGAAACACACTCGGACAGTTTTACATTTGTGTTAAAGTGGAGCCCATTAATATCCTAAATTCTTAAATAAATGTATATGTGATCCCTTTGGTAAATATGTGTTATACAGTAATGATCAGCATAAGATGATTAAAAATGGTCACATAGCAGGTTGGTGTTGTCATTGTAATTCAGAATACAGTTTTACTCTCTTGTTTGAGATACACCAAAGGGGCTAATGCCATGTATACAGTCACATTAGAAAGAGGACAGTAAAAGGATACATGGGAGGGAAGAGGTACCAGAACCAAAATATCACACTAGTGGTAAGCAAAACCAGCAACCAGCCAATCTCCAACATTAAAGCAATACTTCAGTCTGAAACAAAAAAATAAAAAATAAAAGTCAGCAGCCACAAATATTGCAGCTGCTGACTTTTAATAATAGGACACCTACCTGTCCAGGGATCCAGTGCAGTCCTCATCAGAGCCGGCTCTTCAGCCATTTTCACATCCAGACATCGGCATGTTTACTTTGGGAAGCTGGCTATGATTTGGTAAGCAAAACCAGCAACCAGCCAATCTCCACCATTAAGGCAGTTCTTCGGTCTGAAATAAAAAAATATACTATCTGCTGACTTTTAATAATAGGATACTTTCCTGTCCTGGAATCCAGTGCGGTCCTCACCCAAGCTGGCTCTTCAGCGGTCCTTGGGTCCAGGCGCCTGCATTTTTACTTTGGGAAGCTGTCTGTGACTGCTTGCGGCTTCACATACAAATTCCCACTGAGTTTGCACAAGCCGAGATGCGCTTTGTGAATGGCCTCACAGCTTTCTGGGACCTGTGATGTGTACATCCCAGAAGGATGTAGGGGAAGGGAGGGGCTGAACTTCTGCTCGGATTGCTGTGGCGTTCTCATCGGAAGTGGGAGAGTGTACCCTTTGGTTGAAGTTCCGCCTTAATGTACAGGGATTCAGAGAGGAAAAATAATGAAGTTGAAGAATGTAATGCTATGAACATTTGATTGTCTCATGATCATGAAGTTCCACAAATCCACACTGCCTCCATGTAAAATTCTTTAAAGAAGGGGTAAGCACATTGCATTGACATCACTTACCCTTTTATAAAGCAACATAGGTATGGTTCTTCTCAATGCATGTGTGTCTTTGTCTGTCTGGCTAGGCATGATAGATAAGTGGATTCTGGAAATGTAAAGTAGTTAAAATGGTATTAAACCCAAAACCAAAAAATGTTATATATTGCAGCTATCAGTCCTTAGATGTGGTGGTTATATTTGTTTTCTTTTTTAAGGCTCCTTTCTCACTGTTTTCACCTTGTGATCTGGCCAGTAACACACCTCCTGTGTTAAAGTGTCCCCACTCTATATGAAGGAGCACAGGGGTACCTTTGGACAGCAGCATTGTCTGTCTGGGGGGAGGGGATTTTGGGATGCACTATTAGATTTAGATACACTAAACAAATTAAAGCCGGAATCCACCAACTTTTAAAAATCTGTTAGAGCAAACCGTTGCTTTCCTTTTGGGAAACAGTTTTATATGAATAAATAAAACCTGATAATTGTAAACACCCCTGTTAGTGGTAAATGGTTTGTCGCATCTCTGTAAATGATACAATCAGTAAGAGAGCTTGTTCTTTTGAAAAACTACAGTCTTACTGGCTGGATCACTAGGTGAAACTAGAGGAAAGAAAGCCTAAAAAAAAGAAAACCAATGTAGCCACTACTACTAGGAATTGGTAAGCTGCATTATAATAAATGTTTGCTTTTAGGTTTAATACTGCTTTAAGCTCCCTGGCGGTATGATTGTTTCCGATTTTAGGTGTTGCAAGCAGTACCATTATTTTGCTAGCAATTCTTGAGGACGAGCAGCCCAAACCAACTATTTACATATGATTTTTTTTTACTGTGCGTTCTTCTTTATAACATCTCGGGTATGATAAAATTTGAAACACAAAATCATAAATTATAATATAATAAATAACTATAAATAAGTTAAAGTATATACAAAGTATATATATATATATATATATATATATATATATATATATATATATATAATGTATATATATATATATATATATATATATGTATGTGTGTGTATACCTATATATATAGATATACGTGTATATCTATCTATCTATCTATCTATCTATCTATCTATCTATCTATCTATCTATCTATCTATCTATCTATCTATCTATCTATCTATCTATCTATCTATCTATCTATCTATATATATATATATAAAGTACAGTAAAACTGTAGGAAAGGGCACTGGGGGGCAAACTAATGTCAATTTATTTTATTTTGTAATGTAATCCAATAGGATTACAATATATCAGTGTGTTTGTGTGTTTTACTATTTGAATTTGCCGCCGGTTCCACCCCCCTGTGAGCGTCAAGTCGCAGGAGACGGAAGCCGGGGCTCACAGCATCAGGCGGAAGATCCGGCCACCGTATGCTGCAGGGACACATCGCGGGATCCCGGGGACAAGGTAAGTAACCTCTACAAGGATCCAGCGATGCTCCCTGGCGGTAGCCCGAGTGTGGTTTTGGGTTACCGCTAATGGCACTAAAATTTCACCCCGAGCCACACTCGGGAATACTGCTAAGGAGGTTAATGTTTAAAACTTCAGACTAATTTGATTCCTCCATAAAAGTAAGAAAGTTTAGGATACAAAGTACAAATCTACTTTGGTAACAACCTCAAGAGGATGAGCAGGAACAGAAAGGGGACAGCACCAATCCTGATGTTTAACCATCAGGATTTTTTCTGCCACCACAAGACTTCTCATAGGACAATGAATCAGTATTAGTGATGAACTGAACACCCCCCTGTTCGGTTCACACCAGAACATCTCAAACAGGGGAAATGTTCTAGCGAAAATATGAACATGAACAATCACAAGTCCTCATTTTAAAGGCTTAAATGTAAGTGAATATTAATTACCCGCTGGCCAGGGGAGATTCAAACCCTTAGCCTCTAACTTGCAAACCCGTTATTCTACCAGCTACACCACCAAGCCAGCTGATTAACCTAAGACTCTCTCTGCCTAACTAACTTCTATCTGCCTTTGACAGCTCTTTTATAGGGTTCTGACATCACCAGTGCCCCATAATCCACTGCTTAGGTGCAGTGAATAAATTACTCGCTTTGTCAATCCCTTCACTGGCTTCAACTAGTTCAACATATAAAATTCAATATACGAATCACAATCTAAAAAGCTATCCACAACACTGCCTACAGCTACATCACCAATCTCATCTGAAGATATTGCCCAAATCATCTTCTCTGCGCAAGATATCTTGCTCTCTAGCTCTCTTGTTACTGCCTTCTATGCTTTCCTCCAGACTTTTCCAGAACCTCTCCCATCCTCTGGAAGTCCCTACCCCAGTATGTCCGGTCAGCCAGACTAAGTGCAGTATATTAGAAGCCTCAATCTTTTAGAAACAAAAAGACAAATGGCAACTCACATCTTTCACACAGTCTATAAAAACAGGCATGTAAAAAGTCGTTCCAATCATTCCTTAGGCTTTCCCAAGTGGTCCTTGTGGACCTTAGGTCTGAGGAAGAAACAGAAGCTTTGAAACGTGTTACCCCCCCCCCCCCTCCATTCACATAAGCACAGCCTCCGCAGTGATGTCACATCCGGTCCGGTACCATCTCACATTCCACACTGGTTTATGCGGTGGTCAGCCGCTTTCCAATGCCATCCAGCTACACAGGCACACTATCAGATGCTGATAATCAACCAGGATCACTTGGGAGAGCCTAAGGACTGACTGGAATGACTTTTTACATGCCAGTTTTTATTAAGTAAGATGTGGGTTGTCATTAGTTTTTTTGTTTCTAATAATTTGTAGTTCTTAATATACTTCACTTAGTCTGGTGCCCCTCTGTGTTCCCTTTTGATTTTACAGAGCCTTTGCTTCACTCTAAGGAAGCTGCCACTGGTGCTTTACATAGCAAATCCACAACTTTGAACTTTTGAAAAATGAACATTATCAATTTAATGTATTAATGTGTTCATATTTAATGTATTTAACTTATTTACTCACTTAATGTGGGCCTCAGCTGTCAATTTGTGACTGAGAATTCCTTTTCTCAAATGTCTGATTTTTTAATCTATTTAGGCCAATTAACAATCTTTTAAATAAAGTAGATGTTTTATGCAAATCAGTTTTAAAATACTTACTGTGAGAAAGCTAGTTAGTAATTGAGGAGTGAGCTTTGGTTCAGATCTGTTGTAACAGAAAATCAACTGAATCATTTGCCAAAGAGCAGCCAATTACCAATCATACAATTCTTACCATTTGAACTGGGGTCAGGTGGCATAGAAAAGCCAATAATGGGAGTTTTCTAATGTGCCAGTCCTTTCCAGACAAAAGTCATGGTTCCTAACAGTTTTTTGTCAGTGTATGTATGTGGAGTTCGAGTAGATAGGGGACTGCTGACAGAGTGTTTTAGGGAGGGAGGGACAGTTACTGCTATATACCATATACAGAGGTTTTACCATATACAGAGCTTTACGGTGCCCTACAAAGTGTGTAGTGTACCCCACTGTATTCATTGTGCTGTATTGTGCTAAATAACTGTGCTTTGCATTCAGTTACATATCATTATGTACCACCTTTGCATTACAGATATTTGAACCAAGATTCCTTTAACCACTTCAGCTCCGAAGGTTTTACCCCCCTTAATGACCAGGCCATTTTTTGTGATTTGGCAGTGCGTTACTTTAATGAAAAATTGCATGGTCGTGTGATGCTGTACCCAAATACAATTGATGTCCTTTTTTTCCCCACAAATAGAGCTTTCTTTTGGTCATATTTGATCACTTCTGCGGTTTTTAGATTTTTTTTATAAACAAAAAAGAGCGACAATTTTGAAAAAAAAAAAACGTCATATTTTTTACTTTCTGCTATAAAACATTCCCAATAAAAACATTTTAAAAATCTAATTTTTTTTATCAGTTTAGGCCAATTTGTATTCTGCTACATATTTTTGGTAAACAAAAATCCCCAAAAAGCATATTTTAATTGGTTTACACAAAAGTTATAGCGTTTACAAACTGCCGGATAGATTTTTGGAATTTTTAATTTATTTTTTTGTTTTTATTAGTAATGGTGGCGATCAGCAATTTTTAGCGGGACTGCGACATTGCAGCGGATAGATCAGGCCCCTAACTTACATTGTTGACACTTTTTGGGGACCAGTGACATTAATACAGTAATCAGTGCTAAATATTATACACTGTTACTGTATAAATGACACTGGCAGGAAAGGGGGTAAGTATGCTTACTAACTGTGTGGGGGAATGGTTCTGTGACAGGCACAGAGAGATTTAGGTTTCAGCTTAGCTGAAACTCCTGATCTCTCCCTGCCTGTATGACAGAAGACTCGCCTGCTTTGTTTACATAAGCAGGCGAGTCTTCTGTCAGTTTATCTGGTGATCGCGGGAGGCCGGTGCTGTGTCTAAACACAGCGGGAGCGCGGTGCGCCGCCGAGACCTCGTGCAGGAAATCACGTAGTACTACCTGATTTTGCGCAGCCGAGCCGCCCTGCCGCAGTAATGCTAAGGTGGGCGGTCGGCAAGAGGTTAAGAACTACCTTTTTTTTTTTAACTTTGAATATTTGTGGCTATTGTCTCTCTGAAATTGTACACTCCAGCTCTGATTTCTTTATCAAAACATGATTGGTCTTACCTTGCTAAACTGCAGTCAAGTTAAAGTGCTCACACGCTGTGCATGGAGTCAGTAAAGTATTTTGCTGGCTTTTTTAGAGAAATAATACACTCTTTTTTAGGATAAAATCTGCCTGTTGTCTTCTCTGACAATGACTAGACCCCACTGCTGACATTGTGCTAGCAAAATTCTTCTTCCTTCTATTGCTTGCTAATTCCTGTGCCTGGCTGCTGGAACTGCACTGCTGCTGCACTGACACTACAGCTGAATGACAGACCAAATGTTGCTCTGCTACAAAGTGACACATGTCCTTCCAGCTAAAATTAGACTTTTTAGACTATCACGGCATCCTCAACTGCCCCAAAAATCAAAAGTGACTCTCTCTGATTTGTTTGATGTGGTTGTTACCCTTCAACCCCCTTTCCCTGGCGGCCCCTCTCTTTTATCCAGGGATAATGCACTGTATAAGTGTTTTTTTAAACGATGCCTCTAAATACTTTTTTGTAGCTACATTCAGGCCAGTCACGTAACTCCCGACCGTTCTGCTACTTTGATCCAGGGCTATAGCAGGAGGGGCTGAGATGTCCCTCTAAAGTGAGTCGGGAGGTCACATGGCCACTCGGCTCCTACCACTGTAGCCCTGGATCAGAGTAGCAGAGCAGCTGAGAGTCACAGGACTGGCCTGAATGTAGCTGCAAAAGAAGTGTTTAGAGGCATCGTTTATAAAAAACACTTATACAGTACATCATCCCTGGATAAAACAGAGGGGCTGCCAGTGACAATTATTAAACTTTACTAATAGTGGCAGGAAGACACAGACATGGAGCTAACAGGCAGGGAGGGAGGGGGACAGAGGAGGACAGGAGAGCTGAGGATGACGGAGGCACACAGGCGGACCACAGTGATCAGGGCTCAGCAGCCATGACTATCGTAGTCAGGGCACAAAGGGGGAAAACAGGAAGTGGTAGCATCAGCCAGGTTATTTACAGCTTAGAGAGGGTCGGTTAGACAGCACAAGCACTGTGCTGTTTAACCTGCTATAAGGGAACAGGGGGGATCACTTTTTTTTAAGGGTTACAAAAAATGTAAGGGAACAGAGACTATCCTGTAACTTTCCACCTGGATTGTACTATAATACAAATATACAGTGCAGCGCTACATAAATGTGCACAGATAAATGTGCACTGGTGAATGAATAAATAAAATGTCCAATAAGTTCATATAAGTGAAAACAAATTGTTAATAGAAAGTCCAACACCGAATGATGTTGGCTCAAAATGATAATGGATCCCACAACAAAACTAAAAATACGCTCACCAGATGGCATGGACCCAAAATACCGTACAGCAATTGGGTCATGCGGGCTGAATGTGTAGATGTCCTCAGTACCGGATGGTAGGAACCTCCACTGAATCTCTGGAAGGCAAATGTTGGTGACAATCCTCACGACACGATCCACACGGCAATGCCTAGAATTCTCCACTCCAGAAAGTGTATAATGGGATAAACCAGAGAGACACCATAGCATAATACCGTTTTGGAAAATTTATTGAAGGATAAAAAGACTTGCACTTACAATGTATCAGATGGTAAGAAGCATTCAGTAAAAGTAGGCACTCATGATACTCCTAACGCGTTTCCTTAAAAATAACATTCTCAAAGGAATTAGCCTGGTGCCTAAATCAACATACCTTGTATTTATAGGGTCCTAGAGAAACAACTGATGGAGTTCGAAATTGATGACATTCCACTCCATTACACTATAGCCTCGGCATGTAGATCAAGCCTCTCTTTGAGACTCCAATCAGAGGCAGCCCCATCATCCACAATCCAATGGGAATAGGTGATGTACTTCCATACTGATAAAATGCCGTGCCTATTGCAATATGGCGCCGGCGTGCGGGTCAAGCTTCTCATTGGTGTTCAAATCAGGGGCTTCAGCGCCAGAGGGTGGCGCTGAACTCCATCCTACATCCGCTGTCCAATAATAGGTGAATGATCTCCTCACTCATCATCTCCGGTCAAACCGGAAGTGACGTGATCGCGTCATCAAAGGATGGCCGTGAAGATACATCCAAGCTTCATTTTGAACCTGGAAGTGGCGAAAACAAACAGACATAATTATGGATAAGCATAAGTGTCTACACACTATATACCTCATAATATATGCATCTTGATGAATTGTAAGTGTGCCGATTAAGGTAGAGAAACATCTTGAAGAATAGAGCATTTTCCAATGGATAATAATTATAAATTATACAATAATATAATTTCATTAAAAAATATCTTTAAAAAACCTTTTCAAACAGATATCTTTTAAACAAAATATCCTTTTAAAAAATTCCCTTTAAAAAAAAGGGGGAAGAACAGACCGGGAACAAGGAATAAAAATTGATAAAATATATAATTAATAATGTATATAATTGATTATTTAAAAATTAATTATTAAAAAATTGTTAAAAAATATTATTGATTGTTAAAAAAGCTAAAACTCATCGACAAAAAGGATAACTGCATGTATCCATATTCCTTAATAAATAGCATATCACTAAAAGGAGAAAGCCCAATATCTCTATACCCCATAATTGTGGGATTCTTACAGCTAAAAAATTATATCTACATAATAAAATGTATATATAGCAGAAAAAATGTGTTTTTAATGCAAAAATTCAGAGAAGAGGAATGGACAAAAATGAGTGGAGAGATGGGAAGGACATCAATGAAAGTTCATGAGGCGCTAATGAAGGCATTGATGTCCAACTCAACATTTAAGCCAAACGGGACATAAGTCTGTAAAGTGTAGATCCAGTAAGTCTCTAATCTGGAAACTCCACGTTTACTAGACCCCCCTCTCCATGGGACTGTGAATTTGTCAATAACTTGAAAGGTGGTGCCCCTAGGTTTTTTTTTATGGTACTGTAAATAGTGTTTAGGAACACTGTGATTGGTCTTACCAGCAATAATGTTAGATATGTGTTCATTCACACGAACGGTGAATGTTCTGATAGTCCGACCAATATATTGTTTTTTGCATGGACACGTGATTAGATATACCACATGTGTGGTGGCACATGTGGCAAAAAACTTGATATGATATATTGTATTAGTGGTAATAGACTGAAAAGTCAAAAATGTCCTCCTCGGGTCTGCATTCAATTTTCAAACTCTACACTTTTTGCACGGAAAAAAGGATGGATTGTACTATATGCTGGATTACAGTTCATGATGCCAGCCTGGAAGATGTATTTCATGACCTATTAACATTATATCTGGCACACAATTAATTTAGCTACCTCCACCCCGTGTCATTTGACCTATAGCTGGTTATCTGCATATAGTCCCTTGATGATTATACATATGTTACCTTGAGTCTTAGTCCCCAGGGGCCTTACACATACCGGTTGCCACTTTAAATCATATTGGTCCGATACCACATTTGCTAAAATTTGAGTGATTATTATTGCACTTCCTGAAGACACCATATCCAGTGAAATGCATTGAGGTTAACTCCAGCGGAATTACTTCCGATCACGTCACTTCCTGGCAAGGTGGAACGCAGGTGGAAAGCATGCTACACGAGCGTTTTCCTTCCACACACTGGCTTTTCAAAGTTAGTGCTACTGGAAGCACTATTAAATGTGAGTCCATGCACTTTATTTGTGCTTTGCACCTATGTTTAATAAATACATCTGCACAATGAAACCTTTATTTGTTTGAAATACCTGAGCGCCAAGTACATCTGGGTGAACCATATCTGAAGGGGCTTATTATATCTACCCAACGGACCCAGACCTAACTACCTTGTAGCTTAGGAAGCACTACACAGCTCTGTAGGTCCTGGGGGCCTGAATAGATCTGGTAAGTGGCCAATACTTACCAAGGTGGAGGAGCAAGGAATACCCACATACTAGCACTTTATTTTGGAAGCACGGATAACTTTATAGGGGAATGAGGAGATTACACCCCTGTTTTGTTTAAAGAATTATGAACTTTTATCCACATTTTTTTATGAAGTCACAATATTTATTGCACTTATATTTATTTGAATGCAAAATTTTTTTCTTCTCTGATACATTGGAAATCAATTTAGAACGCACATATATGTATATACTTTGAACACCTTGTAATTTATTGCACATTGCATGTTGCATTTATAAACTGCACAGTGTCTATAAATTAACAAATTTTATCCACATTCTTCCAGCACTTTAAATAATTTATTTGAATGTATGAGTAACTTATCTGGGCACTAATTTTGCATACACATCTATATACTTTATGCATTTTGGGAACCATTGCATATCGCACATACATATCGCACGTTGGAACAGCACGTTTGTACCTTTATAACACTACAGTTACTTTTTATACAATTTATTTATTGTATGGTTTCTAAATATAAGTGTTAGGCCGCAGGCCTTTATTTGTGGGAGGAGCTAGCGTGCCTTTAAGACGCTGCTCCTCCCCTCCCCGCCTGCTCACTGCGCCACTCGCTGTCACCGGACAGCCGAACTTCCGGTCCTCCAGGCCTGCAGGATGTGTAGCAGGCCCGCTGACACCGCCGACCCGGCTGTCACCGCCGACCTGGCTGTCACCACCGACCCGGCCGACACCGCCGACTCTGCTGGCTCCGCTGACTCCACGGACACCCCGCCACTGCCGCCGCCGGTTCCCGCCGGCCTGCCTCCTGCTTGCCTCCAGCCTCCTGCACCATCATCCTCCGCTCGGGCGGCCCGTCCATTCATCCGGCCGCCTAGCGGCAGGTACCGCTTGGGGGGGGGGAGGGGGGGGTTCCTGGGTTTCCTGCGGGGGCTTGATTTCTGCCTTGCCTGCACCAGGCCACGGCTACTACATACGTGGGTCTCCGGGGGGGGTCTTGTTCTGCCTTGCCTGCACCAGGCCGCGGCCCTGCTTCTTACTACTTCTGTCTTTATCACTGTTACTAGCTGTGTATTTCCATGCTGTTTTACTATTGCCACTATGTGTACTGGCCCTGCCTATGGACGCTGCTTGTTACTATGGGTACTACTCTAATACTATTTTGACTAGGAGTACTGCTACTGCTAATACCTTTTGCTATGGGTTGTTACCCCTATACTATTGTTACATGGGCTCTGCTACTTAATACTGTTGTTATTAGGGGTACTGCTACTCCGCAATACTACTTTGCTATTAGTATTGCTACTTTAAAAAAAAAAAAAAAAAAAAAAAAACTATTGTTACTATAGGCATTGCTACCCTGAATTCTATTGTTACTATGCGTACTACCCTGGAAAATACTATTTTGCTATGGGTACTGCCGCAATGTACTGCTACGCTACTGTTACCGCTGTTACCTCTTGGACCATTGATATACATGCCGCTACACGACCATACTGTCATTACCACAACTAACTGTGTTCCGATTCACTGCATGCCGTTACTGTGTGCACCTCGGCGGACATATACTGCTACATTTTTTCATTCACGACCGCACGCGCCACTGCCTTGCACCTACGGATGCGCTGCATACCTTTACCTTACGTGCACTATTGCCATACACGCCGTCGCGCATGTCACTACAGTGGACGCTACCACACGGCCACGCTACATCATTGTTGATACTATTCCCACCATATTACTGCATACACTAATTTCATCTCTACCTACGCTGTTACTACCGTGGTGCTACGGTTACACTGCTACACTACATGACTACCAATTACGCATGTATTGCCGCTGTTCACACTACTACACTACTTAGGCTACCACCGTATATACTACTACTACTTCCTCGTTGGTATGTTGCACTACCCCTTCATCAAGCCTCCGCATAGGGTTAGAGAACTGGCTATTTAGGGCTAGGCGCTGGCCTTAGTCTCCCTGGTAGCTGGTCCCGCGAGGCCAACTCCCCAATCTCAACACGGAGATTTTCGCCCTCGGGCCAAATCATAGTTAGTGCCTCGCATCCACCCATCTCTTGGGGTCATAGTTAGGGCCTCACCTGTCACGGCCACACGTTTTAAATCTTTTACTGTCACCGAGAGGCCAACCCCCCGCCACCACGCTAGTGGCTCGTGCCCCACGCCCAAATCATAGATAGAGCCTCTCACCTGCCGCTTGGCAACTAGCAGGGCCTCACCTGTCACGGGGTAGTCAGCTTTCGCCTCGGCACTAGTTAGCCAGCCAGTTCTGTTTTTAGCTCAACGGTGTTTGCTTAACCAATTTTCCTTTGTGTGTTATTTTCTCTTTCAGCATGTCTCAAGCAGTCATCGTAGGTGAAGGGTCGGGTCATCTCTCCCAGGCACACCCGCTAGGCCTACTACCCCTGTGAGAACTGGTGCCCTCAGGGAATTCCGAGAACCTTCCACGCCGGGCCCCCCTTTTAAAGACCCTGGACCATCCCCAGGTTTTCGTCTGTTGTGCGCCTCAGGGGCACCCCCCTTTTTTTTTTTTTTTTTTTCAGCTACGGCTAGTAGGCTGAATTCTGCGAACGGTTCTCAGCACATCCTGGGGATCCCGGACTGGGTTCCAGCTCTCGGGGGGGGGGGCTAGGACGGTCTTTAAGGGACGCTAGACACCATCTCATGATCACTACAATCAACAGTGTCAGACTGTCCAAACTGGATGCGCTGTCCATCCCACATGGTCCCACTTCCAAGCCACTACAGGCACTCGCTCCAACAGCTGACAGAGTAGGCCCCCAACCTTTGCCTTTTTTCCTCCCCTTCTGCTTCCCCAGTCCTTACCCCGGCACACATGGTCCCCCCAGCCCTCCGCAAGGACATCTTAGAGGGGAAGGACATGTTTCTGGTTTCCTTACTGTCTGCCTCCCCAGACGGTGTAGGAAACCGGGTGTACAATTACGGTGATTTGGCCATAATGATGAAGGCCAGAGACCCAAGATTAAACAAGCTTCCATTCCAGGTTTTATCCTAGCCTCCGGCATCTTCAGGGTCGTTGCGGGCTCCGTGCGTCTGCAATGCCGATAGGTATTAGGTTTCACCTTCTCGTAAGTGGTTGACTTAGGCCGCAAGTACGGGGGTTTTCTTGTTCTTCGACTTCCACAAGTCTGTATCAGCAAGCTGTGGCAGCTTGGCCCAGGTTAATGTCCGTTCTCACTGGAGCCTCTTTGGCTCGGTACTATTTTTCAGGTATTTCCACAGGCTTAGTGCCCCCGTTGGGCAGTCTGCTCTTCCACCTCTCATACTGCCGACCTGTGCCCCTCGGAGGCCGATCCCTCCTTTCCTGGTTCCTCATGGGGGAGCTAGGGAACCTGATCGACGTAGCCTAAGGGACAGGCTTGGTCGTCCCGTCATTTATCTGACTCAATTATGCGGTAACAATAACCTTAATGGAGGTGCCTGTAGTTTTAGCGCCTGCAGACTACTGCACGTCTGTTCCATATGCTTTGGGCAGCGCGCGTTCCAATAATTATCTTGTCATTAATCTGTCTGCTCTTCGTTCGTCCACTAACCCGAGCCTGAATTACGCTCATTCTATCTACCAATTCTCTCTTTACTATATCGCCCTGATTGATGCCATCCAAGCAACTTGAAGGCAGGTAGGGCCGCATGGCTCAGTTAGTCTTTACTCCATGCCTTTGAATTGTTACCCATTCGTCCCTCCTTGTTCATGGTGTCAAGGGCAGAAGAATGTTCCTTGCTGTTAGTCTCACGTTCGGGGCCTTGAGTAGCCCGTGAAGTTTCAACACTTGCTGAGACTCCCTGCTGGTTCCTCCTCCTTTTCTCCAGATGCCCCACGGTGTTACATCACGTGGATGTTTTCCTGTTGGTCGTACTTAGCGACTGCTACCCTGTCAGTCTCTAGGCACTGTTGCACTGTCACTACCTTAAGGCGTCCCCCTGTCGCTTGTCAGGACCACTGTACCCACCTCTAGTCTAGTCCTTTTAGGCGTCACACTCGTGCCACACCACGCAGTCTAGTCTCCCTGTGGTCAAGCTCGGGCGTTCGCAAGGAGGTAGTCAAGTTCCTACAAGTTGGTATCTTACTTGTAAGGATCTACAGTCTGGTTGGTTCTTTGAACTCCGAAATCTGCATTATTCCCCTTGGTAGTTCATTCATTTCCAGGCTGTTGGGCTTATCATGGACCCTCCAGATGAACTTGGTCGTTCAGACTCCCCGGCTAGGGTAGACCTGACCATGTGATTGGTATTCCTGGTACACTAGTATGGGGTCTTCATGTTCATTCCACCGTGATCCGCCCAATCCTCAGTTTCTGGACGGACGCAGCCGCCATTACCGGGTTGCAGCACATTAACACTTCGTTAGGTGTTGATGGCCGGTAGAGTCTCTTGGCTTTCTGCCTCCCGTGAGACTTCGGCCTTATTAGGTTTCACCTGATAGTGACGGCGGTTATCATGGGGCATTCCTGGCCAGGAATGGCTGCGAAGTTAGTGTCAACTTGGCGGCCGACGATTGAATCAAGTAGGGCCGTTCATCTTCTTGATCATTATGAGGCTGGTTCGCTGGCTGACCTGGTTGACGGCCACCGGTCAGTTCTTCCTCTTCTGCGAACATATCACAAGTCCCTCAAGTTCGTCAAGTTGATCCCGGGCTAGCCCGGTTTGGCTCAGTGTCAATTTTCTCGGGTAACCGTATCTACGAACACCAGGAGGACTCACGACGGAGCATGACCATCTTCCAAGGTCCTCAGTAGAATTCGTCTTACACGGTCGTTCAGTCAAACCATGGTCGCTTCGCTGTTTTTGCCACCTTTCAGCTCAGACTATCATATAACTCGGACAAACTTTACTTTGTCTGGCGTGCGAGCCACACTTTGATGTCTGCTCCAAGCCTTTCTCCTACCCTCAGGGCTTGCCCGGTGAGGAAGGTATTGGGTTGGTAGGTAGATCATCACGTGACAACAACGTTTGCCATTGATGGGAATTCCGGACCTTCTGGCGTACTGGACTTGACACCATTCGTACCTCATACAAACCTAGTCATCAACCTCCATTTATTTAGTCTCCATGGGTTCCTTAGTCCCGGGTATTCACCTTTGCAACCCAGTCGGATAGGCTATCGTGCCTCCTCAAGAGGTTAGGTAGTTAGAGGACCACTGTCCTTTCACTCCGATGTTCAAAGGCCGGGCAGATATACCATCCGTTGGCATCCCCGTCTACCCGACTGAGGGTAACTGGTGCCGAATTGGAATCCTGATCATCTACCAGCAGGACATTCCCAGCCGCTCTCCGCTTTTCCCCCTGTCAGGTAGTCCCCTACCACTACTTAATTCATATTTTACATTCGCTCGTTGGGCATTGTATTAGGCTGGGTCCCCTCATCGCATTCCGGTCATTCTTTCAGAACAGGGGCGGTTCAGCTGCTTCTAGTGCTATTACGCCAGGGTACATAATTAAGAACCAGGGCGCTGGGAATCAGCTATTTTCCACGCATACACCCCACACCCGGGGAAAGAGGTAAGGTTAGCCTTCAAGAATCTTGTATCTTAAGCTGTGTCATGAATAAGTGCGTTTACTGCTTACTTTTTGCCCTCTTTTATTTACAGGCCTACCCCCTACGTCGGTTCCGGCACACCACACCGACTTATCCATACTTGCAGTTCTAATCATCATTAATTAACCGACCACAAGTGTTAGGCCGCAGGCCTTTATCTGTGGGAGGAGCTAGCGTGCCTTTAAGATGCTGCTCCTCCCCTCCCCGCCTGCCGCGTCACTCGCTGTCATCCCACCCACCTTCACCCTTTTTATTGATACTCCTTCCCTCGGGTGGGCCCTCTTTTATTTACAGGCCTACCCCCTACGTCGGTTCTGGCACACCACACCGACTTATCCATACTTGCAGTTCTAATCATCATTAATTAACCGACCACAATTTATATTATGGACTAAGGGTAATAGCGCCTCACTATAACACATCACTTAATTTAAGCATATGCTTAAATTGACGGCAAAATTACCAGAATTAAACATCAGAATTAAAGGGTAGGTGCTGTATTTCAAAAATACACCCGATTATTATTGACTGACAGCCCATGTGTGTGTATGGACGTTTGGCATACACACGACCACAAGATTTTGTGTTTTATGTTTTGTGTTTCATGTTTGTTTGTTCTGTACGCACCGTTACTGTTGGTGCCTTGTGTTCACCTGAGTGACTCTGTGATGCTGGGGGTCAAATGTTTTAATGTGGAATTTTATGCTAAGCTATGAATAAAGTGAAATATTTTTTTTTTTTTTATCAAGCCCTATTATAACTTTGCTGTCACTAAAGTAACCCTGTTGGTTTCCCAGGTAGTCTATTAGCAGGACTTTATAGTACGCTAAATGTTTGGTTATGGTCACAGCACCCTAATGGGTGAGTGGTCAATGGGGGTTCATGAATTTTGAATATATGCAAGGGCCCATGTTTATTATTCTATGCATTAATCTCTTGCCTACTGGGCATGTATATTTCCTTCCTTCCTAGGCCAATTTTCATTCTGTATTTTATATATACAGTATCTCACAAAAGGGAGCACACCCCTCACATTATTTTTTTTTAAATATTTTATTATATCTTTTCATGTAACAACACTGAACACAGTGAGTGTACAGCTTGTATAACAGTGAACCTTTGCGCTCCCCTCAAAATAACTTAACACACAGCCATTAATGTCTAAACCGCTGGCAACAAAAGTAAGTACATTACTAAGTAAAAATGTCCAAATTGGGCCCAATTAGCCATTTAGCCATTTTCCCTCCCGGTGTCATGTCAGTCATTAATGTTATAAGGTCTCAGGTGTGAATGGGGAGCAGGTGTGTTAAATTTGGTGTTATCGCTCTCACTCTCTGAGGATCTGAAAAAACATAGTTACTCTACATAAAGATGGCCTAGGCTATAAGAAGATTGTCAAGACCCTGAAACTGAGCTGCAGCATAGTGACCAAGACCATACAGTGGTTTAACAGGACAGGTTCCACTCAGAACAGGCCTCACCATTGGTCTGCCAAAGAAGTTAAGTGCAGGGGCTCAGCGTTTTATCCAGAGGTTGTCTTTTGGAAATAGATGTATGAGTGCTGCCAGCATTACTGCAGAGGTTGAAGGGGTGGGGGGTCAGCCTGTCAGTGCTCAGACCATACACTGCATCAAATTGGTCTGCATGGCTATCGTCCCAGAAGGAAGTCTCTTCTAAAGATTATGTACAAGAAAGCCCACAAGCAGTTTGCTGAAGACAAGCAGACTAAGGACATGGAGTACCTGTGAGTGTCTGGGGGTACCTGTGAGTGTCTGGGAGTACCTGTGAGAGTCTGGGAGTACCTGTGAGTACCTGATTGTCTGGGAGTACCTGTGAGTGTCTGGGAGTACCTGTGGGTACCTGAGTGTCTGGGAGTGTCAGTGAGGGTAGCGGAGTACCAGAGGGTGAGAAAGTAGAGTTAGGAAGCCAGGAAACAGCCACACAGGATAGACTTAAATTACTGAATCCCCATTAGATTAGTAGGTACAATGCCAGACGGGGGTGGAGATGCGATTCGGTGTACATCTTGTGCTATGTATTCGTTCCTCGATCATGCGATCAAGGGCAAATACAAATGCACAAAATGTAAGCACGTTGCTTCCCTGGAAGCTCAGGTCCTGAATCTAGGGAAGCAGCTGGCAACACTGAGAAGACTCTCCATACAGAAGGAGAGCAAGGATCGTACCCGACAGGCGCAGGCCGGGGCCTGCACAGAGGAGGGTGGAGAAACAGAGGTGCAGGCATCAGAGCAGAGTAGATGGGTGACAGTTAGGAGGGGTAGAAGGGAACAAGGCAAGGAGGCCAGTCCTGGGCTGGAGCACCCCAATAAATACGCCCGTTGCGTGATGTTGTGGAAACCAGTCAGGGACCAGCATTGCTGGAGCAGAGCGACGCCCCTATCTGTCAGGGGAAGAACTCCTCCAGTGAGGCCAGGAGAAAGGGAAAGGAAAGACAGGTTCTGGTGGTAGGGGACTCAATCATTAGAAGGATAGACAGATTACTGGGTGGGGCTGGGGATGACCCAGCTGTCATGGTACACGTGGGTACCAATGACATAGGCAGAGGAAGATGGAGAGTCCTAAACAATTTCAGGGACTTAGGCGCTAAGTTGAGGAGTAGGACCTCCAAGGTAGTATTTTCAGAAATACAACCTGTACCTCGAGTCACACCAGAGAGGCAGCGGGAGATTAGGGAAGTTAACAAGTGGCTGAGGAGCTGGTGTAGTAAGGAGGGTTTCGGGTTCCTGGAGTCGGCCACGGCTCTTTGGAAGGGACGGATTGCACCTAAATAGGGAGGGTGCAACCGTACTGGGTGAGAGGATGGCCAAAAAGTTAGAGGGGCTTTTAAACTAGGTGATGGGGGGGGGGGTACAGATGTAGAATTAGCCAGCAGGGAGCAAGATTCAGAGGGCACAAATGGGGACATTAGTTGTAGGGTTTTTAGAGTACCTAAATCCAAGGTGGGTATGGGGAAAAATCACAAGAGCAGCCTAAAGACAACATCCAACGAGGATATAGTATGCAACCGGTCAAAATTATGAGGTTTGTATACCAATGCCAGAAGCCTGGCAAACAAGATGGGAGAGCTGGAGCTGCTGATGTATGAGGAGGACTTAGATTTTGTGGGCATAACAGAGACTTGGTTTGACAGCTCTCATGATTGGATGGCGACCATTCAGGGGTATTCCCTTTATCACAGGGATAGAGAAGGTAAAAAAGGGGGAGGGGTATGTCTGTATATTAAGAACAGTGTACAGGTAAATATGAGGGATGATATTAATAATGGAGCTATGGACGAGGCAGAATCCCTATGGGTAGAACTTAAAAGGGAAAGCACTATAGGGAAGGTAATATTGGGTGTATGCTATATGCCCCCCAACCAGAGGGAGGAGGGGGAGGCAGACCTCCTTTTACAGATAGGATTGGCAGCAAGGATGGGAAATGTCATTATAATGGGGGACTTTAATTATCCAGATATAGACTGGGCAGAAGTAACAGCACATTCAGCCAAGGCTCGGCAGTGTCTAAATGTTTTGCAGGACAATTTCATGGGTCAGATGGTGAACGCACCGACAAGAAACAATGCGGTACTTGACCTACTGATTACCAACAATACAGACCTGCTCACGGATTTAGAAATACGGGGCAAATAAGTTTCAGTATTAATTACAGTAATAGGAAACACAAGGGTAATATAAGGACACTGAATTTCAAAAGAGCCAATTTCCCAAAACTGTGCTCTCTGCTAGAAAATACCAAATGGGATAGAACCCTGGGAACAAAGAACACGGAGGAAAAATGGAAGTGTTAAATAATTTCTTCTCTTCAGTCTTCACAAAATAATCGGGGGGCTATACTAACCCAGCTTGTAATGCTAAACTAAAAAAATATACCTCAGGAAGTACACCCCATGGCTAACAGAGGATAGACTTAGAATTAAACTAGAGAAACTTAACATAAATAAATCACCGATACCGGATGGCTTGCACCCAAGCTCAAATAAAGAGCTCAGCCAGGTGATTGCCAGACCATTATTCTTGATCTTTAAGGATAGTCTACAGACTGGTATGGTGCCAGCTGATTGGAAAAAAGCCATTGTGGTACCAATATTAAAAAAAGGGCCGAGATATATCCCGGGTAACTATAGGCCGGTCAGCCTAACATCAGTAGTCTGCAAGATTTTGGAGGGGATGTTAAGGTACCACATACAAGACTTTAGTATTAAAAACGATATTATTAGTAGTAATCATCATGGATTCATGAAAAATTGTTCTTGCCAAACCAATCTATTAACCTTCTACGATGAAGTGAGCTGCCACCTAGATAAAGGTAAGCCTGTGGATGTGGTGTATCTGGACTTTGCAAAGGCATTTGACACCGTTCCCCACAAACGCTTACTGTACAAACTAAGGAATGTAGGTATGGACCATAGGGTGAGTACCTGGAGAGAGAACTGGCTCCAGGGGAGAGTCCAGAGGGTGGTGATAAATGGGGAGTACTCGGATTGGGCGGGTGTGGAAAATGGGGTCCCCCAAGGTTCTGTCCTGGAACCAATCCTGTTTAATTTATTCATAAATTATCTAGGGGAGGGGATATCTAGTACAATCTCAGTATTTGCGGATGATACTAAACTAAGCATGCCAATATCTTCTATGCAGGATGTGGAAACCTTACAAGTGGACCTGAACAAAATAATGGGGTGGGCAACTACATGGCAGATGAGGTTTAATGTTGAAAAATGTAAAGTAATGCACTTGGGCATCAGAAACACGAAAGCAAGCTACTCACTGGGGGGGAAACCTCTGGGTGAGTCTAGGATGGAAAAGGACCTGGGGGTACTGATGGACAACAGGCTTGGCAGTGGCATGCAATGCCAAGCCCCTGCAAGCAAAGCCAACAGAATACTGGCATGTATAAAAAAGGGGATTCACTCCAGAAATAAAGAGATTATTCTCCCACTCTACAAGACTCTGGTCGGGCCACATCTGGAGTATGCTGTCCAGTTCTGGGCACCGGTCCTCAGGAAGGATGTGCTGGAACTGGAGAGAGTCCAGAGGATGGCAACAAATAATTAGGGGAATGGAGGGCATCGGCTATGAGGAAAGACTACAAGCACTGAACTTATTCTCTCTGGAGAAGAGACGATTGAGGGGGGATATGGTATCAATGTACAAATACTGTACTGGTTATGACCCTAGCATAAGGAACAAACTTTTTAGAGAAAGGGAATATAATAAGACACGTGGCCACTCACTAAAACTAGAGGAGAGACTTTTTAACCTTATAATACGTAAGGGGTTCTTCACTGTCAGAGCAGTAAGGATGTGGAATTCTCTTCCACAAGCAGTCGTATTAGTAGGGAGCATCGATAGTTTCAAAAAACTATTAGATGGGCACCTTAAAGACCACAACATACAGGGGTATACAATGTACGGTTAACAGAAAACACACACACATCATAGGTTGAACTGGATGGACTGATATCATATTTCAACCTCACAAACTATGTAGCTATAATTATTGGAACCATGTCCTGTGGTCTGATGATACCAAGATAAACTTATTTGGTTCAGTTGGTGTCAAGCATGTGAGGTGGCAACCAGGTGAGAAGTACAAAGACAAGTGTGTCTTGCCTACAGTCAAGCATGGTAGTGGGAGTGTCATGGTCTGGGGCTGCATGAGTGCTGCCGGCACTGGGGAGCTACAGTTCATTGAGGGAACCATGAATTCCAACATGTACTGTGACATACTGAAGCAGAGCATGATTCCCTCCCTTCGGAGACTGGGCCGCAGGGCAGTATTCCAACATGATAATGACCCCAAACACACCTCCAAGACAACCACTGCCTTGCTAAAGAAGCTGAGGGTAAAGGTAATGGACTGGCCAAGCATGTCTCCAGACCTAAACCCTATTGAGCATCTGTGGGGCATTCTGAAACGCAAGATGGAGGAGCGCAAGGTCTGTAACATCCACCAGCTCTGTGATGTCATCATGGAGGAGTGAATGAGGACTTCAGTGGCAACCTGTGAAGCTCTGGTGAATTCCATGCCCAAGAGAATTAAGGCAATGCTGGAAAATAATGGTGGCCACACAAAATATTGACACTTTGGGCCCAATTTTGACATTTTACCTTAGGGGTGTACTCACTTTTGTTGCCAGCGGTTAATACATTAATGGCTGTGTGTTGAGTTATTTTGAGGGGACAGAAAATTTACACTGTTATACAAGCTATACACTCACTACTTTACATTGTAGCAAAGTGTCATTTCTTCAGCTTTGTCACATGAAAAGATATAATAAAATATTTCTAAAAATGTGAGGGGTGTACTCACTTTTGTGAGATACTGTATATAGAAAGGAAAAATGTTACTGGGAATCAAGTATCATATATTTGTTTTTTACACAAGACTTGCATTTTATAAAATATTTACAAAAAAGTAAAATTGGTATAGAATATGTCTTATGAATACTACTACTACTTTGAACAGAACGAATAATTTTTCAGATTGAGAATCAGATAAAATAATCAGTAAAATTGACAACCAGATAAATAGGGCAATTAAAAGGAAAAACTTTTATTGAAAGAACATTAAAGTGCTAATTAAAAAAATACAACATGCTTTTGTCTAGATCAAAGCCATTTTCTGATAAAAAAAACATTAAATTAATAAAACAAAAATACACATTTTTTCAATGTAAATTGTACTTCATATACCTCATCCTTTCGATCCTTAATTAGTATCTAGCATCTAGATACAATTGTATTTATTTATTCATCAGACATTTAAAGGTATTGGTAAAATATTTCAAAATGAAAATCATTTTGAATTTGATTGACAGTTAACAGATTTAGGTTGATCAAAAATCTATTAAGATAATTATGTTCTTTATTTATCTCATTTTCCTCCATAATTCTTCAATTATCATTAATTTATTTAGATCACTGTATTCTTTATTTTTCTCATTTCCATCTATGATACTTCAAGTATAAGTACAGTGGGGAAAAAAATTATTTGATCCCCTGCAGAGTTCGTACGTTTGCCCACTTACAAAGAAATGAAGAGTTTATAATTGTTATCATGGATGTATTTTAAATGATAGAGACAGAATATAAACCAGAAATCCAGAAAAAAAAACACACACAATACAAATGTTATAAATTGAGTTGCAGCTCAGGGAGTAACAAACCAGGTCACTTTGTTAAAAAATTGAAAAGAATGTTCACCATCAACTTAAAGTGAATGTAAACCCTCCCTCTATACCCAGTGAATTGAATAGCCTCAGGTGACACAAAGAGGTGAAACAAATCTCTCTATATAAGTTGTATTTGTATATCTGCTGTCTTCAGCTTCATATACTGTTTAGAAAGTATACATTGTGTTAGAGTTTTTTCTTTCTGTTTCAGCTGTGGGAGTGTAGTCTTGACATACACTGTGTGACAGCTGATTGGAGGAAATGCACACACCCCACTCCACATAGGCAGAGGAAGGAAGGAATGTGCAGAGTTGTGCTGTGAATATAGTTAATATTCCTATCGCACACCTTCCTGGTTTGTAGGCTCGTGTGTACTAGGTGCTGAAGCGATCACCAGTTGGCAACTGGATTAGTTACAAGTAGATACATATTCGCCAGCACACCAAGGATCTTGCAAAAGCAGTCCAAAAAACTTTATTCAAGATAAGATCACATCAGAAAAATATAGTGCAAAGTTTCGGAGCCGCACAGGACCCCTTCGTCAGGCATGTGCCTGACGAAGGGGTCCTGTGCGGCTCCGAAACGTTGCACTATATTTTTCTGATGTGATCTTATCTTGAATAACGTTTTTTGGACTGCTTTTGCAAGATCCTTGGTGTGCTGGCGAATATGTATCTACTTGTGCTGTGAATAGACCAGCTCTTTGCTAACCTATCTATAGCACCCACCGTGGCACAAATGTCAAGCTGCTTTTATCTCCCATCTCGAAGAACTTGTCAGATGTTATCATGCTGATATCAAAAGAACGGAGCAGCATAAAGACACAGGACTTAGTGCTTTGGAGAGAGATAAGTAAACAGTACAGAAATATGTGCCCAGGTCCAATTTCATGAATTGGGTTTACATCCACTTTAAAATGGGCCACGTCTAAATAATATCTGTAAAATAAATGTTCACTGTTCAATGTGTTTTCATCATTGTTTCTTTGGTTTGGCCTGCAGATTTCTATACCATAATTAATAGAAAACCAGCATCCAATCAAAACACTGCATTCTCCAAAATGGCTACTAGATTTCACATTAGAGACATATCTAAATTGCATTTAAAGAGGACCTTAACTGTGGAAATTGTGCCTAAAAAAGCAAGCAGCTAAAAATTTACCAATTACCTATCCTTCTGGATGTGGCCATCTTATTAGATGCAGGGCTTTTCTTCCTCTTGTCAGAGCTACCCCCTCTGATGACTAGACAGGGAATATTAAAGCAGCAGAAGAGGTATGGAAGGCAAGATCTACAGAATGGCAAAAGCAGAAGCAGGGAAGTTCTTGCACTGGGAAGCCAGATACAGCTTTCTCTTCAGCAAAGTACCAATATCATAAAACAATCCAGGGACCAAATCGCGTGAAACTCATCAGTGAGCGGTGCGGTTCCTTAGATATCTCACAATGCAGCTCTACACCTAGGAGGCTTAAGGCACAGGAAGGTCACTGTTGTATCTTTTGTCCTAAACTTCTCCTGAAAAACAACTTAATGGGCACTGCTTAGACACCATTAGCATCTCTAACCCCCCCCCCCCCCCCATATCATGGTAAATCTTCACTTTTTAAATTCTGGTCACTTTGCTTACTCTTGAGGCCAGTAACCTTAAGAGAAGTTATTATCTTTTTCTACTCCCAGTTATATGTCTTTTATCATTCATTTCTGGTTGCAATAAAATAATGTAGCATTTAGGAAAGAAGATACAGACAAGCATCCCCGCAGAAGAAGAGATGATAGCAAATATTTCCACTGCCACCATGTATTTTCCTTTGGTGCTAAGATAAGCAGGGATAAATGTAATCCAAACACTGGCAAACACTAACATACTAAATGTGATGAACTTGGTTTCATTAAAGGTGTCAGGGAGATTCCTGGCCAGAAATGCAACAATGAGGCTAATAAAAGCTAAGAGTCCCATATATCCCAAAACGCATGAAAATAATACTTTGGATCCTTCATTGCATTCAATAACAATTGTTCCAATCTCTGCCATCATATTGGATTCTGAAAAGGGGGCAGAACTACCTAGCCATATTATGCATATGAGAATCTGGATCAAAGAACAAAAAGGAATGATGTATATTGGAATCCTCAGTCTCACAAGCTTTCTTATTGTAGTGTCTGCTGGATTTGTTGCTCTGAACACCATGATGACAGTGAGAGTCTTTGCTAGTATTATGGAAAGACAAATTGAGAAAATAACGCCAAAGACTACTTGACGTAGCATGCAGGTTACCATGCTAGGGCGTCCGATGAATACTAATGAGCATAAGAAACAAAACATAAGGGAAACAAGAAGAAGATAACTGAGCTCCCGATTGTTGGCCTTAACGATGGGTGTTTTGTGCTTTACGAGGAACAGGCAAAGTACAGAAAAGGTGAGAAGACAAAAAATAATTGAGATAGAGGCCAGGCAAGAGCCCAGTATCTCATCATAAGCCAAAAACTGGATTGGTTTTGGAACACATTTTTCTTTGAATGTATTTGGCCATTGATCTTCTGGACACTTGAGACATTCAGTAGCATCTATGTAATAAACATAAGAAAACAGTTGATATTTTAAAATAAGATGATCAGGAGGTGCAATTCAAGGCAGAATAAGTTAACTAAAAATACATATACAGGCGGTCCCCAGGTTACAAACATCCGACTTACAAACGACTCCTACTTACAAACGGAGGGAGACAACAGGAAGTGAGGAGGAATTTAGCCCTAGGAAGGGAAATTTACTCCTGTAAGAGTTCTCATGGGAAAAAGGTGTCTCCACTGAAGCTTTATCACCAATCCTTGTTTCCAAAACAATCCAACATTTTCAAAATCCAGTTGTCATAGGGACAGTAAGTGAGGTGAAATCTTCTGAACAGGGGTACAGACAGCAAAATGAATTACCAGGGGTGTCAATCCCTCCCTATGCTATCCAAAAACTTAAAAAAATATTCTTTTGGCTGGAGCTAAACTTAAAAAATGTACCTGTTCCGACTTACAAACAAATTCGATTTAAGAACAAACCTACAGTCCCTATCTTGTTTGTAACCCAGGGACCGCCTGTAGTACATACTGTATATTCTAAAACTGGAAAGACAAGATTTCCCCCTCTATATGGGACTTTAAAGGCATAGAAGAACATACTAAATAGTATAAAATAGTTTATCAAAGTTTAATTGTACATAGTGAATTTTAAAAAAGTAAAGACATACATAAATTGTTCAAAATTAATATGACATAATGAAATGAATGAGGTACCTATTACCACACCATATCTTGTGACTAAAGCTCATAGTATAACTATATGAGTTCTATAACGTACATTGCACAAACAGATCCAACTCATTTCAGAGTAATTGGCTCCTTCTTCAGGGACAGATGTGCATTTGTGCATTTTCGTTGGGAAATTAAGCAGGATAGGGTGGGGGCAAACAACTGTGGTGTAGGCCAAATGGCCTTGAATGGACCTGAGTGGAATTCCCTGGTAAGTAAATTAGAAATTGGAATCAAAGTGAGTATATATGGATGTGTTATATATTTTCACATGTTAATATAAATTAGACTGCACATACTGTACATAATTGCTAAGGGAATCAAGACATTTAGAAATTACCAACCTATAGATTTCTATTCAGAATGATAATGGCAAGATAAGCAGAGTGTTGTGCAGAAAACCATAACGGTATAGTTAGTACAAAACCTTCCATAAGCAGGTCATAACTATGGCATATGGCATGATGATCCAATCTTTAGAAGTGTGTGGCAGGAGAGCATACCCAGTTAGTTTTGTCCCTTAGGTCGACGTCCTAGCATCAAACCGAGAGAAAAATTATTGCTTTGGGATTTACTATTCAGGGTGCTTTTATATAGCGTAGGTGGAAAAATACTACTCAGTATCTGATCATAGGTAGGCAGATGTGTGTGGCTATAGCCCCTACACTATCTTACTATTTTTATATATACTCATACATATAAATATTTTATACATATATTGCTAATTTCTGCCCTCTTCCTAGTGACACCTTGGGATCTCAGTGCGTATGCATCAGGGCTCTCCCTCTCTGTGTTCCACAAAGGGTTTTCATTTACATCTACACCATTACCATCCATTTGGGATTTATGATCGTTCACAGATATGGCACTTTATTTAACTTTCCATGTTTTTATCTTCTACAACCGGGATTGAGCCATGGGTTTGAGGACATTGTAAGTATTGCCCAAAATCTCACCTTCTGTCATTGGAACCAGCCACATATGTATATCTGATGAATGTCTTAACATGATTTTTTACTTTCATAGACCATACCACTAATAAGTGCACAACTGGCCCTGAAGAAGGAGCCAAGTTACTCTGAAACGCGTTGGATCTGTTTGTGCAATGTGCATAATAGAACTCATATAGTTATATTATTTACTTTAGTCACAAGATA
Source organism: Pelophylax lessonae (assembly GCF_965119305.1). Lineage (NCBI taxonomy): Eukaryota > Metazoa > Chordata > Amphibia > Anura > Ranidae > Pelophylax > Pelophylax lessonae. Next base: position 46,483,820 of record NC_138780.1, on the reverse strand, counting down.
TGGTGTGGTAATATGTACCTCAATTATTTTATTATGTCATATTATTTTTGAACAATTTATGTATGTCTTTACTTTTTTGTAAATGTACATTTAAACATTGATAAACTTTTTTATACTATTTGTTACATTCTTATATGCCTTTAAAGTCCCATATATAGGGGGAAAAATCCTATCAATCCATATATTGTAGGGATGTGGCTATAACAAAGCATATAATCAAACCCTCCCCTTCCTTGGTTTTAGTATCGTCTAAAATTAAACTGTAACCATTATCAGATGCAGGGAGCTGAATTTGTATAGTACCATTAGGATTGAGGATTTCTCCTTCAGAGCATGGAACGCAACCAAAGCAACAGAGTTTTAGTCCCTGATTGGCTCTTCTAAATCCTTTTGGACATGGATCACTGCAGACAGAAATAGGGGGCTAAAAGTGGAAGAATGAGAAGAAGCATGAGTTAAATAGCATAATAAATATTAATAAGTAGCAAGAAAGTGCAATTCAAGAATGATAGGAAAAAAGGTATGATACTGATAATGGATATGTAGTCATTTCCATTAGAAAATTATAAATTATAGTCAGTTAAAAGGGTTATATTGTCAGTAGGTTTAATAATCAAGGCTAACACACAATGATCAGGATCTTTAATAAAATAAATATTATGACAGTGATTTTCAGCTGAGTCCAATGAAATAATAATAACATGGTTAAAATAAATCCTTAATTTGGGGTTTACTGTTCAGGAAGTAAGCCTTTTATGTCAAACGTATGTCCTACTTTACCGAAAAAATAGCTGGCCAAACAGGAGCAGGGCCTATGTGGGTGGACTGATTGCTGTACCAGGCTGCTGTGAGTGGCCCTGGTACCATGTGATTGCTGACTGGCCAATCATGGATGACGAAACATGAAGGTAGTAAACAAGTTGTTATTTCCATTTACTGGCATCATTATTTACTACTGTGTGATCTCTGTGATCGATCATTGAGATCACATAGTCCAAGGCCATTCACAGCAGCCTTGTATCATGTGATAGCTGTGACCAATCACAGTTTTCTCAGTTGCTGCAGGAATGCAGCCAGTAAGAGTGAAAAATTATTCCTTTTTTTAGCTTTTATAGGTGTAAAAGCAGTTACAGTATAAAAGAAAAATCCTGATCATCCCCCCAGAGTAGTCAGTGTCATTATTGTGACACTGTACTACTAGGGTGACAGTTTGTAAAATAATGTTAAATTAAAAAAAACCTTTGTGTAGAATACATTTTCATTTTCTTTCCTGCATTTTCCAAAAAGTTGTGGCAAAAAAATGACATTTTTAAAAGACACTATGCTTTTCTGAAGATACTTGGAAGCATTTGCTTTCTAAACTAGAGTCATTTTGTGGGGATTTCTATTGTCTCTGTGCTCCAGAGCCTCCAAAAATATGATAGGTAGTCAGGAAATTAGACTAATTTATGCCCCTTGAACACCTAAAGGCGTACCTTTGTAGGCCCCTTCATGCTTCTAGTTTGTGAAAAAGTCTCACACATGAGGTATCCCTACATTAAGGAGGTATAACAGAATGTGTTTTGGGGTGTAATTGTAAGTATACCCATGCTAAGTGTGATAACTAACTTGTTAAAATGTCAACTTTGTGAAAAAAAAAAACAACATATTGTATTTAATTTTATAATTTTTAAAACTCCCCATTGCCTCTTACTAAAGCCAATATATTGTCTAAAATATTGGGAGGCATGCCTTTACACACACATGAACTTTAATGGCATCTCAGTCTTGGTCCGAAGGGTTCAATATTGAGTTGGTCCACCCTTTGCAGCTATAACAGCTTCAACTATTCTGGGAAGGCTGTCCACAAGGTTTAGGAGTGCGGCAAAATTGTGTTAACAGTGGGAGGGGCTTAATGCTTAGGATTATAGAAACATAGAATGTGTCGGCAGATAAGAACCATTTGGCCCATCTAGTCTGCCCAATATATCTGAATCCTATGAATAGTCCCTGGCCCTATCTTATATGAAGGATAGCCTTATGCCTATCCCATGCATGCTTAAACTCCTTCACTGTATTTGCAGCTACCACTTCTGCAGGAAGGTTATTCCATGCATCCACTACTCTCTCAGTAAAGTAATACTTCCTCATATTACTTTTAAACCTTTGCCCCTCTAATTTAAAACTGTGTCCTCTTGTGGTAGTTTTTCTTCTTTTAAATATGCTCTCCTCCTTTACCGAGTTGATTCCCTTTATGTATTTAAAAGTTTCTATCATATCCCCTCTGTCTCTTCTTTCTTCCAAGCTATACATGTTAAGGTCCTTTAACCTTTCTTTACATACAGAGTGCAGAAATGTGTTATGTATAGGGTGCAGGTGTCATGTATATGTAATGTTCAGAGTAAAGGGTTATGAGTGGGTAATGCACAGTGTGCAGGAATCAGAAATTTGTAATGTACAAAGTGTACAAAGTGCAGTGGTCAGGAATATGTAATAAATGGAGCTCATTATTTGATTCACACAGTGGGAACACAATTAGGTTGTATGCAGCCACCCATCACAAGACAAGTCATAGACTATTACCTATAAGGTAGCGCGGGATATCCCATCATTTTTGTCAAATGGTAGTAGTATAATGTAAAAGTAATGTTGAAAAAAATATTTTGTTGGGTAATGAATAATTTTATTGTGTATTTAGGCCTAACGGTGTCCCACTTTCTCAGCTCAGAAAGTTGAAACGTACTGTATATAATCTGTATTGTGTGTATTGAGTTCTTTTATTAGGTAAAATGTTATGTCCGATGATTTGAATGCATTTTATTATGTATATTTCATTCATGAATCCTTATGTTTAACTGCTCTTCCCCGGATATGGAAAGGTAGCCGTGCCTTAGGCCTGGCCTATGCTTTGTTTGCTTCTTGCTTTGTGACATAAAAGTGCTTCATGGACCTAACTGCTCTGATATGCATCCATTTGAAGAACTACTGTAAATCACTAGAGGCCGAACAACCCCCTGTTTGGTTCGCACCAGAGCTCCTGAACAGAGAAAAAGTTCTGACCTAAATGGCAAACCCTATAAAAGTCTATGGGACCCGAACTTGAAAAATCAAAAGTCCCTATTTTGAAGGCTTATATGCAAGTTATTGGCCATACAAAGGGTATGGGGGTCCGGGAACTGCCTTGAGGGACATGAATCAATGCAATTTTTTTTTTTTTTTTAAAGATTGTTTTTTTAGGAGCAGTGATTTTAATGATGCTTAAAGTGAAACAATAAAAATGAAATATTTCTTTAAATATCGTCCCTTGGGGGTTCCCTTAGTCTGCCTGTAAAGTGCCAAACACCGTCGAACAACCTGCAAATTCGGGTGAAGAGTGAAACAGGCGATTTTCGGACCAAACTTCTGCCAAATTGTTTGCCCAACTCTATATATCACATGTACATTTTTTTCTTTTCCTAGAAAGTTCCCCAACATTTTTATATGCAAAATGTTGTATTAATAAAATTAATAAAATGTATATGCAAAACAAAGCCTGAATGCTTACATGTTTATGTCCATTCCACATAATGTTATTTTCATCGAGCTGCAGTTTACTGCCTTCTGGAGCACGTCCATCATATCTGCCAACATAGACATACTGATTGCTACCATTGGGATAAAGCCGCCAATTAAGAATATCTACGTAAATGGGAATATCTCCATTCTTATCAAAAAATACTTGTTCTCCTGCTGTATTTATGAAATTGATTTTTTTAACATAATGAAACAGCTGTAAGAAATTAAATATGAATATAGTATTTTATTATTTACAACAAGTTGAAGTAGATACAAAAATAGACCATATGGAAATTACTAAAATCGCAAATAGGCATGATATTGTAAATCCAAAAGTTGTTTTCAAATTTGACAAATCTGCAACTTTCATTATAGCCAGATCCTGGGCTAAATATGACCCCCCCCCTCTCCCCACCACCCTCTTCCAACGCATCCTCCTAGTGTTTGTACTTTACTTGGTTTTTGAAGCCTAATATACTCCCCCCTTCAGGTTCCTTGGTGCTGCCAAATTTGGGTGTGGGGAACCTCTGTTCCAGCGCTGCTATGACACCCAAGCCTTGCGGGTTCCCTCCACTCCCTTTTGCTGACTTCAGTATTGTTCAGAATCTTAGAAGGACCAATAACTTTAAATAGGAAGTGTCCACATCATGCAGACAGTGATATGAACACCCAAAGAAGGACCCTTCTAGGAATTAAAAAGAATAGGAAAGGACTTGACCTGGAAGTGTCACCTTGGTTTCAGGTTAGTAAAAAAGGGCAATTAGCTGGTTTCCTTTTTACTCACTTTAATAAAGTGATCAATTAGAGGGGGGATAGAGAGAAATGTCTTATCATGGTGAAGGACTTCAAAATAGATTTTGGTGGTTTTGCCATAAATGTCCTTATTTAGGCACTTCCTGTTATGGGGTAGCAACTGTCTCCTTTGTTATCACCTTGTGACATGTACCCTTGGTGGAAACTTAAGCCTCCTTCACACGGTCCTTTAGCTGCATCCACCAGATTCCAGAGGCATGAATCAGTGGATTCTTGCAGCTGGAATCACAGTCAGCAGTCACCGATGTTGTTTCTGTACAATATGGGTTTACCTGTGGTTAGGGGTGGATGTATTTGCCTGGATGTAGTCAGCTGTCCCTAACTGTAGGTAACCGTTGACTCCCATTGCTGGAAGCCAGTAGATGCAGCTAAATGGCCTAAAAGGGCCATGCTGGCATAGTGACAGCAGTGGACCCTTTATGCACAAGCAGGAATTGCTTTACAAAACTAAATATCATCCAGTTAGGGTGTAAATTTACTTTGATGTGAAACCTAGAACAAATTGAGGATGGCCCATGTCTTCTATCTTCTTTCCATTCTAACTTTTCAATGTTCATCAATCTCTTCACGCTTAAGATTTAAGACGTTTTTTTATGCAAGACCTTTGCCTTCCTCATTAAGAAACTGATAAGGGAAAAATGTTTCCTCCCTCTTTATCTCGTTTTCACTCACTGTCATAAATGGGCACAATTATTTAGAATGAAGGACTTATGTCTTAAAAGATGTACAATACATACTCTACATCTTGTATATATGTATAAAGTATCTGATAAAAGAAAGCTTTAGGATTAAAAAAAAAAAAAATAAGTTCTACTTATTTTGGTCTCTTTATGAAGACAACAATGTGACATGTGTAGCAAATTACTCAACACTCAATAATATGCTTAGTTAGAGTATTAAAATTATTGTCTTACTAAACCCAGGACACTGCATTCACTATATCTGGTCTCCCACAGTACACATAACATTGAAATGCAATACTTTTAGTAAATATAACCTGCTAAAGACCTATCCTTATCAGCAGTTAGAGCAGTCTTGTGACTTCTATCAGTGTAAAGCTTGCAGGAGGAGTTTTCATTCTCCTCTGGCTGTCCTATGAGGCTACATTGATTGGTCCTGTGCTGATCACATGCACTATCTCAAGAAAAAAAAAAAAACAACTCTCTAGCAATTCACACCAAACTGAGCATGTGCTGTTTGTCCCCAAGCTATGCACTATCAAGAAATGATTAGGGGACGAAGGATGATGGGGACGATCAGAGAAGACAGGATCAAATAGTCTTGTTACACAATGCAGAGGATTGACCCCTTAGGTTCCACAGTGAGTACAACAAGCATGCTTTACTACATATACAGACTGATTTTACTGATGTGGGTTTAGTAGCACGTTAAATTTTTATTTTCTATTGCCATTGATGAAAGGAAGTGGAAACTCCAAACATAATTCTTAATTAAATCAGTTGCTCATGCACAGGACATGTCTTTTTTTAATTACCCTCCCCCTTGCCCTTTTCAACTTTCTCATACCCCTTACTACAGACCTCAGGTCAGCTGTTGTCCTTCATCCAGTGGTTCTGCAGTCCTCTTTTTGAGCCAGTTGATTACTGTATACCTTGCAAGCTTGGCTGTTCTCCATATGATCCCAGTGTAGAGGTTAACTCCCTCACAATCTCAATGAGATGATTGCAGAATCACAGAAGCCAGCAAAGGCTGTAGCAGGTAAAAGAGACTGGAATAGGAGAAATTACTTGGGTAAGGAGGGGGGTTTGTAAAAAAAAAAGTAAAATCTGTATTTAAAGCCTAAGTTTAGAAACATTTTTTAAATCAGCAAAAGGGACGGTACTTACATTAATGAGAGGTGCCCCTTTTGCTGGCACCTGCTGTCTTAGTCTAAATCTTCTATCCTTTGCCCCCCCACATTCATGCTGTGGAGGTTAACACAATCGATAGTGCCGACTATGTCTGTCCTAAGGGGTCACTTTTCCTAAAATCTGTACTATAGCTTCCATCTGTCGCATGTCACTTCTATTTCCATAGACCAGCAGGCATGCTGGTACATGTAATTCCATAGCTTTAACTTGCAAGGTTCTGCTTTTAATTGGTATCCTACAAAACATGTTCAAGACTGGTGGTTATCTACGTGCTGTGGATTCAGTTAGCTACACCCCCAGCCCAGCCAGACCATCCTCATTTCTATTTAATTTTGGCTCATTTCCTCTTAGTGAACCCTCGGTGCTTCCTTGTGAAAATATTCTTTGTGTATCCCCAGTGCCCCCTTAATGCTTCTTAGAGACCCAGTGTCTTCCAGCTGCCCCCAGTGATTCTCAGTGTGTTCCTGATTGCAACCTGAATCCTTGAACCTGTTATGCCCTTTAAGTATCCCATTTGCTTTGTGCCTCTGATTCATTTATGTACCTTTGCCAGCTTTTATCCTTCCCTCATTTGTGTGTGCAGTCTGGTTCAGTGTTTCTCCATGTATTCTTGTCTGTTTCCTGCTCAGTGTCGCCAATGCACGTCTACCGGCCCAGAGTGATTCCTAGTTGTCTCTTTCCATTGCTACGCAGTTCCAGTTGTCTTGTGCATCTCTGTGCACTAATTCCTGCTTCCAGGGTCTGTGTATTTCTGTACACACCTGCCAGCTTGGGTTGCACTACCCACTGACCTGTGCCTCAGGGAATTTTGCCTGCTTATCATCCCTTAGTTCTCAGCAGCTGCCTGTTTAGGTGAGTCAGAGAACTACAACCTGGGTGTTGTCTGTATCATGACCCATGTCTACCTTCAGGAGCTCTGGAAAAGAACAGGCAGATCCTTAGAGTCTGTACCTTGGTCCTTCCTAGTGTCATCCCCGCCCCACCCCCCTTCGCTGAACATGTGGGCAGGCTGGGTTTCTCCCCCAGTCAATCCCAATAGGATTCCTTGTTGCCCTAAACTCCTCATTTACCCCATCTTTATCCTGTGTGTCTGCATTACCTGGTAACCTTGTGCACCTCAGTGTTCCTATATATATAATTACCCCCTTGTTCCTGTAAGCTCAGCATTCCACTTCTGCAAGATACATCTGTACTCCTGTCTCCCTGTGAATCCTGCACCCAGGGGTGTAAGTGTCTCTTACTAGTATTCCGTGCTCCCGGAAAGAAAATTGCTTGATTCCTCCATCAACACAGTGTTGATGGAGGAATGCCTCCCACAGAGCTATTTTGTTCTGCTGGCGGGTGAGTTTTTCTGACTGGCAGAATATAATGATTACTGCTAGCAGCTATAGTTGCAGGCAGCAATTGCATGCAAAAACATCCAACAGGCTGGTTGTACCCAAGTATATTGATAGATCAACTTGAGAACAATCAGCCTGCCCATGGATGGATCAAGTCTTAGCCAGTCCCTGTTGAATCAGCTGAGCTTCGATCCGTTTATGGCCGGCTATAGAAGTTCGGTATTTAGCTTTTTTGCAACTTTTTTGCCATAGGCTTACTTTGATCCATCCTTAGGCATAGCTAAATGCATTAGAGACAGGTGACTAATTTAAGAAAGTCATGTTTTCTCCTTTGATTAAATAGACTTACGTTACTAAAAACTGAGTTCAATTCATCAAGTCACCGTGACTCATTTAAGATACTAGAAACAAGAGTAACAGAATTAATTCCCCATTAATTTTTAACAAGTTATACCGTACCTGCCAGGGTTTATGTGAGAAAATACTTGCACAGGATCCATTCACAAAGGGTCCTTGTCCCGGTACACAGGATTGCATTTCATGCAGAGCATGAGCAATGGCAAACACTGCATTATGAATTTTGTAAGTATATCTAAAGTTGTAAACATCATATATTCTGGGATCAATGCTGTCTAATCTCTCTTCACCCGTGCACCAATGCCCTCCATCTGCAGATGTGTTTGAATTATTATAAGGATAGTATGGAGGCCAAGTACAACCAAAAGCTTTCTCCCAGAATGTTTTAATAAAGATATCATCTAGATTTTTGGTTGGGTGTATACCGTAAAGAAATTCTTTAAAACCTGGAATTTTTCCACTTGGGGGGGCCATACTTAGACTGCCATTTAAAGTTGTTAAAATGTCTGGGCGAGGAAAGTCTGCAGTTATTGACCAACTTCCGCAGCCAAGCCACACTTTATCTGTAACATTTTGAAATGAAGCTTCCTCCATTAAAGATATTAGGTTCTCCATTGTCGAGTACACAATAATTGCTGTGGCTTTTGACTTCTTGATAACATCAATGATTTGGTTCACTGATTCCATTGAGTTGAAGATAGGTAGAATTCCTAAGAATGCAATGCAGCCTCCATGACGTTCTATTTCCTTGGTGAGGAGTTGAGAGCCTGATCTACCTAATTCATTATCTGTAGTTACGATTCCAACCCACGTCCAGTTAAAGTAATGCACCAAATTAGCAATTTCAACAATTTCATAATCATCATTGGGAATTGTTCTTAGGAAAGATGGGAACTGTATCTTGTCGCTCAGGCTTGGATGTGCTGCAGCATAGCTTATCTAGTTATAGAGGAAGAAGTAAAACAATTATGATGAATATATATATATATATATATAATAAAATAAAGCTTCAAAATTGTTTTTTCTTAATAGCTAACCTATGATTTGGCTTGATAAAGGGTTAAACCTGAAAAGCTGCAATGATATAAAGAGCAATGTTGCTATTGCACCAATATATGCTGTTCTTGAATAAAATAAGAGCAATAATTCCAAGTTCTCTGTACTAATCAGTTTGAATTCCATTGATATCCAAATATAGATTGATGTTATATATATATTTTTTTTAATATATGTTTATTTGAAATAAAAGTAACAGTACAACAGGATACAGTTGTGAAAATAATGCAAATAACAATGAAAATAATCTACAAAATTATACAATTAGTTCCTGGGTCTCGGGATTCGGGAGCAACATCTAGAAAGGTGATTGGCATAAGTCTCAATGTCCCGGGTCGGGAACGAAACATTACAGGTAAGTATAACCTTACGTCTAGAACCAGACAGTAGAGTATATATAAAGGATGGATAGAAAGTAAAAGGGATAGTTTTTACCAGAGGGTGAGAAACAAAGAGGAGAGAGAAGAAAGACCGAGTTAAGAGAGGAAGATGAAGCAACGGGGGGAACATGGGGCGGAAGGAATGTAGGTGCTGGATTCCAGTGGCACATCTCACAGATAGGGGAAAATGTTAAACATATAAATACCGTCGACAGGTTACACTCTCACAAGGTTTGACAGCCAGGGAGGTCCAGAAGGAGTCCGGGGTCCCTTGGGCAAACCAGGGTCAGGGGATCAGTTACCTCCATCATAATCGAGATATAAGTGGTAGACAACTTAAATGCGAACCAGGGGGCCCATATCTTGGGCATGAGAATCAGTATCTCCTTTGATCACATAAGTCAGATCTTCTAAATGGCATATATCATTTACCTTTTGAAGCCATTGTTTCAATGAAGGGGTCTCTATGTGGAATTGGGATAAGAGATTTGACCGCGTTAAGCAGGTGGGGTGTAAGGGAGTGCCTATATCGGCCCAATGGTTCGCGTGTACAGTGGAATAGGACAAGCCATGGATTGAAGGGAATCGAAAGGTGGGTGATTTAGACCCATAACACGTTGAATGCACAGGCATTCCCACCATATATGTGCGTGTGAAGCTATGTTCCCACAGCTCCTCCAACACAATGGGGAGCTGGCAGGGGTGTAATGCCATCTGGATAGCAGTTTATAGTTGGCCTCAACCATTTTTGTTGCGATTAAGGAAGAATGCGTGACGCAGAGAATAGCCTATTTTTCCTGTAAGGGTAGTGCGAAATTCTGCTTGCCATCTCCAGAGGTCTGATTTGATGGAATTTGGCGGGGCTATCTTATATACTGGGGGGGCGTATTCACTAATGATTGGCCTCTGGACCCCCTAGTCACTCCAATCACATTCCTAGCATTCTCCTGCCCCCTCAATTGGCTTTTACTGATGGTTTTGGTCAAATCACAGGCTTTTAAAGCCCATTTCCTGTCCCATTGCATTTTGGTCGGTTCTGGTTGCCGAATTCCGAACTTTTTCAGCAAAAAGTTCTAAATTCGGCCGAACCTCGAACAGTCAATGTTCGGGTCAAACCGATGGTCGACCCGAACCGTTCGATCATCCTTACTCCTGATGCCACGTGCCAATGCTACAGAGGAGGCAGCCACCACCCTCCCTCCGGGACTCTGCTCCCCAGCCAAAGACCCCGCAAGCACATGTGCTTCTGGCTTTTATACAGTATCCCAGAATGCACCGAGACAGCCTGTCTCTATCAATCATCAGGACTGTTTCAAAGCCTATGTATTCATTGGTTAGGTTGCCTCCCACTGTCCAAAATGTCTCCCTATTGGACCAGTGTAAAACACTCCTCTAGACTCAATGAATCACACACTGAGCACACAGAGCAGACCCCACTCACAGATCCTGCTCTCTGCTAGACAGAAAGCAATATATATTTGCCTGCTGCTCCTCTGAAAGGCAGCGCCAAAAACTATACTCTCTTACTATCACCTACCTAGGAGGGTGCTACATATGATTTATTTTGGATGTATAGTTTTTTTAAAGTACCAGTTTTTTGGGTTATTTAGTAAACGTTTTGTTAGGTTTGCTAGCCTCGCTCTTTTACTTTTTGGTTTCTTGTAATAATTTATTTTTTTTATTTTTGCTTGTAAAGTTCATGTATGGACTTACCTGAGGATATCTATAAAGGCCAAGGATCCTGGCTATTGGTATGGAGGCCTTAGAAGTCATATCACCAATTAAAGCACATGAAAAGCTCTTAGTGCGGCAGTTAAAATTTAGTGCAGCTGGTTTTTTTCCTGATAAAATCCTTGTTGTTTCCATTAGTGATCGGACTTGGTTATAGCAAGAATCATAAAGGTCAAAACCCAGTGTAATATTTGGCAGAATATTTGGTGAATTGTTTATTTCCCAAACCGCATACACCATAGCTAGGAGGTAGCGATAATAGCGTATATGAAATCTAAAAGGGAGAAATATTTCTGTTAAAAAATAAAATATTTAATTACGTGGTTTTAGGTTCTTTAATTATAACAATTTAAGTATTTCAAGCCAAATGGTTGATAAACCATGATAAATGCAAGAATGTCAGGACTTCAGTAACAATCTCTTCTGTACTTTGCCTTATTTGGATCCATTTCAGCAAAGAGAAAATAATAGCCTGTAGAAAACTGCTTAACACCACCCAGTACTGTACTAAATGGCAAGTGACAAAGCCTCTACTATCTTCCACTATTCTAGAGTTTAGACCATTTGTAGACAGATAATAATTTAACCCAAATGGGCCATGTTAAGACCTAAAACTTGTGGTTTAAAAAAAAAAAAAAAATGTAATAAAATTTCTAAACGTGGACACTTTGGAGTTGCAGTCTACACATGTGTTTTGGGTGCTGAATAAATGCAACCAACTTGCTTATCTGTTAAATAAGCTGTTGAAAATGAGTGAAAAATAATTTGTTTACATTTTTTGGAATAAAATGTATACCATATTTAAAGTGGTTCTAAAGTAAAAGACTTTTTTTTAGTGTGGTCAGTTTTTAACAGGAAAGCAGAGGGACTGGCAGGAACACCAGGTATTTCACACAAAGGAAGCAATACAAAGAGAACAGGATACTTTTTCATACAAATACATGGAAATGTTGCAGCAAATAGTTAATTGAAAACCAGAATTAATTTCTTGGACTCAGACTTCGGGAATCAAACCTTTTTATTCGCTAGCAAAAATGGCTTAGCCCGGCTCATGCCCGTTTGCTAAGTGCCCAAGTAAGCATGTACATCACATATATAAAACAGCAGTTATGTCACAAATACATATTTACCTAACTAGCTTGGCAGCAATACAATACATATCCTCCCCCTACCGATGATTCCCATACATCTGTGTGTAGCAATTACATCCCTGGCCTTGGCCTTCATGCTTATCTGTATTCTCGTTAGTTCTAGGATACTAGAGAGGAAATTATATTGAAGGAGAAGTGGGGGCCTCAAATGCGCAGCTTGACTGTCAATTTTCTCTGTAGTGCCATTTTAGAAGCTTTCCAGGTACTGCCACAATACAGCAGGCACATATTAGGAATATGAAGTGTTGGGGTAACAAACACTTTAAAGTATAACATTTGTATGTGTCTGACGCACCTCTGAAAATACCAATATAATATGCTACATTTTTGATGAGAAGCTGTCTTGTTTCCAGCAATAATGTTTTGTGGCCTCCTGGATCTAAGCACATCCTGCTATGCTCTAAAGTTGACTGAACACCCAATATCAATGGAGCAGAAAAAATCTGCTCCATTGAGATTGGGTGCTCAGTCAACTTTACACAAAGCAGGCCTATGCTCACTCCTGGTGTTGGCTAGGAGCAGCCTATTTACAGAAAAAATAGATGTAAACACAGAGCCAGGTCAGGCTACTGCAAGCATCTAAATCCAGCAAAAGTGGCAGTTAGGGGTTCAACAAAACCATTTAACATTGTCGGGATTTCTTACAATGGTCAGCTTTTATTTATTTATGTAAAATCTTTATCCTACACTTCTGTGATCCATAGGAGATGTACAGCCAAATGAGCTTTGGCTGTACATCTTCTTTAATGCAGCCACCACATTCAATAATTGGTGAGCAGCAATATATTACATTTCTGTTTTTTGGTTTAGTTACACTTAACCACTTTACCGCTGCTCACTGAGCCTCTACTGCGGCAAAGTGGCTCGATAACGTCTGACGACGTAGACCTACGTCGCCAGACATTCCCCTCTCTCGGCGGCGCGCGTGCGCCATCGGAGGCTTGCTCCCACTGTATTCAGTCACAGCGGGAGTCAGGCCAGGGGAGGAGCGGCGGTGATCACCGCCGCTCTTCCCCGATCGTCGGGGAATCGAGTGTGGAGATCTGCCTGCTTGTGTAAAGAAAGCAGGCGGATCTCCTAAGTGACAGGCAGGGTCATATTGCAGGGTTCAGCATAGCTGAACCTGCGATCTGTCCCTGTGTCACTCAGTCCCCTCCCCCCACACACGTTAGTAAGCACCAGGCATACATTAGCCCCTTGATCACCAATAAAAATTAACCCCTTCCCTGCCAGTGTCATTTTTACAGTAACAGTGCATATATATAGCACTGATTACTGTAGTAATGTCACTGGTACCCTCAAAAGTGTCAAAAATGTCAGTCAAGGGTCCGATCTGTCCGCCGCAATGTCGCAGTCCCGCAAAAAAAAATTGCAGATCGCCGCCATTACTCGTTAAAAAAAAAAACACCAAAAATGACAGAAATCTTTCCCTTAGTTAGTAAACGCAATAACTTTTGCGCAAACCAATCAAAATACGCTTATTGTGATTTTTTTTTACCAAACATATGTAGCAGAAAACAAATTGGCCTAAAATGATAAAAAAAATTATATTTTTACATTTTTTAGGGGGGGGGGGTGGGGGATTTCATATAAAAAATTGTCACTTTTTTTTTTTGTTTATAGCGCAAAAAGTAAAAATCGTACAGGTGATCAAATACCACCAAAAGAAAGCTCTGTTTGTGGGGAAAAAAAAGGACAATTTTGTTTGGGTACTGCATTGCATGACCGCGCAATTGTCAGTTAAATTCCCACAGTGCCGAATTGCAAAAAGTGGCCCAGACGTAAGACAGCAAAATCCTCCGGTGGTAAAGTGGTTAAAAAAACAACAGACTGACTGGCCGGATCACCAGGTTATAATATGATTTTACAGGGGGTTCAGAAAAACAGACTGCTGTGTTGCTGCTATTGACTGACTATCATGTATGTACATTTTTCTATTTTGGCCATAGTATCACTTTAACTCTAGCATGAACAGAAAGTGTAGGATTTCATATAACTTCATACAATCTACAAAAGAAATGTGCATTGTGTAAATGTAGCTATTGCATTAGTGTAAGTATAGACCGTTCAATAAGTAATATTCCCACTGGAGAATTGAGGTGTGATAACTTGTCATCACAGGTGTGATAACACTCTAGTTCAGTGTTTCTCAACCAGGGTTCTGTGGAACCCTAGGGTTCCTCCAGAGGTTGCTAGGGGTTCCTTGAGCAATGGGCAATTTCTGCCTCTCAGATAAGTTCCCCCTGACACCATTGATCTTTTTAGCTATCTGGAAGATGGTAATTCTTCCCAATGACCACAAGTGTAAGGAGCAATCATCCCACTGACTATCACACTAATGTATCATGAGTTGGTCATTTTTAGCAGGGGTTCCCTGAGAACTGAAAATTATTTCAAGGGTTCTGCTGTGTTGAAAAGGTTGAGAAAGGCTGGTCTAGTATAAAACTTACGTAGTGCATTGAATAGACGGTGGCTTTTCCTGGAATGTTACTTTGGGATAGACTACATCTAAATGGATGGCAAACAGCCCACCAAGTATGAAGTCTCCATTTGACGAGTAACCAGCGATGTCTTCAAAAGCCAAACTGCACCCGCTGGGTGATGTTGTATCACATGTTTCTAGCAGGCAAACAATGGTGTAGATGCAGAAAAAACAGGCAAAGTACAGTCTTAACTTCATTGTGCCCTAAATATATATACAAAAAAAAAAAATTGAAAATATGAATACATTACATGCATATATACACATATAGAAAAAGTTGTGGAAGTTAAGATATTTTTGCATTTTTGGCAACTTGCACCTCTAGTCTTACAGGGTTGGAAATTTTTATTTGATCCTCTGTTGTGTAATTTTATATTAGAAGGGACATGTGATATGGGAGCTCATTTGTCAGGTTCTCATGCTATTAATGGATTAATATACAGCATTTGGGGAATAAAGAACCTTAGGAAGCCTCTGGTATGGTACAGAGATAAATGATCACTATAAATGCTCGTAATCATACTTCCCAACATCCCTATAATTTATTAGAATATGTCCTCCTCTATGGACCAATAAGCAGTCATTCTCTGCCTTCCATGAAGGTGCAGGGGCTAGCTAATTACACAGCTTTAACCACTTCAGCTCCAGAAGGTTTTACCCCCTTAATGACCAGGCCATTTTTTGCGATTCAGCACTGCTTTGCTTTAACTAACAATTGCACGGTCATGTGACACTGTACCCAAATACAATTGATGTTCTTTTTTTCCCACAAACAGAGCTTTCTTTTGGTAGTATTTGATCACCTCTGCGGTTTTTAGTTTTTGTGCAATAAACAAAAAAGACAATTTTGAAAAAAACACAATACTTTTTACTTTCTGCTATAAAACATTCCCAACAAAAAAAATGTAAAAATCAAATAATTTTATCAGTTTAGGCCAATTTGTACTCTGCTACATATTTTTTGTAGAAAAAAAATCCCAAAAAGCGTATATTAATTAGTTTGCACAAAAGGTATCGCGTTTACAAACTATGGGATCGATTTTTGGACTTTTAGATTTTTTTTTGTTTTTTTTTTTATTAGTAATGGCGGCAATCAGTGATTTTTGGTGGGACTGCAACATTGGGGTGGACAAATCTGACACTAAGTGACACTTTTAGGGACCAGTGACATTAATACAGTAATTGGTGCTAAATAATATGCACTGTTACTGTATAAATGACACTGGCAGGGAAGGGGTTAATACTGAGGGTGATCAAAGGGGTTAAGTGTGCTACTTAATTGTGCTTACTAACTGTGGGGGGGGGGGGAGGGCTCTGTGAAAGGCGCACAGAGATCGGGGTTTCAGCTTAGCTGAGACACACAATCTCAGTGTGCCTGTCTGACAGGAAACCCGCCTGCCTTGTTTACATTGGCAGGCGGCTCTCCTGTCAGTTTCCCTGTAAATCACGGGAGGCCGGCAGCAATCGTGCCCGCTCCTCCCGCGGTCTGGCTCCCGAGACCGCGTGCACATAATCACGTAGATCTACATGATTATGCACAGCCGAGCAGTAAATCTGTGGTTAAAGTGACAATAAACTATTTTAAAAATACAAATTAAAGAATGTATTATTAGCTCAGCCTCCTCCAAATCCCCAAATTCTTTTTTTTTTTTGCTGACATGTTCCCTGATCTATAGGAAGGTGGCTTTGTTCATTCTACATGATCCCTCTGTATATTGGAACATGTTCACCCTCTCTTACTTGTTCCTGAGATGGAATATGTGATGTGTAGTGTGCATGGAGCAATGCACATGGCTGCAACTAACGTGCAATGCTTGTTTCAAGCAAATGGAAGTGTGAGGGAAATAAGAGATTCAGTAGCTCATGGAGGACATTACAAGTAAACAGAAAAACGCAGTAAAATTCAAGTTCTTGACAAATAGATTACAAAGCCATTGTGTACTGGATGTGTATGGATTATTTTTGAAGACTCAATATATGGTTTAATGTCACTTTAAAGCAGGGTTCCACTCAAAAGTGGAACTTCCGCTTATCTGTCTCCTCCCCCCCTCCAGTGCCACATTTGGCACCTTTGAGGGGGGAGGGGGGAGTGGGTTCCTGTTTTTGACAGGTACCCTGTCCCCACTTCCTTCAGACCTCACCGCCGCAAGGTTCGTCGGAGGTTTTTCCCCCTCCTCCTCCCTCTGCTTCCTGGCCAATTACTGAGCATAGCGTGCTTCACGCATGCGCAGTAGGGACCAGACGTGAAGTTCCGTTACTGACAATAGCGGCGACAGCACCCGACAGCCAATGGAAACATGGACTGCGGTGCCGACATCGCTGGACTCCAGGACAGGTAAGTGTCCTAATATTAAAAGTCAGCAGCTACAGTATGTGTAGCTGCTGACTTTTAATTTTTGGAGGGGGGGGGCGGAACTCCACTTTAAGATCATTTAAAAGGACAAGAAAACATTCTATGTATCTAGAGGAAAAGAGATTTAACTTTATTCATACAGAAAGGCTTCTTCACAGTAAGACCTGTAAAAATGTGGAATAGGCTCCATCAGGAATTAGTTCTGGCCAGTTCAGTTGGTTGTTTAAAAAAAATCATAAATTCATAAATGCATGGGCTGGTAACATTTAAAAATAATGTGCACAAAGTCTTGATCCAAGGACTATTTGATTGTCTTTGCCTTCCTCTGGATCACTTGTGGGTATATAGTTCTAGATATGGATGTTTTCTATTTATTTATTCATTTTTCTATACCTCTAACTCAAGGACGACACATATCTTGAATGCATTACTTTGCATTATGGTGAGAATGAGCAGTAAAAGATTGGTTGGTAGTCCTCTAATGTTTGCCCATATTGCAGACTGTATGCTGCACAGAGCAGTTCAGTCTGTTTTGTGTGATGATAGTCTTGTAGAATGGCTGCAGATTAAAGGCATAGATACTGCCTAAAAAGACATCAACATTTATATGTGCTCAGTGCACCATGACTTAAAGATTTAGCCCTGATACTAAAGTTTTATGCTATAAAATGTATTATAAGGTTGTATTACTAGATATGTTGTGCGTTACAGATAAAATAAAAAAGATTAAACGTTTAGGCATGGCTTATTAATGATTCATATACTTTGTATAATATATGTATATGTAGTATATTATGAATATTTTAAAATACATTTATAGGATGTGGAATGTGTGCATAGATAGAGGAATAGAGAGATTCAGTAGGATAGGAAGTAGGAAGAATTCTGACTTTGAAACTCAGAATTCTGAGATTAAAAGTTAGAATTCTGAGATTAAAAGTTAAACTTCTGAGTTTCAAAGTAAAAATTCTGAGATTAAAAGTTTCTAAAGGTAGTAGGTGGTGGTGGGGGGGGCTTGAAAAAGAGGCCCCCTCTTTTTTTTGGGGGGGGGAGAGATTGGGTGGGAAAATAAAAGGGAAGAAAGAAGAAAGGAAAGCAGGAGGGAAAAAGGAAGAAAAAGAAAGGGGAAGGGGAAAAGAAGAATAGTTGAAGGGTAATAATATATATGCTGGAGACACCAAAATGTTATGGTCTTATATAAATTGATGTTTTTTTTTTTTGTAATGTCATATTTTTTTTTTGTTGTACATAAAGAAATTTAATAAAAAAATATTAAATAAGAAATAAACTATACTTCAAAAATGAAAAAAAAAAAAAGTTTCTGAAGGAAATAAAATGGACAGATTCAACGTGATAAGGATGCATGGAGATACAGGAGTTGATATCATAAAGACAAATAGGCTGTTTACTTTGCAATGGAAAATTTTCCCTAGCTTAGTAAATGTGATAAAACTTCACTTTGCAAAACTCAATATCATAGGACATTTTAAAAACGACAGTATTTTTGCTTGCATATGATTAGATAATGGAAGTCAGCAGAGCCTCACCGCATTCACCAAGCTAGGAGAAAATTCCTTGCAAAGTGAAAGCAAGTTTGCCTTTAATAAATGAATCCCACTGAAGTTATGGTTAGTATGTAAAATTAGATTGAAGATGGACAGTTAGATGTTCCTGTATAAACAAGATTAAATATACAGAGGAGATGGGATTTAGGAAGATAGATACCATGGACAGATTAGATGTGGTAAGAGTGCATGGAGATACAGAGGTGGATTTAATAAAGGCAAAAAGGCTGTTTACTTTGCAATGGAAATTTTCCTTAGCTTAGTAAATGTGGTGAAACTTCACTTTTCAAAAAATATTTTAATAATAATATAGGAAATTTAAAAATAACAGTATTTTTGCTGGCATATGATTGGATAATGGAAGTCAGCAGAGCCTCACCTCATTCCCCAAGCTAGGAGAAAATCCCTTGCAAAGTGAAAGCCAGTTTGCCTTTAACCGGTTGCCGACGGCCGCACGACTATTTACTGCGGCGGTCAGCCCTGGCCAGGCAAAGTGACATATATATATATATATATATATATATATATATATGTCACTAGCCTGGGAGCCAATAGCGGGCGAGCGCACGCCCCCGAATGCGCGCTCCCGCCCCGACTCGTTCACGAACGGGTCCGTGCATGTGACCGGCGGACCCGATGTCCGCCGGTCACTCGCGATCGTCCGCCGTGAAGGGAGAAAGGCAGGCGGCTAATGTAAACAAAGCCGCCTGTCATTCTCCCTGGTGTAAAAATGGAGATCATACGGTTCTACTATGTAGGACCGTTGATCTCTGTTCTTACACCTGAAGCCATGTCCAATCACAGTTAGAAACACGCCCCTAGGGACACACTTAACCCATCCTTCCCCGATAAAGTTAACCCCTTCCCTGCCAGTGTCATTTTTACAGTAACAGTGCATATGTATAGCACTGATTACTGTAGAAATGTCACTGGTACCCCCAAAAGTGTCAAAAATGTCAGTCAAGGGTCCGATCTGTCTGCCGCAATGTCGCAGTTCCGCAAACAAAATCGCAGATCGCCGCCATTACTCGTTAAAAAAAAAAAAAAAATGACAAAAATCTTTCCCTTAGTTAGTAAACGCGATAACTTTTGCGCACACCAAACAAAATACGCTTAGTGTGATTTTTTTTACCAAGCATATGTAGCAGAAAACAAATTGGCCAAAAATGTTAAAACATTTAGATTTTTACTTTTTTGGGGGGGAATTTCATATAAAAAAATTTGAAAAATATTGTTATTTTTGCAAAATTGTCGCTCTTTTTTTGTTTATAGCGCATGATCAAAAAATCGCACAGGTGATCAAATACCACCAAAAGAAAGCTCTGTTTGTGGGAAAAAAAGGATGTCAAATTCGTTTAGGTACAGCGTCGCACGACCGCGCAATTGTCCGTTAAAGTTACGCAGTGCCGAATCGCAAAATAGGCCCTGGTCAGGAAGGGGGTAAAATCTTCCGGGGCTTAAGTGGTTAATGAATCCCACTGAAGTTATAGTTAGTATGGAAAATGAGATTGAAGATGGACAGTTAGATGTACGTGTATAAACAAGATTAAATATACAGAGGAGATGGGATTTAGGAAGATAGATAACATGGATAGATTAGATGTTGTAAGAGTGCATGGAGATACAGAGGTGGATTTAATAAAGGCAAACAGGCTGTTTACATTGCAATGGAAAATTCTCTTAGTTGTGTAAATCGGGTGAAACTTTACTTTGCAAAAAATGCTTAATAATATTATAGGAAATTAAAAAATAACAGTATTTTTGCTGGCACATGATTGGATGATGGAAGTTGGCAGAGCTTTGCCTCATTCCCAAGCTGAGAGAAAATTCCTTGCAAAGCGAATAGCCTGCTTCTCTTTAATAGATTAATCCCACAGTAGGTATAGCATGTAGAATAAGACCTAAAATGGGCAGATTAGATAAACATGTATAAACAGGATGAAATATGCAGAGGGGATGGGAAGTAAGAACAGAGATTAGATGTAGTAGGGGTGCTTGGCAATAAGGGTAGAGAGATACAAGAGTTTATTAAAGGCAAATAGAATGTTAACTAAGGGAGTTTTCTCTTTTATGGGAATATTCTTTTAGCTTAATACACAGGGTAAAAATTCACTATAATATGTATAAAACTCACTATAAAATAGTAAAGTAAAAAAAATGTATGTTTGCTTGCATATTATTAGATAATGAAAATCAGCCTCATTCCATAAGGCGAAAGTCCCTAACAGCATACTCGCCTTTAGTAAATCAATCCCACTGAGGGAATAGTAATTAAGAAAAGATATAGGATGGACAAATTAGATGTACATGTAATAAGCAAGATGGAAGATACAGAAATAATGGGATGTAAAAAGCAAGATAAGAAGGACAGGTTAGGAATGTTTTACCATTACTTGTTGGTTTCAAGCAATAATTTCTTACCTTATAGTAGAGTGGAATCATTCAAAATGTATGCATGATGTACACTGTATGATCGACCATTTGTTAGTGCAAGACAAAAAACATGACAGGTAATACCTTCCTCTTCATACCACTTATAAAAACATTTCATTTAAAATAATTACAATTTCTGCGATCTGTGTTGCAGTGCACTGTACCTACGTTTACAGTGCCGTTAAATCAATCCTTGACAGTCTATTTATATAAGGTATGTTCCAGTGACAGTTTATGAGTGCACCTGAATGTACTAAATGATACGCTTCAATATAATAATAGGTCTGACCATGCTATTATGCAAAATCATTATAATTATGAATACAGTAGGTTGTAATTTTGGGAAGATCTACAGAGAATGCATGACTTGTTGATTTTGGTTGCAGTGTATTCACAGAGCTGAGTAAGGTCAGTGTTCTATAGATAATTACATGTTGCAGGAGGAAGCTTTAAAGTACGCTCAAGGGAAGTCCTATCTAATTCCTCAAGGCCACAGTCAATGTAGGAATTAAAGGTAAACTCTAGGTTGTAAAGGTATTTCCCATTGATGCTAAATAAATTCAAATATCCATTCCTTGTCATCACAGCAGCACCATTTTATTTTTAGATTTCCCAGAATCATCTATCCTTAGCTTATTTCTAAACAGTAATGTTTTTACGCATTTATGCGATATACTACATTTGAATCACCAAGTAAAACAGATTTCTATGAAGGTACATTGTAAAGCTATAGACTTGTCTGGGCATGCAATTTGCACCTTATAAATATTTATAAATATAGATATCCTCTATATACGAACTCACATCTATCTATAACCTGTATTATTGCATATCGGCTCCCGCACTCGTCCCCCCCAGCTTCCTATATGTATCCCATGGTTCTTTGCATGTGTGTCGCCACGTGGCCTCTATTTCTGGACTTTTGGGCTTCCTCCCCACTGGGTGTGGCTCCCCCATCTTGGGCCTACATGGTATAGTGTGGGGGTGAATAGTTGGAAAACGGCGCTACCTAACGCATGTGCAAAGATGCGGGTGAGGAGGAAAAAAGTGCTTAGTGCGTGCAAAGTGACATATAGATAGTTGTGTACATAGGTCGATATATATAAAACTTAGGCCAAGACAATAAATAAATAAATAAATAAAAGAGAAAATGTGAAGTGTGGTAAAAATGTATGTTAAAAGATGTATATTAAATCAATAATATAGTGATTTCCAATAGGTACTGCTGAGTAAGTGATGATTAATACAATTATTAAATCGGTGAATAATGTAGAATAAATACTGTTGAATAAATAATGTTAGGTAAAAAAACGCTCAATGTATTGGTTATAAATCGATCTTAAATCAAAGGAGCAGTGAGGATACTAATTGTATACCTTTTGGGATGTAATTCTCCAGTTTAAACACTAGGTGTCACACTTACCCTAAGACCACAGATGTTAAGTATATGAGCCAAAAGACAGGATGTAGGTGAGATCCTCAAACCTGTCTACTGACGGTCCCCTCGGACCCAAAAAGATCCCATCTGGGTACAAAAGGGAGAAAAAAGAAAAGCTACTCAGTGTGATAAGTGTGGATCGGGTATACAATGTGATAGTAGCGACTCACGCTTGGGTAGATGCAGCAGATCCCTTCAGATATTGGCAGTCTGCTGCATCTACCCATCTACCCAAGCGTGAGTCGCTACTATCACATTGTATACCCGATCCACACTTATCACACTGAGTAGCTTTTCTTTTTTCTCCCTTTTGTACCCAGATGGGATCTTTTTGGGTCCGAGGGGACCGTCAGTAGACAGGTTTGAGGATCTCACCTACATCCTGTCTTTTGGCTCATATACTTAACATCTGTGGTCTTAGGGTAAGTGTGACACCTAGTGTTTAAACTGGAGAATTACATCCCAAAAGGTATACAATTAGTATCCTCACTGCTCCTTTGATTTAAGATCGATTTATAACCAATACATTGAGCGTTTTTTTACCTAACATTATTTATTCAACAGTATTTATTCTACATTATTCACCGATTTAATAATTGTATTAATCATCACTTACTCAGCAGTACCTATTGGAAATCACTATATTATTGATTTAATATACATCTTTTAACATACATTTTTACCACACTTCACATTTTCTCTTTTATTTATTTATTTATTTATTGTCTTGGCCTAAGTTTTATATATATCGACCTATGTACACAACTATCTATATGTCACTTTGCACGCACTAAGCACTTTTTTCCTCCTCACCCGCATCTTTGCACATGCGTTAGGTAGCGCCGTTTTCCAACTATTCACCCCCACACTATATTCCTGCCCCTAAGTTTCTTAGGGGTTCGGTTGGTGGCTGCAACCTTATATTTTACTGCCTGTCAGTTCTTATCCATAGCGCTGGTTCTCACAACCCCCCGTTTATAACTACATGGTATAGTGCCTTTATCTTCTAATATTGCCTGCACTGATTTTTGAAATTAATGGCTGTTTTCTTGTGTCTTTTGTTTATACCCTGATTTAGCAAACATGATCATACATATGCATAAAAGAAAGAAAAAGATGGCGCAAACACCTAGTGCATTACCCGTGGTACTGTGTAAAACGTTTTAATAAAATGATGAATGCGTACTCGCAAACATGAAGAATTTAAATCGTTCTTCCTTTTTCTTTCTTTTATGCATCCGTTTAGAGTTCCCTGCCTGAGGAGAGCAGCACGCCAGTCTTCCCCTTTGGAGTGAACGCTTGGCTGATATATCTGTTTGGATGATCATACATATGTAACATCTTAAATGCCCCTGAAGAAGCCTTCGGCGAAACATGTTGGGCACCAACTTGTGGACTAGAGCCAGAATACTCACCGGAGTAGCCACCACTATATAAAGTGCATTTTTGGTCTTGATTATTCTGTTGCCAATATTCAGATGATATATCCATCCAATTGTTTTTTCTGTTTGTATATTATGTATATGTCTATGTTTCCACTCCACTTTAGTTTTTAGTGGATGTTTTTATCCATGTATGATCAATAAAGTTTTGATATTTTTATACATATGTTGGTGAAGATTTAAATTTCTATCTGGTACCCGTAAAGTCCCATCATTTGGTCTCCAGCCCTCGTCACTCCTCGCTCCAGCGAGAGCTTTGTTCTATTGAGTAGTACCCATTTATAGACACACCTTAAACCATATATCCTTAGCTTATGTAATTGGTTCACTGCCTCTTTGAGATTACTGAACAGAGCTCAAAGGAAAGATGTCATGCAAGAGATATACATAGACGTTCATTGATCATCTTCAACAAATATGCAGAAAGTAAAGACAAAGTTATTGATCTACAAAATTGTTCTAGATGAGTAACCAAGAAAGTTTTATTGGTAGAAACAGCCAGGCAGCTACCCTTTCTAGAAGCAGGGAGCAGCCCACATATTTCTCTCATTATAGATCTTCATCAATCGGAATGAGCCAACGATTTCGGTCCGAGCCTAGGTTCGAACCAAACTTTGGCTGTTTCAACCACTTTAGCCCCAGAAGATTTTACCCCCTTTCTGACCAGGCCCTATTTTGCGATTCGGCACTGCGTTATTTTAACGGACAATTGCGCAGTCATGCAACGCTGTACCTAAATAAAATTTTATGTCCTTTCTTTTGGTGGTATTTGATCACCTGTGCGATTTTTTATTTTTTGCGCTATTAACAAAAAAAAGAGCGACAATTAAAAACAAAAAACAATATTTTTCACATTCTGCTATATAACATTCTCAAAAAATAAATGTAAAAATTTAACATTTTTTAACATTTCAGGCCAATTTGTTTTCTGCTACATATTTTTGGTAAAAAAAATCGCAATAAGCGTATTTTGATTGTTTTGCGCAAAAGTTATTGCATCTACTAACTACAGAAAAGATTTATATCATTTTTATTGTTTTTTTTTTTTTTTACTAGTAATGGCGGCAATCAGTTTTATTTATTTATTTATTTTTTTTACTTATAATGGCTGCAATCCGCTATTTTTTTATTTTTTATTTTATTAAGGGTTTGAGATAAGTCTGTACAACAAAAGTATACATTATAATCATGTAATTTAACAATGTAGGAAAAAGTAGGGTTCTTACATCATTTTTAATACAAATATATAACAATCACAATTAGGGATGATCGAACTTTTCAAAAGTTCGGTTCGACCAGAACATCCGAACTTCCCGAAAGTTCGGCCCGGATTTCAGAACCCCATTGAAATCAATGGGACCCGAACTTCGGTAATCAAAAAACACAATTTTGAAGCTCTAAAACCCAATAAATGCCCCTAAAAATGGCCTAGGGTTCTGGGGCATACCCCAGGGACTATTAATCACACAAAAAAAGTTCTTAAAAATTGTCATTTTTGATAGAGAGCCAATTATTGGAAAAATTAAAAAAAAAAAAAATTCTTTTGGAGTTAGTATCTGGGGTGTCTAAAAAGTGTACCTGTGAAGTTTCATCTCTGTAGCATGTCCAGAACCAGAAAACAAAAGTTTGTTTGTATTTTGTCATTTATAGAACAGGTTAGTGGCTTCTCTTGCCGGTTTAATAGCAGGCGTTTTTTTGGGCATTTTTTGGGTTCTTTGGAGACAGGAAAAACCTCTGAACTTGTGTATACGGGTATATATACCACTATACACAAGTTCAGATGTTTTGCATGTCTAGAACCATAAAAAAAAAAGATCGTTTGTATTAGAACACTTATAGAACTTATAGAGCTTCTCGCTTTTCACACCTTGCCGGTTTAGTAGCAAGCGTTTTTTTGGGCATTTTTTGGGTTCTTTGGAGTCAGGAAAAACATCTGAACTTGTGTATAGTGGTATATATACCACTATACACAAGTTCAGATGTTTTGCCTGCCTCCAAAGAACCCAAAAAAAATGCCCAAAAAAACGCTAGCGTAAAAAAAAAAGCCCAGGTGTGTTGTTGCAGGCATTTTTTGGGGGTTTTTGGAGGCATCTGAACTTGTGTACACACACATGTATTTTACACTTAGACATATATAGGTGTTATAGGAGCGTAACCATATTAGTGTAAATGATTTCATTAGCGCAAGCATATATTTCTGCTACTATCACACCTATATATGTCTAGGTGTGTATATACATATAAGTATGTGTGTATATATACCCGTATACACAAGTTCAGATGTTTTGCCTGCCTCCAAAAACCCCCAAAAAATGCCTGCAACAACACACCTGGGCTTTTTTTTTTTTTTGGCGCTAGCGTTTTTTTGGGCATTTTTTGGGGTTCTTTGGAGGCAGGCAAAACATCTGAACTTTTGTATACGGGTATATATACACACATACTTATATGTATATACACACCTAGACATATATAGGTGTGATAGGAGCGTAACTATATTGGTGTTAATTATTTCATTAGCACAAGTAGTTTTTTCTGCTCCTTTCACACCTATATATGTGCAGGTGTATATATATATACATACATGGGTGTGTATATATACCCCCTATACACATGTTCAGATGTCATGCCTGACTCCAAACATGTGCTCAAAAAATCACTATAGACGCCTGCAGCCAAAAAGAATGCTGCAGCGAAAGTGACTTGAGAGAAACTAGCTTTTCTTTATAGCGGTCACCTTGATATGGAAGGGTTTGGTCACCCTGCCATAGCAGTTACTGTCAGTTCACCCTACACTACATTACGGTCACCCTGACACTTCACACTTTCCCTACAGAAACTAAATTTTTGAAGCTAACTACAGTGTAAAAGAGCACTCTAACTACACTAGATATCCCTTTCCTCACACTAATAAATGCTAAATGACACTTTTAAAGTAAAATTAACAGAACTGCTTCCACTCTCTTCCATGTCCTGTATAACAATGCTAGGAATTTGGCGGGGGCTATCTTATATACTGGGGGGCATATTCACTAATGATTGGCCTAGGGACCCCCTAGTCACTCCAATCACATTCCTAGCATTCTGCTGCCCCCTCAATTGGCTTTTGTTAATGGCTCTGGTCCAATCACGGGCTTTTAAAGCCCATTTCCTGAACCATTGCATTTTGGTCGGTTCTGGTTGCCGAATTCCGAACTTTTTGGGTAAAAAGTTCTAAATTCGGCCGAACCTCGAACACCCAATGTTCGGGCCGAACCGATGGTCGACCCGAACCGTTCGATCATCCCTAATCACAATCTCTTATTCCAATTTATCTGCAGTACCCTACTTCTATTCCTATACCACCAACTTGTCTTCATGATAAAGCTACACATAGTACAGTCTCTTCCCACTCGCTATTTTTTTGCGGGACTACGACATTGCGGTGGACAGATCAGACCCCTGACTGACATTTTTTACACTTTTGGGGGGACCAGTGACATTACTACAGTAATCAGTGCTAAAAATATGCACTGTTCCTGTAATAATGACATTTGCAGGGAAGGGGTTAACATTATGGGTGATCAAGGGGTTAAATGTGAGCCTAGGGGAGTGATTCTAACTGGGGGAGGGGGGCGTGGCTTCTGAAATGACCATAGAGACATGTGATCCTATATAGAAGGATCACATGGGCTATATGATCATTGCAGGGAGAAAGACGGTCGGCTGTGTTTACAACAGCTGGCCGTCCTCTCTCTCAGCGGGGAACGATCGCGGGTGTCAGGCAGCAATCAGAGCTGCCTGCCCGCTGCATCGGCTTCCCCGCTGCGCTCACCCCCTAGCCTCCCAAGAGCGAGCGCCATACATGTACGATGATTTGCCTGGGAGCGGCTGCCTGCCACAGTACTTCTGCGGCGGGCGGTCGTAAAGTGATTGATGTTCGGAAAAAGTTTTGCCTGTTCGGCCCCCTGTTCAATAGGAGCCAAACGTCCTATATAGAAGCTGCTTCTGGCCTTCAATGTTAAGGGGTGGGTGCTGGCACCTTACGCATCCCTAGCAAAAGTTGACCGGCGCTGGCACCAGAATCTCCCAGCCATATAAGGAATGGGGTGGGGATAGCAGTGACATCACTGCCGAGATGTAGCCACTGGTCATATTTGGGGAATGACACTGATCATTCTCCTAAAGGGCAGTAATAATATGATCTGTGTTAAAATGTGTTCCCCTAACATTGCTTAAATGTTGTCAATGAGGAAATAGCTCTAGTATTAGATGTAAGAGTGATTGCAGGGCAGCTTAAGATTCACCATTCTATTGATAAGTCTATAAAAGACCCTCCACTGAAAAAAAGAAAAAAAAATAATTTATAAAAAAAAAAAAAAAACGTTCCATTGGGAGTGTAACAAGATGAGCTAATCTGATGCATCAAGAGGGGAAGCGCTAAGATTGGATGCTGAAAAGACTACTGTGGTAAGAGCATGAGTGACTTTTCTACGAGAATGATGGCAATCTGGAAGGGCTTTTAATGCTGAATAAACTTTTAACTGAGGAGGGGTATAGGGTATTGGATACACAAGTAAAATTTCAAAGATGAGGACATCTCTGTCCTGCAACTACAGAACAACCTGGGACTTCACCTTTGAGGATCCAGTCTTTTCTCACCTTAGTGGAAGGCATCAGGAAGCTATGTCTGGGCAGATAGTCCTTGGCCTTGTGAGTAAAATACTGTGCTGATCCAGGTGACATTGTTGCTGCAGGCCTTTGACCTCTACCTCTTTGACCGCTACCCCTAATCTGGCCCTTCCCTTTGAGTCTCTGCAGATCTCTGGCTGAAGGCATGATGATCTTCACATACTGTAAGTCTTAGTGAGAAATATGATGATAACTCACACATTTTTTTTTTTTGTTTACCTTACCCATAACTTTGAGATGAAGTAGTATCCTTCATAATACTTGTAGGAGAGTGTAGCAGGGTTCCCTTTAAGGACATTAGGAGATATATATAGTGAGCAAGCCAGGATTCAATGAGTAGTGTGCAGGCTCCCAGTAAGGAAGAAGTACAATCTCTGGCTGTGTGGCCCCATGAGAAGCTTTTGGGGCCTACTCACAAGAAAGCATGTGACCCTCCTGAACTAGGTAGCCCAGCTAGGGAATACCTGGAGAGGTAGTAATGCCCCTGGGAGTGGTAGGGATAACATCTTTCTATGCCTCAAATAAATAATTAAAGGGCTATGCTATTATGTGCACTGAAGGTTGCCTATTCTCTGAAGCCCACTCGTTTCACCGTCTGAACTTATGTTTGCCATTCAAGCCCTGTTGAATTGTTTCATCTAACTTCTATGGAGTTTTAGCAAAAAGTTCAAGAACACAACTGACTTGATTCTTCTCAAACCGCAAACATGGATGCAAGTGTGACTGCTGAACTATGAGTAAGGAGCTCCCTCAACCACTCAAGAAGCAAGGCGATGCAGCAGCAACAGTAGGAGCAGAGGAATGACCACCATAATGATATTTTAAAGGTTTTTCAGTCTCTTCACCCCCCCTCCCCTTTCCATGCCACAGCCAACAGATGTCCATACATGCACACTGGTTGCAAGCAGCTTCCCTGCCATCTTGGATGAGTTCCAAGTCCTCACTTTATAGGAATTAGACATGTGCAATTAATTTCTGTCCAAATGTAAATTTGGACTAAGTTTTGGTTTTTATACGTAGATTAAGATGTATCTAAATCTCCAAGTTAAATAGTAACAAATTTTGTTGAAATTTGTTTAATTTCATTTTGTTTATTCATTCATCGGAACAATTTGAATTCAGATCAGTCGAAAAATGATTAACCGATTTGAATTCTCTGTGAAGAATAGTTGGTTTTAAGGAGCAGGCCAGGAAGCTGGCCGCCACATCCTTAACAACTAATGACTCATCAGCTTTCAGTGGGGCTTCACCGCTGAGAGCTAAAATGTAAACAAAATGACAATTCAGAAAAAAAACAATGGGGGGTCCCCCCCAATCCATACCAGGCCCTTTGCATCTGGTATGGCTTTTAAGGGGAACCCCGTGCCAAAATTAAGAAAAAAAAATGTCAAAGTCAATACCTTATCCAAGCATGAAGCCTGCCAGGTCAGGAAAGAGAGGGGAGGGGATGAGCGAGCACCCCCTCTCTTGAACCATACCAGGCCACATGCCCTCAACGTAAAGGGGTGCTTTGGGGCATTGGGGCTCTAACCCCCCACCCCAAAGAATCTTGTCCCCAAGTTGATGGGGACAAGGGCCTCTTCTTGAAAACCCTGGGTGGTGGCTGTAGGGGTCTGTGGGTGGGGGCTTATTGGAATCTGTAAACCCCCTTTAACAAAGGAGCCCCCAGATACTGCCCTCCATGTGAATGATTAGAGGGTACCTCTACCCATTCACCAAAAAATGTGTAAAAAAGTGAAAAAGATACTACACAAGTTTTTGACAATTCCTTTATTAAAAAATCAAAAACAATGTCCCCTGATGTAGATGCAACGTCAATCATGCCACCGGCCACACTGCTGAACAAGAAAAAAGATAAAAAAAAAAGCCTCTTGCCTCGTCGAAGGTTCCCCCCGCCATCTGCCTGCTCCTCCGTCTGACATTTGTTAAATAGCTGAGGGGCGAAGTCACCCGATGATGTCAGCGGGAGACTCAGCCCCTTTGCTATTTAGGAAACGTTAGATGAAGGAGCAGGCAATCGGTAGGGATGAGGCTGGAGGGGTTTTTTTTTGTTTTTTTTCGGGTCCGGCAGTGCAGCAGGCAGTGTGATTGAAGTTGGATCTACATCAGGGACATTGTTTTTGATTTTTAAAGAAAGGAATTGTCAAAAACTTGTATAGTGTCTTTATTACCTTTTTTGGTGAATGGGTAGGGGTACTATGTACCCCATACTCATTCTAATAGGGGGGCCATTGTTCCAGATTCTGATAAGCCCTCTGCCTGCAGACCCCCACAACCACCTCCCAAGGTTGTGGGAAAGAGACCCTTGTCCCTATAAATATGGCGAAAAGGTGCTTCGAGGGAGGGGGGGGGCCCCACACCATTTTTTTTTTTTACATTTTGGAGTTCCCAATAAATTTTATACCAGACTCGAAAGCAACTCACTTGCCCTCATGATGAAGAGAACAAGTGCTCTATTTTCCATAACCCTGGCTGGTGGTTGTGGGGGTCTGTGTGCCTGCGGCTTAGCAGAATCTGCGCCCCTTTTTGGGGAGCCCCCAGATACTGACCGCCCCCCCCACATGGATGAGTTTGAAAGAGTACTCCTAAAGATTTGACAAATCCTTTATTTTGTAGTGTTACCCCAGTGAGGGCTGCTTAAAGATAATGTACCCCAAAGGTTGCCCTGACCTTGCAAGTCTTCTGACACCTCTGACACCCTTGATTCAGACATTTCCTGAAACAGGTGTGAATGCAGACACAGAATAGTTCAAAGCAAACCAACCAAGCTTTACTTATCTTTGCTGTAAACAGTTTCAAAGAAGATAGATCAGACCAGAAACAATTGTTAGTATTATACATTTTGAATGAACAAGCAAATAAAGGATCCACAATATCTCCCAGAGTAAAGAACAATATAACAATAGTGACCAATTATGGCCTATGGTTGCAGGTCAGAAAAAGGGTAGAATAATGACCAATTCTGTAGTCAAACTATTACCTGCTTCCCTTCTTCCTCCTGACACCACAGCCCTTCTGAGGCAGTTACTTGGTGCAGACTAGCACATAATACCCAAATTATTAACATAGTTTCTAAGTATAACAGATTTCTTAGGTGTTTTAGGATCGAGTAGTAGCCCACACGTTCCTTTTCCTTGGGGGAGGGGGAGCGAAAGGAAAACAAATGAGTCCTGATGTTAAAGCAAGAGTCTTTAATCTTCAGCTAGCACAAGTGTTGGGGCCTGAAGTGATAGTGTCATGTTTTCATCCAATGGCACCCATACATGACAGATATTTCTTAATGGAGCTCTAATGGATGAGGTACAGGTGTCTGCATGCAGTGTCCTAGGTACAGAGAGGGTGAGTAGATAGATAAACGCTCACCAGACTGAATGATATCAAGCTCAAGGAATGGTGTGGAGATCCTGCCGCAGGTTCTTTCAGATGCTGTGTTCAGGGATGATGCTTGATCACACTCTCTTTAATGTGAGAGCAAGTACCTCTTTCAAAAGAAAGTTGTACTCCCCGCGCCTAGGAATAAGTGCTTTAAGTATAAGTGATAACAAATGTGTTTAAATAGCAGAAGCAGTAGTGTAAACGGTATAGATTGAAAGAAAATAGTCCTAAAAATAGGGCTATCTACCGCGCTTGCTAAAATAGTAGAATATATAACTTAAAAACTGTGCAATTATTAGAATATAAATATGTGCAAATGTGCAAAATTATGTGCCAATCCAATAACAAATTCCTACAAATCCATACATAAATTAATTCAAGTTCATCTTATATTGCAAAGATAAAAATATATTAGTATGTAAATTTTAGAAGTTTCAAAATATAAAAATATAAAATTTAAAAATATATGTGAGTTATTGCCAAAGTTCCGTGATAGTTCTTTTTCTAAAA
Source organism: Pelophylax lessonae (assembly GCF_965119305.1). Lineage (NCBI taxonomy): Eukaryota > Metazoa > Chordata > Amphibia > Anura > Ranidae > Pelophylax > Pelophylax lessonae. The sequence goes on along the minus strand of NC_138780.1, from coordinate 46,451,321 downwards.
AAACTTTTGTGCAGGTGCTTTCATAAAAATTAAACGGTGACTGGTAAAAGTGCAGGTGCTCGATGCCTTCTTCCCATGCAGCAATCTATAAAATGGGTAACTTACCAGATATAGTGGGTCTCATATACCTTACAGCACTGAGACCAATCAAGCTTGAAATGGCAAGTTCCCTTTAAGATCCTCCTATGCTGCTAATGATTTTTCATTCCTCGCAGTTCTCAAGGCAGCTCATGGTGTCAATATGAAAGGAAAATAAAGGCTCCAGATAGTGTAGTATATCGAAGTTTTATTCCCAAAGTATTAAAATAGCAGAGTTTCAGCAGGATCCGGCAAAGGATCTATTGCAAATACTGTCCGTAACAATAAGTGATACCATGCAGAGTGGCGAGCGGAGGTAAATCCGGCTTGCGTTCCAATGGGTCACGTGTGCGGGCCACGTCCAAGGAGTGTTCAGGGCCTTTCTTTGATCCCCTCCCTGTTCCTCATCCAGAAATTTGCTGGCAGCCCTTATAGACCCACAGAGCAGCCTATTAAGCATTAGCGCTGGAGTCAGGCACAAGTGATTAGGCAGCTGTACAACCACCCAAATACCCTATTTTAACCTCAAAGAGTTGATCAGTCATCTATTCTATGTGTGCAGATCTCTAAGCTCCCACTGGGCCCTTGTGGGTGATCTGACTAGGGATGAACATGCTATTTATCATACATTTCTCTCAACATTTTTCTCAGAAAATATTACTCCACTCTATACAATATAGCAAAGTCATGGATAGGAGTCATAGTGGGATGATTTTAGGGATGGTTGAGAGATGTCCCACCATCAATCACACTTAGCGAAAGACCGGGGCAGACCTAACAACAACTTGACAAATTTAACCTGAGTTATAGTACTGCCCAAAGAATGTTGTATAGTTTGGCAAAAAAAATAATTATTTTATGTGCAATTGTACATGATATAATCAGACATTGCTTCCAAATGAAATTAAAATGGTTCTGAAAGCAGAAGGTTTTTCTTTTATTTGAAAGCATTCTATGCATTAGGATAAAAAACCTTTTGTGTGCAGCAGCCCCCCTAATACTTACCTGATCCCCATTTCCTCATTGGTTGAGACAGCAGCAGGAGCAATTGGCTCCTGCTGCTGTCAATCAAAGTCAGAGAGCCAATGAGGAGAGGGAGGGTGGGACTGAGGCAGAGTCAGAGCTCCATGTCTGAACTGAGCAGCGGATAAGCTCAGGTGCCCCCATAGCAAGCTGCTTGCTGTTGGGGCACTCGGAAGGTGGGAGAAGCCAGAAGTACCGCTAGGGCCCCGAGAAGAGGAGGATCTGGGGTGCTCTGTGCAAAACCACTGCACAAAGCAAGTAAGTACAACATGTTTGTTATTTTTAAACAAAAAAAAGCAAGACTTTAATATCACTTTAATGTAATTCTGCTGCCCAGGAACAACAGAAAAAAAAATGCACCAATGGAAGGAAAGCCAGACCAAATGGAGTTATTGGTTTACACTAAAAAAAACAACATGAGTTTCAGGGGCCAGAAAGAACTCCCCCTACATTAGGGCTACAACAAAACTCAATATAATATACTTACAGTATAATACTTTCACATTTATAAAAACATAGAAATTGATGGTTGACATTGATATATGTGCATGTAGCACCCTCCTAGATAGGTGCTAAGAAGAAAACATAGTCTGCTCCATCTGCTTATCAGGGGAGCCTGATCTGTAGTTCTGTCTGTTACATGTGTCCATGTGTGATTTATCTGATCTGAGGGAGTGTCCCCACTGTATCCAATAGGGGAGCCTGTTGGACAGTGGAGAAAACCCAGCCAGTGACACACAGGCTTTGTAATTATCCCAGTGGGTTGGCACAAACAGTGAGCCAGAAGTGTGGTGCTAAGCCAGGAGGTCCAGTGGATGCTGTCGAGTGGAGTTGGAGGCAGAGCAACCTTGGAAAAAACAGTGTCCATGAGTACCGGGAAGCTTGCCAGGGGTCTGCCCAGGAAGGGAACTGCTCCAGTGGAGAGTCAGTGGACAGGAGCTAGAACACACAGCAAGTGAGAAGGGTGTGCCAAGTTGAGACCCTGAAGAGTAACTTTAACAGGATCATATTATCTATCTTCACTTCAGTGACAAGGTGAAGCAGCGGCCTTGCCGCACACACTACAGCTAGTTGTCCTCAGAATTGTGCATAGTTCATAGTTGGAGTATCCCACTCATCCCTTATCCCATCCCAGTTCTAAATAAAACACAAAAAACCAAATCCCCTTGACTGTTCATTATCTGAGCCAAGCATTTAAAGTGATACGTTTCCATAGACTGTTGCTACGGGGAATCCAGAAAGTGCAATTCTCATCAGTCCTTTGGAGGCAATGCTACATGCACATACAACATAAAAAAAAATTAAAGCAATAAATGGAATAAATTATAGTGTATAATAGGTCTGTTTGAATATACTGTACACATACATGCACATGAACCACTACTGCTGGTCAGGTGCAAGTCTTTGCCAATTAGGTCACAGTGCACCGTCAGATTCCTGATTGGACAAAGTGATGATGACTTTCTCCAATCACAGCTCAGTGCTCATAGTCCCACCCCACACTATATCCTTTCCATAGGAACCTTTTGCAGTGTTGTTGGAGTGGAGATAGATAGAGCAGGGCTCAGTTTGCTATTAGCGAGTTAGTGTGTTCACTTATTGTGACTCTGAGTGTAGAGTGTTAGTGTTGGTATAGTGTGTCAGTATATTGTAGTGTCTGTGTAATGTGACAGCATTACTGTACATAACATTTAGTGTGCTAAATACAGTGCTGTATACTTTTTTTTTTTTTGGTTGCTACGTGTTTTTTTTTTTTAAATTGTCAGCTGCAATTTTTCTGACTGTGTCACTGGTGCTCCCCTTTTTTAATTTTTTTTTATTGTTTTTATGGATTTTTACATTTCTGGTAGCATCGGTCCTCAATTTACAGTGAACCAAAAACCACTTTTCATTCAATAAAATGCATCCAATCACAAATTTCCCAGTCTCTATTAAATTTGGGTAATGCCACTATGAGGGGGCGAACAGCCTCTGTGTCCACAGGCAAAGGTTGACAGGGTCTGTCCTCAGACAGGGCACATATGTCTCTGTTTAGTGATGTAGCCCATGCTATTCAGACACAGCATGCAGAGGAAGTGGTGGACTGGCTAACTAAACCCTCTTCAGCCTCCTCATCATATATGAACCAAGCTGATACTAATGCACAGTCCAACACAGCTGCCAGATTGGCTTATTTTGCCTCCTTATCCACAGCTACTTATGCCATAGCCCCAGCATCAAGCATGGAGGAGTCAGCTGAATTATTTGAATACAGCATCAGCCACTTGCTTCTTGAGGATGCACAGACATTACTTGATTCTGATGTTGGTTCTAAGGTAGAGGAAGGGAGTAATATGAGCTTACAGAGAGGGGAGAGCACGGATCAACAACAAATTGGCATTCATGTTTCCCCAGCCAGAGCATATTGCAAAGTTAGCTCCAGTGATGATGAGGATGGAGGGGATGATGATGATGAGTCATTGGCATGACTTGGGTACTGGATAGAGCAGAGGAGGAAAGTAAGGGGGATGAACAAAGCAAACATGGCAGGATGTGCAGCCAATCACACTGTTGCAATTTGCATACTTTGCCGCAAACTGATCAAGCGTGGCAAAAACAGAGAGGGGTTAGCACTGATCAACAACAAATTGGCAGTCATGTTCCCCCAGCCAGAGCATATTGCAAAGTTAGCTCCAGTGATGATGAGGACGGAGGGGATGATGATGATAAGTCACTGGCATGACTGGGGTACTGGATAGAGCAGAGGAGGAAAGTAAGGGGGATGAACAAAGCAAACATGGCAGGATGTGCAGCCAATCACACTGTTGCAATTTGCATACTTTACCACAAACTGATCAAGCGTGGCAAAAACCCCAGCCATTTGGGTACCACATGCCTGACAAGGCATTTAACCTCCCACCACTAAGCCCTTTGGCGTGAGCACCTGTAAGCCACACAAAAATGACAAAATTCTTCTCCTCCTCAATCCTCAACTTTCATGTCTATTGCCACTATATCTCATGACCTCTCAGCAGCCTCCACTGACAGGGTTGATGGTATAGCAAAGGATCCTTACAACATGTCTGCCAGCAGCACACCAAAAGCTGTAAACTATAGCAGGCAAATTTCTCCAGCTGCTGCATAAAAAAAAATACACTCCCTGCGAACCCACACGCTCAACGTCTAAATTCCAGCTTGTCCAAGTTGCTGGCTTTACAACTCCTGCCTTTCCATTTTGTGGATTCTGCCCCCCCCTTCCGTGAATTTGCAGAATGTACTGTGCCACAATGGCAGGTTCCCATTCACTATTTCTTTGCACATAAGGCCATTTCAGCTCTGTACCATCACGTTGAAGACAATTTTTTGGCATTGTTGGGCAAGGCAGTCAACCACAAGGTCCACATTACTGTTGACTGGTTTAGCAAGCATGGTCAGGGACGATATATTTAGTTCACAGAAGACTGCAACTAAGAAGCATGCAGGACAGAGCTCAGTGCTGCATCTTGTTTTGTCGCCACGTCTCTATACATCTGATGGTGATGATGTGAGATCTGTCAGGTCCACCCCCTCCTCCTCCTTCTCCTCCATGTCCTCCTCTGCTAGATTGTCCAATGAACCACCAGTACCCCCTAAGCGTTCAAGGGGTCATTCAATAAGTCAGGCTAAAATATACCATGCAGTGCTTCAGGTGGTCTGTCTAGGGGACAGGAGCCGCACCGGAGCAGGAGTTGTTTCAGCTCTGCAGGGGCAGGCCCAGAGGTGGCTTACGCCATAGAAGCTTGAGCCAGGAATGATGTGGTGCGATAATGGCACTATCCTTCTGTCTGATCTTAAACAGGGAAAGATAGCACATGCATGGCACATGTCCTTAATTTGGTGGTGCAGCATTTCTTAAACAGGTACCCAGGTTTGCAAGATTTTCTAGGGAAGGTCAGAAGAGTCTGTAGTCATTTCAGGTGGTCATACACAGCCAGTGTTCAGTTTGCTGAAATTCAGCGGACATTCCACCTGCCAGTAAACTGCTTGGTTTGTGACAGGCCCACCAGGTGGAACTCAACCTTGGCAATTCTGCAGTGGCTGCACATGCAGCAGAGGGCCGTCAACTAGTACCTGCATGAGTATGGCACAAGGACAGGCTTAGGGCAGCTCAGCTTTTTTTCTCTACACTAATGGCTGCTGATAAAGCATGTATGCACTATGCTGTCAGATGACAAGGATAGTGACCAGTGACAATGCATGCAGTAATGACACAACTCCTCTTGGGTTCCTGCTGGAGCATACTCTGCATGGCATTATGGAAAGGCCACTCAAGGCAGAGCAGCGGGAGGAAAAAGAGGACTTCCTTTCCTCTAAAGGCCCTCTTCATGCAGACACCATTCTTGTGATGGCATAGAACACACAAGAGGAGAGGGAGGAGGAGGAGGAGGACTCTGGCAGTTTTGGAGCCATATTAGCAGAGAGAGACATATGTTGAATCTTAAGAGAAGGTTTTCAGTTCCCAGAAACCTTGGGAGTAGATAAGGTTGGGAGGAGACACTTCCAGATACTGTAATCCTCAGTGACCCTTAGGACTCTGTTTCTCATGCCCCTGCAAACTTGCGGTTCATGGACTCCCTTAAACTTCAAATCCTGCGAAAGGACCCGAGAATATGTGGTATCAAGGACAAGGATCATTGTTGGCTGGTAACCCTCCTTGACCATCATTACAAGGGGAAAGTCTTGGAACTCATCCTGCCCTCGCAGAGGGAGCAAAGGATAAACGATCTTTAGGACACGCTAAAGAGGAGTTTATGTAACACCTTTCCAGACTCTGGTAGGTTACAGTCTCATGGAAAAGCTAGATTTGAGGCTTCTGTTGGTCAGTGGAGAAGAAGGTGATGCATTTCAGTGATGGACTTCATTTTTTTTTTTTTTAGTCCTTGGTGCCCAGAACTGTCAGCTTTAAGATCCCACCACCAGCAACTGCATAATTTGATGGAAGATTATACCACCTAGAAAACAGATATTGAGGAGTGAGTCCCGGTTCACACTGAGGCGACCTGTGAGGCGACCTGGTCGCCTCACAGGTCGCCGTAGGTCGCCTCCCATAGGGAAGCTGCGGACCCATTCTAATAGGAGCGACACAAGTCGCTCCGACTTAGAAAAAGGGTCCGGAGCTTCTTTGGGGCGACCAGGAGGCGACCGCCATAGACTTCAATGTTATGAAGTCCGTGGCGGCCGCTCCGAGGTCGCGGCGCGCTGCTCTCACCGCGACCTTGGAGGTTGCGGTGCGAAGTAGTGTCGCCCCGATGTGAACGGGGCCTAAGGGGTACATATCACCCCACTTATTTGCAAAAAAAGTGAAACATTTAAATAAATAATAAACACACTGGCACTGTTTTTCACAAGACCTTTATTAAAATAAAAGTCCCACACTGTTAATCCTTCATCAGTTACATCATCAAGAGTTGCAGATCCACATCATTCAAGATAAACAACTTTAGTGTAATATTTTTCTTATTATACTGCTTGCTTGCTGTTTTGTATTTTTGTTACTGTGTTTCATGTACAAATTTTTGCAGTTTCTTATTTAAAATGTCCTATGTGCATTGGGCAGTCCATTATGCATCTTGCTGAATAATTGCTGAGACAAGTCCAACAGGGAGTTACACATCAATTACTGGCCTCAAGAGAGATAACCAGAAAGGTATAATCGCTGTACAGTTATACTAATTAGAAAGCAAAGCTTTCATATTGAATGTGCAAATAAGCCAAGCCCCTAAATGCACATATAATTGCAAATTATACCATGAAATAATGCTTTTTAAATATTAACACAGATTAATCAGAATATTAAAAGAAAATTTTAAACACCCTAGCCTTGTCCAATCTCAATACTTACAAATCAAGAAAATATAAAAAAGGCAGACTAAAAATATATAAAATAACTAGCTAAATGCTGTGTTTAATACATATGCTAAAAATAAATGAATTAAAAAAAAAAAAACACAATTTCTCAGTGTTTTAAGGTGCAATACATATATGTAACATAAAAGTATCCATCCATTGTTGTGCAAAGTCTGCAAAAAATAAACCGCAAAGTCTCTGTGTTTCTTCAATGTATATAATCGACGTGCCGCTTTGTGCATAACACACAAATGAAAAGGGCTCAGTGCTCTCCCCAGAGCTGCAACGTTCACCAGAGGTGGAGTAGACCTTTAAAAAAAAAAAAAAAAATGGGCCTTTAAAAAAAAAAAAGGTCTGACTGCGCTTGGTTTAGGTATCACATGCCAGTAGGAAATTCTTCTACATTACCATTGCTTTCCATCGTTCTTTTTCTCCATGGTCAGTCTCCCATAAAAACACATAAATCACAGAGGATGAATCCTATCGCATATAACCATTGAAAAACTTTATTAAAACAGCATTAAAAGAAACTCACTCACATATTCTAGTGCCGCTCTCTTTAGGCACTAAACAGATCACCTATATGTTTGAAGTACGCCGACGCTGCGCTCAAATTGTCCCCAGAGCAAGCGTGCATTCCACTGCCAGGAAAGTGATGTGCAGTATCCAAGACATATAACATATAGCATTAGGCTTTTTCCTTTTTTTTGCATTGCCTTTTTTCTATTTTTTTTTAATGAGAAAATTTGCATTACGATGATGATTTGATTATTAAAGCCCAATTCTAGGCTAAAGAACTCCCCTCACCTGCACTTTACTATGATTTTTAAAGCAGAACCAATATACGCTGTGGGTCCCTGGGGCTCATGCCATAATATGAAAGTATTGTGCGCTTGCTAGTAATGCCCCTGCTCCTTCCTCTTTCATGTTCCATCTGCCATTACTGCCATCTTCTATTTTTATGGACAGAGACTGAGGGTGAGGTCTTCTGGTCTTTTTCTTTTCCCCAACCGGGTGGGATGGGTCTCTCTTCAGGACAGCCTCCCAACAAGTACATAAAGAACTGGCTGTGGCAGGTCCTTAATGAGTGGGATACATCTGGCTTTGGCCTAAGTAGACTATAGAGTGCTTTGTCCCCTGTCAGGAGCCTTGTGACCCAGAGGGTTCAGGGTTTGAGGCCCTTCCTGTTGGAGGCTGGAACATTACTGTACCCCTATGCATTTTTTTTGCTGTGATTTCACAATTCACTTTTTTTGTTCACAGTGTTTCAATGAGTACTGCACCACAGAGCTCCAGGAAAAATAAATAAATAAATTACATCGTCCTGGCATCCTGCTATATTCTTGACATTTTACAGATACTGGGAATGTACATTTCACTATGCAAATTTAAAGGAGACAGATAAAACAAATAGATTCAGCTATATTAAAGCTGAGCAATAATATAAATGTCAAAAATGAATTACACATGCATATTATGTAATGCAAAGATGTAGTGTCACAGACACTATTTTGTCTGTCTGGGATTTTGATTTACATTCCCAATTTCTGGAAGTTACAGTGGGTTCGACTTACTAACATCTGAACCAGTTGAACCCATGCACTTTGGCTCGTCACTATTCTTGGAACAGGAATTCTCATGTTACAATTAACCTATTTTTTGCTCTTTTCAGTAGATTGTATGACATGAAGAAGCAGCAAATACATTTTTAGTGGTGGTAAACTTCCTCTGCTGGAAGACTATTGACAGTATCTGTGAAGATCGCTTAGGTTAAAGCAAATACCATCAGCAGCACTCTTACTTAATGCTGTGTCTGCTCTGATGGCAGTGTGTCAGGACCTGGATCATCTGCAAGTGGCAATGTGGTTCCCAGAGCGGAAGTTCTGGTGGTCACCAGGGGGTGTCTCCCAGCAGTCAGCAGACCCCAGCACTCAATCTCGGCCTAATGCAAATGATGGGAGGATATTACAATTCCCTCTTGCTTCAGTGTTTTGCCTAAAAGCCAGAATATGCTTGCTGATTTATCCTGGACCTAGATCCTCCTGCCTCTAGGTACAGGGGGTCTCTATGGGCATATGCTGGGCAACCTTCATATGCGAACCTGTATCTGGGGGGGTGGGAGCGGTCTCTCTTCTCTGATGAAAGATATATGCAAGATTTTGGACATACATCCTCACCTGGTATGGATACAACAACGATGTCCAGCGACAGTTAATGACCTCTCCGATTTTCATGATAGCTCTTTGTGAAAATTTATTTAATTTAACATTTACTATGCAAAATGACACTAAATGTATCCCCTTCCTAGATATTGAAATCTCTATAGAGGAGGATAGGATGATTGGTTCTACATCAGTGGTTCTCAACTCTGGTCCTCGGGACCCACCAACAGGCCAGGTTTCTAAGATAACTACCGTAAATTACATCATAGGTATTCTCAATTTCTGCTCAGAGATTGCAGTATTCTAGTCTGCATCTCCCCAAGGTAATACTTAAAATCTGGCCTGTTAGTGGGTCCCGAGGACCAGAGTTGAGAACCGCTGCTCTACATTTTATCTTAAGCATACTGCAGGCAATACAATACTGTACTGCATGCATCGAGCGCACATCCACATCCGCTAGTGAAGAGCATTTCTTATAGCCCGTATTTAAGGATAAGATGTATCTGCTTTAGTGAGGATCAGTTTAAACAGGAAGCCAATGCACTACCGGAGATATTGTTAGCAAGAGCATACTCTTGGACAACCTTAAAGAAAGCTTTTAATAAAGCATTTAAACAACCATGCCAAGAAGTCCTGTTTAAAACTAAGGGCAAAGCTAAGTCAGAGACGGTCAGGCTCATAACCTCTTATAACAGACATTCTCACAATAGACATATCTTGCAAAGGCACTGGTACCTCCTAACAAATTACTCTATCCTTAGAAAATATTTAAAGGAGAGACTGGAAATCACATATAGGAGAGGGAGATCATTTAGAGAAAAATTTATTAAAAGTCACTTTGGCATGATGGACCGAATGGGGAGATTCACTCTGTTAATGGAACCTGGAAATGCAACAAAAGCAATTTTTGTAATTGTATTTTTGAGAATAAGACGTTCTTTCAATAAATTACATGCAGTGTCCCATTATGTGGACTGTCGGACCATTGGTGTAGTACACATCATGTTGCGTGAATGTGGAGTCTTCTATATTGGAAAAAAGAAGCACCAATTTTGGCAGAGGATTAAGGACCCTATTTATTACATCAAGAACAACATGTTATCTACCCCATTTGGAAGACATGTGGCATCTAAACATAAATGGAACAATGACCTGATTAGGTCTGGGGCTCTGGAACATGTTCCCCTGACCCTAGGGGAGGAAATCATGACGAGTTAACTCTTCAACAGGAAGATTGAACTGATGAATTCATCTTTTGGTGGACTATCCATGCCCACAGCCTATGCCCATGCGGCGACTTTCTCCCCTGTTGCAGCAGGGTGATGCAGTTGGATGGTTAGCCCTATCGCGTCATGCACAATCATGCATTTGCGATAACGTGTAGACACTCGTGTCATAATGAGGTCATTTGCCGCTGCTGGTTTGGTGCCGGGTGGGGCGGATGTGCGGTGTGGAGGCACATATATAGGGGAATCAGCTCTGGTTTGACCATCATCTGGCGGAGGCTAGCAATGGTCAGTTTTGGATTGAGGTATGTTCCACAGGTCGCTTTACAATGGGGATATGGGGCCTCATGCCTATCTATCACATTATGTATTAAGTTCCAACTGAATTGGTTTTGCTTTGTAGCACATGTGATGGGCTTACTATCCATGAGATATATTTATATGGATTACAGCTGAGATGTTGGTATAGACAATGTAAGATGTATGCACATATGGCATTACAAGGCATGGGCTGCCATAATATGCTTTCAGAGGATTTTGTTCAAGTTTACTACCCATACATATCTGTCTGTTATTGTGGATTGACCATCCTATCCTGTATGTCCCATGTATCATCAAAAATACAAGATAGTATATGTCCCTTTAGATAGGGCATGAAACCCATGTCTGAATGATACTTGATTTATGGAACATGGATTTTTCTATGGTGTAATTGTTATAGGATATACAATTGGATAATATTGTCCCCTTTGCGTCGGCTGTCCTTGTGGGAATCCCTACATTTAGTTATAACATCCTCTTCTATTGTATGTAAGTATAGTTTACTATTAGTCCCAGCTGTCTGTCAAATGTTAGTTTAGTTTTGATCAATATATTTTACATGGAGATATATATGTTTATTTATCTTTAAGATACTTACTCCTGAGCTATGTGTCATATCATTGATGACCTTGACCCCTTTATAGCCTCTATGTCCACCCACCAGGCAGTTTTGGGTGCTTGATCCATATAATTGGTCAGTACAATGTATAAGCATACTCTATGATATATGTGAAAAGTGATATATGCTATAGATTGTTACTCACATGATATTCATTGATATAATTTTGTTTGTATATCTAGTTCTCACCTGCTTCACCCTTCTTTGTCCTGATGAAGGAAATCTACTGCGAAACGCAATGACATACATCTGGATCTGTGTAAGGAACAAAAAGAGGGCGCACCAACCTTGTGCATTACCAAAATGGAGTTTATTGAAACAAAATAAAAGGAAATATACTCACAAACATAAGAATGTAAAAAGCATATCGATCCACAAATAGACCCAAAGTAACCAGGTCATCAGGACAGTGTCCAGCATGCCGGAAGGCCTTCCAAGATGACCTTAACAATAAAGCAATAAACAAAACAATAAATCCAGCCATCTTGGAAGGTCCTCTGGCGTACTGGACACTGTCCTGATGACCTGGTTACTTTGGGTCTATTTGTGGATCGATATGCTTTTTACATTCTTATGTTTGTGAGTATATTTCCTTTTATTCCATTTCAATAAACTCCATTTGGGTAATGCATAAGGTCAGTGCTCCCTCTTTTTGTTCTTTACACAGTGTTCTCATTGGGTTTCCCCTGACCCAGGAGGGCAGCAAAATCTGTGCTTATACCCGGAGATTTAGAAACCTATCCCCACCACATCTCTGTCGAGCGCAGGAGATTTTGTGTACTTGTATACATCTGGATCTACAGTAGCCTGTCTGCATACATACATATATTGTTATACACTACATGGTGTATCATGGTGAATTGGGTGAAGACTATAGCTCATTGATCCAGTGGAGGGTATATGCACTATTTTACCATAAGGGCTCACTTGCCCTGTGTTTTATGTACTGTTTATTTTTTAATATATTGTAAAAAAATGTTAAATTTTATAATTACGGTGGTCTTGTGGTGTGCCTATAAAGTCCGCACACAGGGGTTCGGTTGGGGATAATTCCCCTACCTGGATCTCACACATTTTTTCCACATTTATAACTTGTCTTTAATTAAACTTGATAACACAAAACTGAAAATATAATATTGAGTAGAAGTCATTATTAAAGCTTTGCAGAGCAGTTGAATTAGAATATAGGGGAAAGGAGGTCCCAGCAGTCACGTTTACTCAATGGCGTTGAATTACTAAAGGCAAATAAACTGTTCACTTTGCAAGTTGTACTTTGCAAAGGGATTTTCCTTTAGCTTTGTGAATGAGGTGACGTTCTGCTGACTTCCATCATCCAATCTTGTGTAAGCAAAGATATTGTTTTTTTTATTTACCTTGCACCTGGTTGGATTTTCTTTGTAAATCCAAATTTTACTTTGTTTAATACATTTTGGGGAAAATTTCCTCCAAAGTAATCAGCCTATTTGCATTTAATAAATCAACCCCGCTGAGTTTTAAAATGTGCAGTCACAGTTGGGAGAAAAACACAGACCATAGCATCAGGGCCACTTAAATCCAACTACTCCACCTGCAGCATGCAATTTCCTGCGCTCTGCACACCCACACATTTCTTTTATGTCAAAGTGAGGTCACCATAAAACCATCTCTGGCCAAGTGTATCCATTCACAACTTTTCCCCCTTGTTTTCCCTGACTGAGTCGACCCCATGCCTTTTCAGGGTGTGGACACATATTATTATTATTTTATTATTATTTTTTATAGAATTTTAACAGCATACAGGAATCAAACCATAACATTGTCAAGTACAGTGCAAGAATAGAAATGCAACAGTCGCAAAAATGGGGGAGAAGAAGGGAGGGAGGGGGAGGGGAGGAAGGGGATCCGACATAACGACATACAGTTACCACTATCATTATAAAGAAAAAGAAAACACCAATAGTAACAAACGTAGTAGGGTGTGGACACTCTTGATACAATGCTGCAGTTCTGAACTTTCCAACTGGATAGCCAATATGAAGCCAAAAACCCTGCTACTTTGTTCTGCAGAAGACAGAATACTCCGTGCTCTGGATTTGCTGATCATACCTGGGTTCAGTTAAGGGCAGGCTTGCAGAACAAGTTCAGGTGCCAAATCCAAACCCCATTGCAATCAATGGAGCCAACTGTTGAAAAACAATACCCATTCTATTGCCTAATAGATAAGGAAATTTCAAACAAATGGCATTGGATCAGGACTTCTGTGGAACATGAACCAAAGCAAAATACATTTAAAAAAATCAATTTGTTGGGAGTAACACTTTATTAATGCTTAAACATATATTAAAATCTCAGTGTTTTTTTTAACACATTGAGTGCTACAAAAACATGGCCTTCTATGGACATACACTTTAGTATACCTCCATATGAACAAGCTCTTAACCACTTCAATACCAGACAATTTTACCCCCTTCCTGCCTAGGCCAATTTTCAGCTTTTGGCGCTGTCAATTTTTTAAAATTCTTTTGTATAAGTTTTAAAGAAAGCAATACAAAATTATTCCATATATCACAATAAGAGCATCTCGTAAAACAGTGAGACAAGTATTTTAGTACAAACAAAAAACATTCAAGGTTATATGGAAGAATACCTATAGACTATATATAGGGTAACAAAAAGGAAAAAAGAGGGGTAAATCATAATGTGAAACACAAAGTGAAACATAGAGTTAGGTCCAACTCCTGATAACATAAATTTAGTTGTATCTGTTAATTTGTTGTCAGTCTGCCTGATCCAAACAATTCAATTTCCATTTTTCAGTTAACCGAAAATCTATCAGCCAAAGTTTCCACTGAGAGTCAAAGCTCTTCCTAGTCCCCTGTCTAGTTGCCAACATGGTTTCATATGAGAGACAATCTTTACAACCTCCGTAAGATTTGAGGCATTGGTTGATTTCCACCCTCTTGCTATGAGCAGCGTAGCCACTAAGAAAATGTGAATAATTATAGTGTGACAAAAGGGGGGGAATTTGTTAATACCAAGACCTAATATTGCAAGTCCCGGATCTGGGGTAGTGAGGATGCCCGTTATCTCCAATATGAGACAGAAAATGTTTCTCCTAAATCCAGTAAGACATTTACAGGTCCAAAACATGTGTAGGAGATGTCCAATATCTCCACATTCTCTCCAACACAAAGGCGATGAGGATGGGAGGAACTTGGAGATATGGAGATACATAAGGGAGTAAGGTACCATCGTAGTTCAATTTTTTGGGACAGTTACCAGTAATTTATACAATGTGAGGCTTTAAAGATGGACTTAAGGGCCGCTTGCCATTGTGAGGGAGTGTATGAAGTTCCTAACTCTGTTTCCCATTTTAGATATGGTGTTGATTTATCAGAAGTGAGTTTATCTTGGAGTAGGTTGTAAAACAGAGATATACCTTTAGGGAGCTGAGGGGAGGCAGTGAAGAAATTCCAAGCTACAGTGGGGAGGGAGGTTTTGTATGATTTAGAGGATCTCAGGAGATGAGAAATTTGGAGGTACGTATAGTATTCTTGGTGAGAAAGGTCAAACTCAGAAGAAAGTTTCCCAAATGGTTTGATTTGCTTGTCATCGAAAAGGTCCAAAATCAAGTGTATACCTTTTGATTTCCAATATATGAGAGATAGGTTTGGAAAAGGACTTCTAAAATCGTGATAGGTACTGGAATGGTTGTTAAGTTGGCTGAAGGTGGACGGTTGTTGCCCAGCACTCTCCAGGCTATTAAAGATGCCTGCAACATGAGTGGAAGACAGTAAAGGGAATGTGGCTTCAGAGATCCGATAATAAAAGGGAGCCGAGTTCCATTTTAGGGCTTAGAGAGGATTCTATTTGGGACCACAGAACATCAGATGATGGTGTAAACCAGTGCTTAAGCTGGGCAAGTAGGGAAGCGTGGTAGTAATCTCTGAGATCTGTTGGAACATATGGGCCATCTAGTGTTCCATAGGTATTGTTTTAATAAATTTTGCAGGGTGTGTAGGTGAGTTTTTTTCAAAGGTATTAGAAGGGGGCGAAATAAATACAAAATCTGAGGTAGGCATATCATTTTAAAGGAAGCCAGGCGACCTGACCAAGACAGTTCCACTTTAGCTACCCCCTGGTCTCCTGAGAAATTTTATTTATCAAGGGTAAATAGTTGGCATCTGCTAAAGTTAGGGGGGTCAGCCAATTAAATGGAGTCCCAGATAGAATATAGAAGAATCTGTCCGGGAGTAGGAAAACTTAGCTTGAAGGTCAGTTTTAAGAGAGGGGTGAATGTTCATCCCGAGGATTATTGATTTGTTAAAATTATATGTATAGTATGAGATAAAGGTGGATAGTATTACGTGGGCATTGGATAATGATACAATGGGGTTGGTCAGACATAAGATGACGTCATCTGCAAATAGACTTATTGTGTGAGATCTGTCTTGAAATTTAAAGCTGTAGATATTTGGGTTGGATCTAATGGAAGTTGCAAGAGGTTCTATGAGAAGATTAAATATTGTGGGCAACAATGGGCATCCCTGTCTCGTGCCATTGGTGATGGGGAGGGACTTTGAGAGAGTATTTGAGATATATACTTGCGCTGATGGAGAGAAGCATAATGCTAGTATAGCTGAGAGAACAGGGCCAGAAAAGTCAAACTTTTTTAGGGTATGTATCATGTATCCCCAGTGGACTCTATCAAATGCCTTTTCCGCATCCAATGAGAGGAGCAGAGAAGGCATATGACTAACCTTTGAATGGTGAATTATATTTATGATTCTTCGTGTAGCATCTGACGGCTGTCTTCCTGATGTAAAGCCAGTTTGGTCTGGGTTTATTAAAGATGGTAGGATGGGAAGTAATCTAAGGGCAAGGATCTTCACATAAATTTTAATATCAGTATTTAATAGGGAAATAGGCCTGAAGTTAGACAGGGTCGTGGCGGGGTCTTTTCCCATTCTCTGATGGGAATGATGCTGTAGACATTGCTGAGGAATACACAGAGGCCAGAGTTGGGCTAAGATGGGTTGGGAAAGTTTTGTAGTAGTCATTTGTTAGGCCATCTGGGCCCAGTGCTTTGTTATTGGGTAATGTCTTAATGACTTTGGTAATCTCAAGCTCTGTAATAGGAGCCTTTAAAGACGCTTGCTGGTCTGGGGAAAGCGTGTGTTGGTCAAGTTTAGCTAAAAATTGTTGAACTGCACTGTCAGTGGGCTGAAGGGTTCCAGCATCTTCAGAGGGATTTTATAGAGAATGGTAGAAATCTGAAAAATTAGTTGGCGATGTCGGTAGGGTTCAGGATTTTCTTATTGTTTACTGGATGTAGTAGATAGTTAATCTTAGTTCTGAATTTGGAAGTTTGGAATCTGCACTCTATAAATTTGTCTGCTCTATTGCCAGCGGAGTAATGCGTCAGTTTCAGGAAAGTTGAATATTTGTTGTACTGTTCTAGAAGTAGAAGCCTAAGGTCCATTCTTAAATTAGAGAGTTATGCCTTATTGTTGTGTCTGGAGTTGTTTTGTTGAGTGTCTTTAGCTGTGTAATCTCAGAAAGTAGATAATCCAATCTCTGTGTCCTCTGTTTCTTGAGAACCAAATTGTATTAGTATGCCTCTCACAAATGCTTTGTGGGCACACCAAAGGGTAAAAGGGCTGGAGACAGAGACCATGAAATTGTGTGGATGGAGGAGGAAGACACCCGCTGTAGTAACATTCTATAAACTACAAATTCTCAATACGAGAATACGTATTATGTCTGGAGGAGTGGATGAGTAGTCACGTTCGTTGGCATGTTGATACCTCCAGACATCATACAGATCATTTTTATGCAAAATCAATTGCAATGCAGGTGGGATTCACTTGGCTTTAGAAACCAAATAATATCTCTGCGCTATGGATACATAAACCTAAACCTAAAATGCCGCTGTTCAAAAATCCTGGTAATTTTATAGTGACAAAAGCAGTGGTACATAGCTCAAAATAGGTGTACTAAATAAGGTGCAAAAAATGTGCAATGTTGCAAAATTTGTATCAACTTAACTGTTGCATCTCCACCCTAGAGTGAAAACTCTCTAAAGTGCCACAATAGTGCAGATAAAAAACAGATAATAGTGCAAATTAGATGCAAAAATACATAATTATATGTGCATAAATCAATCAATATAAAAATATATATAAATATGCAAATATATAAATAAGTCCTAAAAAAGTTAAATTCTTTAAGCAAGTAGCCAGTGAAAGTGCAATGTGCCTAGGTGCTCCTTATTATGCAGATCAGTGCCAATCCGTGCAAAAGTAAAGTGCGATATCGTGAGGATCCGCTCCCTATGGATACTTCCACTTACCAGACTGCCAAGACCCCCTAGCAATACTGCATGTGGGTCAAACACGCTTAGTCCGGTGTGGAATGGGATCTTTTTTCTTTTTCCTTGGGACTGGTTAGCTTCCAATATTTGATCTCCCCCAGGTGGACATACATCCACTGACTCTAGCCACTGGAGTGGTCCCCTTCCTGGGAAGACCCGTTGGCAAGCTCCCCTGTACTCACGGATACTGTTTTTCCAGAGCTGCTCTGCCTTCTCCTCCACAGTCAGCTTCACTGGACCTCTGGGTTCAGCCACACCGCTGGTTCACTAGGCCGACTCCCTATGACCACCCTTACAGTTGCAGAAGAGGAGACAGACGTCACCCTCCTTCTGGGACTTGGCTTCCCCCCCCCCAAAGACCCCCTGCCTCATATGCTCCTGGCTTTTATACCCTATCCAATGATGCACCACACTCTGGGCCAAAGTCATGGGATGGTATCTAAGCCTGTGTGTCATTAATTACAATAAAAGCCCCACACTGTTAATCCTTCATCTGTCACATCATTCACAGTTGCAGATTCACATAATTTAAAATGAACAACTTTTCTTAATCTTTTCTTGAACAATTTTTCTTAATATACTGCTTGCTGTTTTGTATTTTTGTTACTGTATTTCAAGTACACATATTTGCAGCTTCTTACTCAAACTGTCCTATTATACATCTTGCCGAATAATTGCTGAGACAAGTCCTACAGGGAGTTACACGTCAATTACTGGCCTCAAGAGAGATAACCAGAAAGTTATAATCCCTGTACAGTTATACTAATTAGGAAGCAAATAAGCCAAGCCCTTAAATGCATAAATACCTGGAAACAATGTTTGTAAAATATTAACATAGTTTAATCATTAAATGAAAATAAAATGTTAACACCCTAGCCTAGACCAATCTCAATACTTACAAATCAAGAAAATAGAAGAAAGGAGGAACTAAAAAATATAAAATAACTAGCTAAATGCTGTGTTTTATCCATATGCTAAGGAATACATGTTTTTTTTTTAAAAAAACACAATTTCTCAGTGTTTTAAAGTGCAATACATACAGTATCTCACCAAAGTGAGCACACCCCTCTCATTTTTGTAAATATTTTATTATATCTTGTCATGTGACAACACTGAAGAAATGACACTTTGCTACAATGTATAGTAGTGTGTGTACAGCTTGTATAACAGTGTACATTTGCTGTCCCGTCATAATAACTCAACACACAGCCATTAATGTCTAAACCGCTGGCAACAAAAGTGAGTACAACCCTAAGTGAAAATGTCCAAATTGGGAACAAAGTGTAAATATTTTGTGTGGCCATTATTATTTTCCATTACTGCCTTAACCCTCTTGGGCATGGAGTTCACCAGAGCTTCACAGGTTGCCACTGGAGTCCTCTTCCACTCCTCCATGACGACATCACGGAGCTGGTGGATGTTAGACACCTTGCGCTCCTCCATCTTCCATTTAAGGATGCCCTACAGATGCTCAATAAGGTTTAGGTCTGGAGACATGCTTGGCCAGTCCATCACCTTTACCCTCTGCTTCTTTAGCAAGGCAGTGGTCATCTTAGAGGTGTGTTTGGTGTCATTATCATGTTGGAATATTGCCCTGCCACCCAGTCTCCGAAGGGAGGGGATCATCCTCTGCTTCCATATGACACAGTACACGTTGGCATTCATGGTTCCCTTAATGAACTATAGCTCCCCAGTGCCGGGAGCACTCATGCAACCCTAGACCATGACACTCCCACCACCATGCTTGACTGTAGGCAAGACACACTTGTCTTTGTACTCCTTACCTGATTGCCGCCACACACGCTTGACACCATCTGAACCAAATAAACGTATTTGGTTCAGATGGTGTCAAGCGTGTGTGGCGGCAATCAGGTAAGGAGTACAAAGACAAGTGTGTATTGCCTACAGTGAAGCATGGTGGTGGGAGTGTCATGGTCTGGGGCTGCATAAGTGCTCCCGCCACTGTTAAACAGCTGTATGGTATTGGCCACATGCTGCAGCTCAGTTTCAGGGTCTTGGCAATCTTCCAATATGTAGAGCAACAATTCTTTTTTTCAGATCCTCAGAGAGTTCTTTAACATGAGGTGCCATGTTGAACTTCCAGTGACCAGTATGAGAGATTGAGAGCGATAACACCAAATTTAACACACCTGCTCCCCATTCACACCTGAGACTTTATAACACTAAAGTTTCACATGACACCGGGGAGAAAAAATGGTTAATTGGGCCCAATTTGGACATTTCCACTTGGGGGTGTACTCGCTTTTGTTTCCAGCGGTTTAGACATTAATGGCTGTGTGTTAAATTATTTTGAGGGGACAGCTAATTTACACTGTTATACAAGCTGTACACTCACTACTTTAGATTGTAGCAAAGTGTAATTTCTTTAGTGTTGTCACATGAAAAGATATAATAAAACATTCAGAAAAATGTGGGGGGTGTAATCATTTTTGTGAGATACCGTATATGTTACATAAAAGTATACATCCAATGTTGTGCAAAGTTTGCAAAAAATAAGGTGCAAAGTCTCTGTGTTTCTTCAATGTACTGTATATAATCCACATGCCATGTGCATAACACACAAATGAAAAGTGCTCAGTGCTGCCCTCAGTGCTGCAACACACATTTACCAGAGGTAACGGACCTTATAAAAAAAAAAGAACTGCGCTTGGTATAGGTATCACATGCCAGTAGGGGATTCTTCTACGTTTCCATTGCTTTCCAACATTCTTTTTCTCCATGCTCAGTCTTCCATAAAAAAACCACATAAATCACAGACGAGGAATCCTATAGCGTAAAACCATTGAACAACCTTAAAAAAACTCACTTGCATATTCTAGTGCCACTCTCTTTAGGCACTATACAGTACAGATCACCTGTACATCTAAAGTACACGGACGCTCTGCTCAGATTGTCCCCAGAGTAGGAGTGTGTTGCACTGCCAGGAAAGCTTAAAAACAGAAGTGACATCAGTTTTCAATCAGAAAATTTGCATTACAATAATCATTTAATCTCTAAAGCTCAACTGTAGACTCCAGAACTTCCTTGCAAATGCACTTTACTATCATATTTAAAGCGGAACCAATATACGCTGTGGGTCCCTGGAACTCATGGCATAATGTGCAAGTGATGTGCGCTCACTAGTTATGCCCCTGCTTCTTTTTGATATTTCATTTGCCATTACTGCCATCTTCTTTTTTAATGCACAGAATCAGAGGGTGTAGGTTATTGGGGCCTTCCCTAATGTCGGGGGGGGGGGGGAATCTGTGGTCTTCTGGTCATTTTTTTCTCCCCAACCCGGAGGGGGGTCCCTATTTGGGAGAGCCTCCCAACTAGGGATGATCGAACGGTTCGGTCGACCATCGGTTCGACCCGAACATTGGGTGTTCGAAATTCGGCCGAATTCCGAACTTTTTGCTGAAAAAGTTCGGAATTCGGCAACCAGAACCGACCAAAATGCAATGGGACAGGAAATGGGCTTTAAAAGCCGTGATTGGACCAGAACCATTAGTAAAAGCCAATTGAGGGGGCAGACGATTGCTAGGAATGTGATTGGAGTGACTAGGGGGTCCAGAGGCCAATCATTAGTGAATACGCCCCCCAATATATAAGATAGCCCCGCCAAATTCCTAGCATTGTAATACAGGGATGTGGAAGAGAGTGGAAGCAGTTCTGTTACTTCTGCTCTCAAAGTGTCATTTAGCAATTATTAGTGTGAGGAAAGGGATATCTAGTGTAGTTAGGGTGCTATTTTCCACTTTAGTTAGATTCAAAAATCTAGTTTCTGTAGGGAAAGTGTTAAGTGCCAGGGTGACCGTAGTGTAGTGTAGGGTGAACTGACTCTGACTGCTATGGCAGGGTGACCAAACCCTTCCATGTCAGGGTGACCGCTATAGAGAAAAGATCGTTTCTCTTAGGTCACTTATAGAACAGGGATATGGCTTCTCGCCGGTCGCCCTGCTTTTTGCTGCAGGCGTTTATAGGGCTTTTTTGAGGACATGTATGTAAATATAAGGTGGTGGCACTGCTTATAAAGTGCAAATAGGTATATATAAAAATATAACATGTAGAAACACAGATGTGATTGAGGAATAAAAATATAAATAGTGGATATGTAAATAGTGCAACAATATGGTGAAAATTCAACATAAAATGGTATTGGGAATGTGTTAATATGGAATATGGAAAAATATAAAAATGTAAAATGAAATAAAAATTGAAATATAAATAACCACCAATAGGGCGTAATATAAAGTGCAAAGTGCCACAATATATGGATATATCCTAGTATATACCTATAATAATATATATTTAGTAATATCAAAATGTTACAATAAAATGGTAAAAGGATATCTTTAAATACTAATACATAGGTGATGGTATAATATAAGAAAGTGTACAAAAAGTGCAACAATTAAACTGGATGTGCGGGAAACTTTTCCGGAAAAATAAATAGGGGTGCGGGAAACTATTTGTACAAGTGCAGCAAAAAGTGATGTGGTCTAAATTCATGTGATAAATAAATCCGTATAATAGTAAAAGTGCAAACAATATTATGGACAAGCTAGATGTGCGGAGAAATATAAACTCCAAGGTGAAAATAAGAAGTGGTATTCGATCAGATCAGCTGATGCAAGTCCATATATTGATGGTTGTGCCCCGAGGGGTAGTGAGTGAGCAAGTATCCTGCGGTGACCCCCAAGGTGGGTGACTGGCGAGTGGCGGGGAAACCCCTAGTAGAAAAACCTACTCACCAGATGTACCCACCCCACACAGGGGTATAGAGCAGGTACTGTAGAGATATCCTGTTGGTCCTGGCTCTGGGTAGTAGTTCCCTTCCTGGGGGAGATGTAGTATAGGGTCCGCAGGGGTAACTCTGGTATCCTAAAGTGGGATCCTATCCGATGGTAGGATATCCAACGATCCGTGGGGTGAACTGATATGGCCACTCAAGGGTATGTGGATGGAGGGATCATATAAATGGAAGAGAACTCGATAGTATAATACCGTTTTATAGTTTATTCCTTCCAGCAGTAACATAAAAATGGGTACTCACATGGATATAATCAGTAAACAGCGAGGTAGTGGCGTCCCGGAACGCAATGCGTTCCAACTGGAGACCGGAACCAGAAGTGACGTATGGATAGAATACTGGCTAAAAGATAGATCTCAGAGAGTAGTGGTTAATGATTATTACTCATTAATCACCCAAGGTTCAGTGTTGGGACCATTACTTTTTAATATATTTATAAATGATATAGGGTCTGGGATTAAAAGTACCATTTCAGTCTTTGCAAATGACGCCGAGTTTTGCAGTGGAATATTTTCTTTACAGGATGTCTCCAACTTACAAGCTGACCTCAATGCATTGTTTCATTGGGAAACTATGTGGCAAATGAGGTTTAATGTTAATAAATGTAAAATTATGAGCTTGGGGCTAAGAATATGCATGCATCATACATACTAGGGGGAGTACAACTGGGGGAATCCATAGTGGAGAAGGATCTGGATGTTCTGGTAGATCATAAGCTTAGTAATAGCATGCAATGCCAAGCTGCATTTTCCAAAGCAAGCAAAGTCCTTTCTTATATTAACAGAGGCATGGACTCCAGAGAGAGAGCTCATCTGGAATATGCAGTTCAGTTTTGGGCACCAGTTCTCAAAAAGGATATCGGGGAACTTGAGAAAGTGCAGAGAGGAGCAACCAAACTGATAAGAGGCATGAAGGAGCTCAGCTATGAGAAAAGATTAGAGGAACTGAATTTATTCTCTCTTGAGAAGAGGAGATTAAGGGGGGATATGATCAACATGTATAATTACATAAGGGCGGTCCATATAGTGAACTTGGTGTTAAATTATTCCCTTTAAGGTCTTTACAGAGGACAAGGAGGCACTCTTTACATCTAGAGGAAAATAAATTTTGTCTCCAAATACAGAAAGATTTTTGTTCACAGTAAAAGCTGTACAAATGTGGAAGAATATGGAAATTACTTCCTCCAAAGGTGGTTCTGGCCAGCTCAGTTTATTGCTTTAAAAAAGGCCTGGATTTTTTACTAGGTGTACATAATATTACTGGGTACTATTATTTATAGGTAAAGTTGACCCAGGGAATATCCGATTGCCTCTCAGGGGATCATGAAGGAATTTGTTCCCCTGCTGTAGCAAATTGGATCATGCTTTGCTGGGTTTTTTTGCCTTCCTCTGGATCAACTGCGGGTATAGGATTGTGTATATGGGATTGTATGATTGGTTTTTCTTTTTTGTTTTTTCTTGGTTGAGCTAGATGGACTTTTTTCTTTTTTCAACCTGACTAACTATGTAATAAAATAAAAGTAAAATAAAAAAAGTAAAAAAAAATGCATTACACATGCATAATATGTAATGCAAAGATGTAGTGTTAAAGACACTGGCTTTGAAAATAATTATGTGGTATAAATATAAGGACAACTGAACAGTTATTTTTAAAGTTGTTTTTTGCATTTGTATATGTCCCCTTGGCGTCGTCCAGCTAATTATGCCCTTTGTTTGACAATCCCTTGCAATTAACCTAGAAAATAGCTAGAATTAGAAAGAAGCTAGAAAAATCACCCCTAATTGACTTCAGTGGGGTTTTGGATTTACATTCCCAATTTCTGGAAGTTAGTGGGTTTGACTAACTAACGTCCAAACCAATTGAACCCAGGCACTTTAGCTCATCACTATTTCTGGGGCAGGAATTCTCACGTTACAAATAACATATTTTTGGCTCTTTTCAGTAGATCATATGACATGTAGAAGCAGCAAATATGTTTTTAGTGGTGGGAGACTTCCTCTGCTGGAAGACTATTGAAGGTATCTGCAAAGATCGCTGCAGGTTAAAGCAGATACCATCAGCAGCACTCTTACTTAATGCTGGGTCTTCTCTGAGGGCAGTGTGTCCGGACCTGGATCCCCCGCTGGTGAAATGTGGTTCCCAGAGCAGAATGTTGTAATTCTTGTGGTCACCAGGAGGTGTCTCCCAGCAGTCAGTAGATCAAAGTAATCAGTTTCTGCCTAATGCTGGCTGATGGAAGGGTATTTAGTTCCTCCTCTACAATTCCCTCTTTCTTCAGTGTTTTTCCTGATAGCCAGAATATTCTTACTGTATATATTGTGTTAAAGTTAGTTTTTTAGTTTTACATGCAAATGGTGTGTAAGGGGGTAGTAGGGGGTAGGTAGTAAGTGGGTGGTACATCCTCCATGTTCCCTTCCTCATTGGGTGCCAAGTATGGGTCACATATGGATCACATAAGAGGCCTACCCCAGGGTTGGTTCTTCTGAGCTACGCTGGTCACCTAATCTCAGGGTCGCTCTCCTGCACAGGGGGTACCTTTACTTGTGCCATTTTCATCAATGCCTCAGGACAAAGGTCTCTTTCAGGGATAACTCAGCATTAAGGAGGGCCTCTAACTCAGAGATAGCCATACACTATGTACACTTGAACAATTAAACGAAACTGCAGTTACCTTTCTCCATCCCCTTAACAATGTACCCCTTCACTATCTCTGTTGCATTTAGGAGGGGCACCCTGAGCCTATGCCAAGTCCACCTGTCCAGCGTTTCTCCGCTACCTCACTTGTAGAAAGGGAATGGAATCCCGCCAAGCACCTAGCGAGGACTTCAGGCATGCTCTGCTTTAATCCTTCTTCTTCTGTACCTGATGCATATTCGGGGACCTCTGCATGCATCTGCAGGTGATGTCAACAGCAACATCTTGCTGCAAGAGGATGGCCCACCTATCACAGGTACATGCTTTATGACAGGCTACTTGCTAGACCTCTGTTATCTTTGGTAACCACTTGCTGTCATCATACCCCAATGTGCCTACTTACCCAGGCTGGAAACCACATGTGTGCTGGTTACTTACATACAACCCTTTCGAATAACTTCAGACCAAGAATAGGCAACGTTTCAAAGGCTTTACTGATGATTTCGATATAACAGTTCCAAGAAAGTGCAAAAGTCTCTTCCTTATCTACCCTAGTCACTAACTCAGGCTCTTGACTGCTCCAGGGTATCTGTGGAGTACATGACAAGGAAAATCCATTTTGGCAGAATCCAGATGCTTGTGTTCTACAGGGAGGACTGCCCCAGCAATCCCCCTATATTGTGGAAAGTTCCTGGACAAAGCTAAGTATTGGCTTAATTCCTCACACGATTGGACTATTAATATTCCTTGATATACTCTCTTAAAAAAAAACAAAGCAAAAAAAAAAAAAAAACAGATTGAAGCAAAAAGGTGGAGGTGCCTGCCTCTATGTGAAAAGTGATATAAAAGGAATGTGAAAGAAGTCCTTTTTTGGTGGAGAGTTTTATGGGGATGAGACATTATGGGTGGAGCTGCATATGGGTGTGCATGCTTCAAAGTTAATTATTAGAGTTTGTTACAGACCCCCATTGTTAATGAGGAGGCGGAGACTCCGTTCACTGCACAGAAAGTCCTGAAGGGACTGGGACAGAGATAATAATTGGCGATTTTAACTACCATGAAGCTGAATGAACTTCTGAAAGCACCAAGTAGAAATGATGCTCTACTGGACCTGGTAACCTCAAATTATGCAGAATATATTACTAATGTTCTTATGAAAGAATATCTGGATAGCAGTAACCTAACATGATTTAATTTAATGTAAGCCGTAAACAACAAGCACATACTAAAAAGATAAAAACCCTAAATTTAGGACTGACATATAACAGCCTTGCAGGGTTGTTCGGCATTCTTCTTACAATGCAACAAAAACTGCTCGTTTCCAGCCTCATAGACTCCTGGGAAGAATGGAGCCCTGAACACCAGTCAACTCCCCAACAAATGCCCTGTGCACCTAAAAAAACAGTATGCTGGCATTCTGAAAAAACTGGAGACTTCATCCTTCCCAAGTCTTTATGAAGCTGAAGCCCGCTGTCAGCTGATGTCATAGAGCCAGTCCAGGATCTGGAAAAACCCTGACTATATGGTTAGGATCTACCCAGAAGCCAGCAATCTGCTGAGAGCCTGAGAGCATGAGCCTGCCCCTCCCGACCTCCTCCACAGCCCAGTGAGCATGGAGGGGTAGCAGAACAAAGAGCCGGAGACTGACAGTCCCCAGCTCTCTGCTCCCAGAATGCTGAGAACTGAGCGATCATTGGTTTTTGATCACTCAGTTCTCAGTATAGAGCCAGAGGAAGGTGAATGCAGCATCAGATCAATGCTGCATCCACCTAGGTGAGAATAAATGTTTTTTTTTTTTTTTTTTTAAGTCCATACTCCCCTTTTTTTAAACCTATGTGTCTCACATCTAAAGTAAAAAAAAAGAATATAACAATACCTAAAAATGAAATCAAGGCTGCAAAAAATAAATAACAAACAACAGGTTGCAAAACAGTGGGTGAGTGTGACAAACCCTAAAAATGTTTTCAAATCTATTAATAGTAAAAAGGACAGGTCTGAGCAAGTGGGCCCTTTCTAAGATAACTCTGAGTACGTAACTGGGAACAAAAAGAAGGCAAATGTATTAAATGCCTTTTTTTCAGCTTGTGTGTTCAAAGGAAAACGAGGGAACACAAGTCAATAGTAGTGGTAGTGTTGACATAGTCCCTAAAGAACCCCAATAGTTCAAAAGTGACATGGTCTTAGAAACATTTAGACAAAAAGAAACAAACAAAAAAAAATGACACGTTCAAAAGACTTAATGCCTCACGGAATATATGTTGGGGTGTTTGCTTTCCAAAATGGGGTCTTTTTTCACTGTCCTGGTGCTCTAGGGCCTTCAAAAATGGGCTAGGTAGTCAGGAAATTAGATGTGTAATTTATGTCCCTAGAACGCCTGGATGTGCTACTTGGATGTTGGGCCTCTGTATGTGGCCAGGCTGTGAAAAAGTCTCACACATGTGGAATTGCCATACTCAGAACGAGTAGCAAAATTTATTTTGTGGTGTAATTGCAAGTATGCCTATGCCGTGTGTAAGAAATAATTGTTAACATGACAATTCTGTGAAAAAAAATAAAAAATAATTTCTTCAATTTTCCAAGAATTGTGGGAAAAAATTACAACTTCTAAAAACTCACCATAACTCTTACTAAATACCTCTGACTGTCTAATTTCCAAAAAGGTGTAATTTGGGGGCAATTCGAACTGTTATGACATTTCAGGGCCTCAAGAAATGAGATAGGCAGTCAGTACATCAGGAGAGATCAATTTTCAATGATTGGTACCATAGCTTGCAGACTATAACTTTCACACAGACTAAATAATATACACTAATTTGGGTTGTTTTTACCAAATATATGTAGCAGTGTAAATTGTGGCCCACATTTATGAACAACAATTACTTTTTTGCAAAGTTTTTATAATAGTCACTAAAAAAAGGTTGTTTTTTTTTTCTAAATTTTTCCTTTTTTCCGCTAAAATCGAAAAAAAAAAAACAAAAAACCCCAGTGGTTATTAAATACCACTAAAAGAAAGCTCTATATGTGTGAAAATGTTTTGCACATTTTGTTTGGGTATAGTGTAGCATTACCGAGTCATTTAAAGTGTGAGATCATTAAAAGCTGAAAATTGGTCTGGGCAGGGGGGGGGGGGGGTTAAAAGTGCTCTGTATTAAAGTGGGTAAAGCTTACAGACTTAGAAAATTTATTTTGTAAATGGCCAGAAATCTGGCTAATTTTTATCATATTTTTAGATTATATAGAGTTTAAGAATGAAATCATGATTTCAGTGTTTGCATATGACAGTAAGCTATGTAGTAGAATAATGTTCTTACGGGATGTCTCCATTTTAGAAGCAGATAACCCTAATGTAGCAAATGAGATTTAATGGTAAAAATGTAAATAGACATTTTAGAAGGAGTAAAATTGGAAGGCGTCAATGATGGAGAACAATCTGGGTCCTGGTACATAATAGACATAGTCTAGGTTTACATCTATGCGGGCTGCGCTTAATGTGTTTTTCCTGCTCATTTTGTGGTGCATTTTTAAACTCTCGTTTTTGATGCAGTTTTCCTGCATTTTGTTTTTTTTTTTCCCTTTAAACACACTGTATATAGCTGGTTGCTAAAAAGCAGGCCAGGAAGCCGAGTGCCATGTCCTTAATAGTCAATTAGTCATCAGCTGTCAGCTTAGGGTCTGGTATGGATTTGGAGAGGAACCCCACGCCAAAAAAAAAAAAAAAAAAATTGTGTGGGGTCTCCCCCAAATCTCTACCAGACACTTATCTAAGCATGCAGCCCAGTGGATTAGGAAAGGGAGGGGACCAGTGAGTGCCCCCTCTCCTGAACCATACCAGGCCACATGCCCTCAACATGGGTGGGTGCTTTGGGGCAAGTGGGGCTAAGCCCCCCCACCCCCAAGTACCTTGTCCCTATGTTGATGGGGACAAGGACCTCTTCCACACAACCCTGGGCTGTGGATGTACGGGTCTGCGGGCTGAATCTGAAAACCCCCATTAACAAGGGGGTCCCCAGATCCTGCCCCCCCCCCATGTGAATGAGTATGGCCCTACTCGTTCACCAAAAAATGTATCACATTAAAAAAAAGCCCACAAACACAGTTTTTAGCAATTACTTTTTCTAAAAATCCAAAAATAATGACCCCTGATGTAGATCCATAGTCAATAATGAAACCCGAAAAAAAAGCTGTCAGCCCCGACCGGTGCATGCTTGGTCAATAATGTCACAAGGGAGTGGGACCATCAAATGATGTCAACCAGGTGGCCCAGCCCCTTACCTATTTAAGAACTGTCAGATGGAGGAGCGTGTGGTTGGCAGTTACCCTTCGACAAGTGCAGAGCTTTTTTTTTTTTTCTGGGTTGGCGATGACATGATTGATGATGGATCCACATTGGGGGACATTATTTTTGGATTTATTTATAAAGGAATCGTACCCTATACTCATTGAGGGGGGGGGGGCAAGGATCTGGCGACTCCCTTGTTAAAGGGGTCTTCCATATTCTGATAAGCCCCCAGCCACAGACCGTCGCACTACTACCACCATGTTTGACTGTTGGTATGATTTTCTTTTTATAAAATGCTGTGTTAGTTTTACGCCAGATGTAATGGAAGGCACATCTTCCATAAAGTTCAACTTTTGTCTCATCATTACATAGAATATTCGCCCAATAGTCTTGGGGATAATCACGATTTTTTGGCAACCGCAAAACGAGCCTTTGTTTTCTTTGAAGCCATTTTTGTCCAGTTTCTTTCTTATTTTTAAATCATGAACACTGACCTTTACTGACGCAAGTGAGGCCTGCAGTTCTTTAGATTTTGTTTTGGGTTCTTTTCTGACCTTCTGGATGAGCCACTGTGTGCCCTGGATGAGTCATTTGGGTAGGCCGGCCACTCCTGGGAAAGTTTACCACTGTTACAAGTTTTCTTCTTTAGTGGATATCGGCTCTCCCTGTGGTTTGCCAGAGTCCCAAAGCCTTAGAAATGGCTTTGTAACCCTTTCCAGACTTATACATGTCAATTACTTTGTTTCTCATCTGTTGAATTTCTTTAGATCGAGGTATGATGTGTTGCTTTTTGAGATCTTTTAGCATGCTTCACTTTATCAGACAGTTTCTATTTAAGTGATTTCTTGATTCAACAGGTCTGGCAATAATCAGGCCTGGGTGTGGCAAGTGAAATTTAACTCAGCTTTCCAAAAAATGTCACTATTCACAGTATAGTCATGATTTAGCAAAGGGAATCTGCAACAAAGTTTGTTAAAATCCCGGCAATGTACACATATCACCCAGAGGGCAATATTTTTTTTCTCAACAAAAGTGGAGAAGTTACTTAAATTATTCTTTGCTTTAAAATATTAGGAAGAGGGTATACTTACTTGCTCTGTACAATAATACTGATTGCCTCCTCTCCTTGAGTTCCCCCACCACTCTGACACCCACAGCACCAGTAAGCCACGCCTCCACTCCCTCCTCACAGGAGTTTGACTGATAGCAGCAGGACACTGTAAGACTAGGAAATGGAGGAGCGGTGCTGCAGCTGGGACAGTGCTGGATTAGTGACAAGAACCAGGTACAATTTTGGCAGCAGGGGGGCTAAGACTAGGACTAGGACAGGTAGTGGAGAATGTTTTAACCTTAATGCATGGAATGCATTAAGGTAAAAAATGTTTGACCTTATAACCACTTTTAGAGCTGGCCATGTCAAATGAGGGCTCCTCATTTTTCCCACTGCGAGGGGGGGGGGTGCAGGGGTGAGTATAGGAAAATGATTGAAGCAAGCATGTTTTTATCCAGTTTTTTTTTTAATTATTTAGAAATATAAAATTCATAATTTACATAAAAATACATACAAATTAGTTCTTGCATACTTTTTTATTTTAAATAAACTTCACTTTTGATAGGAACATAAATGAGACTTTGGAAATAGAAATGTCAGTGTCTTATGTAGAAAACAGCTTGGGAATATGAAAGATTTATAAGCAGAGGATGCAAGCACACATTTCTTTTTTTTTTTTTTTTTTTTTTTTTTTTTCTGTTCAAACGGTTTTTATTGAGGCAGAAGGAATGTAGTACAAAACAATACCAATAGGTAACAGTGGTGCATAACAGATGAATACACGTCAAAATGACATCATGAACAGCAAGTAGTAGCATAACAATCAGGTTAAGGAATAGGAAAGGGGCAAGCTGGGCGCCCGGAATACAGGTACAAGGGATAAACACAGTGCACAGGGGCGGCTGGGGGTAGGGCAAAAAGGGAGGCCGTAGTGCAGCAAAAGTTTGTGGTCCAGCCACAATAGGGAAACAAATTAGGTAGCGGCCAACTCGAGGCAACAAGGGGGGGGGGAGAAAAAGAAGGGAGTAAGAGGGGCAAGAAGGACGGGGGGGAGAGGAAGGGCAAAACAGTGGGGGGGGGGGCTTATGCGGGAGAGGAAGGGTGCCCGGAGGGAGTCCCGGGCCACTGATGTGGTTCAGATCGACAAAGCCATCAGGGAGTCGGTAACCACAGGTCAAGCTAGTACAAGAGATTCATCAAAGCCTATCGGCAAGCACACATTTCTACAGCTTAATCTCAGAATGTGATACTATCAAAACTTTATCTCATTTGAGGTTACTTGAAAACCGGAACAGAAACATGCAAGATGGGTCATTGCTTTCTAACGGGAGCTCATTTGTTTGATGCTGTCTCGTTTCTTAAAACTTTTACTATAATTCTGATAGTGTTTCAAAGTCTAACACTCTGCTCTGCAAAGAAAATAGGCTGTGATCTTAAAATGATAGATCCCGAATTACCAATGGGCTACATACGAGAAGGAGACTTTAATATAGGTGGAATACTGCAAATTTTAATAGCAAATGACAGACATGAGCTAGATTTTTCTGAGCATCCTGACCCTGATGTATGTGCGGGGTAAGAATGAAAAACTATGAAATTTGTATAATAATTTGGATATACTAAAACAATGATTTGTGCAAATTTGCTTCCGTTTAATGTATGAAAAATGTTTACTTGGAGGGTCACTCCGCCTTTACATACCTTTTTTTTTGGTTAAGCTAATATTCCAATGAAGGGTCGAAATCAAATTTTTTGTTTGTCAGAAATAGTCACTGTCTTCATTATTTGCTTTATTATGCTTCTACAATGAACAATATAACTCTGTACCTTTACATCTATGCAACATTGGTCAAAGGATGTTCAAGTTAAACTGTCATGATATATCATATTAGTGTTAAATTACTGACCTCCTTTTAAATATGCTTTTTACTCCTATAAATGTGAGTTATTTGACAGTCATACTGATCCACTATTTTAAATACTTTCTAAATGCAGTCACACCAGTCAGTTGTAGCCCCAATGTTTCTCTCAGTTAAAAGCAAGATGATACACTTTTGGTTACTTTTATCCCATAATGCCAAAATGCTTCATGATACTGTACTGGCTACAACAGTTAAAAGCTACATTACGGGCAGGTATAAAAGACAAATAATTGCAGCACAATGTTCATTTTTTCATCATAAAATGTAATTATTTTAAACTCATGTAGTATAAGTACCAGATATCAGCTTCTTGCAAACCTTTGTAGAGCGGCATTTAGATGGAGGGAAGAGAGAAACAGCACAAGGAAGTAAGAAGTATTGCAATGCAAAGAGTAAAATGACTTGAAGAGATAGCAGAGTGACAGAGAGAAGAGCTATTCAGTCTGCTGATTCTCCGTTCACTCTCTAGTCCAGCCTTTCTGAACCATTTTACCATGGAGGAACCAATAAGGCCCCTTTCACAGTAATGTGGTGCAGTTTGCCCGCACCGCATTGTAAAATATCCTACATAAATCAGTAAATCAGCCAACACGCATGTGCACAGCAGTGTACCTAGAGTTTATTGGGCTTTCCTATAAAGTTCTATTTTGTCCTGCAGTTTTGGTGCTTCCTGAGCTTTCCTATAAAGTTCTATTATGTCCCGCAGTTTTGGTGCACTTTCTGAAAAGGCACCAAGAGTCCCGCATGCTGGACTTATGGTGCCCTTTTAGAAAGAGCACCAAAACCATGGGACAAGATAAAAGTCAATGGGAAAAGTCATGGGAAAGCACAGCTAACCAGCATCAAACCCACATGTACACTGAACTGCACGTGTGGTGCAGGCAAACCACACCGCATCAGTGTGAAAGGGGCCTAATTTTAGCAGAGGTTCCCTGAGATCTCAAAATTGTTTTACTTTACCTACATTTCACAGTGACTCATGATTAGTTTGCTGTTGAAAGTTTTTAATGAAAGAATAAAGAATTTGGCATACCTAGAATATTTGATACCCAGAGCTGAATATTTTACAATATTCGCTTTTTATATTTTGTTTACATACAATTGCTTTAAATAAGCAATAACATAAATGAGTAATAATGGCTCTTAAAGGGCTTTAAACTTGCTACTTTTTTGTCCTCTTGTCAGTAAAAAAGGGTCTCCTTATGTTAGTGGAGAAATGTCTTCTTATGGGTGGTCAGTAAAGAAATGTCCATTTATACTGGTGAGCATTGTAAAAAAATCCCCTTGCTTTGGTTGTCAATGCAAATATGCCTCTTATATCAAATGTCAATAGGAAACTGCTCTATGACATTGGTAGTCATTGTAGCTGGGAGATCAGCTTGTCATTGTTCAGTGCTCAAGGAATACCTAGCAATCTCTAGAGAAACTCTAGGGTTCCAAAGCACCCTGGCTGAAAAAAACCTGGTCTAGTCACTAATTGGGGGCAGGGAGGAATCCTGTAAGGGTTCCAAAACATCAGCAGAGACTAGGGATGGGGCGAATGGTTCAGCCCGAGCATGAGTTTGGGCCAAACATCTTCCTGTTTGGGCGTTGACCGAACACCCAAATTTGCAGGGTGTTCGACCCAACGAACACCCTGCAATGCACTATGTGCTGCACAGTGCATTCTGTGACCTGATTGGGCAAAGCTTTGCCCTATCAAGGCACAGTGTAAGCTGGTTGTTAACCTCCCTGGCGGTATTCCCGAGTGTGGCTCGGGGTGGAATTTCAGTGCCATTAGCAGTAACCTCGAGCCACACTCGGGGTACCACCAGGGAGCATCGCTGGATCCTGGTAGAGGTTACTTACCTTGTCCCCAGGATCACGTGATGTGTCACTGCAGCATACGGCCGCCGGATCTTCTGCCCGATGCTGTGAGCCCCGGATCCCGTCTCCGGTGATGTGACGCTCGCAGGGGGGTGGAACCGGTGGCAAATTTGAAAAGTAAAACACACAAACACACTGATATATTGTAATCCTATTGGATTACATTACAAAATAAAATAAATTGACATTAGTTTGCCCCCCAATGCCTTTTCCTGCAGTTTTGCTGTACTATATATATATGTACAGTACATAATTTATACTGTATATATGTGTATATATATATATATATATATATATATACTGTATATACATACATATTTTAACTTATATATAGTTATTTATTATAATTTATGATTTTGTGTTTCAAACTTTATCATACCTGAGAAGTTATGAAGTTATGAAGTTAAAGAAGAACGCACAGTAAAAAAAAATCATATGTAAATAGTTGGTTTGGGCTGCTAGCAAAATAATGTTATCGCTTTCAGCACCTAAAATCGGAAACAATCATACCGCCAGGGAGGTTAAGGAACGGGGTAAGGAAGCCGGCCGCTGCATCCCTAACCACTTAAGGACCAAAAGGTTTTACCCCCGTAATGAACAGGCCATTTTTTGCAATACGGCACTGTGTTACTTTGACAATGCGCGATCATGCTACGCCGTACCCAAATGAAATTGATGTCCTTTTTTCCCCACAAATAGAGCTTTCTTTTGGTGTTATTTGATTACCTCTGCAGTTTTTATTTTTTGTGCTTTAAATAAAAAAATAGTGACAATTCTGAAAAAAAAACAATCTTTTTTACTTTCTACTATAAAAAATTCCCAATAAAAAAATTTAAAAATTTGATTTTTTCATCAATTTGGGCCAATATGTATTCTGCTACATATTTTTGGTAAAAAAAAAATCATAATATGTGTATATTGATTGGTTTCCGCAAAAGTTATCGAGCCTACAAACTAGAGGAAAGATTTATGTCATTTTTATTTATTATATTATATTTTATTTATAATATTTTTTTTTTTACTAGTAATGGCGACAATCAGCAATTTTTAGCAGGACTTCGACATTGCGGTGGACAGATCGGAGACATAAGTGAAACTTTTGACATTTTTCGGGGGACCAGTGACATTACTACAGTAATCAGTGCTAAAAATATGCACTGTTACTGTACTAATGACACTGGCAGGAAAGGGGTTAACACCAAGGGCGATCAATTTGGCGAATCGGGTGAGAACATTTCCCTTGTTTGAGAGTTCTGCTACAAACCAAACAGGGGGGTGTTCGGTCCATCCCTTGCAGAAACAAACAAAGTGTCTTCTGCTGCCAGACATGGCTGTGCTGCATTTCAACTGTCCCTGATTTGGAACAAAGTCCCTCTGTTCCTTTTTCCTCCTCATTTGCCCTCATTTTAGTCTGATCTATATAGTTTTATATAAAATGTATATAAAATGTATATAAAATGGACTCTTATCTTTCAGAAAACGGAAAATTTATATCAATACTTACCGTAATTGATATAAATTTTCCGTTTTCCTGACAGACTCCATGGCAGCACACGTATGGGAAATAACTAGTCATACACACCCGGGCGGGTAACTGCTGGTTTAATTTGCACCGTCAACAGACAAGACTATTAAACCAAAGTTGACCGAAGATAAAGAAGCCGGTTCAACACAGTAATGCGACATAAAGGTATGAATTGATGACCAAGAAGCCGCTCTGCAAATCACGTCAGGAGCTACATGGAGAGAAGCTGCCCACGATGTAGAGATCCCTCTGGTGAAATGAGCTGTCACCACCTCTGGAGGAGCCAGTCCATTAGCTTTATATGCCCACTGGATGGTCTGAACTATCCAACTAGCTATAGATCTTGAGGAAGCTTGTTTGCCCTTGTTTTTTCCACAGATGAGGACAAAAAGATGGTCTGACTGGCGGAAAGGAGCTGTAGTTTCCAGATATAGCCGAAGAGTTTCCCCCACGTCCAAAGGATGGACAGAATTTTCATCTTGAGATTTGAACGTGGGTAGGACAATTTCCTGGTTGACATGGAATACCGACATTACTTTCGGATTGGAGCCAAGCATCGGAACCAATACTACCCGATCAGGGAAAAACGTAAGGAATGGTTCCTTGTAACCCAAGGCACCGAGTTCAGAAACCCTTTTGGCCGAAGTAATAGCCACCAGAAAGGCTGTTTTCATGGAGATGTTTTTAAGGAAGAATGGATCCTTCTGAAACTCCAAGACCGTAGGAAGATCCCACTTAGGGAACCTGGGCTTTCTAGGAGGTCTTAACCTAGTAGCGCCTCTGAAGAACTGGCGAACCAGGGAGTGTTTCGCCCATGCAGTCCCAGTGAAGGCCGAAATGGCTGAAATTTGGACCCGAAGGGAGCTTACTGCTAATGACAGGTCCAGACCGGACTGGAGGAAGCCCAAAATATCCTGGATTCCTGGGTCAGAGACAGAGCTAGATCTGCTATCCACATAATCCTTAAACTTGGACCAGATTTTTTCATAGACCTTGTTCGTGCCGGGTCTTCTGGCACTCATCATTGTAGCGATTGCCTCGTTTGGACAACCGTGCGCTTTCAATCTTTCCCTCTCAACAGCCATGCCATGAGATGAAGCTGTGCTGGACAGGGGTGAAGAAAAGGCCCTTGGGACAGAAGGTCCGGCCTGACTGGCAGAGGTATCGGGTCCCGACAGCTCAGCTGGAGCAACAGAGGAAACTACGGTCTCTTTGGCCAGAAGGGAAGAATCGCTATGATCTGCACTCTCTCTGTCCTGAGTCTGTGAAGAAACTTGAAGATGACTGGCACTGGAGGAAACGCATAAGCCGTTTGAAAATTCCAATGATCCGTCAGGGCGTCTACCCCGTAGGGATAACGCCACCTCGTGTAGAATCTCTCCAGTTTGGCATTGCTTGGAGATGCGAACAGATCTACCTCTGGACGGTAACCTAGAGACATGACCCATATGAAGGTCTCTGGATGGAGTGACCACTCGTTGTTGTCCAGAGCAGACCTCGAGAGGAAGTCTGCCTGGACGTTCTGGGCACCCGGAAGATAGGCGGCTGACAAGTTGGACAGATGTCTTTGAGCCCAATCCATAATAGGTTTCACTTCTTTCAGAAGAGAAGGACTGCGGGTGCCCCCTTGTCTCTTGATGTAGGCGACGGCTGTCGTATTGTCCAGTCTTAGGAGGACCGAGGCATCGGTCGCCAGATGCTGAAAGGCCTGGAGAGCACAGAACGCTGCCCGAAGCTCCAGCACATTCGAGACCACCCCGTATGTAGGGAAGTCCCATCTGCCCTGGGCCACCTCCGACAGGCAATGCGCTCCCCATCCCGTCCTGCTGGCGTCCGAGGTCATGACCAACCAGGACGCTGGAACGATTGAATGGCAGTTTAAAAGATTCTTTCGCTGAAGCCACCAGGTTAAGCTGTCCTTCATGGATGTAGTTATCCGAATGAGGACTTCTGGATTCTCGAAATTCCATTGTTGGAGGAATCCCATCTGAAAGGGCCTCATCTTCCACTGTGCCCACTTCCCCATGGGAGCCGTGGAAACCATGGTCCCAATTATCTTCATGCACTGGGACGCCCGGAGGTGAGAGGCTGATAATGCCGGACGAATCCTGTTGCGAATTGTCGGAATCTTCTCTAATGGAAGGGAGATAGTGCCTCTGGAAGTGTTGAAGAGGGCCCCTAGGAAGACCAACGACTTCGTGGGTTCCAGATGACTTTTTTCCAAATTCAGGAGCCACCCGAACTCTTGAAGGGTGGAAATTATTTGAGATCTGTGAAGCAGAATTTGATCCTGATGTTCTGACAGAAGGAGCAAGTCGTCCAAGTAATGGTAAAGACGAATCCCTTTTGCTCTGATCAGGGCTACTACAGCCAGTAAGATTTTGGAAAAGATTCGAGGTGATGTGGTAAGCCCAAAAGGGAGACAGGTAAATTGAAGATGCACCTGACCCACTGCAAATCGGAGAAATTTTTGCATTTCTGCTGCGACTGGAACGTGAAAGTAGGCATCTTTCAAGTCTATGGATATCATCCAATCCTCTGGCTGTACCACTTGCCGAATTGTAAAAAGTGTTTCCATCCTGAACCTCTCTTTCTTGATGAAGGTGTTTAGGTGTGTTAGGTCTATAACCGGCCTCCAAGAGCCGCTTTTCTTCAAGACCATGAAGAGCGGAGAGTAGATGCCTTGGAACCGTTCCTCGGTTGGGACAGGCACTGCCGCACCCTGGGCAACCAGGGATTCTACATATGTAAGAAGAGTTGACTTCTTCTCTTCTGAACGGGGTAAGGCCGTAGGAATGAAGCGAAGAATGGGGCTTCTGTCGAAAATCCACACATGTCCGTGTGATAGGGTTCTGACGGCCCATTGATCTTCGATCGAGGCTGCCCAGACGTGCGCAAACTGAAGCAAGCGTGCGCCTACCCGCACCGTCTGGACAGGTTCGATGTCAAAAAGACTTCGTCGCCTCTCGGCTTGCTGAAGATTTTCCTTTGGAGAACTTCTGCCCTGTAGACTGAGGGCGCTTCCAGTTCTTCCTGAACTCACGACCGGGCCTGTAAAACGGGCCTCTCTGGCACGATCAGGATTTTGTCTGTTTTGAGGTCTTCTCTGATCTATCAACCGGCGATCCTGGGGAAGGAAACCAGATTTACCACCAGTGGCACGGGTAATAGCACTGTCCAGTTTATTACCAAAGAGGGAGGAACCCTCAAAGGGAATTTTGCACCAGGCCTGCTTAGAGGCAGGTTCGGCCAACCAGGGGCGCAACCACAAGGCACGTTTGGCCGTGACAGTGGACAGCATGACCCGCGCCGCTAAGCGGATTATATCAATGGATGCCTCACCCAAGAAAGCCGTTGCCAGTCTAAACTCCTGAATGGCTGAACTCCTGGCCACCTCTTCGGAGACACTCTGAAGTGTAGCCTCCACGCTGTCTACCCAGGCTTCCATTGCCATGGATGTGGCTGCCAAAGCCAGAGCCGGCTTACACGCCATACCTGCGGAGAGATAAATCTTCTTAAGATCTGTGTCAATCCGCCTGTCAAGAGCGTCTTTGAATGAGACTGAGTCTTCCAATGGTAAGGTTACGTGTTTCACCAACCTCATCAAGGCCGCATCCACCGTGGGAGCGGAGTCTAGATGTTTCACCTTATCATCCTTAAAGGGATACATTCTGGAGACCTTAGATGACAAAGAGTTTCTCTTTTCAACTCCCTGCCACTCGTCTGTAATAATTTCTCCCAATTCCCCTAGGAGGGGAAAATGGGAACGCTCTTTTTTGAGATGTTTGAAGTATTTCTTCTGTTTAGCTGGGGACTCAGCTGGATCTTCCCATTTTAATGCCTCCTTAACCGCCTTAACTAGCGGTGGGACCATAGCAAGTTCAAAACCTACATTCTGGTCTGCCATATCATCTTCACTGTCTGTAGAATCTTCTGACAGACGACTTGGTTGTGAAGTACCTGGCTCCACTTCATCCCTTGGGAGGAAACCAGGAGCCTCTGAAGAGTGACCCGAAAGCCTGCTCGAATCCCAATCTCTAAAGGATTCTTTTACAATCCGCCTGACCATAGCCTCCACTGGTTGTGCAGTGTCTTGCTTTTCCCTCAAAACCCTGGAATAACAGGTATCACATAGGGATCTATCCTTAGGGATATGGGCTCGACAGCCCCAGCATGATTTCCCTGAACTGCGGTCAGAATGGCGGGATTGCCGCGGAGCGACTGAACTGGAAGTATGCTCATGTCGTTTAGACCTGGAGCTAGACCTATGACCAGACTTTGATGAAGAATGCCGATGGGCTGAAGGAGAACGATTCTTTGATCCAGAAATAGGGCGTTGGTCAGACCTAAAAGGGCTGAATAGGGAAAGAAAAACACACTTAGGCTCCATTCCACCAGCCAACGCAAGCAGGTAAGGGTTAAGAAAAACTAGCTCACCTGTTGCGCAGGGACTGGCCACCGGGGGTTGGTGAAGCATCCATTTGCAGATAGAAGCAAAAGCCTGCACAGGAAGAAAGTAAGCATACATGTACTGACTTTCGTCTCCACACCAACCCTTTTACCCCAAATGGCACCTGGATCAAAGCATGACTCACCGCTGAAGAGCAGAGAAACAGCACGGGGAAGCCACCGCAACGCCCGCAGACATCCCATTGTAAACAGGAATGACAGCTGCTTAAATCTCCCGGGCGCCGCAAAGCCACGCCCCAAACGACGCAATATCGTCATAGGAGATCGGGAGCGATGCGCGCGCATGCGCAGACGATACCAGGGCCAAGCCTCATCCTGGTCAACCAATTGAAGGTCCAGCGAGGCAGGGGGAGGAGCCTAAGCGACGATCTGGAACGCAGGAGCGCTCCACCGGCCACAAACAGGAAATGCAATGAAACCAAAAGAAGGTTTTATACTTTACCACCAGGACGATAACCGAACAGTCTCAGGCCTGGATGAATTCATGCGTGTGTGACAGGGCATCAGGGCCTATCCGCTCAATAGCAAGGACGTATTGGCCATCAATGCAGCCCACCTCTCATTCAGGATTTACGGCATCTTCAGCATTTTAAAATAATATTGCCCGGGTCCACCCGATAAATATCGAGATTGCTGGACATGAAACAGGAGGCATCCGACATCAACAAGGTCCACACGCCACCAGCTCGCCTGAAACCGATAGACGTCCTATAAGGTAAGACTTCCTTCTCGCAGGAGGAGGACGAAAAAGGAACACGGCTCCTGGTATGGAGCAAAGATTTATGGGAGTGGGGTCCTATAGGGTAGGAGAGGAGGCGGAGCCTACCCATACGTGTGCTGCCATGGAGTCTGTCAGGAAAGTGTTTTTTTTTTAAAATTGCTGTTTTTTTAAACTTGTGGGTTTAATAAATCATTTTTTTTTATAATTCTCCCTAAAGGGGCGTGTCAGGAGGATGTCCTATGTATACATACTTATTCTAATAGGAGTCCCTAGCTCCCATTTCAAAAAGTTGGAAGGTATGGTGCTGTGTGGCAAAATTGCATAAATCTCAGGACTGGATGTGTATTTAGCTGTTTGCACCAGAGTTCAGTCAACTTGCTGACCGCCCACAGTATATATACATCATTACTTTGATGTTAAATACCAGTGTTATGACAGCTGCCAAAACCACGATATCATTTTTTTACTGTTGGCGATTTGACGTCAGATAAAAGTGGTCCCGCGGGCGGATTAGGCACGGGATCAATTTTAGAGGTGGCAGGAGAGGGGCCCCCCTTCCCACCACTTCCTGGTCATTTCTGGGCTTACCAGAGCTGTCAGTAAATTCGGAAGAAATCGAATGCAGCGGTTTTCTGGGCAGAAAGTCAAGTGAGGGCAAGATGCCCATGGAGGACCTGAGTGACCTATAATGTCACTTCCAATGCTAAGGCATAAACATATTTTTTTTATATGAAAATGTAAAAAAAAAAAATTGCTTTTAACCTTCCTAGCGGTATCCCCGAGCGTGGTTCTGGGTTAAATTTCAGTGCCAAAAGCGGTAACCCCCCGAGCCACATGGATCAACATGGATCCCCAACTTTTGTAGTTTTCTGGGTAATCATCAAACTTTATGAGTTAAAATGTACTCTAAGGGTCATGTACTTAGCAAGGTTGACATATCAGTCCTTACAGAGCTTGTTGCAACAGGTGCACCTTCATCCTTACTGGAGGTGGTGGCATTTAATACCTGGTATTTAGGTATTGGAAGTGAGAATGGAGTAGCAGATGGGTCTAGGTCAGGTGAAGGTTTGAGATCTGGAAGTCTCATGGTGTGGGTCTCAAGAACTGTGTGACAAAAGTATATAAAAACACAGACCAGTAAAGCACACTACAAGATCCAGCCCGACAAACAGCAGTCATTGGTATCAGTTTGGAGTGGACAAAATATAATCCAATTCACAAGGATCCTGCAGCTTGCCAGGTGAGGCTTTGGGAAGAGCCGGGGAGTTCAAACAACAAGGAAATGGCAGCGTGAGATCCTAATTAGAATGAAAAAGTATTTTATTCCATAAAAACAGATAGTACACCTACATGTTAAAATCTTGGTAATCAGCATGGATGGAAGATGAAAACACCACAGGGTTGTCCGCAGTGTAATGAATGAAGAAACCGCAAGGCTGTCAGTGTAGGAACCTATCCTATCCTTCTAGCTGGCTATAGAGAGATCAGATCATGACAGCTGTCAGAAAGCCCACCAATCGTTGGTGTTCTGCACAAGAGCAGTGTACATACCTCGTGGCAACCCCTTTGTGTCTGTGAGAAGTGTGTGGTGATGCTGGGGAGAATTGGGCTACAGTGCACATGCTTAGGAAACTGTTGCGCTCTTGCAACTCCGCTCCCAGCTTCTTTATGGCAGCAGTACAAAGTAAGGGGGTACTCTGGGATGTAAGGA
This sequence comes from Pelophylax lessonae, assembly GCF_965119305.1. Lineage (NCBI taxonomy): Eukaryota > Metazoa > Chordata > Amphibia > Anura > Ranidae > Pelophylax > Pelophylax lessonae. The sequence goes on along the minus strand of NC_138780.1, from coordinate 46,408,683 downwards.
AAGATGGGGGACTCTTGACATCTGATGTAAGGAGGGGTACTCTGGACATCTGTTTATAATTGTAAATATAATTTATAATTATTACAATTCTGGAGACTGCTCAGACAGGACACCACGGCAGAACCATGTTCTGTCTGATCAGTCTCCAATAAAGTTTGTTGTGGATGATGCCAGCAGTGTGCGACCTTACTTTTCAGACTTGCAGGACCTGCTACAAGAGTCTGAGTGGGCTTTGTGTCCGCCTGCACCTGCCCTTCACAGCTTAGCTTAATCCTTAAAATAGAACTAAAGGCAAAACTTTTTTTTTTTATTTTGGATAGAGCAAGGGAGGATTATAACCCCTGTCAGATTTTTTTTTTCAACATCTGTGTTTCGTAGCAGAAATTTCACTTCACTTCCTGTTCAATAGCCAAAAGAGGAAGTGAGAGGAGATCCCTGCAAATGAAGGGAATTCCTTGGGACCCCAAGTGGACAGAACTAGTGTCCCCATTGGAAAATGTTCCCACTACTAGTTTTCTGGGGACAAACCAAAACTGGGGTTTTCTTTTACTATCACTTTCAATGATAATAGTAAACAGGACAAATAGAGAGGGTGAATCTACTTAACAGGGGTACAGACAGAAAAATACTGACAAGTGTTCTAATCCATCTCCACTCTATCCAAAATGTAAAAAAAATGTTTTGCCTTTAGTTTATACTTTAAGTTATGACAAAAACCAGTAAAAGTCAAATTCAGAGGCAATAATTTTACATGATAAAGAGTAGATACATTTATATAGTCTTACAGATACAGCCCGCCCTTTAAGGCAACCATAATGCTGATGTGGCCCACAATGTAATTGAGTTTGACACTCTTGACACAAAACAACAGTGTTTTGGAGCTTTTAAGAAGACTGCTTCATTGGAAATAGTTTCTCTGAAATGTTGTTGCCATACAGTATATAATCAGAAACTGCTTTGGATGAACATCTGGGTAAGATGATTCAAATCTCTTTAATCACTCATACTGTATGTGAATGCCACCCATCATTGTCATTACTTGGATGGGTAATGATATATATCTATATGGAGTGAGAAGGAATCCATTTCTTGAAGTAGGTAAAGTCTGTCTCATTGGGATTTCAGGCACACTTTATACAGCTTGTCCTCATCTACTACTTTCTTCTGTGTGACCTCTAGGGATGATCGAACCGTTCGGGTCGACCATCGGTTCGACCCGAACATTGACTGTTCGAGGTTCGGCTGAATTCCGAACTTTTTGCTGAAAAAGTTCGGAATTCGGCAACCAGAACCGACCAAAATGCAATGGGACAGGAAATGGGATTTAAAAGCCCGTGATTGGACCAGAACCATCAGTAAAAGCCAATTGAGGGGGCAGGAGAATGCTAGGAATGTGACTGGAGTGACTAGGGGGTCCAGAGGCCAATCATTAGTGAATACGCCCCCCAGTATATAAGATAGCCCCGCCAAATTCCTAGCATTGTAATACAGGGACGTGGAAGAGAGTGGAAGCAGTTCTGTTACTTCTGCTCTCAAAGTGTCATTTAGCAATTATTAGTGTGAGGAAAGGGATATCTAGTGTAGTTAGGGTACTATTTTCCACTATAGTTAGATTTAATAATCTAGTTTCTGTAGGGAAAGTGTTAAGTGTAAGGGGACCGTAGTGTAGTGTAGGGTTAACTGTCTCTGACTGCTATGGCAGGGTGACAAAACCCTTCCATGTCAGGGTGACCGCTATAGAGAAAAGATCGTTTATCTTAGAACACTTATAGAACAAAGATATGGCTTCGCCCCTGTCACTCTGCTTTTTGCTGCAGGCGTTTATAGGGCTTTTTTGAAGACATGTTTGGAGTCAGGCATGACATCTGAACTTCTGTGTAGGGGTATATATACACACACACATGTATGTATATATACACATACACATATATAGGTGTGAAAGTAGCAGAAACCTATGCTTGCGCTAATGAAATAATGAAATAATTAACACCCATATGGCTTCTCTGCTATAACACCTATATGTGTGTATGTGTATAAATACATATAAGCGTGTGTGTATATATACCCCTATACAGAAGTTCAGATGTTTTGCCTGCCTCCAAAGACCCCAAAAAAATGCCCCAAAAAATGCCCAAAAAAACGCCAGCTACAAAAACGCCCAGGTGTGTTTTTGCAGCAGCCGTTTTTTTTGGGCATTTTTTTGGGGTCTTTGGAGGCAGGCAAAACATCTGAACTTCTGTATAGGGGTATATATACACACACGCTTATATGTATTTATACACATACACACATATAGGGGTTATAGCAGAGAAGCCATATGGGTGTTAAATATTTCATTAGCGCAAGCATAGGTTTCTGCTACTTTCACACCTATATATGTGTATGTGTATATATACATACATGTGTGTGTGTGTATATACCCATACACAGAAGTTCTGATGTTATGCCTGCCTCCAAAGACGCCCAAAAAAACGCCAGCTACAAAAACGCCCAGGTGTCCTCTTGCAACTCGTCTGAGGTGTTCTTCCACTCTGCATTAAGATTTAAAGCATGGATCACCATTCTGGGTCTTTTAACACCCTTTCCTCTTTCTGTCCTCATGCTCCCTGACAGCACTACAGGGGCATTTGGACCAGAGGTGCAAAGAAGATCCCCTCTGAACTTCAGTATCTGAACAGGTGTGTGATACATGTATGCTGGTGCATCTAACTGCCTCTTAAAAATGGCATTTAGATCCAAAACAAACAGTAAATTTCTACTTAAATGAATACGTTATGCTATTTTATTAACTATTCAAAGTCTATTTCCATCAAAAGTGATATTTCAGTTGTAGGTAGATATTGGCAGGTTAAACAATTCCGATGCTTGAATGTAGTTTTCTGGTAGTGGACAGGAGGAGCTTGAAATTCATGTATAAAGTATTACTGGCATATCCTGGGGTATTCTGGCTTATTCTCAAAAATTTTACCATATTAGACAAAGAAAACTATTTAATTTCTGGATAGAGTGATTCAAAATGCCTGTTTAGTATGAAAGTTCTTGTTTAGATAAGACAATAATGTTATTCTGTAAGCTATATCTAAAATTACACCTTTTACAGGGCTTCATATCAGTACCTAAAACATGCACTGGCATTTATTTATGCCATTGAGGAAATAAACAACAGCACTGAGATCCTTCCCAACATAACTTTAGGATTTCAGATCTATGATGTTTGTAGCAGTGAAAACTTGGCAATACAGAGTTTTCTAAATATAATTTCTGAGACCAGGGAACCAGCTCCTAACTACATCTGCCAGAGGAGTCATAAAACAATTGCTATAGTTGGACATTTATTATCTTCTGTCACATATTCTATAGCAAGTTTGGCTCATCTCTATGGTTACCCCCGGGTAAAAGTATGACTTTATTATGACTAGTAATGTGAGTAATGTAAAATTTGATAGATTTAAAAAAATGTTGCTAGTTTGGCAGCAATAATTGGATTTAACAGTTTCATTGCACCCATCTGTCCACAAATGGCCTCTCAGCAAGATACTAGGAGTCTGTTTGTCTACATTTAAAGTTTGCTACTGCAGCACGCTCTGTAGATCACTTTGATCTTCAGGAGGGAGCTGCAGACTGCTCTGGACCCCATTCCTATTTGAGCCACTTAATATGCATTTCCTGAAGTGCTTCAGTGATATACATCAAGATTCCAATTCTGTAGAATCAATATTGTGTAAATGGTTTCAGCCAATGACAAGACACACATTGATATTTGTCCTGCATACAGTCAGTAAAGGTAAAGCACATAGGTACAAAGGGATATGATCAATAGTAATAGGGTTACGGAAATAAGGTATCCAAACAGTGTTAAAAGAATTCTCTAAATTGTTTGTCTAGGGGTGACACAGCAGAAGAGAGATACTTGAAAACAAACTACATAGAACATGTCCTGACAATAAAGTAAAATATGTCTATTGCTCTGGAAGTAAACACAGTCTATCTCCTTTCTTAGGGGGCTGGCTGCAGAGGATAGCCCAGGTAGTTGAAGACTATAATTTCACAGTAGATGCCAAACGAATATACTGTAGCTTCAGAAGTTTCTGGTAAAACAGTCCAGGCAGCTATGAGCACATGCCACTTCACTTGAATGGCTGTACAAGCAAGCCTCTATGGACATTGTCCACCAATGTGGCTGAAGATTAGGGTAGTGCATCAAGCTCTCATGCCCTTTGGTGTCTCCCACAGCAGCTTTGATGGTTGGGGGGGGGGGGGGCTGTACCTGGACACAGCTAGCTAGCCTAGTAATGGTTGCTCCATCCTGCATAGTCCCACTGAGCACTGAAAATCTTTTCCATTTTCCAATTGTTGGCTTCTAGAAAACAAGCAAAAGAGGGCACCTCCATATAAGTGCAAAGATTTATTAAAATGGTTAAAAAGAATAAAAGGTTCACTCAGAAATAAAAGGAAGTTTAAGGCTTGTCATAGAGACACCCATAAAGAACTCGAAAGGATCACCCTGGGGCTGCAGAGCTTATCAGGCAAATGGCTAGCTATGGAAGAGTTTGACAGGGAAACTGCTGATAAAGTGTCAGCTGTCAGGCTTCGAGCTAAAACACATGCAGCGGCAGCTTCCAAGTGTATAAAGATGGCTGCCACTCAGATCAGTCCTCAGTAGTGATCAGTGGTGTCATGTGGTGTCATGTACCTGGTCTTGAGGTCGAGATGATAAGAGGGCTTCTCTTGCGACTGAGTGCACAACCCCCCTGGAGATGGTGACAGGAGATGCGGAGCCCAAAGAAGCATGGACTACCAGCTCCATGGTAGTCAGATAGATCTGCAGTGGTGATGCCTCTTCAGGAGGAAGCCGGGCACTGGAGGCAGCTGATCCAGGATGACGCACTAGGAAGAGCAGGCGGATCACAGCAGGCAGAATGAGGAGGTGATGTGTGTGGTCAGGAACGGAAGCCAAGGTCAGAGCACAAAACAAGCTGAGGTCAGAGCCAGGAGAAAAGCAAGGGAAGTGCAGATGCAAGTTGGGTCAGAAACAAGAAATCCAGAAGTAACAAGCATAAAGGAACATGTGTATCAGGGAGCTGAAGACCAGTCAGCAAAGTCTATGAGCAGCTTTCATCCTTATAAAGGCCAGAGGGCACCAAAATCTGTTGCTCATGGCGTGCGCCGTGAATGAACATTTGTGTGCCGCAAATGATTGGGACCATGCTGGGTATCGACAAGCATGCCAGGCCTTTGAGACAATTTTCTCTGGCTTATCCCCTGACAGCTGGATGAGGATGTCAGGATGTAGATGGTGCGTGACTACACATTTCAGGGCAAAAGGACCAACCCTTTGTCAAACCATGAGCTCTTCAGCCCCAAGGTGATCCTTTGGAGGTCTTTATAGGTGTCTCCATGACAAGCCTAAGGCTCCATGTACACGGGACGTTAGAAAAAACGTCCTGCAAAGCTATTTCTGATGCCGGGAAAAAGCAGCTGTTAAACGTGCTTTCAGTAGCTTTTTCCATTTGCGTTATTGCACGTTTGGCCACGTTGCTTTTAGCAGCGTTTTTCTGCCTCCATTCAAAATCATTGATTCCCTATGGGAGCCTATTGATTTGAATGGAAGTCGCACCGCAAGTCTGATCTGACTTGCGGCACGACCTGCACTGTGAGAATCTTGAGGAGGAACTCCACGCAAAAAATGGGAAAAAAACTGCGTGGGGGTCCCCCCCAGGTTCCAAACCAGGCCCTTCGGGTCTGGTATGGAATTTGAGGGTAGCCCCACGCCGAAAAAATGGCGTGGGGTCCCCCCAAAATCCATACCAGACCCTTATCCAAGCATGCAGCCCGGCAGGCCAGGAAAGGGGAGGGGACCCCCCCCTGGACCACACCAGGCCACATGCCCTCAACAGGGGGGGTGTTGGTGCTTTGGGGCAGGGGGAGCTCTGCACCCCCCACCTCAAAGTACCTTGCCCCCATGTTGATGGCCGGTGGTTGTGGGGGTCTGCGGGCAGGGGGCTCATCGGAATCTGGAAGCCCCCTTTAACAAGGGGTCCCCCCAGATCCCGGACCCCCTCTTTTTGTTTATGTGCATTAGGTTGTCAAGACCTAATTCTAAAGGAGCTGCGTTCATTTCCATCTAGTGTTCCCCTACTTTTCTCCTGGTCTCTTCATTTGCCCCACAATTGGCAGTCAGTATCAAGTCAGTGCAATAGCTTATTTCATTGATTGTTCTTTGGGAAATGTTGGCTTACCAGTTCTTGAGAGTGGCAATGGTCACACTTTGATCGTAAACTGCACCATGGGGTCATCACTTTTTGAGGGGCTATTAGACAGTCAAGATAAATGTCACTATTCTTACCAATAGCTGCCTATTTCTTTTTTTGGGCACTGCAGCTGGAAACAAATAGTCTATTCAATCAAGAGGGGGAGTAGCTGTAATTTCTGGTGCTGCACTTCTGCTTTTGAGTAAACTAACAGAGGTGGTGAAGACACAACATATACAGCGTTTTGTATAGGGGCTTGATTCACCATGGTCATGCTGTATGAAGGGAGATAGTCAGAACTTGACAGTGTAATTAATTAATTAATTATAGGGCAAGAGATAATCCAGGAAAGAGAACGTGGAGCAGGAAAAACACATTTCAAGTTCCTGATGGTGATACCAGTTATGCTAGCTGTCTTCCTAGCATTCACCAGCACTTAGAATATTAGCCGGAGGGGCTACTGGAAGAAGCACTCATGCTTTTTCAGATTAATGACTGTGTATGACAGTGCAATGGGGGTCTCATCACTTATTATCATGACTGCTAACAATGTACTTAAATACAATGAGAGGTAGTTTTTGATCTATTGGTTTTAAAAACAAGTCTGTTTTCAGAGTGGACCCTGGACCCTTTATATGAATTTAGCAAGTAACTTTTAGCAGATTTACTTTGTGATCTATTTTTAAGGGAGGGTAAGCTTATGTATTGTGCCCTTTAAAACTGAACTTGGCAAACATATTGTATACAGAAACTTTCTTTCAGATTAGTTATGGAGCACTTGACTCTGTGTTTAATAATCGGGCCCAATTTAAATTACTTTACCATACAGTTCCCAATGAAATCTCCCAATTTTTTGCCATCATTCAGTTGCTTACCCATTTTGGGTGGACTTGGGTAGGAATCCTAACATCAGATGACAACAGCAATCACCAAGCAAGCTTAGAATTGAAAAAGAAGATGGAGAAACATGGAATTTGTGTGGACTTCCTAACAAACCTTTTACTAGATTCAGAGTCAAATAAAGGAAATGCTTTAACAGTTAAAACAATATTAGAAAACTCTTCTGTGAAAGTTATTATATCATACTGTACACTTTTTTTACTTCTTGGCTTTTTGGAAAGCTTTTCTTATGATATGACAGAGAAGGTTTTTATATCTGTAAATGGAATGACTAGCTTTCCAGATCAATTTTATCCTAATTTCTTTGGTAAAATAAATGGCTCCCTAGAGGTTACAGTCCACAGTAGAGAACTTCCTGGGTTTAAGAAATTCCTACATAGAGCTTCACTGACTACCATGCCAGACAATAGCTTCCTAAAACATTTTTGGAAATTTGGCCTGGGCTGTTATGATCCTCATAAAGAGACTGATTCTTCAAATATGATTTGTGTAAATAATACATTGTGGAAAAAAATGGTGTCTCAGGACAGTATGGGCACGTACAGGTTTCCTTACACTGTTTACAATGCTGTTCATTTAATTTCCAAAGCATTCCATCAGTTGCTCAATATACTATCATTTTCAACAATGACAGATGAAGTGAAATTCAAAGTTAGTAAATTCATGTTTCTTTTTTAATATAATGTTTGTAAAGATAAGCATACCAGATTGAATGCATTAGGATTATACCGCTGTAACCTCTATTTATATGCCCTTGTTGCCAGCCAAATGAGGGTGAGATAACCTCAGGTTTGTGGTACTTTATATAACTGTGTTCTATCTTACCCATGAGCCAGCAGGAACCAGCTTCCGTGAGCTATGTTGAAACCAGTGGCACTATACATATAGAAGGAGAAACACAGGCGTCACTCTAAGTGCAATACCTTTAGATTTATTGATAAAATCAATGGAAAAGGGGTACTCACAGAATTAATAAAACACAAGGCTCATAACAAACACTCCGGTGAGAATCAGGATGGCTAGAGCGGTAGTGGTGAGCAGGCTGTGAACGGTGACTGGCCGCACTTCCTGGTCCGAGATCACTCAGATGCCAATCCGTCGTCACTTCCGGGAACGTGCTTACGTCATGGCGCCGGTGACGCGTTCTTGGAGCATGCGCTCCTTCTTCAGGCCGATATTGCGCCATTTTGGATATGGGTCTTAAATAGGATAGGCACCTGAACCTGCTAGGTCCTAAAAACCGCCTTTTTATGCACATATAATGGCAAGGAGTGTTATCCTGATATATTAAAAAGCAAATGGCTCAAATAGGTAAACATTTTGGGCATATTAAACAGCTGTATATACAAAACAAAGAATAATGACATAAAGAGACAAGCAGTGGTTTAAATGTAGAAGAAAATTTCCGCGCTAAATGTGATAGAAAACAAAATGATTGAGAACAATAGTGAGCAGCTGACACAAAATCAACTAACAGTGATTCAAAAAATGCAATAAAACCAAAAAGTGCAGCGCTGAAATCAGTGTACAATTATATTGCTAAAAAGCTCATATAAAGAAAAACAAAAAAGGAGGGAGGGGGTAGTGTCCAAATGAATAGTCCCAATATTGAGTGCAGAGATATGAATCCACGTGCAAAATAACTTTCTTCCAGTGACACCAGGGAAAAGTGTAGGAAGGGGACACCCTTGTGCTCAGGTATAACAAGCAGCTTACCGAAATTCCGTGGCTGCTCAATTTAATGAGACAGCCTCTCCCAGCTAGTAATAAACCAGTAGGTCAACCGATATCAAGCTCAGGTGCTTCCAAAGACTCCCAAAGCCGACAGCCGTTTCCGGTGTGTTGTTAAACCAATCACATTAGTATGTGGCACACACTCTGCACTCAATATTGGGACTATTCATTTGGACACTACCCCCTCCCTCCTTTTTTGTTTTTCTTTATATGAGCTTTTTAGCAATATAATTGTACACTGATTTCAGCGCTGCACTTTTTGGTTTTATAGTGATTTAAATGTACGGAGTGAGAAGATGACTTCCAATACAGAGGCTACAGTACCGAGATTTGTTACTCAATTACACACTACATTTAAAAAGATGGAACAAGTCCTGCAGAAACATTGGCCGATTTTACTGGAGGATCCTCATCTTAGGGATAAATCAATAAATCTCAAGGTATTGCACTTAGAGTGGCGCCTGTGTTTCTCCTTCAGTTGGCTCCAAGCAATCTTCTACTTGTCATCAGAGCTGCCTCAGGAGTGCACCTTGGGATAGTCTATGGACCATTTATGGACCCTTATGGACTTTATTGTATGGACCTGTGTATTACCATCAATACTATTATTTCCATCTTGATTGTTGTTATTTCCGGTGACACAGGTTCTAGTCCCAGGTGATACCAAATTTCCCCTTTGTGCGCCAGCGATTTATTATTTTTACTATACATATAGAACCAGGGATTCCTAAAGTGAATCTAATCTCAAAAACAAGAAAAGGAAAATTTGTAGCTCATCGACCATCTTGTGCTCTTCTAGGATGGATGTTTCTAAAATGTTATATTAGAGGTTTCCCTGTCCCCCAATGATCAGATGGCCTACCATAATGTGCTACACATTATTAATTCAATATTGTTTCCTCCCTAGAATAGTGCTATACATTACAATACTAATGACACGGGCTGGGAAGGGTTAACATCTAGGGCAGGGGTGTCAAATTCAACTTAATCGCGGGCCGCATCAGCATTATGATTACCCTCAAAAGGACCGGTTGTATCTGTAAGACAAGATGTCCAAAGCATCCCCTACCCTTACATAAGACTTCAAGAGCCTCTCCACCATGCCCACCTTCCCTTAAATCACAGTGCACCCCCCTCCCCCTCTTATCTTGTGCTGCTGCTCCGCAGAAGCTGTAGGCAATGCTGGAAAGCAAAAAGTACAGGGTCTGGAGGAGGACCAGGGGAGAGCTGCAGGGGAGGTGCGAGGGCCCCATGAAATAGCCTGGAGGGCCGGATTCAGCCCGCGGGCCTTGTGTTTGACACATGTGATCTAGGGCAATCAAGGGGTTGAAAGTGTGCCTAACTATGTGTAATGTGTGTAAGTGTGCTGCTTTTTACTAAAGATCTCTCAGAAACTGACAGATCGTTCTCTCTGTATAAAGCTCTGTGTTGTTTACCAACGCAGAGCTCTGGGCTGTGATTGCACACAGCTGATCAGAAAGTCCCGGCTGTGAATTATTGGCCAGGACTTGCTGACAGGCTCCCGCTGTGTACAATTGCAGTGGGAGCCAGGTGGGGGGCGCACATGTGTGTGCCCTAAATCCAGAAGTATGCAGCGATGTACAGGTAGGTCGCTTTACCTACAGCCTCCACTTGAGCTGGCGGGCAGTCAGCAAGTGGTTATTATTGTGAGATGGGGAGATGGTTAGCTCATGTAGTACATACATTTTAATGAGTTGTGCCAGTCTGGACTGCAGTTTAAAGGCTTTTTGGCCAATGGAAAAGACTATCAATATAGTGGCTGCATACAAAAATAGCTTTGGCCTCTGTCCCAAAGTAACATACAAAATACATGAAACAAACAAAAGTAAAATTCCCAGTTCAATTTGCTAGCCAGTTTGCTTACCAACCAGATTAACCTGTCTAACAGTTTGCGTCAAAACAGGGGTTTAGTTAGCACACATTTACAAACGCATGTGAAAGCTGCAGGGCCACTTCACGGCTCCCTGTATACCTGCAGTCCTAACTCTAATGAATTTATAAGAGCCTTCACAGTGGAAGCACATGCAAGCTAATGGATAGATAGGGGGCAGGTGAGCCTGGAGGTGGCCCATCCCTCCTAAAGGTAATTAGGGGCATAATGGATGCCCAGCTGATGGTATTACAGCAAAGGCATCCAGTATGTCCACTCACCAGTACACATTAACAACAAAGAAAATGGCCTCTGCCCCCACCTATAACTGGCCTTCATAGCAAAGAACACATGCAAGGCCAACGCACATGAAACAAACAAAAGTAAAATTCCCAGTTCAATTTGCTAGCCAGTTTGCTTACCAACCAGATTAACCTGTCTAACAGTTTGCGTTGGTATACAAAATACCACTAGGGCAAAGGAGGGGAGAGAGGGGGACTTTGTTGATGCCTAAAACAGTACAGATAGTGAATAAAATATAAGTACTTTACTGAGATACATTAAAAACATTCCCAGGTAGAACTCATGAAAAGAATAACATCACATATAATGAATTACATTAGCAACCAACAATAGATAGCCAATGGTGATGCATGGTGAGATCCTAATAGACTGCCTCCAGAGCCCTGACGCATTTCAACTTAAACAGTCTTCTTCTGGGGGAAAAAAACACAGATGTACAAAAACATGTATATTTGCACTAACATATAATAAACCATGCCACGAAATGCAAAAACTTGACTTACTACAACAAATCTGCTGTACATATTCTGCTGGTGGTCTATATGGAGCAGTGGAACAGGGGCTGTCATATATCCAAAGCATTTAATCCCGGACACAAGGGACAAAAAAGTCAACCCGAAAAATTATTTAGATGCATATTCCTAATTGGTGGGTTGCCAAATAGAGAAAAAAACAATATAGACATCAAAATTTAAAAGATAAAAAATGTGTATGGTTAAATAGTTTAACCATACTAGGTAGTTGGTGATAGCCCAAAGTAGGGTTAAGCGAAGCCGGACTGTATTGTTCGGGTTCGTACCAGACTTTTGGGTATTCGGTACCCAGACACGGACCTGTCATGGTCTTACCTTCTTGCTGTTCTCCTTCGTTTGACATGTGCTGGCGGCCATCTTGGTTTCTGGGTTTCTTGTAGCCTCCCACTCTGCGGCTCCTCCTTCCCACTGGGAGGAGCTGGATGCCTAGCTCATATATATAGGAGGTCTGTGGCTTCAGTTCCTTGCTGGGTCCTCCTGTGTTCACATGCTTCTAAGACTGCTGCTGCTTCTGGTTCCTGATCCTGGCTTCGTCTGATTACCCTGCTGGTTCCTGATCCTGCCTTCGTCTGACTACCCTCCTGGCTCCTGACCTCTGGCTTCGCAAAGACTCTGCTTCGGTTTTGCCATCCGTTTGGACTTTTGCTTTACAGCTTGATTTTCAATAAAGCCTTCTTATTTTCACTTATCTGTTGTTGTACGTCTGGTTCATGGTTCCGTGACATTAGGACCAAGCCATGAATTCTGACGGTACAGGGCCATCCTCGCTACCCACGCTGGTTGCCAGACTTGATCAGCAGGATCACCTGTTAGGTCAGTTCGCCGTGGCGTTGCAAATCCTGCTTGAACGCACGGCTCATTTCGCTCCCGTTGCCGATGGGTCGGTTGTCGCTCCTGGGCCCGCTCCTACTGCCGCTCCGGTTGTTGCGCCAGAGTCTACCCCGACACCTGTTGTTGCGCCTGCGGTGTTTCGGGGTATGACCGGTTCTGCCCCCCTTCCACAGCGCTTTGGGGGAGAGCCAACTCAGTGCAGAGGTTTCCTCAACCAGGTGGGCATTTATTTCGAGTTGCTGCCACATGCCTTTCCTACTGAGAGATCAAAGGTGGGCTTCTTAATTTCGCTGCTCTCGGACAAGGCCTTGGCCTGGGCCAGCCCTTTATGGGAGAACAACAATCCGGTGGTTGCCGAGTTTTGTTGCTTCTCTTCGGAGGGTATTCGATGTGCCGGCTCGTGCTGCCTCTGCTGCGAAGCTCCTTATGTCCATCAGACAGGGTTCACGATCCGTAGCTGAATACGCCATTGAGTTTCGTACCCTGGCAGCAGAGGTGGGCTGGAATAATGAGGCTCTGGTCGCTGCTTTCTCTCATGGTCTCTCGGATGCCTTGAAGGATGAGGTTGCAGCTAAGGACCTACCAGTGGAGCTCGAGTCTCTTATTTCTTTCCTGATTTTGATTGACACCAGACTCAGGGAGAGTCTGCGGAGGCCTCCTAACAGATTGGCGCCTACCTTTGCTGTCCCACCCGTGCCTCCCTCTCCTCCCACGCCTCCTGGGGATGACTTGGCTGGGGATGAACCCATGCAGCTGGGCTTTGCTCGCCTGTCCGAGGGGGAGAGGGTACTCCGGAGACGCGAGGGCCGATGCATGTACTGTGGTCTCGGTGGGCATTTTCGGTTGGCATGTCCGAACCGTCCGGGAAACGCTCGCACCTGAGATCCTGTCGGGGGCAGATCTTGGGTGGAGTCTCCTCGTCCCCGGTTTCCCGTGTTGACAAACCACTGATCACTGTTGTCCTCTCCTGGGTCGGGGGCTCAGTGACGACCCAGGCGTTGGTGGACTCTGGTGCTGGTGGTTTGTTCATTGATAGTGTGTTCGCTGCCGCCAATTCCATTCCTCTGCAGGCCCGAGGTTCTCCACTGGCTCTTGAGGCGATAGACGGCAGACCCCTTCTGCCGCCACACGTGACTCATGAGACCCTTCCAGTGGGGATAGCCATTGGTGCCGTTCACAGAGAGTCGGTCTGCTTCCAGGTTATTTCGTCTCCACACTACTCGGTGGTCTTGGGGTACCCCTGGCTCCAGAAGCATAATCCGACTTTTGATTGGAGATCGGCCAAGATCCTCTCGTGGTCACCACAGTGTGGGGCTAGTTGCATCCATGGGCCTGTCAAGTTGCTGTGTACTTCCTCGGACTCTCTGTTGCCTCCTGAATACGAGGAGTACCGGGATGTATTCGATAAGGTGCGCGCGGTTGCCCTACCTCCGCACCGCCCATACGATTGTGCCATCGAGTTACAACCTGGTGCCGTTCCTCCTCATGGCAAGGTCTATCCACTGTCGGTAGCGGAGAATGAGGCCATGGAGGAGTACGTGAAGGAGGCGCTTTCACGCGGACACATTCGCAAATCCTCGTCCCCGGCAGGGGCTGGATTTTTCTTTGTTAAAAAGAAGGGCGGTGAGTTGAGGCCTTGCATCGATTACAGGGGTCTCAATCGCATCACGATCAAGAACGCTTACCCGATACCCTTGATTTCCGAGCTGTTCGATCGCCTTAAAGGGGCCACGGTCTTTACCAAACTCGACCTGAGGGCGGCACATAACCTCGTAAGGATCAAGGCGGGCGATGAGTGGAAGACCGCGTTTAACACCAGGATCGGTCATTATGAATCCTTGGTTATGCCCTTTGGGTTGTGCAATGCGCCCGCAGTCTTTCAGGAATTCATCAACGATGTTTTCCGTGACCTGTTGCAGCAGTGTGTGGTGGTCTATTTGGATGACATCTTGGTATATTCTGAATCCATGGAGACCCACATTCTGGATGTCAGACGAGTGTTGCAACGGTTACGAGAGAACAGGCTGTTCGGTAAGCTTGAGAAATGCGAATTTCACCGATCCCAGGTAACCTTCTTAGGTTACATCATTTCCGCTAAGGGGTTCTCCATGGATCCTGAGAAGGTTTCGGCTGTCTTACAGCGGCCCCAGCCCAGTGGTCTTCGCTCCCTGCAGCGCTTTTTGGGCTTCGCCAATTATTATCGGAAGTTCATCAGGGACTTTTCCATGCTAGCCAAGCCTCTCACGGATCTGACCAGGAAGGGCAGTAATTCCCAGGTCTGGCCGCTCGAGGCCATCCGAGCTTTTGAGGCTCTAAAGTCCGCCTTTGTGTCGGCTCCGATTCTGTCGCATCCCAACCCTGGGTTGCCCTTTGTCCTCGAGGTGGACGCGTCTGAGACGGGAGTAGGCGCCCTTCTGTCTCAGCGTAGAACACCAGAAGGTCCTCTGCTTCCTTGTGGGTTTTACTCCCGGAAACTGTCTTCCGCGGAGTGCAACTATCAGATTGGTGACAGGGAGTTATTGGCCATCGTGCAGGCCCTTAAAGAATGGAGGCACTTGCTTGAGGGTTCGGTGGTTCCGGTCCTCATCCTGACGGACCACAAGAATCTGACCTACCTTTCTGAGGCCAAGAGATTGACACCACGTCAGGCCAGATGGGCTCTGTTCTTGTCACGTTTTAATTACGTGGTCTCCTACCTACCCGGTTCCAAGAACATCAGGGCGGATGCCTTATCACGGCAGTACTCCGACCTGTCCAGGGAGGAGTCGATTCCGACTTCGGTCATACCTCCGAATCAGATCCTGGCCGCCATTCGCACCAGCCTGACCTCTCCCCTGGGTGAGCAGATTTTGGCGGCTCAATCTGGTGCTCCCTCTGGGAGACCCAACGGCAGATGTTTTGTGCCTGAGGAGTTGCGCACTCGGTTGTTGCGAACTTACCATAACTCCAAGACCGCGGGGCATCCTGGAAAGAATCAGCTGTCCTGGGCTGTTTCACGTCTGTTCTGGTGGCCTTCCCTACGTTCCGACATCGCCGCATATGTAGCGGCATGCTCCGTTTGTGCCCAGAGTAAGTCCCCTCGGCACCTTCCGTTGGGCCTTCTGCAACCCATAGCCACCGGGGAGCGTCCATGGTCACACCTGGGGATAGATTTCATTGTGGATCTCCCTGCATCCCGAGGCCATACGGTCATTCTCATGATTGTGGATCGGTTTTCCAAAATGTGCCACTGTGTTCCTCTCAAGAAGTTACCCTCTGCACAGGAGTTGGCCACGATTTTTGCCAGGGAGGTTTTCCGGTTGCACGGTTTGCCCAAGGAGATTGTGTCGGATCGGGGGAGTCAGTTTGTGTCCAGGTTCTGGCGCGCCTTTTGCTCCCAGTTGGGGATTCATCTCTCCTTCTCCTCGGCCTACCACCCTCAGTCCAATGGGGCCGCAGAACGATCCAATCAGGCCTTGGAGCAATTCCTTCGTTGCTATGTCAGACAATTGGGTTGACCTCCTGCCTTGGGCTGAGTTTGCCAGGAACACGGCGGTGAACTCTTCCTCTGGGACGTCTCCCTTCATGGCCAATTATGGGTTCCAACCTGCCGTGTTACCGGAGGTATTCTCTCCCCAGGATATTCCGGCTGTGGAGGATCACCTTTCCGTCCTACGTGCTTCTTGGGTACAGATCCAGAAGTCCCTTGAGGTCTCTGCGCAGCGCCAGAAACTCCAGGCTGATCGCAGACGAGCGCCTGCTCCTTCCTACCAGGCCGGAGACCGTGTATGGTTGTCCACCCGCAACCTCAACCTTCGAGTGCCCACTCCCAAGCTGGCGCCTCGCTTTGTTGGTCCCTTCCGAGTGCTTCGCAGGGTAAACCCGGTAGCCTATGCCCTTGCGCTTCCTCCTGGCATGCGGATCTCCAACGTGTTTCATGTCTCCCTGTTGAAGCCACTGGTGTGTAATCGTTTCACTTCCTCGGTTCCTCGGCCTCGTCCGGTCCAAGTGGGCAATCGTGAGGAGTATGAGGTGAGCAATATCCTGGACTCACGCCTGGTCCGCGGTCGGGTGCAGTTTTTGGTTCATTGGCGTGGTTATGGTCCAGAGGAGCGTTCCTGGGTTCCCTCCGCAGATGTCCATTCTCCTGCCTTGCTCCGTGCCTTCCACGCACGCTTCCCTCAGAAACCGTTCTTTACTCCGCGGAGGAGGGGCCCTTGAGGGGGAGGTACTGTCATGGTCTTACCTTCTTGCTGTTCTCCTTCGTTTGACATGTGCTGGCGGCCATCTTGGTTTCTGGGTTTCTTGTAGCCTCCCACTCTGCGGCTCCTCCTTCCCACTGGGAGGAGCTGGATGCCTAGCTCATATATATAGGAGGTCTGTGGCTTCAGTTCCTTGCTTGGTCCTCCTGTGTTCACATGATTCTAAGACTGCTGCTGCTTCTGGTTCCTGATCCTGGCTTCGTCTGATTACCCTGCTGGTTCCTGATCCTGGCTTCGTCTGACTACCCTCCTGGCTCCTGACCTCTGGCTTCGCAAAGACTCTGCTTCGGTTTTGCCATCCGTTTGGACTTTTGCTTTACAGCTTGATTTTCAATAAAGCCTTCTTATTTTCACTTATCTGTTGTTGTACGTCTGGTTCATGGTTCCGTGACAGGACCCGAACATTTCACTTTATGTTTGGGTACTGTCCGTTGTTCGGTAATGTTATTTGATGTTTTGGCTCGGTTTTAATGGCGCGGTTTCAACAGGTGCAAGGCAGCCAATCAGCAAGCCCTTAGAAGCCATCACAGCCATGCCTGCTAAGGGAGAGATAGGAGATTACTGTAGGGTCAGGCTGGAGATTGCTTTGAGGGAAAGAATAGGAAGAATCTTCTTTAACCACTTTACCGCTGAGTACCGGAGTACTACTGCGGCAAAGTGGCTCGTTATCGTCTGACACGTAGACCTACGTCGCCAGACTCCTCCCCCTGTAGGCGGCACTCGCGCGCCGCCTGAGGCGCGCTCCCGCTGTTTTCATTCACAGCGGGAGTCGGGCCAGGGGCTCTGCCCCGATCGTCGGGGAATCCAGTTTGGAGATCCGCCCGCCTGTGTAAACAGAGCGGGCGGATCTCCTAAGTGACAGGGAGTGACAGATCGGAGAGTTCAGCATAGCTGAACATCCGATCTGTCCCTCACTCACTCAGTCACCTCCCCCCACACGTTAGTAAGCACCAGGCATACATTAACCCCTCCCTCTCCAATAAAATTAACCCCTTCCCTGCCAGTGTCATTTTTACAGTAACAGTGCATATGTATAGCACTGATTACTGCAGTAATGTCACTAGTACCCCCAAAAGTGTCAAAAATGTCAGTCAAGGGTCCAATCTGCCCACCGCAATGTCGCAGTCCCGCAAAAAAAATCGCAGATCGCCGCCATTACGCGTTAAAAAAAAAACACCAAAAATGACAGAAATCTTTCCCATAGTTAGTAAACGCAATAACTTTTGCGCAAACCAATCAAAATACGCTTATTGCATTTTTTTTTTACCAAACATGGGTAGCAGAAAACAAATTGGCCAAAAATTTAAAAAAAAAATTGTTTTTTACATCTTTTTTGGGGGGAATTTCATATAAAAAAAATGTTAAAAATATTGTTATTTTTTCTAAATAAACGCTCTTTTTTTGTTTATAGCGCAAAAAGTAAAAATCGCACAGGTGATCAAATACCACCAAAAGAAAGCTCTGTTTGTGGGAAAAAAAAGGACATAAATTTTGTTTGGGTACAGTGTCGCACTACCGTGCAATTGTTAGTTAAATTCGCACAGCGCCGAATCGCAAAAAGTGGCCCAGACGTAAGACAGCAAAATGCTCTAGTGGTAAAGTGGTTAATCAGACAGCGATCTACATTGATTGCATTGTGTGGGGGTTCAGTGCACAATCTTTTTGCCCAGAGGGAGAGATAGGAGATTATTGTAGGGTCAGGCTGGAGATTGCTTTGAGGGAAATAATAGGAAGAATATTCTTTAATCAGACAGCGATCTACATCGATTGTATTGTGTGGGGATGCAGTGCACGATCTTTATGCCCTGAACTGAGCCCAGCCCTGAGTAGAAAGGAGAAAACAAAAACTTTTATCAGTCTGTTAGGTGGGCGGCGTGCAGTGCTGAAAATTTGATGCAAGCTCAGTGCATATGTGTCTGCTTAATCTGCATTTAAAAAAGAAAAAAACTTTTTTCCTTCATATTTTACTTTGACATACAGTGTTTAGATAGACACTGCTTTTATAACTTGCTCTTCAAAAAGCACCAATGTAAGGGGAAAATAATTATTTTTCAGTATTTTGGGAAAAAAAATTAGGGAAATAGAACAACAACCGTATCCAACCTATTAGGCGTGAGGTGTTTAGCGGCCATGTAATGCAAGCTGAGGGCATATGTGTCTGCTTAATCTGCATTTAAAAAAGAAAAATACTTTTTTTTCTTCATATTTTACTGTGACTTACTGTGTTTAGACACTGCATTTCAAATCTACTATTCAACAAGCACCAATTAGGGGACAATTATTTTTCAGATTTTCATACGTTACAGTGAGATACACCCATTGCATACTGTGGTTGTATTCCGCTTTGCAATAAAAACCCATTTAGGGGGAAAAAAAGTTAATTGCGGCCTAGTCTGCATATGTTACATTGAGATACACCCATTGCATACTTTTGTATTGCGCATTGCAATAAAAACCCATTTAGGGGGAAAAAAGTTAATTGCGGCCTAGTCTGCATATGTTACAGTGAGATACACCCATTGCATACTGTTGTATTGTGCATTGCAATAAAAACCCATTTAGGGGAAAAAAAAGTTAATTGCGGCCTAGTCTGCATGTGTTACAGTGAGATACATCCATTGCATACTGTTGTATTGCGCATTGCAATATAAACCCTTTTAGGGGGAAAAAAATAAATTGCAGGCTATTCTGCATATTTTACTGTGAGATACACCCTTTCTATACTGTTGTTCTATTCCGCTATTCAATAAACATCCATTTAGGGAAAAAATATTAAATTGAGGACTAGTCTGTATCTGTACGTGTGAGAAACACCCTTTAGATACTGTTGTTCTATTCTGCTATAAACACCCATTAGGGGAAAAAAATTAAAATGTGGCCTAGTCTGTATCTGTACGTGTGAGATAAACCCTTTTAGATACTGTTGTTCTATTCTGCTATTCAATAAACACCCATGTAGGGGAAAGAAAGATATTAAATTGCGGCCTAGTTTGTATCTGTACGTGTGAGATACACCCTTTTAGATACTGTTGTTCTATTCTGCTATTCAATAAACACCCATTTAGGGGAAAATTAATAATTTTGCAGCGTTTGCTGATTATGTTACTGTGAGATACACCCTTTAAATTTGTTTGGTGCTTCTTCTTCCACCACCAAGGATTGCAGGGCGCCTCAGTTTGCCTCCTGTTGCTAACTCCTCCTACTCCGCTTCCTCATCCTCATCCTCTACCGCCTCCGTATCCGGAGCAGTGATAATTTCCAAGGCTTTCAGGGCAGTCATTCACAAGTGGCTCAGAGGGTGGGTTCCTGCACCCACAAACGGCAGGTACACAATTGTCAAGCTGAGATACAGCCTTTAGATACTTTTGTTCTATTCTGCTACTCAATAAACACCCATTTAGGGAAAAAATATTAAATTGCGGCCTAGTCTGTATCTGTACGTGTGAGATACACCCTTTAGATACTGTTGTTCTATTCTGCTATTCAATAAACACCCATTTAGGGGAAAAATATTAAATTGCGGCCTAGTCTGTATCTGTAAGTGTGAGATACACCCTTTAGATACTGTTGTTCTATTCTGCTATTCAATAAACACCCATTTAGGGGAAAAAAATTAAATTGCGGCCTAGTCTGCATCTGTAGGTGTGAGATGCACCCTTTTAGATAATGTTGTTCTATTCTGCTATTCAATAAACACCCATTTAGGGGACAGAAGGATATAAATTTGCGGCTTAGTCTGTATCTGTACGTGTGAGATACACCCTTTGGATACTGTTGTTGTATTCTGCTATTCAATAAACACACATTTAGGGGACAGAAAGATATTAAATTGCGGCTTAGTCTGTATCTGTACGTGTGAGATACACCCGTTGTATACTGTTGTTCTATTCCGCTATTCAATAAACACCCATTTAGGGGAAAACAATTAAATTGCGGCCTAGTCTGCATCTGTACGTTTGAGATACACCCTTTTAGATACTGTTGTTCTATTCTGCTATTCAATAAACACCTATGTAGGGGAAGAAATATATTAAATTGTGGCCTAGTCTGTATCTGTACGTGTGAGATACACCCTTTGGATACTGTTGTTGTATTCTGCTATTCAATAAACACCCATGTAGGGGAAAGAAAGATATTAAATTGCGGCCTAGTTTGTATCTGTACGTGTGAAATACACCCTTTTAGATACTGTTGTTTTATTCTGCTATTCAATAAACACCCATTTAGGGGAAAATTAATAATTTTGCAGCGTTTGCTGATTATGTTACTGTGAGATATACCCTTTAAATTTGTTTGGCGCTTCTCCTTCCACCACGAGGATTGCAGGGCGCCTCAGTTCACCTCCTGTTTCTAACTCCCTCTACTCTGCTTCCTCATCCTCATCCTCTACCGCCTCCGTATCCGGAGAAGTGATCATTTCCAAGGCTTTCAGGGCAGTCATTCACAAGTGGCTCAGAGGGTGGGTTTCTGCACCCGCAAACGGCAGGTACACAATTGTCAAGCTGAGATACAGCCTTTAGATACTGTTGTTCTATTCTGCTATTCAATAAACAACCATTTTGGAAAAAATATTAAATTGCGATCTAGTCTGTATCTATACGTGTGAGATACACCCTTTAGATACTGTTGTTCTATTCTGCTTTTCAATAAACACCCATTTAGGGGAAAAATATTACATTGCGGCCTAGTCTGTATCCGTACGTGTGAGATACACCCTTTAGATACTGTTGTTCTATTCTGCTATTCAATAAACACCCATTTAGGGAAAAATATTAAATTGCGGCCTAGTCTGCATCTGTACGTGTGAGATACACCCGTTGTATACTGTTGTTCTATTTCGCTATTCAATAAACACCCATTTAGGCAAAGAAAATTAAATTGCGGCCTAGTCTGCATCTGTACGTGTGAGATACACCCATTGTATACTGTTATTCTATTCCGCTATTCAATAAAGACCCATTTAGGGGAAAAAAATTAAATTGCGGCCTAGTCTGCATCTGTAGGTGTGAGATGCACCCTTTTAGATAATGTTGTTCTATTCTGCTATTCAATAAACACCCATTTAGGGGACAGAAAGATATTAAATTGCGGCTTAGTCTGTATCTGTACGTGTGAGATACACCCTTTGGATACTGCTGTATTCTGCTATTCAATAAACACCCATTTAGGGGACAGAAACATATTAAATTGCGGCTTAGTCTGTATCTGTATGTGTGAGATACACCCTTTAGATACTGTTGTTGTATTCTGCTATTCAATAAACACACATTTAGGGGACAGAAAGATATTAAATTGCGGCTTAGTCTGTATCTGTACGTGTGAGATACACCCTTTGGATACTGTTGTTCTATTCTGCTATTCAATAAACACCCATTTAGGGGAACATTAATAATTTTGCAGCGTTTGCTGATTATGTTACTGTGAGATACACACTTTAAATTGTTTGGCGCATCTCCTTCCACCACCGAGGATTGCAGGGCGCTTCAGTTTGCCTCTTGTTGCTAACTCCTCCTACTCCGCTTGCTCATCCTCTACCGCCTCTGCATCCGGAGCAGTGATCATTTCCAAGGCTTTCAGGGCAGTCATTCAAAAGTGGCTCCCAGGGTGGGTTCCTGCACCCAAAAATGCCAGGTACACAACTGTCAAGCAAGGGCACCGTTCTGGAGGATGACGAGGTGGAGGATGAGGAGGAGATGGAGGAGGAGGAACCATGTTCACAGCAGGGTGGCACCCAGATAACTGATATCTGCCCCTTCAACTTCTGGGTCTTCAAATTGGGCACATGGCCTGAGCTTGCCCTTTACGCCTTGGAGGTGCTGGCCTGCCCTGCAGCCAGTGTATTATCTGAACGTGTATTTAGCACGGCTGGGGGTGTTATCACAGACAAGCGCAGCCACCTGTCCAGAGACAATGTGGACAAGCTCACGTTCATTAAAATTAACCAGGCATGGATCCCACAGGACTTGTCCGTACCTTGTGCAGAATAGACATGTATACCGGCCTTACCCAGCCATTGTTGTATTTTTGATCTTTCTCACTCTTTTGTGGTGTACGCTAATTTAAAAAGAAATACAATTAAAAACAAAAACCAATGTTGGCTACCTCGTCCTCCTCCACCGCTGCTTCCACCTACAACGCCACATCCACCGCCACCTCAACCTCCTACTCCATATGGGCTTTGTCCTCCTCCTATATCATTCAAGATTATTCTTTTTTATTTTTCTGTTTTTTTATGTTATTTTAAGTTATTTCCCTATCCACATTTGTTTGCAGAGCACTTGCCATGCTCTTAAGATGATTTTGCTGCCATTTGCAGCCCACTAGCCCTTTCCATGTTTGTTTTAGAGCCATTTTAGTGCTCAAAAGTTCGGGTCTCCATTGACTTCAATGGGGTTCGGGATCAGGGTAAAGTTCGGGTTAAGTCCGGGTCACGAACCCGGACTTTTTTTTCAAGTTCGGCTGGACCCGCCGAGCACAGACATCCAGGTGTTCGCTCAACTCTAATCATAAGGACTTGAAGGCCGTGATTAATCTGTTTAGTCTTTCACAACTAACACTGTTCCAAAAGCACAAGGTGACTCTTCACAGTCACACATATAAGAGGGAGAAGACAGAATCAGGAACCAAATCAATCTCCAGGTAAGTGAGTTCTGCATAAATCATAATAACATATCTTTCAGGACATAAACCTATTGTACCATCGTATATACCATGTATGAAAAGAGAGTAAACACCAGATTGGAGGTATAAGAGAACATAAAAAGGCAATCCCCCCCCCCCCCCTTGCCAATCTCTAGTATCATAGTTACATAGTTACATAGTAGGTGAGGTTGAATAAAGACAATAGTCCATCCAGTTCAACCTGTGTAGGTGTGTGTGGCCGTAATCCTCTCGCATACCCCTAAATGTTCTGATTCTTGAGATGTACGTCTAAGAGTCTTTTGAAAGCCACCATACTTCCCGCAGAAACCACCTCTTGTGGTAGAGAATTCCACAATCTTGTAGCCCTCACAGTAAAGAACTCCCCTCATTGCCTGAGGTTAAAACGCTTCTCCTCTAATTGCAATGTATGCCCTCTAGTCCTCATGCAATCCTTCCGACTGAATAGCTTTTTTTCTATGCTGAGATCACCATTGAGATATTTATAAATTGCTATCATGTCCCCTCTCAGGCGTCTCTTCTCCAGGGAGAATAAATCAAGACGCTCTTCATAATTAAGGTCCTCCAATCCCCTAATTAGTTTAGTTGCCCTTCTCTGGACTTTCTCCAGCTCCAACACATCCCTCCTGAGGACCGGCGACCAGAACTGGACAGAATAAACCAGATGTGGTCGGACCAGAGTTTTATAAAGTGGTAGGATTATAGTTTTATCTCTGGAATACATCCCTTCAGTGAGTACAGCAGTGTCATTGTGTTAGTTCCACAGCAACTAATGGATATAAATGTGGAAGTTGCCCTGTCATGTGTCCCTGCAGGGCCAATCAGGGGGAGGCAGAGCAGCGTCAAAATCATCCTTTAGCTGTGTGTGGTAATGTGAAGCTGGGGATTGAATTAGGGGTTGACAGGAGACAGCTGTCTCCTATGTCGCCTGCTGTCATCCACCAGCGTCAGTGCCAGGCGGAAGCCGTGTCATTGCTGGACGCCACAACCGAAACCAGAAACAATGTGACCACCATCTTAGAAATTGGCTGTAAACAAGGCAGATGACAGCACCGACATGGAAGTAGACAGGGCAGGATAGACTGCTACCCTGTCCCAGGGGAAAGGAGACAAAACACCCGGAATGTCACCATAACCCCAATAAAAGCCCCCCTGGTGGACCCAAAGGGGGTTACATATGTCGGGTGTGTGGGAATATGCTTTGCCAAAGGCGAGGATATATACCCCAAGGGGGTATGGGAATGATATTAAACAGACAGGTCAACAAATGATTCCATGCTTCAGCATTTACAGAAAATACTCCAAACAAACATTGTAAAAATATCCATGAAACGCACATCAAAAATACTGTACTGTTTTGGGCATCGACATAGTCCCCCCCTCTCCCATCCCCTACCCCTAGTGGTATTTTGTAGGCTTTTTGGCCAACTTTTATTAAAAGTAAAGTCAAAGTTCAAACATTGATTCACACACAAGGGTTTTCAAACAATGAAACAGTCAACAGAATATGACTCTCTTCAGCAGCACTGCTGCTCTTGTCTCTGGTCTCTCAGACCATAGGCTAGTCAGACTCACTCAGTCTTAGTTACAGCACCTTGCTGCACCTTGCTGGACCCACTTCTGGCCTCTAGATAAGGTTCTCCCAGCATGCTAGGCTCTCTCACTCTCTGGAGACTTACAGACTTCCTCCGGTCCCTTGGGCTCACTAGTTGCCTCAGGTCACCCAGTACTGCTTACTCACTTAGCTGTCCCAACTCTCCCAGTACTGCTGGTGAGGAATCCCTCCAACATGGAGTCGTGTCTCCCAAATGTATCACCTCACCTGGCTGGAACACTTCTGTTAAATAAGTGCTCTGTTTCCGAACATGGCTCTATCCAAATGGGAACCTTGAGCTATGATCAGGCCTGGCTTATAACTAATCTGCAGATCTGTGCACTTACAGTTCTTCAGCAAGACCGGGACATGGGTTTGAAGGCTTCATCCCACTCAAGACACTTTGAAACCTTCAAGCTCCAGATCCTGAATCAGGATTACAAAACCTGGAAAAAGCTGTAAACATAGTCTTCTCAGTTCACAATAAACATGCTGGAGCCTCTCACTCTGCCTTAGTGGGAACCCTGTGTAATTCCTATATCCATTTACATAGTGACAGGGACTCGCTCTGTCACAATATATTTACAGTGCATCCACAGTGCTTCACTTTTTTCACATTTTGTTATGTTACAGCTTTACTCCAAAATGGATTAAATTCATTATTTTCTTCAAAATTCTACAAACAATACCCCATAATAACAACGTGAAAGAAGTTTGCTTGAAATCTTTGCAAACTTATTAAAAATAAAAAATGAAAAAAAATCCCATGTACATAAGTATTTACAGCCTTTGCCAAGACACTCAAAATTGATCTCAGGCACATTCCGTTTCCACCGACCATCCTTGAGATGTTTCTAGATTTGATTGGAGTCCACCTGTTGTAAATTCAGTTGATTGGACATGATTTGTAAAGGCACACACCTGTCTATATAAGGTCCCACAGTTATCAGTGCATGTCAGAGCACAAACCAAGCCATGAAGTCCAAGAAATTGTATGTAGACCTCCGAGACAGGATTGTATGGAGGCACAGATCTGGGGAAGGGTGCAGAAAAATTTCTGCAGCATTGAATGTCCCAATGAGCACAGTAGCTTCCATAATCCATAATGGAAGAAGTTTGGAACCACCAGGACTCTTCCTAGAGCGGACCGTCAATCTGAGTGATCGGGGAGAAGGGTCTTAGTCTGGGAGGTGACCAAGAACCCGATGGTCACTCTAACAGAGCTCCAGCGTTTCTCTGTGGAGAGAGGAGAACCTTACAGAAGAACAACCATTTCTGCAGCACCACCAATCAGGTCTGTATGGTAAAGAGGCCAGACAGAAGCCACTCCTCAGTTAAAGGCACAAGACAGCTGCCTGGAGCTTACCAAAAGGCATTATTTTCCAGCACTGCCTTAACCCTCTTGGGCATGGAGCTCAGCAGAGCTTCACAGGTTGCCACTGGAGTCCTCTTTCACTCCTCCATGATGACATCACGGAGCTGGTGGATGTTAGATACCTTGCACTCTTCCACCTTCCATTTGCAGATGCTCCACGAATGCTTAATAGGGTTTAGGTCTGAAGACATGCTTGGCAGCTCATCAACTTTACCCTCAGCTTCTTTAGCAAAGCAGTGGTCGTCTTTGAGGTGTTTTTGGGTCATTATCATGTTGGAATACTACCCTGCGGCCCAGTCTGCAAAGGGAGGGCATCATGCTCTGGTTCAGTATGTCACAGTACATGTTGCCATTCATGGTTCCCTCAATTAAATGTGGCTCCCCAGTGCAGGCAGCACTCATGCAGCCCCAGACCATGACACTCCCACCACCATGCTTGACTGTAGGCAAGACACACTTGTCTTTGTACTCCCCACCTTGTTGCTGCCAGACACTCTTGACACCATCTAAACCAAATTTGTTTATCTTGGTCTCATCAGACCACAGGGTATGGCTCCAGTTATCCATGTCCTTAGTCTGCTTGTCTTCAGCAAACTGTTTGTGGGCTTTCTCGTGTATCATCTTTAGAAGAGGCTTCCTTCTAGGATGACAGCCTTGCAGACCAATTTGATGCAGTGTGTGGCATATGATCTGAGCACTGGCAGGCTGACCCTCCTTCCCCTTCAACCTCTGCAGCAATGCTGGCATCAC
This sequence comes from Pelophylax lessonae, assembly GCF_965119305.1. Taxonomy (NCBI): domain Eukaryota; kingdom Metazoa; phylum Chordata; class Amphibia; order Anura; family Ranidae; genus Pelophylax; species Pelophylax lessonae. The sequence continues at coordinate 46,381,620 of NC_138780.1, read as the reverse complement.
TCATACCTCTATCTTTCAACCTCTGGATATGATGCTGAGCACGTGCACTCAACTTCTTTGGTCGAACATGGCGAGGTCTGTTCTGAGTGGAACCTGTCCTGTTAAAACCGCTGTATGGTCTTGGCCAGGGTGCTGCAGCTCAGTTTCAGGGTCTTGGCAATCTTCTTATAGCCTAGGCCATCTTCATGTAGAGCAACAATTCTTTTTTCAGATCCTCAGAGAGTTCTTTGTCATGAGGTGCCATGTTGAATTTCCAGTGACCAGTATGAGACAATGAGAGCGATAACACCAAATTTAACACACCTGCTCCCCATTCACCCCTGAGACCTTGTAACACTAACGAGTCACATAACACCGCAAAAGAAAAATGGGCCCAATTTGGACATTATAGCTTAGGGGTGTACTCACTTTTGTTGCCAGTGGTTTAGATATTAATGGCTGTGTGTTGAGTTATTTTGAGGGGACAGCAAATTTACACTGTTATACAAACTGTACACTCCCTAATTTACATTGCAGCAAAGTGTAATTTGTTCAGTGTTGTCACATGAAAAGATATAATAAAATATTTACAAAAATGTGAGGGGTGTATTCACTTTTGTGAGATACTGTATATGTCAATCATGAAATATCGTATGTTTTTTTTTAGCATTCATCCAAAACCTTAACCACTTGCCGACTGCCGCACGACTATCTACGTCGGCGGTCAGCCCCTCACAGGCAAAGTGACGAAGGGCTACGTCACTAGCTTGTGAGGGTCTAGGGAGCGAGCGCGCGCCGCCGGTGGCGCGCTCCTGCTCCCGCGTGGTCACGGACCCCCCGCGCATGTGACCGGCGGACCCGATGTCCGCCGGTCACTCTGTGATCGGCGGGGGAGAGGGAGAAAGTCAGGCGGCTTATGTAAACAAGCTGCCTGTCATTCTGCCCTGTGTATGAAGGATGATCATACGGTTCTACTATGTAGAACCGTTGATCACTCTTCATACATCTGAAGCCACGGCCAATCACAGTAGAAAGCACGCCCCTAGGGACACACATAGCCCCTCCCTTTCAAAAAAGTTAACCCCTTCACTGCCAGTGTATTTTTACAGTAACAGTGCATATGTATAGCACTGATTACTGTAGAAATGTCACTGGTAACCCCAAAAGTGGCAAAAATGTCAGTCAAGGGTCCGATCTATCCGCCGCAATGTCGCAGTACCGCAAAAAAAATCGCAGATCGCCGCCATTACGCGTTAAAAAAAAACAACAAAAATGACAAAAATCTTTCCCTTTGTTAGTAAACGCGATAACTTTTGCGCAAACCAATCAAAATACGCTTTTTGCAATTTTTTTTACCAAACATAGGTTGCATAAAACAAATTGGCCGAAAATTTTAAAAAATTCTGATTTTTACATTTTTTTGGGGGGGAATTTCATATAAAAAAATGTGAAAAATATTGCTATTTTTGCAAACTTTACGCTCTCTTTTTGTTTATAGCGCGTGATCAAACAATCGCACAGGTGATCAAATACCACCAAAAGAAAGCTCTGTTTGTGGGGAAAATAAGGACGCCAAATTCGTTTAGATACAGCGTCGCACGACCGCGCAATTGTCTGTTAAAGTCACGCAGTGCCGAATCGCAAAATACCCCCTGGTCAGGAAGGGGGTAAAATCTTCCGGGGCTTAAGTGGTTAACCTATTTCACTCTAAGGTATACAGTCTACAGGTTTGTATACACATATATGTTGTTATTTATTTATTTAATATTTCTGTTCATTGCCATATCAGGAAAGAGTACAGATACAAGAATACAAACAGGCATATAAGCCCTCGTGAGCAAAAAAAAAACATCAGATATATAGATTGTTATACTTTAATGAGTGTATGAGTGTATGCATGAAAAAAATGTATGCATTTATTCATCAATTTATTTATTTTTTTTTTTTTTTAAGCTAATCCACTTCTTAAAAAAATTAAATCTAAAGACATGTTCTGGGGAAGAGATTTCATTCAGTGAAGGATGATGCGTTGAAGGAAATTTTGATATTTTAAACTGGGTTGTTGATACAAAAATGGCAATGACAAACACTATTGTTGGTAACTTATTACCATTCGGATCTGAAAAGTTTTATTTAAATGATAGTATAATTATATGGAATCCATTGTTTAATCAGGTGAAAAATTAAAAACAACTGAAAAAACATTACTATTTTTTTATCAGTCACTTTATTTACTTTAGTCACATTAATATGACTTTCATAGTCATTATATGAAATGATAATACATATGTTAAGATTTGGTGAAATTTGTTAGGTGTTCTTATGTTAAGATAAGGTATCATACGGTATGTTAAGAAATCTGTTAGGATGGAATTAAACCATCCACTCCTTTATAGCCAAAGAAGCTGTCATCTTTAAATTTGTTTGTTCTGCATTTGCCATGGTGCCAGGCATTTGGTGACTTGAGAGCTAACATAACCACACTAGTACCTGTACCAGGTGTAATTTATAGCATGCATTGAATGAAACTAATTTAGGAAACCGTTAAATCTGTGGGTTTTATTCCACTTTAAGAAAGTTGAGTACAATTCATTAGGCAGTGTAGACAGAAAATAAAGTCATGCTGTAAACTGTGCCATCCTCATGTCTCCTAAATTCACAATTCAGTAACTAAAATGGTCAAATTTAAATATTTAGGATTGGAGACGTAACACATTTCATGTAACCCACCTCCCCCTACTAGAATACAGCTTAGTTTAAGACACATTTAATAAAAATTAGAGGCAATGCTATTAAAATATTCCAGTCAAAGTCCCATTGACAGGGTACATTTCAGCGAAGAGGAATGCAGCAGTATTGTTAAACCCATTAGCAGAATATTGTAAACCTCCAGTAAAACAGAGTTCCGGCCTATTTTGCAACTTAAGTGATTCCTGGAATACCCGTTATGCTGATCAACAATTGGGCATTTTCAATTTTTTTGGGGGGGTCCCTTACCTTATTTTCAGGGCATTTTTGATTGTACTTCCTCCTTCTCCCCTCTCTGTGGCCACGGCCACTGACATCACTTTCGCCTTTGCATTGCATCCTGGGAGCTGTTTGTCATCACTCCCAGGAGGCTGGAATCAGGAAGAACTCCCAGAACACTCCCAGGAATCAGGAAGAAGGACACAGCAGATTACACTGTGGCTTCAGATGCCCACATCCAAGATGGCCGCGCTCAGACATCGTTTTCAAAAGTACGATTTTGACTAAAATCCAATACTGTACACCTTGTAAATATGAGAATAGCGGTTCTGTAAAGGGCAATGGATTAGTATTATAGGGGTATTTTTAGTTAAAAAAAGGTATTTGAGGCCGGAACTCCGCTTTAAACCATATCCTGCTAATAGTTGTAAATCTGTCTTAAATAGCCTATTTTTGAGTCTGTTTTTTTTTTTTTTTTTTTTTACCTGAGATTAAATTGCCAGAGGCAATCTCTATACATAATCAATGATTCATTCCATGGTGGAGCTACATTCTTAAAACAAGGTTACACTAATGTATAAGAAAGTATTTTGGCCTACATTTTCTATGAAGAAAGATTATTTATTTGCAAAATATTATAACAGAATCAAATAAAAACAGTTTTTTTTTCAGTCTTTTTTATTTTGTTTTGCAAAAAAAAAAATGGCAATTAAATACCACCAAAAGAAATCTTTATTTGTCTGAAAAAAAATGATAAAAATGTCATATGGGTACAGTGTTGCATGCTTGTGCAATTGACATTCAAAGTGTGACAACTCTGAAAGCTGTAAATTGACCTGGGCAGGAAGGGGGTAAAAGTGTCCGGTATTGAAGCAGTTAAACATGCACCAATAATGCAGCATCCAGAACTTTTAAAAATACACCTCACCTGCAGTGCATTGGTGTAAAAAGGTCCATAGGATACATTTTTAATGCATTTCTTGTTCTGCTTAAACACCAGAAGCGCATCAAAAACTGATCAGTGTGAAAGGGCCCTTACTTCTCAAAAAAAAAAGAAAATCCATAAATATATATATATATATATGTTTATTTTTTTGGAATTAGAATATGTTGAAATTGTATTTTAATGGCAAAAGTGATGATGAGTAAGGGTAAGTAAATTGATTTCAGCAAAACAGATTTTTCCTGAAATTACCACTGAAGAGGAATCATTTAGTTTTGCTCATTGAGCTGCTTGGACAAAATCTACTTTTTTTGTTTTATTTATTTCATTGTGTGTGTCTTTTACTGTAATTGGTGTATTTTTTTATACTGTAGGTGTGGTACAGGACACCGGGATTTGTCTTGAACGTCAGGTATTTTTCCCCAATATTGTAGTTCCTTTAGGGTGGACAGTTTAAAGACTGGGATGAATACTAAGAGGTTCTCACCTATGCAGGGTTAGGGGTTCCGGGATAATCTGGTTGGAAAGAGAGGATTGATTGTCAGTACTCTCTGAATTGATAAGTTCTTATCAGGGACGCAGAACTTCGGAGGTTTAAATACTTTTGGAAGGGAAAAACCCAAACCCTGGTTCTGATGGGTTAAGCCACAGCCATGGGAGTCTTGAAAGACAACAGTAAGGAATCAGCACCTGTGTCAATAAAGCAGTGGAGTGGCTCACAGGCTGTAAACAAGGTAAACCCTTCTCATGTACCTGGTAAAAGGCTGAATTGATAAGGTTTGCCTCTCTTGTATCTCCAGTCTAGGACCCACTGAAGGTGGAACAGATGCTGCTAAGGGACAGGAGCCACATGAGTGCTAGCAGGTGATGATAGCAGAACTTGCAGCATGAGATGCAGTTTAAAGAAGTCAGGCAGGATACAAGACCTAAAGCAGAAGTGATGCATTCTGGACCAGCGGAGGCTGAATGGGCACTCCGCATATACTGCAGGTTCTGGATGCGTGGCTTGTTGAAGCTAGTTTTAGGCAGGAACATGCTGCGATGACTGGAGCTGATATGAAGGACAGCCGAAGCAGGCACTCAGAAGAAATATTAAGTCAAGTCAGAGACTGGAGAGAGGCACAGAGGTAACAAGAAGTGGAAGCGTGGTCAGGAACGAAGCTGAGGTCAGGAAATCATTAACAAGGTCCAAGGACCAGTCAGCACTGGCAGTGAGCAAGAGCATCCCTTAAATTGCCTGTCTGGTGGCAACAGGAACTGTGGACACGCTCTCATATGCAAGCACCTATGCCCAGTTTTATGGTGACATCTGTAATAGTTTGCCCTGTGGTGGGAAAGGCATCAAGCTGAAGGCCGCTAGCATCTGATTCCTCTATGTCCTCTCCCACACTTTTATCTGATGAGGCTGGCTCATGGTGTACAGATAGCCTCCTTTTTTTGCTTTGCAGGGCTGCTAGAGGGGGAGGATGGCAATGGATGCTGTCCACCTCCTGACTCACCGCCGGTATCTGTGCCTGTTGGAGGGTAGATGACCGCCGCTTGATTGCTGGAGGGATTCAGCGCGGTTTTCTGCTCCGATGCCATATTGGCTGATCTGGGCTGCTGCTGGAGAGAAGAATTCAATACGTTTTTTTGGTTTTTCCCTCTCCTTTCTTTTCCCCACCGATGCCATGGTGTTCCCCCTGCTTGTGGCTGGCTCACTGGCCGAATTTCTGCTCCGGGTGGCCGCTGTGGATTGCTGTGTGTAACCCCTTGTTCAGAGCGGTGGCTTCACACATCCATCCGCTCTGGCTGCCGGCCCCCCCCCCCCATGCCCAGTTTTATGAGCACATATCATTGAGCCATTCGCCTTACTGAAATTCCCTTACAACCCTCTGGCAATAGAGACACTTGTTCCTGAAAACTCTGCGGCCTGTTTGGCACCCTGATCCACGGAGGAACCCTAACTCAGTATGGGAGATTTGCGGTGAGCTTGTGGTGTGCTTCCTTTTTATATAGAACAATACACTGCTTTGGAGATACCAATAAAAGGACTGCTTTCTTTTACCAACCAGGCTGGCTGATGTTCCCAGTCTACCTCATATCACACTGTATTTAGGGTAATTTAGTTTATTTAATTCACCATTCCAACATTTCTAAAACTGTTGCTTGAACAAGAGGTGAGCGTGACAAATTTACATATAACTACTGTTTAAGATTTCCTCCAACTTCCTAGTGCATCTCTGGGACAGAATGTGTAGACAAATATCTCTTAAAATGTGGCAGGAGTTTTAACCTTCCCCTACTCTGTTCAAAACTAAGAAAAAGTGTCAGTCAAAAGTACACTTTAATTAAGGAATTATGCCCTAAAAGTCAAAATTGGTCATAGCTTTTTAGAGGGATTTGTAGCACTTAGTACATTTATATATTGCTTCTTTTTTGTCCAGACTCCCCGATCTGTGTGTAGTAATCCATGTTCATCTGGATACAGGAAGTGTCTGCAATTTGGTAGGCTACCCTGCTGTTTCGACTGTGTGCCATGCAACGATGATGAAATAACAAATGGTACAGGTATGTTATTTGCAATATTTAAATCAACCCTGTGCTTTTTATATTCTCATGTCTTTATCTCTTTTCACCTCCATAGACATCAAGACATGCAAATTCTCAATTTAAATCAAATCTGCTTAGGTTGTTTAGTTCACTTGAACATCTACAACTTATATGAATTACTGTACATTTTGTTTTTCCACTGGCAAGGCTGGCAAAAGCTTTCAGAAGGTATTACTTATCTTCAAGGATGAAGAGCAAGTTTATTGCAGATGTAACAACATATGTTTCTTCTGTAATAAAAACTTACTAACAAATTTCACTCTAAGGCTTGCCACACATTGAGCAAAGTTTCACTGGTTCCTAATGAACCAGCCAATATTCAACCAGTGGGTGGCCCGGTCAGCACCACTTTGCCTGACATCCTTTAATTGAAAAACCAAATGAGCTGGGTGGAAAATTATTACCCAAACTGCATCGGCATCCAATATTGAGTATTCTGACAGCCAGCGTCATGTGCTGTCAGAATACAAAAGTAACCCTCTTGGGCATGAAGTTCACCAAAGCTTCGAAGGTTGCCACTGGAGTTCTCTTCCACTCCTCCATGATGACATCACTGAGCTGGTGGATGTTAGAGACCTTGCGCTCCTCCGCCTTCCACTTGAGGATGCCCCACAGATGCTCAATAGGGCTTAGGTCTGGAGACATGCTTGGCCAATCCATCACCTTTACCTTCTCCTTCTTTAGCAAGGCAGTGGTAGTCTTGGAGGTGTGTTTGAGGTCATTATCATGTTGGAATACTGCCCTGCAGGCCAGTCTCTGAAGGGAGGGGATCATGCTCTGCTTCAGTATGTCACAGTACATGTTGGCATTTATGGTTCCCTCAATGAACTGTAGCTCCCCAGTGCCGGCAGCACTCATGCAGTCCCAGACCATGACACTCCCACCACCATGCTTGACTGTAGGCAAGACAAATGTCTTTGCACTTCTCACCTTGTTGCTGCCACACACGTTTAATATCATCTGAACCAAATAAGTTTATCTTGGTCTCATCAGACCACAGGACATGGTTCCAGTAATCCATGTGCTTAGTCTGCTTGTCTTCTGCAAACTGTTTGTGGGCTTTGTTGTGCATCATCTTTAAAAGAGGCTTCCTTCTGGGACGACAGCCATGCAGACCAATTTGACGCAGTATGTGGTGTATGGTCTGAGCACTGACAGGCTGACCCCCCCACCCCTTCAACCTCTGCAGCAATGCGGGCAGCACTCATATGTCTATTTCCCAAAAACAACCTCTGGATATGACACTGAGCACGTGCACTCAACTTCTTTGTTCGACCATGGCGAGCTCTGTTCTGAGTGGAACCTGTCATGTTTAACCACTGTATGGCCTTGGCCACCATTCTGCAGCTCAGTTTCAGGGTCTTGGCAATCTTCTTATAGCCTAGGCCATCTTTATGTAGAGCAGCAATTCTTTTTTTTAGATCCCCAGAGAGTTCTTTGCCATGAGATGGCATGATGAACTTGCAATGACCAGTATGAGAGAGTGAGAGTGATAACACAAAAGTTAACACACCTGCTCCCCGTTCACACCTGAGACCTTGTAACACTAACAAGTCACATGACACCAGGGAGGGAAAATGGCTAATTGGGCCAAATTTGGACTTTGTCACTTGGGGATGTACTCACTTTTGTTGCCAGCGGTTTAGACATTAATGGCTGTGAGTTGCGTTATTTTGTACACTGTTATACAAGCTGTACACACACTACTTTATATTGTAGCAAAGTGTCATTTATTCAGTGTTTTCACATGAAAAGATATAAAAAAAAAAATAATAATTTACAAAAAGGGGTGTAGTCACTTTTGTGAGATACTGTATTCCATCATATGACCAAACAGCTCTAAACTCCTCATTGAGGAATCTGGATATTACAATTCTATCTGACTGTGATAGGGAGGCCCTTGAAACAAAAATTACGCCATTGGAGATAGAGGCGGCTATATCTGCTTTTACTCCTCACAAGGCCCCGGGCCCAGATGGGCTCCCTATGGATTTATATAGGACCTATGCAGAATTCCTGGCCCCTAAACTAAGTGCACTATTCTCCAATTGCCTTGATCATCATACCCTCCCGCCCTCCATGCTCAAAGCCCATATGGTACTCCTCCCTAAACCTGGTAAGGACCTTACTAACTGCTCCTCTTACTGTCCAATAGCTGTATTGAATATGGATCTCACAATCCTCACTAAAGTATTAGTAACCAGGCTGGAAAAAATTATACCCTTAATAGTTAACATTGACCAAACTAGCTTTATGCCAGGAAAATCTACAGATACTAATCTGAGAAGGGTTTTCACCCATCTCCAGCTTCCTAATGATGGCCCACCCAACAGAATTTTAGTTTCTTGGATATAGAAAAGGCATTTGACTCCATCAATTGGCAATATATGCATAGGGTTCTGGAGCTCATGGGTTTTGGCCCTCTTTTTCTAAGGTGGATCACATTGCTGTTTAGTAAACTGCAGGCGGTAATCAGGCTTGGACTCTTTGTTTCCCAGTTTTTTTTAAATCGGCAGGGGTACAAGGCAGGGATGCCCCCCTCTCCTCCTTCCTTTTTGCACTGGCGATGGAGCCCTTGGTGGTGGCGCTCCGATCATCTTCAGTGGTTGGGGCCATCCAGGTGGGATGCATTAAAGAGTGTCTAGCACTCTATTCTGATGATCTGATTCTGTTTTTAAAAGACCCCAGACCCTCCTTGCACTCAGTACTGCACATTCTTAATGATTTTGCCTAATTTTCGAGTCTAAAAGTTAATTGGACCAAATTGTCTATTTTACAGATAGATGATGGAGCTAAGGAGACTCGGATAGTAATCTACCATTACGCTGGATTACCTATGTAAGTATCTAAATTACTGCCTACATGCCTGGAAATTTGGCCCCCCTAGTGAGGCAATTGAAGCAGAGAGTCCAGGCATGGAAGAAGCTTCTGCTGTCCCTGATAGGTAGAATAAATCTCCTCAAAATGAAAGCCCTCCCGGTTATCCTATATTGCGTAAGACATGCCACAATATATATATACCCAAATCTTACTTTAAAAAACTTGACGGAATCATCAGTTCATTTTTATGGTCTCCCTCATCTCCTCGCATAGGACTTAGGGTTTTACAGGGGCCCTAGGGGATGGGGATGGGGAGGATTGGCATTACTTGACTGGCAGAAATATTATATAGTTGGTCATATGGTGTTTGCTCACCGTTGGCTAGTCGGAGACAATGGAGATTCGGCAAGTGTCCTGGAGGCGGCATTATTGGGCTCCTATGAAAGTTTGCGCTTAGCATTATTTAGGGGTCCCAAATCAACCCTTTCACTAACCACAACCATGAAAGCTACCATCAGGGCCTGGGAGCTAGCGGAAAGACGTTCTAGTCCTAACTATACGGGGGTCTCACCTTCCTCTCCCTTAACGATGAACCCAAAGCTTCCTCACTACTATGGCTTACCTGATCCCATGGTGTGGAGGTCTAAAAGTATCACAACAGTTGGGGACATCACCAGAAAAGGGGCACTTCTCACATTTGATCAATAAAAAGCAAGACACAACCTTCCAAACTCTTACTACTTTCGTTGTTCCCAAATTCGTCATGCATTTTGATTACAATTCTGTGATGGAAAGGTAGGGGCTGGGCCCTCTGCTCTTGAAAGCCTCTTATCAATGAAAGATCTGCCAAAGACCTTATCGGTAGCTTACAAAGAATTATTTAAGAAAATACCCCCTGCAGTAACCAGATGTAGGAAAAGATGAATAAGGGAAGTGCCTGCTGCCCAGGGAGAGGATTGGGAGGACATGTGGAAACAGCCTTTCAAACATTTGATATCAGTAAGAGACAGACTAATCCAATTTAAATTCCTCCATAGGATTTATTATACATCAGCTAGACAAGCGACTATTTATCATACCTCCTCTGCTGAGTGCTGGCGATGTAGACACTCTCCGGCAAATTTTGAACACATTTTTTGGAACTGCCAATTTATTCAAGACTTCTGGACACAGGTTACCTCATGCACTGCTGAAGTTCTGGCTGTTCCTGTCCCCATGTCGGCCCAAATATGTCTCCTCGAGGAGGTAGTACAATCCACAGAACTTAGAACCCTAGCATTTTATTATTCTATGCTCACAAAGCTATTCTCTTAAAGTGAAAATAGCCAGATGCTCCTGCCTTGTCATACTGAAAGGGCCTGGTAAATTCCATTGTCCCATTCTATAGGGCTGCCTACATCTCTCGGGGATGTGAGAAGAAGTTTAACAAAGTCTGGCAGGCCTGGTTAGACACATCTTCTACTACTGGTATTAAATTAGTAATAACCATATTTTCTCCCCTTATCCCCGTTGTGTATGTAAGTGTCCTAGAGCTCTCATGCCCCTGATGGTATGAAAATACCACTCTTTTTATTTCTGAGTGCCTGTGCTAAATGAGGTACAGCAATACTGGATATCCTGAAAATAAGGGTGCACTTAATTTCCAATAAAACTACCTGTCAAGTTGATGGGGGCGAGTTGGTAAATAGAGGGTGGGGAGGAGATGCAATTGTTTTTCTACTGTCTAGTAACTTGTTGGCCTTGCAAGCCTCGTTAGGGTGCAACAATATTGCAGACACCACTGTGTATGATTGAACGTGTCTTGTTTTTTTGTTTTTTTTTTTAATCAAAAAAAAAATTAAAAAAAAAAAAAAAAAAGCTTACAAATAATGGAAAATTGTTACCAATACTTACTGTAATTTTCCTTTCCTGGCTCTGCGTCATGCCAGCAGACTACGGGTCAACTCCGCCCCCTTGACCCCCATAGGACATCCCTGAAATAGCATAAAAGGCAGGCAGTACCTGGTTGAGGTGTTCTGTAAGAGCTCGTGATGTACTAGGGAGGGTTTGTGCTGGCATGACGCAGAGCCAGGAAAGGAAAATTACGGTAAGTATTGGTAACAATTTTCCATTTTCCTGGCTCTGTGTCATGCCATCAGACTACGGGACTTAACTAGCCAAAACACATGGTGTGAAGAATAAATTACAAACACCAGGTGCTGCTGCAAGAAAACAAATTTTAATATCTTGATAAAGCAGAAGACAATACTGAAGCTCACATCTGAGCATACTGGGATGACATCACGTCCAGCTTATAGTGTTTTATGAAGGTATTAGGAGATCTCCAACCTGCTGCCTTACAGACCATGTCTGCAGATACTTTGGACCAAGCTGCCCAGGAGGATGACACCGCTCTTGTGGAATGTGCTCAGATCTCCTGAGGAGGGGGGAGGCCTTCCAGGGAGTAAGCTGCTTGGATTGCTTTAATTATCCATGTCGAGAGGACTCTTGGAGGGGCTGGCATACCCATCCTGGGACCCTTTGGGAATACAAAAAAGAGCATCTGTTTTCTGGAACGAGACCGTTCTGGGCAGATATGTCTGTAGGAGAGACTTCATATCCAGATCATGCCATCTAGGCTCCTCCAAGGCTGATTGAGAAGGTGAAAAGGCCGAGAGAACCGATTCCCAATTAAAATGAAATTCCGACGAGACTTTAGGAAGGGACTCAAGACAGGAACCTTCATAAATACATGCACGTGCTTAGCACTAATATAAATCCAAAGGCCATCCGATATTTGCGACCCAAAAGAGGGAATGAATATTTATGCTCCACCTCTGCATCTGTATCAAAAGAATGCCCTGAGCCACAAATCACTCCTTAAAACTGTTGACAGATTGGTGGAGCATGGGAGCTATGGTAAGGAAGCAGGGAACTGCTGCTGGGGATGAGAACATTAGCTATCATTGATCCTCAAACATTTAAAAAGGTCTTCCAGGGTATGGGAGGCAATGCAAACATTGTACACTGCTTTATTTTTAAAACCTGCATCTGACCATAGCTCTAGAGCAGTGATGGCGAACCTCAGCACCCCAGAACCAAACCTCCCATGATGCCCAACTACACTTCAGAGTGCATGAGCATCATGGAAAATGCAGTCCCAAAACATCCGGGGCGACAAGGCTTCCGAAACCACAAACCCCTTATTGTCTTTGCTTTGAGGAGGCATGACTATGGCTGTTAGACTTTGCAAAGCCTCAGAATGCAGAACATGTAAGGGCCCCCATGGACTTAGAGTGGTGATCTGTCCCCCACAGCACTGGGGCAGCTTGACCCAGAAACCTAGAGAAGCTAAGTGCACAATTAACAGTATTATTGCCCTCTTCTGGTTAAGAGGTATATGTGCTGCTGTACAGAACCCAGTGTTCCCAGGTCTGATCCTGCTTAGCTTCTGAGATCAAGCACATACAGGGTGGTGTGGTGTGGCCATAGGCTATCTCCACTAAGGCAACTCTGATGCTGTAGTCCTGGGCCATCTCCAAGAGCCAGGCAAACAAGCCTTTACCTGAAACTGAGAAAACTTAACTCAAGCTTCCCAACCAGAGCCCTTTTTCCTCCACTCATGGAGAACCTCATCTGCTCTAAGCAATAAGGACTAATAGGATAGCCACAGGCTGCACATAAAGTGCCAGCTTATGCTGTTGTCTGTCGCCTGCAAACAGAAGTAACCTTGTTGTTGTCTTCGCAGCAGGTAGCAACAGTATTGTAAAGCAGCGCAAGCTATACGCAAACACTTGGGAATGGTAACTGCATCCAGTGTTCACAGTAACTTTGAGGCTATACATAGTGGACAGGAGAACCTCTGACTACTCCATTAAGGCATAGACACATTCTCCTTCCTGGCAACGTATCCTCCCAGCACCTCATTGTGCTAAGCATAATGAGAGGAAGATCCTTGGAATATCCTTAAGGTATTGCTGACATATCCTCCAAATTACTGATAAGATGATGTGAAGCATCCGCCAAGTGACAGCATTCACAGCCGTGTCAATATTTCAGTATGTGTTCTCCTGGGGAATTAAAATCAAGGTTGCAGCGTGCATAGTTCACATTCATCCCCACTACACCATGGCTCCACTCTCGATTAGGTCTATTCGGAGTGACCAACTGACGAAAATTTATTCTGTCCTGGCCACATACATTGCTCTCTTTTTTTTTTTTCTCCAAAAAAAGATAAAGAAAAACAAAACGCATTCCTTACCAAAAAATCTTCGGTGCTTTGAGGCTGGCGGCAACTTTAGAGAAAAATACCCCAAGCTTCAACACAGGCAAAGTAGACCAGGATGTGCATGTATGCACAGTGAGGGCAGCAGAGACCCAGTTACACACAGTGTATGGCCACAGAGGAAAAGGAAGCCAGCTGCACCTGCAGACTGCCTCCACTGATTAACCAACAGCTCCATAGTGATCAGAAGAAGCCTGGGCTGGCCCCCTCCCCCACACTGGAGCATGCCAAACCACCATCTCTAGCGAACTACAATAGCCAGAAAGCATGTTTAAGGGGAGAAAAATACAGAAAAAAAATCACCAGCCAGCTTCATATCATCATTCATACTGTAACAAAAGCGAGGAAAGAACCTCCACTGGAATACGGCATCCGTGGCAGTTTTAACTGTCAAGTAATGGTATAAGTATGAAATGCAGCAATTTATACTGCAATGTAATTTACCCCCAGCACCAAGGGGAACCCACCATCGAGGGAGATTTACAGCCCATAAGAGGGGGTCTTCTTACCGAGGAGAGAGGCTAAACCTGCGAAAGCCACAAGGAAGAATAATATTTTTTTTTTTGAAGGTGTCCAGAACGAGGACGAAAAAAGAACACCTCCACCAGGTACTGCCTGCCTTTTATGCTATTTCAGGGATGTCCTATGGGGGTCAAGGCGGCGGAGTTGACCCGTAGTCTGCTGGCATGACACAGAGCCATGAAATAGATTTGTTAAAGGGGTCTTATATGGGTCTTTTTTTTTTTTTTATAGAAAATGTTCACTAAACAAAATGAATGTTCATGTTGCAAAATAAATGTTAGTTAAAAAAAAAAAAAAAAAAAAAAAAAGGAAGAAGTAGAAAAGTAGGTGGAAATAAAGAAAAAGTGGTATAGTAATAAGGGAGTTATGAACCAGAGTGGTAAAACACACCCAATTCTATGATGCATAAGGAAGTACATGATGGGATATGAAGTTTCCTAGAAGGTCACATGACGATACAGGAAGTCAGCTCTCAGAAAGCATTTTTTTAAATTTTGAACTGAGAGGTGAACATTCAAAGCTTCCATGGACTAGATAAGTGAGAGATAAGCACGTTGGGATGGCTTGGACTGCAGGGACATTAGCAAAGGCTTCTATATATTATGGAAAGTGAAATTCTGCCTGGAAAGGTGAACTTAGCCTTCGTTAGGTTAACAGACTCTTTTTACATTCTTTCTGATCTAGTGATACTTTTTGTTAAAAGTCAAACAAGACTTTGTCATTATAATTCAAATGATTTAACAATAAAGCAACTTCTGTGAGTGGGAAAACAACAAAGAAAACCCAATATACACCAATATTCTTATTTTCTTTTTTTTAGCAATGGAAAAGTGTGAAAGATGTCCAGATGATCAATGGCCTAATCTAAATCAGAATCAATGTATTAAACGTCCATTACATTTCCAATCCTATGAAGATCTATTAGGAAGAACATTGACAGTCGTGGCCTCTGTCTTCTCTGCAATTACGGCTTTGGTGTTGTGGATCTTTGTAAAATATAGAAAAACCCCTTTAGTGAAAGCCAACAATTGCAACCTCAGCTATGTCCTTCTAATATCTCTTTTCTGGGGGTTCCTCCTCTCGTTCCTCTTTTTGGGACATCCTAGGGAAGTGACATGTCTCATGAGACAAACTGCATTTGGATTTATTTTTTCTGTGGCTATTTCAGCGGTTCTTGGCAAATCAATTACAGTAATAATTGCATTTAATGCTACAAAACCAGGAAGCAGGTTAAGAAAACTTTTGGGATCAAAAATATCAGTAGTCTTGTTTTTTATTGGTTCTTTAGGAGAGCTGATAATTTGTATGTCCTGGCTAATATGTGCACCACCATTCCTCGAATACGATACTAAAACAATGTCAGGACTTATTATTGTAAAGTGTAATGAAGGTTCTATTGCTGCATTTTACTTTGCAGTTTCCTACATTGGTATACTAGCTATTTTTAGTTTTTTTATTGCCTTTCTATCTAGGAAGCTTCCAGACACTTATAATGAGGCTCAGTATATTACCTTCAGTATGCTGGTATTCTGCAGTGTCTGGATCTCTTTCTTTCCAACCTATTTATGTTCTAAAGGCAAGGATATGGTGGCTGTTGAGGTGTTTGCTATTTTATCTTCCAATGGAGCATTACTATGTTTTATATTTTTTCCAAAATGTTACATTTTACTGCTAAGTACTGAACATAATAGAAAAAGAAACATTCCCTTAAAAGTATTTGCAATGTGAACTTTAAGATAATGTACTGTTGTGCATAGTTATTAAAGATGCATTTTAGTTTTGTTTTTTTGCCAGTCCATTGCAAAATAAACATTTATAAATCTATGTATCTATCTATGTATCTATCTATGTATCTATCTATCTATCTATCTATCTATCTATCTATCTATCTATCTATCTATCTATCTATCTATCTATCTATCTATCTATCTATCTATCTATCTATCTATCTATCTATCTATCTATCTATCTATCTATCTATCTATATCTATCTATGTATCTATGTATCTATCTATCTATCTATCTATCTATCTATCTATCTATCTATCTATCTATCTATCTATCTATCTATCTATCTATCTATCTATCTATCTATCTATCTATCTATCTATCTATCTATCTATCTATCTATCTATCTATCTATCTTATTAAACATAATCAATTAACCTCTAAAATTTGTTTTTCCCTTATCCATAATTAAGTGGTTTCTAAAGGTAAAGGGATTTTTTACCTGAACGCATTCTACCAAATTTGTATTTGGTATACTTGTATTGTGCACAACACATCACCAACATTCCAATACTCTCACCTTGTGGTTTGACCCAATAAAAATCAGGTATGTATGCAGTCCCTTAGCCTCCAACTACATTGGCCGCTGTATTTAACAACCATGCATTCATCTGTACTGCACCTGTATTTCATGCATTTCATCATTTATCCTAAGATCCTTCTAAAACGTTGTGCATCAATCTATAAGTATTTTCTCTGGGGGTTACACTGCAGGAGGAGGAGAGGATCTGTAAAGGGAACTGGGTCTTAAAACAGTAGTAAACCGCAGTTGGTAAAAAAAAAAAAAAAAAATCCCTGCAAGCCAAGGTCATAATGTGGTGATATGCATCACATACAAGCACATTATGAGAAACTTACCTTAGAATGAAGCCCTCCAGCGCCACGCTGTCACCGCTTAGAGGGCTGACAACTTTCCCCTGTCTTCCTTCTGGGTTTGTGGTCTCCAGCTACATGAGTGGCCGGGGGCGCGATGACATCACTCCTGCACATGCACGTGGGAGCCGCCGTTCACTGCATGGGCTCTGAAGATGCGGCACTATATGCCGGACCCTTAGAGTACATGCACCGGTAACGTCACTGGCTGCATGCACTCTGAATATCTCCTAAACAGTTCAAGTTTAGTAGACTTTCACATTACCTACATTACCTACTACCTACTAAACACACTATTAGAGATTCCGCTCTAATGTAAGCCTTTTGATTTAGTGTGTGAAATAAAAATGTATATACATAATATGCTATGAGGACGCCTTGTTTTTGCTTTATCTGAGCCATCTACCTTTGGAGGAGATTTCACTTGCCAGCCTAATGGAGGAGTCGTTTGACTATTAACCTGAATGCTGTACAAGACCTTTGTAATGAGGGTTCTTGTTTTCTGGTAAGAGGCAGTGTGTCTTCTAGGCTCGGTGGTGGTTCTTCTGGCTTTTCACATCTGCTTGTGGAGTGGACACTCTCATGTTGTGGACTTTCCTTATTACATGGACTTGCACATCTGCTATATACATTTAAGATTAGCGTTACACCTTCAATTTCCATTTACTGTTAACTAGAAAAGATGGTGAATTGCTAATAAAGAGAAGTTTTCCGTACAGCCTATAATGAAAGACTGGTTTAGTGGCAGATGTTTAGGAAAAATGAATAATGATACCTGTCATTATTACAGAGAGTAGTTGACCTGAAATTCAGACATCAAAAGAGTACAGTTCTATACAGTGGCGGCTGGTGCGTTGGGGGTGCAGGGGCGCCGCCCCCCCCCCCTATCCATTCATCCGGCCCCCTAATCTACATGCGGGGCGCCGGACGCATGGAGTTCAATGTTTTTTTTCTTCTGAAGCACCTGATTAGAGCTAGACGCTCTAATAGGCTTCAGAAAAGGGTGGGTGCGGGGCGCAGAGTACTGCGCCCTAGCCCACCCATTTGTGTGACAATAGCGAATGAAAATTCGCTATTGTCACACGGATCCTCCTCCTGGCCAATCAGGAAGCGGGTCCGAGACCCATTTCCTGATTGGCCAAAAGGCAAACCCATGCCATTGGCAAAGGAGGAGGCGGGAGGACCAGGCGGGAGGACTCGAGGAGATGCAGGGGACTGAGGAGAAGCTGCCACTGCAAATCAGGTAAGTGCACTGGTCACTCTGCATTGAAGGGGGCACGCTGGTCACTCTGCATTGAAGGGGGCATGCTGGTCACTCTGCATTGATGGGTGCACGCTGTTCACTTTGCATTGATGGTTGCACGCTGGTCACTCTGCATTGAAGGGGGCACGCAGGTCACTCTGCATTGATGGGGGCACACTGGTCACTCTGCATTGAAGGGGGCACACTGATCACTGGTCACTCTGCATTGAAGGGGGCACACTGATCACTGGTCACTCTGCATTGAAGGGGGCACACTGATCACTGGTCACTCTGCATTGAAGGGGGCACACTGATCACTGGTCACTCTCGTTGATGGGGGCACAGTATTCACTGGTCACTCTGCATTTAAGGGGGCACACTGGTCACTCTGCATTGAAGGGAGCACACTATACCTTGATTACTGAAGGCCCCTTTCACACTTTTTGACCTCAAAGTCACGCAATTTTTTCACCGCATTTTTTGCCGCAAAGCAATGCCTATTACATTTTTCTGTTTGCGCTCCCCAAAAGTTTTGAGCACCAGCTGCCACTGGTACTACAACTACATACAGTACATACCAATACAAAAACAAACATTTTCAGTTGATACCAAGCTGTCTTTTTTCTCTAGTAAATAAATTCTGTGGTTTGAATGGCTCAAATGTGCAAGGTCATTTCCAACTACCGTTTTTTTTTTCTTTATCAGGGTGAGTGTATTTGATTTTTAAGCCCAATATTCACAGAATTTTGCTGTACAGCCTTGCTTCCAAGTTAAGGTAGATGGTAATCTTAACTGAATAACATTTTGTTTGGTAAAGGGCTATGTTAATGACTGCAATCTTTTTAAATAAAATACTTTTTTCAACTTTTTGTTCATTTTTTGTTACATCTAACTGTTGATTTCTTGCAGGCCTAGATGACTCTATAACAGGAAGTACCTGAATAACCATGGCAGGATCACCAGAAATTTTTGTAATGAAATCACAGATTTAAAAATACTAAAAATAACAAATAAAAAATTATATTAACCAGTTCCCGGCCTGCTTATAGCAAAATGACGAGTGGGCGGATCTTTTGACAATCTGGGTGGACATCATATCAGTGTACCAGCTTGCTGCTGGTACCATGTGACCACTGTGGCCAATCACAGCAAATCCCATGACAGTTGCACACAATGGATGGCTTCCTTTCATGCCAACCATTGGGTACAATTGTGTTGCTTGCAGTGATTGGTCAATGTGATCACACGGTAGCTCTGGCAAATCACAGCTAATCACAATAAACAAACTGAATGAATCAATTTCATTCAGTAAAATGCTTGCTTATGGCAATGAAAGCCACACATCATAATGTGTAAAAAAACTATTATTTATTTGCAAACAGAAATAAAGAAAAACATGTTTTTTTTTTTTCAAAATTTTCGGAATGTTTTGATTTATTTAGCAAAAAAAAAAAAAAAAAAAGTGGTGATTTAATACCACCAAAAGAAAGCTCTGGTTGTGTGAACAAAATGATACATTTTTGTTTGAGTACAGTATTGCATGACCGCGCAATTATCATTCAAAGTGAGACAGCGCTGAAACCTAAAAATTGGCCTGGGCAGAAAGGGGGTAAAATTGCCCTGTAACAAAAGTGGTAAATGAAAATTAAATTACATTAAAATGCAGTAAATTAAATTACATTAAATGAAAAATTACATTAAGGTGACGTCACTGCCCCACACTTTCCCCCTGTGAAGGAATTTTTTTATAGTGTGGGGTGGAACTATGAGCACTGAGCCATGATTGGGCAAAGTCATCATGACTTTGTTCAATCAGGGCTCTGACAGTGCTCTGTGCCCTGACTGGGTAAAGCCTTGCACCTGACCAGCAGTCAGATGCATTGCTTTAGCCAATCAGGGCCCTAGAATGCACTGTGAGGTGCGCAGTGCATTGTGGGGCATTCAGCGAGCAAGCATCCCGCCGGTCGCCCCGCAAATTCGGGCGTTTTCTGAACAGCCAATGTTCAGCCCGAACGGCTTGCCCACCAACATAAACTGTCCATGTATAAATAATACCTGTCCGATAAATGTTCATTGTTGACTGTTCATTGTTTTTTGTCCATGTTTCTTTAGGCTGGCCTGTATATTTTTATACCATGTGTGCATGATTCCATGGAAAATCATCATCCAATCAAAACATTGCATTTTTTAGCACTGTGTCTCTTTCTGGATGTGGCCTCCTTATTAGATGCAAGGCTTTGCTTCCTCATGTCAGAGCTGCCCCCTCTGATGACCAGAAGGGGAAAATTAAAACAGCAGAAGAGGTACTAAAAGCAAAGATCCACAGATAGGATAAAGCAGAAGCAAGGAAGTTCTTGCACTTAAGGCACCAAGATACAGCTTTCTCTTCAGCTAGAGTAAGCAGCACAGTACTGATATCATAAACCAATTCAGAGTCCAAATATCGTTAGACTATCAGTGAGAGATGTGGTTCCTTAGAATATCTCACACTGCAGCTATACAGATAGAAGGCTTAAGGCACAAGAAGATCATTGTTGTTTTTCAATAAAAATGTAAAAAAATTTGCTTGGATACAATTACCATCTCTAGCTGTATCCTACAGTAAATCATAGTAAGCCTTCACTTTTTAAATCCGGGCACTTTGTTCACTCTTGCGGCCGGTAACCTCAGGAGAAGTCATGATCTCTTTCTACTCCCGGTTATATATCTTTTATCATTCATTTCTGGTTGCAATAAAATAATGTAGCATTTAGGAAAGAAGATACAAACAAGCATCCCCGCAGAAGAAGAAATGATAGCAAATATTTCCACTGCCACCATGTATTTTCCTTTGGTGCTAACATAAGCAGGGATAAATGTAATCCAAACACTAGCAAACACTAACATACTAAATGTGATGAACTTGGTTTCATTAAAGGTATCAGGAAGATTCCTGGTCATAAACGCAACAATGAGGCTAATGAAAGCTAAGAGTCCCATATATCCCAAAACGCATGAAAACAATAGTTTGGATCCTTCGTTGCATTCAATAACAATTGTTCCAATCTCTGCCATCATATTGAATTCTTCAAAGGGAGCAGAACTAGTTAGCCATATTAGGCAAATGAGAATCTGGATCAAAGAACAAAAAGGAATAATGTATATTGGAATCCTCAGTCTCACAAGCTTTCTTATTTTAGTGTCTGCTGGATTTGTTGCTCTGAACACCATGATGACAGTGAGAGTCTTTGCTAGTATTACGGAAAGACAAACTGAGAAAATAATGCCAAAGACTACTTGACGTAGCATGCAGGTCACCATGCTAGGGCGTCCAATGAATACTAATGAGCATAAGAAGCAAAACATAAGGGAAACAAGAAGGAGATAACTGAGCTCCTGATTGTTGGCCTTAACGATGGGTGTTTTGTGCTTTACGAGGAACAGGCAAAGTACAGAAAAGGTGAGAAGACAACAAATAATTGAGATAGAGGCCAGGCAAGAGCCCAGTATCTCATCATAAGCCAGAAACTGGATTGGTTTTGGAACACATTTTTCTTTGGATATATTTGGCCATTGATCTTCTGGACACTTGAGACATTCAGTAGCATCTATGGAATAAATAAAAGAAAATGGTTGATATTTTTACAATATAGTATGCTAATCAGGAGATGCAATTCAAGTCAGAGTAAGTAACAAAAAATAAATATATTATTTATAACTTCTAAA
This sequence comes from Pelophylax lessonae, assembly GCF_965119305.1. NCBI lineage: Eukaryota > Metazoa > Chordata > Amphibia > Anura > Ranidae > Pelophylax > Pelophylax lessonae. The sequence continues at coordinate 46,359,924 of NC_138780.1, read as the reverse complement.
AATTAGCTGTAACCATCATCATTATCAGATGCATGGAGTTGGATTTGTATCGTACCATTAGGGTTGAGGATTTCTCCTTCAGAGCATGGAACGCAATCAAAACAACAGATTTTTTGTCCTTGACGACTGGCTCTTCTGAATCCTTTTGGACATGGATAACTGCAGACAGAAATAGGAAGCTAATAGCGGGAGAATGAGAATAAAAATGAGTTAGACAACATAGTAAATAATAATAGGGTGCAAGAAAGTGCAATTCAATAATTATGGGAAAAAAATATGCTACTGATAACTGATTTGTAGTCATTTTCATAAGGAAGCTATAACTTATATTCAGTTATTTCTAAAGGGTTATATTTTTGTATTATTTTTATAGGCAAAATTCCCAGGGTTAACCCCAAAGACATTTTGTAGATCATTAGAAAACTGTGACAATTATTTTCAGCTCAGTCCAATGAAATATGTATACATACTAAAGTATTTGTAAAGTCTTACATTTTATTTTTTTTAAATAAAAAACAGCTTTATACTTACCTACCCTGTACAATGAAATTGTACAGAGCAACCCTGCACCTCATCTTCTTGGATTCCCTGCCAGTGCTCTTTGCTCCTCCACTTCTCTGTGTGCCGCCATAGGAAGCTTCTTCCCATCGTGGCACCCCTGGGGTGCTCGATCCTGAGCCCCACTGCCTGTGTCCAATGACAAAGACAGTGAGGCTCGGCCCCGCCCCCACTCCTCATCACAAGAGTTGACTGACAGCAGCAGGAACCAATGGCTCTGGCTGCTCTCGGCTAAGAGCAGCGGGAGCCATTGGTTCCTGCTCTCTGTGAGAGTGGGGAGAAGAGGAGAGAGCCACTGCAGATGGGCACAGCACTGGATCAAGTGAGGGCTCAGGAAAGTGTTTGGGGGTGAGGGGTCATTACTTTAATCTAAACATTTTTTACCTTAATGCAATGAATGCATTAAAGAGGTTGTAAACCCACTCTGTTAACTCGTACATAGGTATAGGTAAGCCTTTAATAAATACAGTATCTCACAAAAGTGAGTACACCCCTCACATTTTTGTAAATATTTTATTATATTTTTTCATGTGACAACACTGAAGAAATGACACTTTGCTACAACGTAAAGTAGTGAGTGCACAGCTTGTATAACAGTGTAAATTTACTTTCTCCTCAAAATAACTTAACACACAGCCATTAATGTCTAAACTGCTGGCAACAAAAGTGAGTACACCCCTAAGTGAAAATGTCCATATTGGACCCAATTAGCCATTTCCCCTCCCCGATGTCATGCGACTCATTATTGTTACAAGGTTTCAGGTGTGAATGGCGAGCAGGTGTGTTAAATTTGGTGTTATTGCTCTTACTCTCTCATACTGGTCACTGGGAGTTCAACATGGTACCTCATAGCAAAGAACTCTCTTAGGATCTGAAAAAAATATTGTTGCTCTACATAAAGATGACCTAGACCAGTGATGGCAAACCTTGGCACCCCAGATGTTTTGGAACTACATTTCCCATGAAGCTCAACTAAACTGCGAAGTGTATGAGCATCATGGGAAATGTAGTTCCAAAACATCTGGGGTGCCAAGGTTTGCCATCACTAGCCTAGACTATAAGAAGATTGCCAAGACACTGAAACTGAGCTGCAGCACGGTGGCCAAGACTATACAGAAGTTTAACAGGACAGGTTCCACTCAGAACAGGCCTCGCCATGGTCGACCAATCAGTTGAGTGCATGTGCTCAGCATCATATCCAAAGGTTGTCTTTGGAAAATAGACACACTGCATCAAATTGGTCTGCATGGCTGTTGTCCCAGAAGGAAGCCTCTTCTAAAGACGATGCACAAGACAGTCCCTAAACAGATTGCTGAAGACAAGCAGACTAAGGACATGGATTACTGGAACTATGTCCTGTGGTCTGATGAGTGTCAAGCGTGTGTGGCGGCAACCAGGTGAGGAGTACAAAGACAAGTATGTCTTGCCTATGGTCAAACATGGTGGTGGGAATGTCATGGTCTGGGGCTGCATGAGTGCTGACGGCACTGGGGAGCTACAGTTCACAGAGGGAACCATGAATGCCAACATGTACTGTGACATGGGCCACAGGGCAGTATTCCAACATGATAATGACCCCAAACATACCTCCAAGACGACCATTGCCTTGCTAAAGAAACTGAGGGTAAAGGTGATGGACTGGCCAAGCATGTCTCCAGACCTAAACCCTATTGACCATCTGTGGGGCATCCTCAAATGGAAGGCGGAGGAGCGCAAGGTCTCTAACATCCACCAGCTCCATGATGTTGTCATGGAGGAGTGGAAGAGGACTCCGGTGACAACCTGTGAAGCTCTGGTGAACTCCATACCCAAGAGGGTTAAGGCAGTGCTGAGTAATAATGGTGGCCACACAAAATATTGACACTTTGGGCCCAATTTGGACATTTTAACTTAGGGGTGTACTCACTTTTGTTGCTAGCAGTTTAGACATTAATGGCTGTGTGTTGAGTTATTTTGAGGGGACAGCAAATTGACACTGTTATACAAGCTGTACACTCACTACTTTACATTGTAGCAAAGTGTAATTTCTTCAGTGTTGTCACATGAAAAGATATAATAACATATTTACAAAAATGTGAGGGGTGTACTAACTTTTGTGAGATACTGTATATACTGTATAATATAAAGCACAGCTCCCAATTGTCCCTCATTAGGAGAAACTGTCCATCTTTTAGAGTCAAATATCTCTGCCTGTTCCTCTTTTCTTCTCAGTTTTTCCTCTTTTTATAGACCATTAAAAAAAGTATTGTTGAACTACAAAAAAATTTCCTATTACACTAAGCCTTTCATACAACCTTTAAATGATGGCTTTTGTTTATTTAAAAATAGAAGTAATGTTGAACAAAAAAATTATTTATTAGGTTAACCGATGATTCTATTGTATACAGTATTTATTCTTTGCAGTACATAACTGGAAACATGGCAGGGCTGTGTCCTTTACCTACATACTTTCTTCCAAAAAGTATCGCTCTTTCTCAGCTCAGAAATTTGGGAGGTACTATATTTATATAATCTGTATTGTGTAGGTTGTGTTGTGCACATGCTGAGTTAAAGTTGTATATTTTATTATGTATTTATTTATTGATTAAAGAATCCTTATGTATAAATGCTCTTCCCAGTCCAGTAAAACAAAACCTGAATGCTTACATGCTTGTGTCCATTCCACATAATCTTGTTTTCATCAATCTGCAGTTTACTGCCTTCTGGAGCACGTCCATCAGATCTGCCAACATGGATATACTGATTGCTACCATTGGGATAAAGCCACCAATTAAGAATATCTAGGGAAATTGGAATATCTCCATTCTTATCAAAAAATACTTGATCTCCTGCTGTATTTTTGAAATTTACTTTTTTAACATAATGAAGTAGCTGTAAGAAATTAAATGTGAACATAATATTTTAGTATTTACAAAAAGTTAAAGTAGAAACTAAAAATGACCAAATGCCTATCCATAAAGTCCCAAACAAGAATGGCAATTTAAATCCAAAAGATGTTTTAAAAGGTATCAAATCTGCAGCTTTCAATATAACCACATTCTGGGCTAAATATGATCCTTCCCTCCCTCTTCTAACCTATCTTGCTAGTGTTTGCACTATTCTTACCTTTTGAAGCCAGATATATTTACCTATGAGCCCCCTCTAGGTTCTTCAGTGCTGCCATTTGAAGGTGTGGGGAACCGCTGATCCAGCGCTGCAATGGCACTTGAAACCGCCAAACCCCTCCACACCCTTCTGCTGCTGAAGTAATCTTCAGGATCCTTATGCTCCATTAATGCATTTTTTCATGCTTTTGCAGAAACACAAGACATTGTTTTTAACACGGGTTCTTATAGAACACATTCACATCAATGCATTTTTGTGCCTCTGCATTTTTGGAATGGGTCAGAGATTTTTTTTCCCACAGCATGCAGTGTTTTGCATGTAATAGACTTCATTGGGCCCGCATCAAAAATGCAACTACTGCCTTTTGTTATTCATTTTTGATGCATTTTGTGTTTTTTTTAGATCCAGCATGTGCTCAAACACCTCCCCTTTAAAAGAAAACTTCCTAGGCTGCCCTCAGAACCAGGAAGTCCCAGTTTTGGCTGCAAGAAACATGGTGAAGACTAGGTATCTGATCAGCCTGGTTAGGCCAAGGACATACATCTAAAGTCCTGCTGGTCCACAACACAAGGATCATAGAAAATGGGACTAGGGATAGATTGAAGTTGCCAAGTAGCTGTATTCACAATGGGATTTATTCTCCAAGAAGCAAGCAGATTTCAAATGTAATTGGCTGTACCCAAGCATGTGCCCAAGTTCCACTGTACAGTTTTTGCTCTCTGTTGTCAATATCCAGTAATTGTAGCCCCCAAAAGTGCAGTAGATTAAAATGTCCCTTTGTTTCTAAATTTAGGAGACCCCTACATAATGTGTGTTCAGCCTGTGGTCCTGCAGCTGTTGCAGAACTACAAGTCCTATCATGCCTTAGCTTTGGCAATGATGCTTGGAACTGTCAGCCTTGCAATCCTTCATGGGACTTGTATTTCCATAACATCTGGATTTCTCTGTTTGCGACTAATAATGTTCTTTAAAAAAATACCAAAGCAAAACTCAAGTTCAAATAAGGCTATGTTTTTTAATAGTATCTTCAGTTCAGATACAAATTTTGCAATACAGGCAAAATAACGCCTGTAAAGAGCATATTAGAAATAATTACCAAACAGAATATTAAAAAAGGAAATACACATTCACAATGTAAAGATTCTCTGTCTAATTTGGTCAATTTAAACTATGCATTTAGCTGCCATGGCAGCTGAGCTTCTGGAGACATTAAGCAGAAGATGTCTAAGATAGCAGCACCACTCCTGCTGCCCCGAGTGGATCACAGTTCTGCTCTTGTCATGGGCTGATTGCCAAGGGTGTCTTCAAATTGGAACCCATCATGCTCCTGAATAAAATTAAGCAGAGCTCATGTAGCTTTCACAGCGTGTATAGCGTGCTTCATTTCAAGATATATTAGTGTGTGCCCCAAATGCCATTTGTTGGCCAGTATGCCAAAAGTGCATTCAACAACTCTCCTGGCCCTGGTTAGGGGATAATTGAACACCCTTCTTTCAATGTACAAAGAGTGGCTTGAATAGGTTCTGAGAAAGTGTTCCCCTAGCGCGAACGCTTCATTAGCCACAAAGACATCATGTGGCATTGCATTCCCACTAGTTCCCGGGATCAGCCTATTGGCTGGTAGTCTCAGTCTATTTTTTTTGCAGCAAATGTCCCAAGGTTGAGTGGGCAACTATACTAGAGTTGGAACGCTATATTGACATATACAAAACAGTAATTGGCATCTGCCATGGCAAAAAGCACAAACAAAAAATATTTTTTATAGTTATAAAAGCTGCTGGCACTGGCTACTGGCTTCAGGATCTGGATATGCTTGTCATCAATAGCACCCATGCGATTGTGTAGTGCTGCCAGAATAGATCCGCTATCTTTGTCCATTAGACTAGTGTAGATTTTGGGAAGACCACCACTTTAAGAACCTCCCAAATGATGGCGCATGTGCCCCAGATAACATAGCTGGCAGTAGATTTCCCAATCGAGAGCTGAAAATGCGGACTAGAAATTGAGTGTCCAGTTGCCAGGTATCTGAAAAAAAAATTAAATTTATGTTTTGCAATAAAAGCTTTTCAAACCAGATGGTGGAGTGCCAAAGATAGTTATAACAGTCATTTGAAAAAGAATGGAGTGTGCAAAGTTGTTTGGCTGTCCTTCACACCCTACACGTACGCCAAGGACCTTGAATCTTTGAAACCCACTCTTGAGATGAGAAGATCATTTGGGGTAAAAGGTCATCTTGAATCTGTGTTTCTTTACAATTATTAACCCCCCCCCCCCCCCCCCCAAAAAAAAAAAAAAAAACAGTCTGGTTTGTTTTTGTATTTACAGCACAGACACCAGCTGGGACAACAAGCCTGATGTAGAAGACCCCTCAGTGCCAAGACAGGAGCCTCAAAATACAGGGTCTCAAAATTCACAAATGGTGGAGGAGGCTTTAGAAGAGGAACAGGAGGAGAGGGGTTCTGCTACATCAGTACCCAATTGCCCACATCAAAGAGGGGAGGTGGTACAAAACAGCTACATGAAAAACAGAGTGGCAAAATATTGGCTTTATTAAAGGAACTGTCTGATAGGTTTACAGGTCAAATGTCAATTTTGCAACAGTTTGCAAATACACATGTTCCCTATATTGACCAGGTGCTTAATGAGAACAATTGAATTTGAAATTTGAAATTAAACTTGCAGTGATGCAATGGATTAAATAATATATTATTAGTGCCCAGCCCAGTACCCAGACAGACATAATTATCCCACATCAGCCAACACTGACAGCCACTTATGCCCCTTATCAGAACCCTCCATTACCAGCTGTCTATGCAGCCTGCACACAGCGCTGGAAATCCTTACCCCTACAGACCACCGCTTAGACAGCTGGATCCAAAACCAGCTACTACAGCATCTACATTTGGTCCACCAGTATCAAGTTTTGTAGCACAAGATGTGGCAAATAGGGGGCCGTACTACACTTTCCAACTTGCTCCATGTAGAGCTCAGGAAGAGCACTTTGGAGAAAGTGCTCATTCTATGTCTTCCCAGCAACATGAAGCATCCCAGGAGCGATTCACATACCATAGTTTATAATTTTTGGATTTCAGAACATAGTTCTGTTGTTTTCTGTTTGTTTAAAAAAAAAAACTAAATATGTTGAAAACATAAAAAAGTTTGGGTGCACCAATTTAAAGAGGGAAGAAACTGTTTTGCTTTTTTCATTGCAAAATTCTTTTAATTAAAGTTTTGGTTAAGGGAGATGTACAACCAAAGCTCGTTTGGCTGTGCATCTATGGATTACAGGAGTGCAGTTCACTCTCTGTTGATGTCACAGATGTCGGTCCAGGCACCACATCATCATGACCACGAAGTTGGGATCCACCACGTGTTTGGACTGAAACCTGGCTAAGCCTCTTCCTGCCCCTCCTCAGCCCAGCACTCCAATGAGCAAGGAGGAGAAGAGCAGAGAGCTGGTGACTGACAGTCACCAGCTCTCTGCTCAGCGAGCTGTCAGAACCAAGCGATTGAACACCGCTGATTGCTCAGTTCTCACAGCTCTCAGAGCAGAGAGCTGTTGGCTGTCAGTCAGAAGCTCTCAGCTCTGCCCCCTCCTCGCTCATTGGAGCACTCAGGGCAGAGGTGCCGGGGGACAGATGCAGCATCGGACCGATGATGCATCCACCTAGGTAAGTAAAAATGGGAAAAATAAGTAATCCCATACATCTCCCTTAAAGGTTCAGCCAAAAAAACAACCAAAACTTACCTCAATGAAAAAATTTGCCTATCAACTGGTAGAATGCTATCCCTGAAAAATGTGTTCTGACGTTGCACCTTGGTCCTGAGTAAACCAAGCAAAGCATCAAAACTGTGTAGGGAAAAAGGGGGATTGAGAAAACCACAAACACAATGTGACCTATGCAAGCACCTACATTAAGCCAATTTAGTTAGGGGGTTTCACTTAAGGGGTTAGGGTTGAGAGTAAGGTTAGATAATGTTATAAAATCATGAACTCACCTTTTAATAGACATCTGTAAGTAATTCAGAAACTTGTCTTCATAGGCTCGGAGGTCATTGTAAATTTCCCAGAATTGCCCTCTCTGCTCCCTATTGGCAATCACCGAAAGCACCCAAAAACAATGCTTTCTCCTCTGTTCCTCTTCCTCGACTTCCTCCCAAGCAAAACTGCAGCAATAGCTGTTGCTGAATCTAGAAAAAAACGTCATTGCAGCCATGATAATCCATGCAAAAAAAACACACCAAGGACAGGGAGGAAGCAGGAAGTCCAAATGTCATCTGACATCCTCTGTTATATATACAGTGATGTGTTCCAATTGTTCCTTTACAAAAAGGAAAAATGCTAAATGCATCAAAAACACGTCAAAAACGTGTCATAAACGCGTGTCCAAAAACGCGGAAACACAAAAAGCACTGCAGAAACTCTTGAAAGCAACACGCATGGATGTGAATGGAGCCTAAGAGGACCAATAACATCAAATAGAAAGTGTCCAAATCATGCATACAGTGATGGGGACATCCAAAGAAGGGCCCACCCAGGAAATAAACAGTGGAGAAGACTGGTGGTGGAAAGTGGACAACAAAAAAACTCCTCGCCCTGTGAAAATAATACAATAACGAAAGAGAGACAGCAGCACTCTTAAAAATAAAAGACAAAATAAAAAAGTGTTAAAATATTACCACTTAAAAATGTATATAAATGACAGCTGCACTCAAAAAATCGCAAAAAAATAAAAACGTCAAAGTAAATACATTTTAAAAATAAAAAAAATAAGTCCAGCATGTCCATATGTGATGGGACCAACAGTGCTAACAAAGCATCAACATTTGATAATAATACACTATGTGATACATAACATCCTCTGTGGTCCAGCACCAACAGTGACACTCCAGCTTTTTACCTGAAATTACGACCCCTAAATACTGAGGTCATATGTGTTTGTGGACACAAATCATGCCTCTAGAGAATTAAAATCTCCAGGATACCGATCAAATCAACCCATCAAGGTTTTGAATTGGGAAATACGTTTTGGGTAAATGAAGTGTATGTCTCTCTAATAAGGATGTTTGTCAGAGCGCCTCTTTTCACACAAATGTAGTCACAAAGTCTACGGGGAAATATAAAGATCATCAAACAAAAACAAAAATCTGGCGCTACAGGAACTAGGAGGAACCTTCCTCCATTGTGGTGTGCAGTAATAAACTGGGATCCATAGAGCAGCTCAGTGGGAATTAAAGCGGAGTTCCGGCCTTGGGGGTGAAATTTAGCTAAAAATACCCCCGGGACAGTCAGGGCTAGTACATTCCACAATGGATAGCCCTGTACTGTCCGGGGTCGCACTTACCTTTTAGAAGAAATACTTACTTGCCATCTCGGATGTGGGCAGCTGAAGCCAGCGCGTCCTCTTCTGCATCCTCTTCCGTGTCCTCTTCTCCCAGAATGCGCCTGCACCGGCCCCGCTCGTCACTTCCGGTGCGGGCGCGTCATCCCTCCACAGCTTCTGGGCATGCCCAGAAGCTGTTTAGCAGGGAATGAGGCACCCGCACCAGAACTGACGAGCGAGGCCGGTGCAGGCGCATTGATTCCTGGGAGCGATGACATTTAGTTCCCAGGAATCAATGCAAGGTGGAAGAGACGGCGTGGGCCGTGGCAGCAGAGAGAGGAAGTGGAAGAAAGGTGAGTATATTTTCTTCAATAACAAGGTAAGTAAACAAAAAAAAAATCGTAACTATCCATTTGTTTTTCAGGTGACCTAGAGCAAGCGCATGGCCCAAAATCGATTATGTCGATTTTGAGGCTGGAACTCCGCTTTAAGCACTAGGTTTTAATAAAACTTACTGTTTTTTACACACCTGTTGGTGTTACTGGAATTTACCTCAGTGCACACACTTGTCAACTGCACCCCCAATCAAAAGTTCCTTTCAGTGTTTCCCAGGGCTTTTTCTTGGACTTTGGGGGAATACAAAGGACTATATCACATTATCTTCTAAAATATGTGGTTTATTGTAAATAAAAACATATTCACAAAGATGTCGAGAACAAACAGCAAAGCACAACAACAGCATGATACATGAATGATGACATCACTCCCAGGCGTGTTTCGTCTACAGCGGATGTCTTCAGGGGACAGCCTTCAACCCTGGTGGTATTACATGACCATGGCTTCAGGTAAGTAAACAAGGGTATATAAGCTATTTTTTGCACTTTACTAAAGCAATCCGATAGAAGAGGGTTAGAGGAAGATGTTGGAGAGGCTCAACTTTATCATGAAGAGATTTAAAATAAAACCGGCAGTTTTGCCATAAAGTTCCTTTTTTAGACACTTCCTGTTATGGGGTAAAAACTGTCTCCTTTGTTGTCACCCTGTCACGTGTGCCCTTGGTATAGACTAAAAGTCTAATGCTAACATTATGAAGAAAGGGTGCACTGTTGTCACTTACAGGAAGTGCTTTAACAAACTAAATTTCATTCAGTTAGGGTGTAGATTTGCTTTGGAGGGACCCTGCTAGGATAAAAGACAATCCTAAAGTAAAGTGACAATGGTCCATGTCTACTATTTTCTTTTTGTTCCAGCATTTCAGCCTCCATTAGTCTCGTTAGATCTGTGATTTAAAGGATAGGTCTACTTTGTACAAAAAAAAAATCAATAATAAATGCACATTTTGAAGGTAAAAAATTGTGGATTTATTTATTTTTTCTTTGGAGCCTGATGATCATTGCACCCCTAATCAACAGATCATGGATGCAATGTCAAGCTTCTGCAGACCCTAAGTACAGCTGTCTCCCCATACCTCCTATATAGGAAGACACTTACTGAAGAGCAGGATAAATAGGTAGACTACAAGGGCGCTCACCAGTGGTTGAGTACTACAAGCCATTTGTCACAGTGGCAGACAGGACGTATAGTTTAATAATTCACAGAACTCTGTGATTAAATAATGAGACTGTGTGAGTGTAGTTCCACACAGCAGTGCTGTTTTTAAATTGTGACTGGGTGAAGGGAGGGAATCCCCCACCTGCTGTCACAATGGGGGATGGGCGGGAGGTAAGGGGTAGCTGCTTTAGTAACATTTTTCATCCTGAATACAGGTGTAACATATAAAAAGTTACTAAAGGTGAACTTAGCCTTTAAGATGTTTTCTTATAGTATGTATGGCTTTAGAGCCATTTTGACATGTGTTACCAATGACCTTGGCCTTCCTCATTCAGAAACTGATTTTCAACTTCACTCACTCTCATCAACTGGCACATTAATTTAGACAAAAAAGGTCTCATGTCTTAAAACATGTATATAAATAGCATCTACTGTATAGTATCTGATAAAAGAAAGCTTTACGATTTTAATAGTTATTGCATTGTTACCTAGCATGAAAAATAAAATGTATGGATTCACACAATGATGATCTCTTTATGAAGACAATGATGTAGCATACACCACTCCACCCCTTTTCTTTTCTTTTTTTTTTCTTTCACTATTGGGATGTCCTCAATTTTGTATATCTTGGTTACACTCTTTTCAGGTTGTGAACATGTTTGGCGATACCTATGAGATGTCTACTACTTTCTTTCTGTACACTACTTGGCGGGGTGACTTGTCTCCGAAATCCCTCCTCTTTTCGTACACTACTCGGTGGGCTGGTTTTATTCTTTCTTTCAAATTTTTAAGTTTTTTATTTTAATGGACACAGTTTTTTCTGTTCCTTTATCACTATAGATAGCTCTTCCAGTGTAAGACCTAGGCGGACTGGTCTCATCCATTAACCAATACTTATATTAGGTCAGCTTAATGCTTCCTTTGGCTCCTCACCTCCTGTGTTGTTCTTCCTTTTTTTACAGAGTACAGGCACGTGATAACCTAACAAGTTTGTTGTCTTTATTACATTTTCCTACAATGTAGATTTTAATATGGGTCCCCATACTTGCCACGGTTTGGTTTACCATGTGCCTGGTGTGGTGACTGCCACGGAGATTTGGAGATCATTAGTGTATGTCAATCTATGACCATGTAGTGCAATACTTCTAGAATATGAATGTAATTATGCTATTTAAATGTATAGACTGACATTAAGTGAACCTCAGTTTATGTTATTATATTTTGTCCACATAGAGCAAAGAACTAAAACTCCAGACGAAACATAAAATGCTAAACATGTTCGGAGGACAGCCTTTACTATCTGATCCTTCTAATGGAATCATCCGCTGTTGTTTGAATTAAAGATCTTTGATACTCTGTGCTATGTATTTTTCTAGACAACAAATTTCCGTGTAAAGGGGCCCATACCCCTGAGTAATATATAACACAAAAATAGAAAAAGATGGGGCTTTACGGGCCAAATGGGAGGAGAAGGATCAGCAACAACACCAAATGAACTAAAATATAGTTTTAATGTAAATACTAAAACAGTACATAGGGATGGTTACCCATGGATTATTTTTCACCATCTTCTTTGCATTCTGTGTTTCCTGCCAGTACTTCAGTCGCATCGGAAATATCGGTCTGTTCTTGTCTCTCTGGCCCTGAGGAAGCCTTGTGCAAAATGCGTCGGCTTGTTGGGGACCCTTAGACCGTGCTCCATCTGAGACCCTAACGTCATCTTCTGATACCAGTTATCAGCACTCCATTGTTGGGAAGTATTTCTACAATGCGATTCTACATGTTTGTCTTTTTTAATTATGTTAGACATGGGTAACCATCCCTATGCACTGTTTTAATATGTACAATAAAACTGTATTTTAGTTCATTTGGTGTTGTTGCTGATCCTTCTCCTCCCATTTCGCCTGTAAAGCCCCATCTTTTTCTATTTTGTGCTATGTATTTTTCTATGTATTTTGTGTTATGCCCTTGTTATGTACTTTACCGCTTACTTCTGGCATACTTTGGCCTTATAGCATATGTGTTTCTTTTAAATGTAAATGTACAATCAATAAACAGAACTTTTTATGATATTTTCGTGCCTTAAGTCCATGCATTTTTTTCAATTTACAATGATGTAGCATATTAAGTCATTCAAAAATATGCTTAGTTGGAACATTTTTTTTTTTTTTTTTTAAATAAAGTGAATTCTTTTTTTTGAAGGCCTCTAATGAATGATAATGTTATGATGAATCTCAAAACACAATGCTTAATTAAAGCAGTAGCTCAATTTTACTTTTGACATTTTATTATCCCCCCCCCCCCCTTCCCTGTCAACTCTTCTTATTCTCTTTACTATAGAGTTCAAGTCAGCTGTTGTCCTCATTCGTCCAATGGTTCTGCAGTTCTGTTTTTGAGCCAGAACCACTGATGCCAGCATAGGCTGCAGCTTTTGAAGGAGATCACTGGCTGATCTTAAGGTCTGTAATAGGATGAATAAGAGAAATGATATGTGCAAAGTGGAGGGTTTGTAAAAAAATTAATAAATAATGATGTATTTAAAGCCTAAGTTCAGATTTTTTTTTAAATCAGCACAGGGGACGGCACTTACATTTAACGATAGGTGTCTCTTGTGCTGGTGCCAACTGTCCTAGCTGAAATATTCCATCCTTCATCCCCCACATCCCTATAGTTATAAATTTCCTGTGTTGTGGTAATACAGTCAGTGGACCTGTCATTGGCACTCATCAAAAGTTCAGGCTATGTCTACCCTTACCCTTTCTGATCACTCCTCTATTTCCAAAAAGCTGTACTATAGTTTCTATCTGTCACATATCTGCAGCTTTGCATGCTGGTACATAGCAGTTCCATAGCTTTAACTTGCAAGTATCTGCTGTTAACTGTTATCCTACAAGACTTGTGTTCAAGACTGGGTATCCATCTGCTGTTAATTAAATTAGCTACATGACCATTGAAACGCCCTCCCGGCAAAGTAAGCCTGTGCTGTAGATGTTTTTTGGCTATAGCGTGGGTGTGAAGCAGTTCAAGAATCTCATCCTCACTCCACTTATCTCCTCTTGCAGTATTTTTTAATAATCAATTCATTGACTGCATACAGTAATGTCTCCACCTGAAAGCCAACCTCCCTTGATGTGTTTTACCACTCCTGGCTTGCCCACAAGGATAGGGGAAGTCAGACTTCCCCTATCCTCGTGAGCAAACCAGGAGTTTTAAAACACGACAAGGTTGGCTTTTGGGTGAATGCATTACTGTATGCAGTCAACTTGGACCATCCTAGGACCCTTACCTTCGCTGTATGTGTGGAAAGGTGGGTTCCAGTTCCAACAGGTATTCTTGTTGTCCTAAACTCCTTGAGTACCCCAACTTTATCCTGTGTTTCTGCATTCTCTGGGACCCCTGCGCACCTCATTGTTCCTCATACATACCATTACCTCTGTATTCCTGTAATATCAGCATCCCGCTGCTGTAAGATACTCCTGCTGTCCTGTGAACCCTGCGCCCCAGTGTTGTAAGTGGCTCTTACTAGTTTCCTGTGACCTGCCTGTAGGATCATCACAAGTGCTGCTCTATATGCCTGCGTTTCTTGAGAGTTCAGTTTTCTGTGCTTTCCCAGCTCCTCATCTCTACTTTTTCCTGTACCAGGTCAGCTGTAGCTTGCACAGGTGCATTTTCTGAGAACATCACCATCCAGCGTTCAGGCTGCACAGTCCCCAACCATATGTGATGTTCCCCCCTCATGATATCATCAATGAAAAGTGCTTCATATATATATAAATACTGTATATACATATATATATATATATATATATATATATATATATATATATATATATATATATATATATATATATATGGAGGGCGCACAGATTAATGAAATGCCTCCTCCCTTTATTAGGCTTTTTTTTTTTAAAGAATTTTTTTATTAGGGTTTTCATATAAAGGTACAAAAGTGCAAAAGTACAAGTAGAGATTGTCAATGTTGACAGCATAGTAACAATATGATCAGAAACAGTACACCTAGTATCAAAAATGAAACAGAGTGAGATGTTGGTATGCAAACATCAAAAGAGGCAAACAACATTAAAATCAAGTGAGTGTGCATACCCATAAAAATGTCAAAGTATGTATCTGGATTAGGGAGGTAACTGGTCTAAGATTCTATCTAATGAGGGGTCTGGTGCTGAGGAGCCTAAGGAGCAGAAGCTGTGAGAGAGTTTTACTTATGGTATATAGAGAGTTTGACCCAAAGGTAGTTTGAGTATACCATAGGCGGTGGACTTAAGGAGAGTGGGGTATGTTGGAATCTCCGGTGGGGCTGGAAAGTTGTGCTGAGTCTATAGAAGGCTGAATCCTGAATTTGCCTAGGGTGTTAGAGAGATCTGCACACAGGCACCATTTGAAGTATTTAAAAGGTGTCATGTGGAGGGAGATGGTATGTTCCATAAATCTTTTTAAGGATTTGGATTGCTGGGTGATAGTGTCTAACTTTTCCAGGAGAAATAGTTTAAAGAACTCTTGTTTCAGTGAGGTCATATTTGGGGGAGAAGGGTGTATCCAGGCTTACATGACTGTCCTGCGGGCCGTTAGAAGGCAGATGTGTGCCCAACGAGGGAGTGGTTGCTTTACTAGGCTTTAGTCTCCATTCACACTACTGCGACTTGTCAGCCTGACAAGTCGCGGTCCATGCAGTGCTACAGGACCCGTTCTAATAGGAGCGACGCAAGTCGCTCCGACTTAGTAAAAGGGTCCTGTACTACTTTGGGGCGACCTCAGAGCGACTTGCATAGACATTCATTATATGAGGTCCGTGCAAGTGGCGTGCAAGTCTCGGCGAAGTCGCGGTACACGCGACTTCACAGGTCGCCCCCGAAGTCGTGCCGCTTCAGTGTGAATGCGGTCTAAAAGATACCTTTAAATATATGAAAAAGTAATGTCTACTACTTGTATACTCCATGGAATGTTTATATGTTGGTTTTTATTAACCTGGATTTGGACACTACTTATCAGCTCTTATGTCTACTGAGTTATTCTGTAACATATTATGTCTTTACCAATTTGTACACCAATAAATGTTAATGTATATTCCTGCCAGCTGTGTCCTGCCTCTCATCCCAAACCCTCTTTTATTTCTTTTAAATATATGAAAATCATAGCTAGCAACCAGTAAAAGTTCTGTTATGTGAGATTTACAACACCTTCACACAATCTAAAAAGGTATAAAGGTTGTATATATCATTTCCTTTCAATTGCTAGATTTTTATTTGTTTTCCAGATGGAGCCACATAAAAGGTGCCAGAATTGTCTTCTCTTAAGTGCTGCTAGCCTACATAGAAGTGCCTACAGAAATTCAGAATTTAGGGACGTTTTGGCATAAACTCCATAACACCCTTAACATGCACTGCACAGGCCGGGTAATGGGACACTCGGGCAGTGAATGCTATCAAGCTTGGGTGATAGGAGGGATTTGATAGCTTTCTCTATATTCCTAAAATCAGGGAGCACTGATTGATTGATAAATAACAAGGTATAAACAGTCTGGCATGACTACTATTCAATATTTATAGTAGCTATGCCTTTGGATGGATTAAAGTAAGCCTATGATAAAAATGCAAGGTAAGCTAAACACTTTGGAAACAAGTGACTCATTTAGGAAAGTTATGTTTTCTTCTTTAATCGAATTGGCTTACTTTACTAAAAAACTAAGTTCAATACATCAAATCACCATGACACATTTGAAACACTAGAAACAAGACTAACAGAATCCATTCCCTGTTAATTTTAAACAGGTTATACCATACCTGCCAGGGTTTATGTGAGAAAATACTTGCACAGGATCCATTCACAAAGGGTCCTTGTCCGGGTACACAGGATTGCATTTTATGTAGAGCGTGAGCAATGGCAAACACTGCATTATGAATTTTGTAAGTGTATCTAAAGTTAAAAACATCATATATATTGGGATCAATGCTGTCTAATCTCTCTTCCCCTGTGCACCAATGCCTTCCATCTGTAGATGTGTTTGAAAATGTATTGTTATAAGGATAGTATGGAGGCCAAGCACAACCAAAAGCTTTCTCCCAAAATGTTTTAATAAAGATATCATCTGGATATTTGGTTGGATGTATACTGTAAAGAAATTCTTTAAATCCTGGAATTTTTCCACTTGGTGGTGCCACACCTAGACTGCCATTTAAAGTTGTTAAGATGTCTGGGCGAGGAAAGTCTGCAGTTACTGACCAACTTCCACAGCCAAGCCACACTTTATCTGTAACATTTTGAAAGGAAGCTTCCTCCATTAAAGGAATAAGATTCTCCATTGTCGAGTATACAACAATTACTGTGGCTTTTGACTTCTTGATAACATCAATGATTCGGTTTACTGATTCCATAGAGTTGTAGATAGGTAGAATTTCTAGGAATGCAACACAGCCTCCATTATGTTCTATCTCTTTAGTGAGGAGTTGAGAGCCGGATCTACCTAATTCATTATCTGTAGTTATAATTCCAACCCATGTCCAGTTAAAGTAATTCACCAAATTAGCAATTTCAAGAACTTCATAATTATCATTGGAAATTGTTCTTAGGAAAGATGGAAACTGCACTTTATCACTCAGGCTTGGGTGTGCTGAAGCATAGCTTATCTAATTAGAGAAAATGAAGTTAAAATATGAATGCATATAAATGCATATACAATAAAATACATCTTTAGAAAGTTTTTGTGTAATTGCTGACTTACGCTTTGGCTTGATAAATGGTCAGACCTAAAAAGTTGCAATGTTTTAAATAGCAATGTTGTTCTTACACTTATATGTGCTGTTAATTTTAATTAACAGAATTCATAGACTGGTCCATTTATTTTTTTGCAGGGAAATGTTCTGTTGTTTGAGATGTGCAAAGCCCTTCCATGTACACTTTACTGCAAAGGCTAGTTATAGATTGGGGTGCCATTTGCCATTTATCTGTACTGTTTGTCTGCTGGATTGGATGCCTTCAGCTGCCATTGTGCTCTTGCTGGGCAATAAACGTGTCCATGTGCCTTTAGAGAGAAATGGGCTTCCTCCAGTCAAACTGGCCCTTAATTTATCCACTGCTATATATACCCTCAAATATAGAGTTAGAACTGCAGTATGCAGAGAAGCCTTGGCAAGGCATACGGTTTTCACTTATTTGGTTTCTTGTATCAAATTATTTTTAAATTTCTGCTTGTAAAATTAACATATAGACTTACCTGAGGATATCTATATAGGCCAAGAATCCTGGCTATTGGTATGGAGGCCTTAGAAGGCATGTCACCAACTATAGCACTTGGAATACTCTTTGTGTGACAGTTAAAATTTAGCGCAACAGTTTTTTTTCCTGATAAAATCCTTGTTGTTTCCATTAGTGATCGAACTTGGTTATAGCAGGAATCATACAGGTCAAAACCCAGTGTAATATTTGGCAAAATATTTGGTGAATTGTTTATTTCCCAAATAGCATACACCATAGCTAGGAGATAACGATAATACCTTATATGAAATCTAAAAGGGACAAATATTTCTGTCAGAAATGTAATATATTTTAGCTTTATAGACATAGTCAACACATTGTATAATTATAAAAATTTTAAAGTATTTCAAGCCAAGTGTGTTAGTTGGTTACTTAATCAGTTTCAGATGCAAACTTATGGTGTCTTGCTAATGCTAATCATGATAAATGCAAGGAACTCAAGACATAGTAATTATCAATTCTATACTCTCCTCTCGCCAGCAGGGGGGAAGCTAAAGTCAGGAAGCCCCTAGACTATAATTGCAGAGTGCTTGAAACCCTGGGAGTTCTAGTCCAGGATAGCAGCCATGTAATGGAGTGACTGATTTTCTGAACTACAGGCTCCAATAGACTCGGGACAGCAGGTGGAGCCAGGAGGGGGTTTATTGTGTGCCCAGTAAAAACTGGTGGCAGTCTATGCATACACAACTATCAATACACTTTGCTTTGAGCAGGAAGCTAAACCAGTTAGGTGTGACCTTGAGTTTGGGGGTGGAGTCACCAAGGATTCAAAAGCGCTGTTAGCCTGTTTCCTTAGCTTGGTTGCCACAGGGAGACAGAAGCATACATCTGATTCTCCACTTCAGCCAGCTGAACCTCAAAATTGCCATGAAAAGACAGAGGATACAGAAGTAAGTGTCAGCCAGTATAGGCCCCAAAAATTAGCCCACATGGATTTACCTGACAGCTAAGAACGTTGTATTCTGTGGCTGAAGGTACATTAGGCATTCACAGGATAAATAAGTAAGTGTCAGCCATTAAAGGCCACAAAAAGTTATCGGCTATCAGTTTCGACAAGCCAGCAGTCAAAAGTTGGGCAAGAAGGTTATCCGGCGTCATGATTTTTTACGCTCCAACATTTGGGCCTTTTTCCAGAACAACGTGAGGATGGCATGATGGAAGGTGGAGTGGAGGACAATTGTGAGGAGAGAGGAGAAGGAGAAGAGGCTGGACGGTGAGAGCCTGGAGTGTGGCTTTGTGGGTTCTGACTGCGTTGCTCCCACTGGGCTCAGTGATGGGAGTTCAGGTGCCTTATCAAGGCGGTCGTCCCTAGGTGAGTGTTGGGCTTACCGCGACTTATGCGTTGACTGCAAAGGCTGCAGATGGCAACACTGTTGTCAGCAGCAGACACATTAAAAAAAGCCCACACTGCGAAGCCATGTGCCGGCATCCTGGGAGCGCCAGATGTGACCGTACATGGTTGATGGCTCGCTCCTGATAAATTTGCAGTCTGCTTTGTCCCTCCTGTGCAATGCAAGTTCCGCCTGCTTCTCCTCCCTATCTGCTGGTCCGTCTCTCCCTCTGAACTCCCCTCCTCTTCCTCTCTTGTGGCCACTCATGTGACATCCATAGACACGTCATCATCCCCATCACCTTCCCCACCACTAACATTCGAGATCTCGGAGTAGGCAGCAACAGCGGGGACCAACCTCCTTGGGCTGATCTTGGTACTGTTGTCAGACTGCTGAGTGGCGGCTGTTGCTACCTCCTCTTCCTGATCCGATGCCAACAATGGCTGTGCATCGCAAATGTCTTGTGATGGATAGGAAAATAATTCCAGTGACTCAAGCGGAGGGTATATGGTGGTGGTGATGTTGATGGTGGTGTCTTTGGGGGTGCACACAACAGAGAGTGAAGAGGGTGCACATAGACAGGATGAGGAGGGTGCAGAAGAGGAAGGCTGAGTGAGCCACTCAACCAAGTTTGGTGCGTCCTTTGACGTAATTGAACGCACCTTCTGAAAATTCACACTTTGGCTCCGGCCTACTGCTCCTACCCTACCCCTACCACCCCTGCGTAAGGGCCTGCCTCTTCCTCTGCCTGTCATTTTTTAAATTACCCTGTGACAAAAGTCTCTAGAGAAGTTCAGTATATGTGGAACAAGGTATATAACACCCCGCTTCAATCTGTGGTATTGGGGGGCCACAGGTTTATTACACCAGTTCTACAAATAATTGGCCAGTAACTGTTGTCACTTTGTGTAGCACAGTTAATGCAGCAATAGAGGCCAAAATTTTGCAGGACTAAAATACACTCTTAGAAAAGTATACTGTTAAATAACACCCCACTTCAATATGTGGTATTGGGGGGCCACTGGTTTATCACACCAGTTGTACAAAAAATTGGCCAGTGAGTTTGGCACTGTGTGTAGCAGAGTTAATGCAGCAAAAGAGGCAATATTGTTGCAGGACACAAATACACTTATAAAAGTATACTCAGATAACACCCCACTTCAATCTGTGGTATTGGGGGGCCACAGGTTTATCACACCAGTTCTACAAATAATTGGCCAGTAACTGTTGTCACTGTGTGTAGCACAGTTAACGCAGTAAAAGAGGCCACATTTTTGCAGGACTAAAATACACTCTTAGAAAAATATACTGTTAAATAACACCCCACTTCAATATGTGGTATTGGGGGGGCACTGGCTTATCACACCAGTTGTACAAAAAATTGGCCAGTGAGTTTGGCACTGTGTGTAGCAGAGTTAATGCAGCAAAAAAGGCAATATTGTTGCAGGACACAAATACACGTATACAAGTATACTCAGATAACACCCCACTTCAATATGTGGTATTGGGGGGCCACTGGTCTATCACACCAGTTGTACAAACAATTGGCCAGTGAGTTTGGCACTGTGTGTAACAGAGTTAATGCAGCAAAAGAGGCAATATTGTTGCAGGACACAAATACAATTATACAAGTATACTCATATAACACCCCACTTCAATATGTAGTATTGGGGGGGGGGGGCACTGGTCTATCACACCAGTTATAAAACTTTAAAAGTGCTTTTGTCACTGTTTGTAGCATTGCTGCAGAAACGCTCAACACACCAGACACAATACAAATGCACTATAATATGCTTTCTATATTATAAAGTATATTATAAGTGCATTACACCCCTATATAGTGCACTGCACACCTATAACAAATACCAGTCCTTAAAATGACTTTTGTGGACCTTAACAGAGCGATTTTTGTCACTGACGATCTGTCCCTGGTGCACACAGCAGACCTCTCCCTACACTGACAAAAGAGACTGTAGACCTATACCAAATACCAGCCATTAAAAGGACTTTTGTGGATCTTAACAGACCGATTTGTGTCACCGACTATCTGTCCCTTGTGCACACAGCAGACCTCTCCCTACACTGACAAAAGAGACTGTAGACCTATACCAAATACCAGCCCTTAAAAGGACTTTTTTGGATCTTAACAGAGCGATTTGTATCACTGACTATCTGTCTCTTGTGCACACAGCAAACCTCTCCCTACACTGACAAAAAGCAGAATGTGAAATGGCCGCCAGCTCAGGTCTATTTATAGGGTAGGGGGTATGTCCATGTGCTGCAATGTTTCAATAGGCTGTCCCGTTCAACCTGATGGCTGTGTCATGGGTCAAAGTTCTCCCCAATGTAAACTAATATGGCCACCGCGAATAACGCCATGTGTTCACAAAATCGGCGGGCTGCAAACAAGCAAAGTTTGCTGCAAACCGCAAGGCCATCCCTAGTGAATGGTGGGCCAGCACCAATTACTACAGAACTACAGGAAAATGGCTGCTGTGCTTTTCTTCAACAAAGCACATCACAAGACTACAAGAAAATGTCCGCTGTGCAATTTCAGACTGTACATACATGCAACTAGTTATCAAAGAACAGAACTAAAATCACAGACTATTCTGCATATAACTTATCAGTTAAAAGCAAGGAGTAATAAAGTATTATATGCAAAATATAAGGAGAAAAGAATCACAATGCATGATGGGTAATTCAAAGACCAAGTGTATAATCTTTTTTTATAAAATTGTAGAAACCAAGAATAGGGCTTGCCTCCTGGATCCGAGCACATCCTGCTATGCTTTAAAAAATCTGCTGCAGGGAGAGGTATTTCTCAGTCATTTCAACACAAGGCAGGTCTACCCTTACCTTTGGTGTTGGCTAGGAGCAGTCTGTTGACTGCAAAATTAGATATAAACACAGAACCAGACCAGGCTACTGCAAACATTTACTTCCAGTGTACAGCATGCTAAGGTTGGGTCCAGAATGTCAGGTATCCCCACTATTTGGGTTGTGGTCCCTTTAGGAGGGATGGATTGAAGATATGTTGAGTACTTAGGGGTTCTCATCCACGCAGGGTGAGAGGTTCTGGGGTAGTCTAGCTAGAGAGGAGAGTTACAACTTTCAGTACTATCTGAATTGCTAAATCCTTACTAGGGGCCCCGAATTTCAGAGGTTCAAAGAGTTCTGAGTGGGAAGAACTTCCAAACCCTGATCACAGAGACTTGGGTTCAGAAGGGGCTAACCAATCTGTGTGTGAGTCAATAAAAGGAAGAGGCTACAGCCAGAACCTGGCAATAAGAGAGTGAGCTGGACACACCAGAATGAGCAAGGTGAACAAAGCTTAGGATTGATCCACTGTTGTTGACTATGAAAGCTTCCTCTTTGGGACCCCTGGAGCAGACATGGAACCCCCAAATCCCCAGTGTGGAACCACCATTATCTTGTTTTGTGCCATTAAACCAGAGTTATAGACTGTTTTGGGTTCTATAAGCTATTTTAATTGGGACTATTTACATATTCCAATAAAGACACCAGTAAAAGACATCTCTAAGGCTATTTTTCTCTTTTTTGTTCATAAATGCAGTGACAAATTCAATGAAATATGTTCAGGTAAAGTACAATTATTCTTGAAAGGAATACTAACTATACATGATCTCAATAAAGTTGAAATTAGATATATTTCAGAAGATTTTGGAGCTATAGGAAAATAAAATTACTGAGCAGTAGTGACTGCTTGTCCCTAAGATATAGCCCTTCTTAATGCGTAACTAAATCCAAAACATTTTATGTTGTTGCTTACCAATTATTGAATAAGATGGCTGTGTTCATATTCTTTTTACAAGCTTTTTTCGAACGGCCGGCTTCTGTCAGACTGGCTGGCATACACACGGGCTGAATGTCGGCCGATTTTTTTGTAATCTGCCAATGTCTTCTGACATTCGGCCTGTGTGTACGGGGCTTTAGTGTTGCTTAGTGATGATAGGGTAATGTCTCCCACAACACTATTTTGTTCTGCAATATATGGGCAACCTGATTGTACACAAGTTGATCAATCAACCGACTTGTGTACAACCAAGGTGCAGATACATGAAAGAAATTCAGCTGGTTCAGCAGGGACTGACCAAATTTCGATCCCTATATGGGTGGCTTTACAGTTAGGGGGGTGTAAAAAAAGGGACTTGAGCTGTGTTTCTAGCACTTAATAACTGCATCCCTCCTATGCTGTGAAGGCAGCGGATTGGGGCATTTCTTTGCTTTGCACTTACAGCAAAAATAATTACCCCTGTGTTAGGCAGGCAGTACTGCCATTAAACATAACCCATTCAAGTGAATGCAACACACACCATTGCAGCGCATTGGTGCAACATTTAGGAGTTAAAACTGGTGATGAGGTGGCATTATCTCCTCACCATCTGTCAAACGCCAACTGTGGATCACTTTTTAGAGAATTAACGATTTCGTCACACGTCTAACCTTAGCAAAACTAGACTATTTTTCTCAACAATCATTATCCAATTGTCCAGATCCCAGCTCATCCCTCCTTGAGCCAAACAATGCTCTGGCCCTCAGTAATCCAACTCCTCTTTCTTTCTACAGTTGCTATGCTTATCTTAAATAAGAAATTTCCACCAAGTTGCTAAATGTACTGCATAAGAAAGTTACATTTGAATTTACAGTGATCTCTGGTCCACTGGCACTGGTGTTGTCCACTCCTTTTAAATGTAAATAACTTATTTAAAACTTACGTAGTGCATTGAATAGGTGGTGGCTTTTCCTGGAATGTTACCTTTGGATAATCTACATCTAAATGGACAGCAAAGAGCCCACCAAGTATGAGGTCTCCATTTGACGAATAACCAGTGAGGTCTTCATAAGCCAGACTGCACCCGTTGGGTGATGTTGTATCATAAATTTCTAATAGGCAAACAAAGATGTTCATGCAGTAAACCCAGGCCAAGTACAGCCGTAACTTCATCCTGTCTTGAATTAAAAATAATGGGAAATAGCAGTACATTATATGCAAATATACACACATAGAGAAAATGCCATGTATTTTTTATAAGTTGCATTTGTAGATTTAAAGGTTTGGAAAATGTTATTTTATTCACTGTTTTGTATTTTTAGATAGAAGGTTAATGTGATGTCATGGCATTAATGATCAAACACACACCATTGGGGAAATAAAGAACCTTAGAAGGACTACTAACCTACATGGACTACTATAGTAAAGAGATAAATGATCACCATAAATGATCATACTTCCCAACTTCCTGATAATACATTAGAATATGGCCTCCTATTTGAACTAACAAACAATCTTCCTCTGTTTTCTATGTATCTGCAGGACCTAGCTAATACCACATCTTTAAAGTGACAATAAACTCTTTTCTTAAATAATGAAAATTCTGTTTACATATGTATTATTAACTTAGCCTCTGAATAACTTTTTTTTTTTTTTTTTTGCTGATGCGATCTGACTTCCTATTATAGAGTGTGGCTATGCTCATTCTCCAGGGTCCAACTTTATGTAGGAATGTATTCACTCTCTCTCTTGCTCACTACCAAGATAGACTATAGACTATGGGATTGGTTGCATGCATGGAGCAATGCACATGACCAAAACTAACGTGCACTGCTTGTTTCAAACTAATGGAAGTGAGGGTGAAAGGAGAGGTTCAAGAGCTCGTGGAGGACATTACAAAGAGACAGAAGAACACAGTAAGAAACAAGTTCATGAAAAATAGTTTACAAAGCCATTAATTGTTGGATGTGTATGAATAATATTTGGCAAGTAAAGATATGGTTTATTCTTGTAACAAGTGCCATTGGGGTGCAGATTAGGTTGGAAAAATCTGTTCTTATTTTTAGTTACTGGCACATTTCATTTTCTGGTGCCATACATCACAAGGACATACTGTTAAAGTTATGGTTTAAGCTGGCCATAGACAGATCAAAATTCCATCAATGCAGCAGAACCCGGCTAAATTTTAATAGATCTATGGGCAGGCTGGTTGTACTGAAGTCAATCTGTCGATCAACATCAGTACAACCAGCCTTTCATTTTTTTTTCCTACGATCACTGCCACTGACTGCACAAAAACCACCAGCAGTCAGAATACAATAGTGCAGATGGAGGGATTCCCCCATCAACACTGACTGTGTTGATGGGGAATCAAGCAATTGAAAGAAAGAAAAATGGAAAGAAAATGGCATTATGTATGGCCAGCCTTAGTGTCACTTTAAGGTCATTGAAAAGGACAAGGAAGCATTCTTTGAATCTGGAGGAAAAGAGATTTTCAGATTTACAGAAAGGCTTTTTGCAGTAGAACCTGTGAAAATATGGAATAGACTCCCTCAGCAATCAGTTCTGGTTAGTCCAGTTGATTGTTTAAAAAAAAAAAAATATATATATATATTTATTTAAATTATTTCAAAACGCATGGACTAGTAACATCTAAAAGTAATATGCACAGAAATTGAATGATCAAAGGAACATCTGATTGCTTTGCCTTCTTCTGTATAAATTGTGGGTATAAAGTTATAGATATGGATGGCTTCTATTTATTTTTTCATTTTTCTATACCTTGAACTCAGAGACAGCTCTAATTTTGACTGCATTACTCCGCATTATGGTGAGAACAAGCCTTAAAAGATTTTTGATTTTTTGATGTTTGCACATCAAGTAGACGGTATGCATTGCTGAATGCAGCAATTCAGTCTGTTTTGTGTGATTGATTACAGCTTTGCAGAATGGCATAGATACTGCATAAAAATCATAATTTATATGTGCTCTGTACACCATGACTTCTAGAATTAGCACTGATGCTAAATTTTTTTTATGCTATAAACCTTATTGTAGGGTTGTATTAAGGGATGGGAAGTAGGAACAGTACGGAAGAGGCCTGGGGCCATCCTAAAATGTATTAAACAAAATTCTGAGATTTAAATTCAGAATTCTGAGTTTCAAAGTTTAATTTTGTAATTTGTGTAATTGAGTAAAAAAGTTAGAACTGTAAGAGTCAAGCCCTGTACACGTGGGCTGAATATTGGGCAGTAGAGTTAAGCCGAACAGCCCCTGATCACCAGAACTGTTGAACATTGCAAAAGTTCGGACCCGAACCACGAACCCTATTGAAGTCTATGGGATTTGAACTTGAAAAATCCATAGTCCCCATTTTTAAAGCTTATATGCAGGGTATTGACCATAAAAAAGGGGCCTGGCTCCTGCCCGCTGGGACATGTACCAATGCAAGAAAAAAAAGCTTTTTTAAAAGATTGTTTTTAAAGGAGCAGTGATTTTATAGATGCTCACCTGTACCTTGTATAGAACCTGCTGCAGCACTACTGACATTTATAAAGAAAAATAATTGCATTTAAATTGACTTTCCCTGCAAGTTTTTTTTATTTTGTAAACAATGGCTTGGGCAGCCAGTCTGTATGATGAGACCACAATTTAGCGCACACAGAACAAGACTAGAGATTTTTGGGATAAATTCTGGTGTGGAAGTTTTGCACCACAGTAAGCAAGCCTTATGTGAAGAGGCCAAGATTAACAATTTTTTTTAGATAAAGTCTGGTGTCTCTTTCGCAGACTTTTGATAGAAGTAACAGGTGTGGAAAAGTTGGATTTTTGGGTTTTGGTGGTGCCTGCACGCTGTAACCTTCTAGAGGTAATTTTGATGAAAGCAAGAATTGGCTTTTCTGTAAAAAAACAAAATTTGATAACCTTGTCAAACAGTTGCAGAAAAATCCGGCTTTGGGTGTTGGTGGTGCCTTCACCCGGTAACCTTTTAGAGGTACTCTTGATGAAAGAAAGAATTGGCCATGCTGAAACAAATTGAACATTGATGCCCATGTCACACAGTTGCGGCAAAAATTGGTCTTTGGGTGTTTGTGGTGCCTTCACCCCATAACCTTCTAGAGGTATTCTTGATGAAAGCAAGAGTTGGCCATGCTGTAAAAAATTGAAAATTGGTCCCTGTGTATTAACCACTTTACCACCGGAGGATTTTGCTGTCTTCCGTCCAGGCCACTTTTTGCGATTCGGCACTGTGCGACTTCAACTGACAATTGCGCGGTCGTGCGATGCCGTACCCAAACAAAATTTACGTCCTTTTTTTCCCACAAACAGAGCTTTATTTTGGTGGTATTTGATCACCTGTGCGATTTTTACTTTTTGCGCTATAAACAAAAAAAGAGCGTTTATTTTGAAAAAATAACAATATTTTTAACATTTTTTTATATGAAATTCCCCCCAAAAAAGATGTAAAAACCAATTTTTTAAACATTTTTTGGCCAATTTGTTTTCTGCTACCTATGTTTGGTAAAAAAAATCGCAATAAGCGTATTGGTTTGCGCAAAAGTTATTGCGTTTACTAACAAAGGGAAAGATTTCTGTCATTTTTGGTGTTTTTTTTTAACGCATAATGGCGGCGATCTGCAATTTTTTTTGCGGGACTGCGACATTGCGGCGGACAGATCGGACCCTTGACTGACATTTTTGACACTTTTGGGGGTACCAGTGACATTACTGCAGTAATCAGTGCTATATATATGCACTGTTACTGTAAAAATGACACTGGCAGGGAAGGGGTTAATTTTATTGGAGAGGGAGGGGTTAATGTATGCCTGGTGCTTACTGACGTGTGGGGGGGGAGGTGACTGAGTGAGTTATGGACAGATCGGATGTCCAGCTATGCTGAACAGTCCGATCTGTCACTCCCTGTCACTATGGAGATCCGCCCGCTTGTGTTTACACAGGCGGGCAGATCTCCACACTAGATCCCCGGCGATCGGGGCAGAGCAGCGGCGATCGCCGCTACTCCTCCCCTGGCCCGACTCCCGCTGTGAATGAAAACAGCGGGAGCGAGCCTCCGGCGGCGCGCAAGCGCCGCCCAGAAAGGGGAGTGTCTGACGACGTAGTACTACGTCGTCAGACGATAACGAGCCACTCTGCCGCAGTAATATTACTGTGGGCGGAGGTAAAGTGGTTAATTGTGCCCATGAAACATATACCAAAAAAGATTAAATCAACACCCTCAAAGCTTCGCAGCTTAGACAGTCTTGCAGAGATTCAGGATCCCTATAACAGTTAATCAGCGATATTGGCATCAGGGGCTTGATAGCTGCTGCTAATCCAGAAATGACTAATTTTGACAAATGTCACCCGGTCAACAGAGTCTGTGGACAGACGGGTTTGTTTATTTGTCTTTAAACATCCGGCAGCACTGAATGCCTGTTAGGAAGGCACGCTGGATGGAAAAGCTCTTCATGTCTGTTTTCGCCCCTAGATAATCTCCCAATATATGATGCAGATGCTGCCGATGGAATCTTGAAGCTGACAGCCCTGGGCGGCCTCCCTCTCCACCACTCCTCCTTTGACAAACAGAAGTCTTTAAAAATAGCTTTTTTTATGAGACTGTAACCTACCAGAGTCAGGAAAGCCATTACATAAACTCCTCTTTAAGGTGTTCTTAAGATATTTTATCCTGTGCTCCCTCTGCGAGGGCAGGATGAGTTCCGAGACTTTCCCCTTGTAATGGTGGTAAAGGAAAGTTGCCAACCAATAATGACCTTTCTCCTTGATGCCACAAATTCTCAGGTCCTTTCGCAGGCTTTGAAGAATAAGGGAGCCCATGCACCGCAAGTTTGCAGAGGCATGAGAAGCAGAGTTCTTGGGGTCAGTGAGAATTACATTATCTGGAACTGCCTCCTCCCAACCACATACTACTCCCAAGGTTTCTTGGGACTGGAAACAATCTCTTAAGGTTTGACGTATGTCTTCCTCTGCTTCTCATGCCTCCAAAACTGCCAGAATCCTCTTCCTTCTGCTTTATTTTCCTTCTTCTCCTCTTGTGTGTTCTGTAGTGTCAAAAGAATGGTGTCTACATAAAGCGGGCCTTGGGAGGAAAGGAAGTCCTCCTCTTCCTCCCTCTGCTCTGCCTTTAGTGCCCTGTCCATAATGCCACACAGAGTATGCTCCAGCAGTAACACAAGAGGGATTGTGTCACTGATAAATGCGTTGTCACAGCTCACCATCCTTGTCGCCTCCTCAGATGGTGAAAGTACAGTGCATGCATCCTTTATTAGCAGTCATTGGCAGGGAGAAAAAAAGCTGAGCTGCCCTGTGCCTGTCCTTGTGCCATACCCACAGAAGTACTCACTGAGGGCCCTCTGCTGCATGTGCAGCTGCTGCAGCATTGCCACAGTTGAGTTCCATCTGGTGGGCATGTAAAAAATCAGGTGGTTTATGGGCAGGTGGAATTCCTGCTGAACTTCAGCCAACCGAGCACTGGCTGTGCATGACAGCCTGAAATCGCTACAGACTCTCCTGGCCTGCCTTAGAAGATCTTGCAAACCTGGGCACCAGTTTAAGAAACAATGCACCACCAAATTGAGGACATGTGCCAGGTATGACACATATGTCATCTCTCCCTGTCAAAGAGTGGACAGAAGGTTAGTCCTGGCTCAAACGTTCGTGTTGTGAACCACCTCTGGGCCTGCCCCCACAGAGGTGAAAGAATCACTGCTCAGGTGTGGCTCCTGTCTCCTAGAAACACCAGCTGAAGCACTGCATGGCATCTTTTAGCATGACTCTTTGAATGGCCCCTTGAATGCTTAGGGGGTACTAGTGGTTCATAGGGAAGTCCAGCAGAGGAGAGCATGGGGAGGGGGTGGAGGGGGTGGAGCTGACAGATTTCACATCATCACCACCAACAGCTGTATGGAGGCGTGGCAGCAAAATAAGCTCAGGCACTGAGCCCTGTACTGCATCCTTCCAAGTTACCCTGTGTGCTGTGAACAAAATATATTGTTCATGACCATGCTTGCTGGACCATGTGCCAGCAGTAATGTGGACTTTGCGGCTGACGGCCTTGCCTAACAATGCCAAAACATCATCTTCCACATGATGGTACAGAGCTGGGATGGCCTTACATGCAAAGAAATAGTGACTAGAAAATTGCCATTGTGGTACAGCACAAGGGGGCAGAATCCACTGGAAAGAAAGGCACGAGTTGTAAAGCCAGCAATTTGGACAAGCTGTAATTTTGACGCTGGGCATGTGGGTGGCAGGCAGTGTATTTTTTTTTCCGATGCAGCAGCTGGGGCAGAGAAACTTGCCCGCTATACTTTACAGCTGGATGTGTGCTGCTGGCAGATGTGTTGCAAGGACCTGTGGCACTCTGTCAGTGGAGGGTGCTAAGAGATCATATAATATAGCAAGGGTAGACATGAAAGGTGAGAAGAGAGGAGGAGAAGAATTGTGACCCTTGTATGTGGCTATCAGGTGCACTTGCCAATGAGCCAAATGGTGGGAGGTTAAATGTCGTGTCAAGCATGTGGTACCCAAACGGCTGTTTTTTTTGCCACGCTTGATTTGCTTGTGGCAGAGATTACAAATTGCAACAGTGCGATCGGCTAAAAGATGTCGGCTTACATGTGCTAAAAAGATCCACACAGCTGAACTGTGAGAAGTGGCCTGAAAAATCAGGATTCTGAGTTTTAAAGTCAATTCTGAGATTAAAAGCAAGAGATTAGACATGGTAGGGTACATGGAGATACAGGAGTTGATTTTATAAAGGCAAACAGGCTGTTTAATTTGCAAGGGAACTTTACTTTTCAAGAATACTCAATAGTATAGGACATCTAAAAATAACAGTATTTTTGCCTGCATATGATTGGATAATGGAAGTCAGCAGCATGCATTCACTAAGCTAGGATGAAATTCCTTGAAACGTGAATAGCCTATTTTCCCGTAAAAAAAAAAAAATATTCCCACAGAAGGTATAGTATGTAGGATGAGATCTAAAATGGACAGATTAGATGTACAAGTATAAAACAAGATGAAATAAACAGAGGGGATGGGAAGTAAGAAGACAGATAAAATGGACAGATTATATGTGGTGGGGGTGCTTGGCAATATGGGTAGAGAAATACAAGGGTTGATTTATTAAAGGCAAATAGACTATCAAATTTGCAAGAGAATGTTCTCTTATCTTAGTAAATAGGGTGAACATTCACAATGACATGTATAAAACTCACTATAAAATAATAAAGTAAAAAAAAAAAAAAAAGACATTTGCTTGCGTATGATTGGATGATGGAAGTCAGCAGAGCTGTAATTAATTCCATAAGCTAACAAAAAATTCCCTTGCAAACTGAATAACATACTTGACTTTAGTAAATCAATCCCACAGAGGGTATAGTAAGTAAGAAAAGATATAAGACGGGCAGTATAAACAGGATATAAAGACACTTGTGCAACTAAGCAATCATTTCTTACCTTATATCAGAGGGGAATCATTCAGGAAAATATATGCATGATGTACTTTCAACAAAATTTTATAAAAAAATAAAATGCTGCTAAGGTTTAATACTTTATGGTTGACCATTTGTTAGTGCAAGACAATAAACATGACAGGTAATACTTTCCTCTGTGTACCACTTATAAAAACATTTCATTTAAAACAATTAAAGATTAATTCAAATTTCTGCGATCTGTGTTGCAGTGCACTGTACCTACTTTTACAGTGCCATTCAATAAATCCTTGACAGTCTATTTATATAAGGTATGTTCCAGTGACAGTTTGTGTGCACCTAAATTTAATAAATGATAAGTTTCATTAAAATAATAGGTCTGACCATATTATTATGCAAAATCATTATAATTATCACTACAGTATGTTGTAATTTTAAGAAGATCTACAGAGGATGCGTGAATGTGATTATGTGGTTGATTTTAGCTGTGGTGTATTCTCAGAGCTGAGTAAGCTCAGTCTTCTGCAGATAATTACATGTTGCAGGAGGAAGCTTAACGTATGCTCAAGGGAATTCCTATCTGATTCATCAAGGCCAAGAGTAAACTCTAGGTTTTAAAGTTATTTTCCATTGATACTGAATAAAATCAAATATCCCTTCCTTGCCATCACAGCAGGACAATTTTATTTTTACATTTCCCAGAATTTTCTCTCCTTAGCCTATGTAATTGGTTCATTGCCTCTTTCATATTACTGGACAGAGCTTGAAGGAAGGATATCATGCAAAATATACAAATAGACTTTCGTTGATCATCTTTATCTTCTTCTAAATTTGCTAGTTGCCAGGATGTTACACACAAATATGCAGAAAGTAAAGGCAAAATTAATGATCTACAAAAATGTTCTAGATGAGTAACCAAGAAAGTTTTATTGGCAGAAACAGCCAGGCAGCTACCCTTTCTAGAAGCATAATTTCTCTCATGATTGATCTTCATCAATAGGGATCAGCCAATGATTTGGTCAAGGCCTAGGTTCAAACAAAACATTGGCTGTTCTAGTGTTTGGAAAAATGTTTGCCTGTGTAGTCCCCTGTTCAGCAGGAGCCAAACACCATATAGAGAAGCTGCTTCTGGCCTTCGATGGTTGCTAAGGAAGGGGCAAGTGCTGGCACCTTCTGAATCCATAGCAAAACTGACCGACACTGGCACCAGGATCTCCCCAACATGTATGCAAAGGAGCAGGGATAACAGTGACATCACTGCCCACATATAGCCACTGGTCATATTTGGGCAATGACACTGATCAATCTCCTAAAGGGCAGTAATTGTATGGTCTTTGTTGACATTTGCTCCCCTAACATTGCCTAAATGTTATCAATGAGGAAATAGCTCTAGCAGTAGATGTAAGAGTGATTGTGGGGCAGGTTGAGATTCACTTTTTATCAGTAAAAAGAAAGAATATTTAAAAAAAAGACCCTCCATTGGAAGTGTAACAAGATGAGCTGATCTTATTACCAAGGCAAAAAGAGGGGTAGGGCTAAGATTGGATGTTTCATGACTACAGTGGTAAGAGCATGACTGACTTTTTTAATGCTGAATGAACTTGTAACTGAGGAGGGGTTTAGGGTATAGGATATTCAGATAAGTACAGTTTCAAAGATGAAGACACTAACTTCTCTGTCCTGCAACTACAGAACACCCCTGACACTTCACCTTTGAGGATCCAGTCTATCCTAACCTTACTGGAAGGGATAGGGAAGCTATAGTTGGGCAGCTAGTCCTTGGCCTCATGAGTAGAGTTGAGCGGACACCTGGATGTCCGTGTTCAGCAGGTTCGGCCGAACTTGAAAAAAAAGTTTGGGTCCGTGTCCCGGACTTTTTCCGAACTTTACCCGGACACCGAACCCCATTGAAGTCAATGGGGACCCGAACTTTCAGGCACTAAAATGGCTCTAAAAAACCAATAGAAAGGGCTAGAGTGCTGCAAATGGCAGCAAAATGTAGTTAAGAGCATGGCAAGTGCTCTGCAAACAAATGTGGATAGGGAAATAACTTAAAACAACAAAAAGAAACTGAAAAATAAAACAATTTTCTTCATCTGTGAAGGACGAGGCCCATATGGAGTAGAAGGGAGGTTGAGGTGGCAGTGGATGTGGCGGTGTAGGTGGAAGCGGCGGTGGAGGGGGACGAGGTAGCCAACACTGCTTTTTTTTAGTCATTTTAAATGAGGGTACACCCCAAAAGAGTGAGAAAGATCAAAAATATAACAATGGCTGGGTAAGGTCGGTATCCATCTCTATTCTGCACAAGGTACGGAAAAGTCCCGTGGGATCCATGCCTGGTTCATTTTAATGAACGTGAGCTTGTCCACATTGTCTCTGGACAGGCGGCTGCGCTTGTCTGTGATAACGCCCCCAGCCATGCTAAATACACGTTCAGATAATACACTGGCTGCAGGGCACGCCAGCACCTCCAAGGCGTAAAGGGCAAGCTCAGGCCATGTGCCCAATTTGGAGACCTAGAAGTTGAAGGGTTCTTCTGAGGTGCTGGCGGTGCCCTGGCTGCTTTGGCGACCTCTTCCTCCTCCTCCTCTGCCTTGGCCTTGTGCTTCCACTGTCAGGTGGGAATGCCAGCAGCATCGCGTCTACCAGCGTGCGCTTGTACTCGCGCATCTTGCGATCACGCTCCAGTGAGTGAATTAAGGACGGTACGTTGTCCTTGTAACGGGGATCCAGCAGCGTGGCCACCCAGTAAGCAGCACAAGTTAGAATGTGGGCGACTCGGCGGTCGTTGTGGAGACACTGCAGCATGTAATCGCTCATGTGTGCCAGGCTGCCCAGAGGCACCGAAAGGCTGTCCTCTGTGGGAGGTGTATCGTCTGTGTCTTCTGTTTCCCCCCGAGCCACGCACCAGTGATGGCCATGAGCTGGCCTGGGTGCCACACTGCTGTGAACATGGTTCCATCTCCTCCTCCATCTCCTCCTCCATCTCCTCCTCCTCCTCATCCTCCAGAACTGTGCCCCTACTGGACAATTGTGTACCTGGCGTTTGTGGGTGCAGAAACCCACCCTCGGAGCCACTTGTGAATGACTGCCCTAAAAGCCATGGAAATGTTCCCTCTTCCTCCTCCTCCTCCTGTGCCACATCCTCTTCCATCATCGCCCGATGCGTTTTTTCAAGGAGGCATAGAAGTGGGATAGTTAAGCTGACAACGGCATCATCGGCACTGGCCATGTTGGTGGAGTACTCAAAACAGCGCAACAAAGCACACAGGTCTCGCATGGAGGCCCAGTTATTGGTGGAGAAGTGGTGCTGTTCCGCAGAGCGACTCACGCGTGCGTGCTGCAGCTGAAACTCCACTATGGCCTGCTGCTGCTCGCACAGTCTTTCCAGCATGTGCAAGGTGGAGTTCCACCTTGTGGGAACGTCACATATGAGGCGGTGAGCGGGAAAGCCGAAGTTACGCTGCAGCGCTGAAAGGCGAGCAGAAGCAGGGTGGGAACGCCAAAAGTGCGCACAGGCGGCCCGCACTTTCTGCAGCAGCTCTGACATATCGGGGTAATTTTGAAGGAACCTCTGCACCACAAAATTCTGCACATGCGCCAGGCAAGGGATGTGCGTCAAACCGGCTAGGCCCAGAGCTGCTATGAGATTTTGCCCATTATCGCACACCACCATGCCGGGCTTGAGGCTCGCTGGCACCAACAACTCATCGGTCTGCTGTTCCATGCTCCTCCACAACTCATGCGCGGTGTGGGATTTTTCCCCCAATCATGTAAGTTTTAAAACTGCCTGCTGTCGTTTACCCCTGGCTTTGCTAAATTTGGTGGTGAAGGTGTTACGCTGACCGGATGAGGAGGCGGTAGAGGATGAGGAAGCGGAGTAGGAGGAGTTAGGAACAGGATGTAAACTGAAGCGCCCTGCAATCCTCGATGGTGGAAGGAGATGCGCCAAACAAATTTAAAAGGTGTATCTCACAAGTACCGATACAGACTATGCCGCAATTTAATTTTTTTCACCCCAAAAGGGTGTATATTGAATAGTGGAATAGAAAAAAGTATATAAAAAGGTGTATCTCACACGTACCGATACAGACTATGCCGCAATTTAATTATTTTTACCCCAAAATGGTGTAGATTGAATAGCGGAATAGAAAATATGATATAAAAAGGTGTATCTCACACGTACAAACCCAGACTAGGCCCCGATTACAATTTTTTGTACCCTAAAGGCAGGATGAGGAGTAGGAGGAGTTCGGAACAGTAGGCAAACTGAAGCACCCTGCAATCCTCGGCGGTGGAAGATGCGCCCCAAAAATTTGGAAGGTGTATCTCACACGTACCGATACAGACTATGCCGCAATTTAATTCTTTTTACTCCAAAGGGTGTAGATTGAATAGCGGAATAGAAAATATGATATAAAAAGGTGTATCTCACACGTACAAACCCAGACTAGGCCCCGATTACAATTTTTTGTACCCTAAAGGCAGGATGAGGAGTAGGAGGAGTTCGGAACAGGAGGCAAACTGAAGCACCCTGCAATCCTCGGCGGTGGAAGATGCACCCCAAAAATTTGGAAGGTGTATCTCACACGTACCGATACAGACTATGCCGCAATTAAATTCTTTTTACTCCAAAGGGTGTAGATTGAATAGCGGAATAGAAAATATGATATAAAAAGGTGTATCTCACACGTACAAACCCAGACTAGGCCCCGATTACAATTTTTTGTACCCTAAAGGCAGGATGAGGAGTAGGAGGAGTTCGGAACAGGAGGCAAACTGAAGCACCCTGCAATCCTCGGCGGTGGAAGATGCGCCCCAAAAATTTGGAAGGTGTATCTCACACGTACCGATACAGACTATGCCGCAATTTAATTATTTTTACCCCAAAGGGTGTAGATTGAATAGCGGAATAGAAAATATGATATAAAAAGGTGTATCTCACACGTACAAACCCAGACTAGGCCCCGATTAGAATGTTTTGTACCCTAAAGGCAGGATGAGGAGTAGGAGGAGTTTGGAACAGGAGGCAAACTGAAGCACCCTGCAATCCTCGGCAGTGGAAGATGCGCCCCAAAAATTTGGAGGGTGTATCTCACACGTACCGATACAGACTATGCCGCAATTTAATTATTTTTACCCCAAAGGGTGTAGATTGAATAGCGGAATAGAAAATATGATATAAAAAGGTGTATCTCACATGTACAAACCCAGAATAGGCCCCGATTACAATTTTTTGTACCCTAAAGGCAGGATGAGGAGTAGGAGGAGTTCGGAACAGGAGGCAAACTGAAGCACCCTGCAATCCTCGGTGGTGTAAGATGCGCCCAAAAAATTGGAAAGGTGTATCTCACACGTACCGATACAGACTATGCCGCAATTTAATTATTTTTACCCCAAAATGGTGTAGATTGAATAGCGGAATAGAAAATATGATATAAAAAGGTGTATCTCACGTACAAACCCAGACTAGGCCCTGATTACAATTTTTTGTACCCTAAAGGCAGGTTGAGGAGTAGGAGGAGTTCGGAACAGGAGGCAAACTGAAGCACCCTGCAATCCTCGGCGGTGGAAGATGCGCCCCAAAAATTTGGAAGGTGTATCTCTCACGTACCGATACAGACTATGCTGCAATTTAATTATTTTTACCCCAAAGGGTGTAGATTGAATAGCGGAATAGAAAATATGATATAAAAAGGTGTATCTCACACGTACAAAACCAGACTAGGCCCCGACTACAATCTTTTGTACCCTAAAGGCAGGATGAGGAGTAGGAGGAATTCGGAACAGGAGGCAAACTGAAGCACCCTGCAATCCTTGGCGGTGGAAGATGCGCCCCAAAAATTTGGAAGGTGTATCTCACACGTACCGATACAGACTATGCCGCAATTTAATTATTTTTACCCCAAAGGGTGTAGATTGAATAGCGGAATAGAAAATATGATATAAAAAGGTGTATCTCACAGGTACAAACCCAGACTAGGCCCCAATTACAATTTTTTGTACCCTAAAGGCAGAATGAGGAGTAGGAGGAGTTCGGAACAGGAGGCAAACTGAAGCACCCTGCAATCCTCGGTGGTGGAAGATGCGCCCCAAAAATTTGGAAGGTGTATCTCACACGTACCGATACAGACTATGCCGCAATTTAATTATTTTTACCCCAAAGGGTGTAGATTGAATAGCGGAATAGAAAATATGATATAAAAAGTTGTATCTCACACGTACAAACCCAGACTAGGTCCCGATTACAATTTTTTGTACCCTAAAGGCAGGATGAGGAGTAGGAGGAGTTCGGAACAGGAGGCAAACTGAAGCACCCTGCAATCCTCGGCGGTGGAAGATGCGCCCCAAAAATTTGAAAGGTGTATCTCACACGTACCGATACAGACTATGCCGCAATTTAATTTTTTTTAACCCAAAAGGGTGTATATTGAATAGTGGAATAGAAAAAAGTATATAAAATTGAAAATCACTCAATAGCACATGTGAACACAGCAGTGTCTTATGTTTTATGTCACGGTCAGCTCAGCAGCAGGCTATGAAGGGAAAAAAAAAATTCCCCTTTAACTTTGTCATTTTTAAATAGCAGATTAGAACAGCAATCTGTAGTAAAATATAGCTGAACGCTGCACACAACAGACTGATAAAAATATGTTTTTTTCTCCCTCCTCCTCAGTGGGCTCAAGTGAGGGCAAAAAGATTGTTCACTGCACCACCCCCCACACAGCAAAATTGATGTAGATCGCTAACGGACGATTGTTCTGTCCCTGCCTAATCTCTACAGCCTGTCCCTAAAATGCTCAAATATCTCTCCCTGCCTACACTCCGACCTGTCCCTGCATTCTTTTCGGGCACAATTTTTCACTGTCTGTCCCTAATCAGCAGCAGCCAGCACGTATGATGTGTGCTCTCTCCCTATACTACAGCAGAATGACGCACCGCGCTGTGTCTCTCGAACTTATAAAGACATGGGTCACATGCTTCAGATGGGCAATCACAGCTACTAATACATTTGTAGGCATGGCTGGGATGGCTTAAGGCACACTAGTTAAACGCTTGTTGATTGGCTGTTGAAAGCCCGCCATTAAAAGCGCGCTATTACATACAAAACAGGAAATAAAATTACCGAACACGGATTATAAACCCGAACATACAGTAAAGTTTTCGGGGTCCGTGTCCGGGTAGCAAAAATCCAATTATCCGGTACGGACCCGAATAATACAGTCCGTGTTCGCTCAACACTACTCATGAGTAAAAGATTGTGCTGATCTGGTTGACAGTGTTGCTGCAAGGAGATAAGAGGCAATGTAGAGTTATGGGGTATAGAATGTTCAACTACCCCTAATCTGGCCCCTACCTTACAGTGTCAGGGTCAAAGCGTGCTGTTTCCCAGGTCTCTGTGTAAAGGCATGCTGAACTTCATGTAAGTCTTAGTGAGAAGGGCTGAAAAATCATGATATTAGCATCAAGTATGATGCAAACTCACAATCTCTTTTTTATTTAGTTTTTTACCCTACCCATACCTTTCAGATGAGGTAGTATCTGTCATGACAGTTGTAGGAGAGTGTAGCAGAGTTCCCTTTTGTGGACATTAGGTGATATATATATATATAGTGAGTGAGTTGGGATTTGATGAGGAGTGTGCAGGTGCAGAGAAAGGAAAAGGTACAATCTCTGGCTGTGTGGCCCAATGGAAAACTTTTGGCTTTTCGCCTTTTCACAAGAATGCATGTGATCCTCCTGAACTAGGTACACTCAAGCTGGGGAATACCTGGAGAGATGGTACTGCCCCTGGGAGTGGTAAGGGTAACATATTTCTACAACTCAAAGAAATGGTGAAGGACTATGCTATTGTGTGCACTGAAAGTTGCCTATTCTCTGAAGCCTGCCTGTTTCACCATTTGCACTTATGACTGACATTCAACCTCTGTTGAACTGTTTCATCTAACTTCTATGGAGTTTTATTAAACAGTTCAAAAACACAACTGACTTAAATCTTCTCAAGCCTTGAAACATGGACGGCAAGTGTGTTTTCTTTGCCACAGCCAACAAGTGCCCACACATGCACACTAGTTGCAAGCAGCTTTCCTGCCATTTTGGATGAGGTCAAAGTCCTCACTTCATTGGAATTGGTTGCCAGAAGGGATGCAGCCATGCACGTTGGTGCAATAGCACTGAGAACTGTGACTGGCATCTTAGGATGAGGGCAAAACATTATACAGCAGAAAAAGTGGTCATCAGAAAGAGTGGGATTTCTGCTGGAATGCAGGAAGAGCTAGGAAAAAGCTAGGAAAGGCAGATATATAAAAAATGAATGAATAGTAGCTTAAGGAAAAATGCTGTTTAGGCATTAGGCCCCTTTCACATGTGTGGATTTCGCATGGAATCTGTTCTAATCAGCATGGGATCAACTCACAGAATACCTGCTGATTAGGTGGATGACATCTGTGTCTGCTCATGCTCTATTGACAGAGCCTGCTATGTTCTATGGGCGGCTGGTATAAAACAGACTTTGCCAGTCTATTTACACCTAGCTACTCTCCGATCTGATTCATCTAAATGGAAGGGGATGAATCAGACCCAGAGTCACAAGTCTGTTTATAACTGCCTGTCTATAGGGATGCATTGACAATTTGATCAGGCCTGTCTGAAAAACTGATAAGCAGACCTGACCAGATCTCCAGTGTGAAAGGGGTCGTATACATATGTTGTCTCAAGATGCTGAGAATGTAACTCTCTGCTGGAAGATTCCTTTAAGCCTTGTACACATGTTATAAAAATCAGACGACTGATCGTCTGATTTTTGTCGAAAGAGCATGTCCATGATGTTCGACTATGGTATTGAGTTGTCTGAAAATGTTCTTCAGACAAAGGCTAACATAGCTACTGTGCGTACTATGATAGTAAAAAGCGGAAGAGATTTAGTGTGCATGACCCTTTCGGGCCCCTTCCGCTTATTTAGTTAGCAGTGTTTTCGTGACCGAAGTTTCACTATAATCCGAGATTTCATTCAATGATTAACCATGATGGCAGGTGACACTACTGTTGCTGTACTTGGGCTTGGAGTAATGTCTCTAAACCAAGTGCTTAGAAAGAAAAAGCTTAAGCTCCTGGACCAAAAATTGGTTGCTCAACCGTGAGCAATTTTTCCTTTCCTACTGCGGGAGCTTCAGGAAAATAATCCTGATGACTTCAGGAAATATCTCAGGGGGACAGATACCTGCTTTGACCAGATTTTATTATTGGTGACCCCCTATATTCTAAAACAGGATACAAGTATGTGGGCTGCAATAACTCCAGAGCAAAGGCTAATTGCAACATTAAAGTATCTAGGAAAGGCGGGAAGCCTTTAGGATCTTAAATTCACCCCTGGGATCTCCCCCTAAGCTCTGGAAGTCATCATTCCTGAGACCTGCTCTGTCAGTGCTGCAGAAGGACTATATCAATGTATGTTACATTGTTCTAAAGCTTACATTATATGTGTTTGTCATTGAGACAGTAAATGTGTAATCGGTAAAGAAAATAAAAGTAAATGCGTACGTTCTTATTTTCATTATGGTACTTCATTTTGGATTATTCAGTTTGTTTCATTGTCCGCCTAATCGTCAGCTTTAATATTAGTTTATCCTTATGTTGCATAAGCATTTGTGTGCCAAATATGTTAACAATGCCCATGTACTAATTTTTCTTTTCTACAGTTTCCATCAAACCCAGAACAGTGGCAGTAAGTTGCTGGCCCGTTTATGGAGCAATGAGATTTCCCTAACAGTGTTATAGATGGAAAGCATGTCCGCACTGTCCCACCACCTAACTCTGGATCTTATTTTTTTAATTGCAAGGGTTTTTTTTTTAGCATTGTTATTATTGCTGTTGTGAATGCAAATTATGAGTTTTTATATCTTGACATTGGAGGAGTCATAGATGAAATAGAGTTTTATCGCTGTCTCCAAAATGGCTCTCTAAATTTGCCTTCCTGTGACCAAACTATAGAAGGTCTTAATTTTGTTTTTGTTGCTGATGAGGCCTTTGCTCTTGGGGATCATCTTCTCAAGCCCTTTCCTCTGCATAACTTCAACCCCGAGCAAAGAATTTTTAATTATAGACTCTCCTGGTCCAGAAGAGTCGTGAAAAATGCTTTTGGCATTTTGACCAACAGGTTTCAGCCCTTTTTAACCTCGATCAATATGGCTTTGTATAACCTCAATCATATTGTCCTCTGCTGCTGCATCCTGCAAAACTATTTAGGCAGGCATGCAGACAGGTATGTCAGCTTTCTGCCAATTGACAGGGACCCTGCCATGCCAGGGACTAGCGTAGAGGCAGAAGGACGTAAGGCTGTTGAAGGGCTGACGCCCATTGGAATTGCCTCTGCTGGCTTGCCCACCCAAAGTGCCAGGGAAGTGCGAAAAAATATATAGACTATTTTGTTAGGAAAGGTGCAGTTTCTTTGCAGGAATTTATCTAGATGATGTCTAAAATATGTTTGTTTTGATAGCTTCCTGTCCAAAATGTCTTTAATTTTTGATGCTGTTTTTTTTGGATCTACAAAACCAAGGTTTTGAAGCCTGCTGGCCTGAATGTCAAGTTTGTCTTAAACTGTTTTATATCAGACAGATAGTAAGGATTCTTTTGGAGTATTACCTGTTTTATTCTGTGTTGTTTGTAAAAATATGGCCTTTTCTTTACACATTTTTTTGCCAATTTGGAGTTCCTCTTTAATATAAAATGTTTTTTAAGTTGGGGTTCTTCTTTAATTAGCATGGGAATTGTAGTTCTGTGTTGATATATAATCCAGCTATTAGTGAAAATCTAATAGTATTTTTTATATAAAACTGATGAGCTGGAGATCTTCCTTAATCAAATTATTTCCCATGTTTTTAATTTATATAGAGCCTAATGTTTTCACTATTTTATTTATTGTCATATTATATTGTGAGAAAATATTTCAAAGCATTTGTTACCATATCTGCAGCATTTTGTAAGTAGAGTTAGAGCTCCCCTTTACTTCATGTTTGTCTGCATATCTTTTATTAGTTTGAGGGCCGTGAGCTTTTTTAGACTTAGTATAATGAAGGTTAGAGCCCCCCTTTAAAAACTTACCATATTTGCAGTATTTTGTATGTATAGTTAGAGCTCCCCTTTATGCCACACTTCTTTTGTTTTTTGTTTTTTTGCAGCCACAGTGTAGCACCAGAGGCCAGAAAAATTAGGCATGTACACATGCATGAAAAAGCAGGTATTGTTGCACCTGCTGCTGTAGCAGCGGCCTGAAAAATTGAGGTTTTAAGGCAGAAAGTGCACTAAAACATTGCGGCTTGAACCGTAGTTGGTGGCGGAGACGTCACGTAAGTCATCCGGCATGCAGAGAATGATTATATACAGCAGCGTGTGGACCATTTTTAGGCCAAGGCATCTCAGTCATCACCAGGCCTTTTTTAGTCAAATGCATCCCCCACTGTCAGTCCCTTCGGGATCCATGCCTCATTCATCTTAATAAACGTGAAGTAATCAAGACTTTTTTGACCTAGGCGACTTCTCTTCTCAGTGACAATACCTCCTGCTGCGCTGAAGGTCCTTTCTGACAGCACACTTGAAGCGGGGCAGGCCAGAAGTTCAATGGCAAATTGGGATAGCTCAGGCCACAGGTCAAGCCTGCACACCCAGTAGTCAAGGGGTTCATCGCTCCTCAGAGTGTCGATATCTGCAGTTAAGGCAAGGTAGTCTGCTACCTGTCGGTCGAGTCGTTCTCTGAGGGTGGACCCCGAAGGGCTGTGGCGATGCATAGGACAAAAAAAGCTCCGCATGTCCTCCATCAACAAGACGTCTGTAAAGCGTCCTGTCCTTGCCGGCGTGGTTGTGGTGGTAGGAGGAGGATTACTTTCACCTCTTCCCCTGTTGGATTCCCGTTGTGCTGTGACATCACCCTTATATGCTGTGTAAAGCATACTTTTTAACTTATTTTGTAGCTGCTGCATCCTTTGCGACTGCCGGTAATTGGGTAACATATCACAGACTTTCTGCTTATACCGGGGGTCTAGTAGCGTGGCCACCCAGTACAGGTCGTTCTCCTTCAGCCTTTTTATACGAGGGTCCCTCAACAGGCATGACAGCATGAAAGACCCCATTTGCAC
Organism: Pelophylax lessonae; assembly: GCF_965119305.1. Taxonomy (NCBI): domain Eukaryota; kingdom Metazoa; phylum Chordata; class Amphibia; order Anura; family Ranidae; genus Pelophylax; species Pelophylax lessonae. The sequence goes on along the minus strand of NC_138780.1, from coordinate 46,316,403 downwards.
AAGGTTGGATGCCGAGCTACTCATGTCCAATTCCTCATCCTCACTGATGTCATTGAAGGTGTGTTCTTCCCCCCAGCCACATACAACACCACGGGTACCAGATAGGTGACAACGAGCACCCTGGGATGCCTGCTGTGGTTGGTGTTCCTCCTCCTCAAAGCCACATTCCTCCTCTGACTCCTCTTCCTCACACTCCTCTTCCAGTGTTGCCGCAGGTCCAGCAATCGATGGTAAGGCTGTTTCTGGTGGTGGTGATGGTGACCACAACTCTTCCTCTTCCTCTTCATGCTCATCTACGGCCTGATCCAGCACTCTTCGCAGGGCACGCTCCAGGAAAAAAACATATGGGATGATGTCGCTGATGGTGCCTTCGGTGCGACTCACTAGGTTTGTCACCTCCTCAAAAGGATGCATGAGCCTACAGGCATTGCGCATGAGCGTCCAGTAACGTGGCAAAAAAATACCCAGCTCCGCAGAGGCTGTCCTAGCACCCCGGTCATACAAATACTCGTTGACCGCTTTTTCTTGTTGGAGCAGGCGGTCGAACATTAGCAGTGTTGAATTCCAACGTGTCGGGCTGTCGCAAATCAAGCGCCTCACTGGCATGTTGTTTCGCCGCTGAATAACTGCAAAGTGCGCCATGGCCGTGTAGGAACGCCTGAAATGGCCACACACCTTCCTGGCCTGCTTGAGGACGTCCTGTAAGCCTGGGTACTTCTGCACAAAACGTTGCACAATCAGATTCAACACATGTGCCATGCACGGCACATGTGTCACCTTGCCCAAATTCAATGCCGCCAACAAATTGCTGCCGTTGTCACACACCACTTTGCCAATCTCCAGTTGGTGCGGGGTCAGCCACTGATCCACCTGTGCGTTCAGGGCGGACAGTAGTGCTGGTCTGGTGTGACTCTCTGCTTTCAGGCAAGTCAACCCCAAGACAGCGTGACACTGTCGTATCCGGCATGTGGAATAGCCCCTGGGGAGCTGGGGGGTGCAGTTGGTGTGGAGCAAGACGCAACAGCAGAAGAGGACTCAGCCGAGGAGGTTAGCAAAGAGGATGGAGTAGGAGGAGTAGAGGAGGTGGCAGCAGGCCTGCCTGCAAGTCGTGGCGGTGTCACCAACTCCTCTGCAGCAGAGCCACGCATTCCATGCTTGGCAGCCGCCAGCGGGTTTACCCAATGCGCAGTGTAAGTTATATACCTGCCCTGACCGTGCTTTGCAGACCAGCTATCAGTGGTCAGATGGACCCTTGCCCCAACACTGTGTGCCAGACGGGACATGATTTCCTTTTCCACAATAGAGTACAGGTTGGGGATTGCCTTTTGTGAAAAATAATTTCGGCCGGGTACCTTCCACTGCGGTGTCCCAATAGCGACAAATTTTTTGAAGGCCTCAGACTCCACCAGCTTGTATGGTAAAAGCTGGTGGGCTAAGAGTTCCGACAAGCCAGCTGTCAGACGCCGGGCAAGGGGGTGACTCTGTGAGATTGGCTTCTTACGCTCAAACATTTCCTTGACAGACACCTGACTGTGGGCAGGTGAGCAGGAACTGCTGAAGGTGAGAGGCGGAGGGGCGGGTTGTTGATAGGGGGCATGGAGGACAGCAGTGGTTGACATGGCTGAAGATGCTGGACCAGGAGGAGGATGGTGGCTTTCAGTTTGTGTGCTGCTTTTACTCATGTGTTGATCCCATAGGCGTTTGTGATGTGAGATCATGTGCCTTCGCAAAGCAGTTGTACCTAGGTGGGTGTTGGACTTCCCACGACTCAGTTTCTTTTGGCACAGGTTACAAATGGCATCGCTGATATCAGAGGCAGACACACAAAAAAAATGCCACACTGCTGAGCTTTGCAAGAACGGCATTCTGGTGGTGGCAACAGCTTGCGTTGATTGGCGTGCTGTCTGGCTGACCCCGGGTGCCGAATCTACATGCTGTCTGACTGCGCCACTAGCTCCTTGCGATGACCTCCTCCCTCTGCTTCCAACTCGTCTCCTCCTCCTCTCTGTCTCCCCATCTGAACTTTCCTCCTCTTCTTCTGCTCTTCGAGCAGGCACCCAGGTGACATCCACAGACACATCGTCATCATCAGCCGCTTCACTTGACAACTCAGCAAAGGCAGCAGCAGCAGGTACAACATCATCATCATCATCATCATCATCATCACAATGTACGTCCATGTGTATAATGCTGCCTGACTGAGACATATCCCCGTTATCTACATCCTCTGGCACTAATAGTTGCGCATCACTTATTTCTTCCAACTCATGTGAAAATAACTCCTCTGACGGATCAAGTGAAGCGGCTGTGGTGCTAGTGTTGGTGGTGGTGCCGGCGGGCTGGCGAGTGGTAAATTGAGAGGTGCCCGAAGCTGAGCTGGAGGAGGATGGTGCATTAAGGTTCCGAGCGGAAGCTGTAGACGATTGGGTGTCCTGTGTAAGCCAGTCAACTATGGCCTCAGAATTTTTTGAGTTCAGGTTCTGTGGTGGCCTCTGAACACTGGGCATTATTCTAGTGTTGTTACTGTTGTACTATGAGTGCAAGCTGCTGTGCCACCTTATATATCAGTGGTGGGTGGGCAGTGGCACAGTACACTCTCTGTGGACCTGACAGCAGTCACTGGCACCCAGGCAACTGCAATTTAAAAAAATATATATATTTTTTTTACTTTGCAAGCTGCTGTGCCACCTTATATATCAGTGGTGGGTGGGCAGTGGCACAGTACACTCTCTGTGGACCTGACAGCAGTCACTGGCACCCAGGCAACTGCAATTTAAAAAAATATATATTTTTTTTTACTTTGCAAGCTGCTGTGCCACCTTATATATCAGTGGTGGGTGGGCAGTGGCACAGTACACTCTCTGTGGACCTGACAGCAGTCACTGGCACCCAGGCAACTGCAATTTAAAAAAATATATATATTTTTTTTACTTTGCAAGCTGCTGTGCCACCTTATATATCAGTGGTGGGTGGGCAGTGGCACAGTACACTCTCTGTGGACCTGACAGCAGTCACTGGCACCCAGGCAACTGCAATTTAAAAAAATATATATTTTTTTTTACTTTGCAAGCTGCTGTGCCACCTTATATATCAGTGGTGGGTGGGCAGTGGCACAGTACACTCTCTGTGGACCTGACAGCAGTCACTGGCACCCAGGCAACTGCAATTTAAAAAAATATATATTTCTTTTTACTTTGCAAGCTGCTGTGCCACCTTATATATCAGTGGTGGGTGGGCAGTGGCACAGTACACTCTCTGTGGACCTGACAGCAGTCACTGGCACCCAGGCAACTGCAATTTAAAAAAATATATATATTTTTTTACTTTGCAAGCTGCTGTGCCACCTTATATATCAGTGGTGGGTGGGCACAAAGTGGCACTGCAGTGGGCACAGTACACTCTGTGGACCTGACAGTCACTGGCAGCCCAGGCAACTGCAATAATAAAAAATCTTTTTTTTTTCAATTTATTGCAACAAGATGCTGTGCCACCGTATATATATCAGTGGTGGGCAGTGCACTGCAGTGGGTACAGTGCACTCTGTGGACCTGACACAGCACTCACTGCAATTATGACAGAGGAAAAAAAATAATATTTTTTAAAATGCCAGGTACTGTGCCTGTGCCACCCGAAATGAGTGTGGTGGGCACACAGTACAGTCTGTGGTAGGTATGTGGCCTCTCACACACAGCGGGCAGGCAACTGCAGTCACAGTGTACAATATATATATATATATATATATATATATAGAAAAAACTCTATTACCTTACCAGCCCTTAAAAGGGCTTTTGGGGACGCTATATATATATATATATATATATATATATATATATATATATATATGTATATATATATATAAATAAAAAAAAAACCTCAATTACCAGCCCTTAAAAGGGCTTTTGGGGACACTAGATAGATAGATATATATATATATATAAGAAGAAACAACTCAATTACCAGCCCTTAAAAGGGCTTTTGGGGACGCTAGATATATATATATATATATATATATATATATATATATAAAAAATTACACAAATACCAGCCCTTAGAAGGGCTTTTTGGGGTGCTGTCCTTACAGCAGTAGTGGACCAAGAACACTGCAAGACCAGGAACACTGACTAACTGTCCCTAGCTTAACAGCAGCAGCAGCAGCTCTCCCTACTCTCACTACACACACTGCTTCAGAATGATCTAAGATGGATGCTGCCCTTGCTTATTTATAGGAGGTGGGAGGGTGTGGGAGGGAGGTATGCTGATTGGCTGGAAATGTGTCTGCTGACTGTGAGGTTCAGGGTCAAAGTTTGCCTCAATGATGTATTATGGGGGGCGGACCGAACATCGCATATGTTCGCCCGCAGCGGCGAACGCGAACATGCGAAGTTCGCCGGGAACTGTTCGCCAGCGAACAGATCTATACATCTCTAATTACCAATAGGGATGATTGAACGGTTCGGGTCGACCATCGGTTCAACCAGAACATTGACTGTTCGAGGTTCGGTGGACCAAAATGCAATGGGACAGGAAATGGGCTTTAAAAGCCTGTGATTGGACCAGAACCATCAGTAAAAGACAATTGAAGGGGCAGGAGAATGCTAGGAATGTGATTGGAGTGACTAGGGGGTCCAGAGGCCAATCATTAGTGAATACGCCCCCCCCAGTATATAAGATAGCCCCGCCAAATCTCTACCATTTTAATACAGGGCTGTGGAATAGGGATGATCGAACTTTTGAAAAGTTCGGTTCGACCAGAACACCCGAACTTCACGAAAGTTTGGTTCGGATTTCAGAACCCCATTGAAATAAATGGGAACTGAACTTCTGTAATCAAAAAACACCATTTTTAAGCCCTAAAACCCAATAAATGCCCCTAAAAAGTGCCTAGGGTTCTGGGTCATGCCCCAGGGACTATTAATCACACAAAAAAAAGTTCTTAAAAATTGTCGTTTTTGATAGATAGCCAATTATTGAAAAAATTAAAAAAAAAAAAAAAAAAAAAAAGAGATTTCTTTGGATTTAGTGTCTGGGGGTTCTAAAAGGTGTACCTGTGAAGTTTCAGCTCTGTAGCATGTCCAGAACCAGAATTACAGCATACCAAACCTTCAAAAATGACTTTTTTGCTTAACCGCACCTTTCTTTTGCTCCTAATCAACGGCTCAGCCAATGTGTATGATGGGGACATAATGCAGTGCAAGATTAGAGGTTTTTTTGGAAAAAGGTGCTGTCTCTTTAAATGTGCATATAATTAACGGGTGTATTTCCACAATGGGGCTATTATTACCAAATGTTTCAAGAAGTCCAAAGATGTATGTAATTGCACTTTATTTCATGTAAAATGGTGTTTGGTGCACTTTAACTTGAAATCTCACAAGAAACAGACATATATGCACGGATACATTGAGGGTTAGGGGTAGGGGCCACAATGTAGTGCAGAGTGAACAAGATTAGAGATGTTTTGGATGAATACTGTTGTCTCTTGACTTTGAATAGAAGTAAAGGATGCTTAAAAATTGGGCATTTGGTGGTGCGGACGATGCCTTGACACCATATCCCTATGAAAGTGCTGGTAATGAAAGCAATAATTGCCTTTGTAAGGAAAAAAATTACAATGATATGCATCTGTGTGACAGGTGCGCAAAAATTGTTGTTTTGGTGTTGGCGGAGCCATACCACTGTAAGCCCAAAGAGCTGGTGTTGAAGAAGGCGTAAAAATTATGAAGGTGTGCACATGTGGAACAGGTGCGCAAACATGGTAGTTTTGGTGTTGGCAGAGCCTCCCCACCATAACCCCAAAGAGCTGGCTTTGAAGGAGGCCCAAAAATTGTAAAGGTGTGCACCTGTGGAACAGGTTCGCAAACATGGTAGTTTTTGTTTAGCATAGCCTCCCCACCTTAACCCCAAAGAGCTGGTGTTGAAGGAGGCCCAAAAATTGTAAAGGTGTGCACCTGTGGAACAGGTGCGCAAACATTGTAGTTTTTGTTTTAGCATAGCCTCCCCACCTTAACCCCAAAGAGCTGGTGTTGAAGGAGGCCCAAAAATTGTAAAGGTGTGCACCTGTGGAACAGGTGCGCAAACATTGTAGTTTTTGTTTTAGCATAGCCTCCCCACCTTAACCCCAAAGAGCTGGTGTTGAAGGAGGCCCAAAAATTGTAAAGGTGTGCCCCTGTGGAACAGGTGGGCAAACATTGTAGTTTTTGTTTTAGCATAGCCTCCCCACCTTAACCCCAAAGAGCTGGCGTTGAAGGAGGCCCAAAAATTGTAAAGGTGTGCACCTGTGGAACAGGTGCGCAAACATTGTAGTTTTTGTTTTAGCATAGCCTCCCCACCTTAACCCCAAAGAGCTGGTGTTGAAGGAGGCCCAAAAATTGTAAAGGTGTGCACCTGTGGAACAGGTGCGCAAACATTGTAGTTTTTGTTTTAGCATAGCCTCCCCACCTTAACCCCAAAGAGCTGGTGTTGAAGGAGGCCCAAAATTGTAAAGGTGTGCACCTGTGGAACAGGTGCGCAAACATTGTAGTTTTTGTTTTAGCATAGCCTCCCCACCTTAACCCCAAAGAGCTGGTGTTGATGGAGGCCCAAAAATTGTAAAGGTGTGCCCCTGTGGAACAGGTGCGCAAACATTGTAGTTTTTGTTTTAGCATAGCCTCCCCACCTTAACCCCAAAGAGCTGGCGTTGAAGGAGGCCCAAAAATTGTAAAGGTGTGCACCTGTGGAACAGGTGCGCAAACATTGTAGTTTTTGTTTTAGCATAGCCTCCCCACCTTAACCCCAAAGAGCTGGCGTTGAAGGAGGCCCAAAAATTGTAAAGGTGTGCACCTGTGGAACAGGTGCGCAAACATTGTAGTTTTTGTTTTAGCATAGCCTCCCCACCTTAACCCCAAAGAGCTGGTGTTGAAGGAGGCCCAAAAATTGTAAAGGTGTGCACCTGTGGAACAGGTGCGCAAACATTGTCGTTTTTGTTTTAGCATAGCCTCCCCACCTTAACCCCAAAGAGCTGGTGTTGAAGGAGGCCCAAAAATTGTAAAGGTGTGCACCTGTGGAACAGGTGCGCAAACATTGTCGTTTTTGTTTTAGCATAGCCTCCCCACCTTAACCCCAAAGAGCTGGTGTTGAAGGAGGCCCAAAAATTGCAAAAGGTGTGCACCTGTGGAACAGGTGCGCAAACATTGTCGTTTTTGTCATAACCAAAATGAGGTTCTGTGAACGTAGAGAATGAGAGGAGGGTTTGAGGGTGGCACCATGGTCCAGGCTTAAACTGAGGCTCAACTGCCACATCACAACGATAGCCTAGTCTACAAGGTCTGCATCAGGTGCATCAAAGCTTGATATCCACGACTGATTCATCTTAATGAATGTCAAACGGTCGACTGAGTCGGTGGAGAGTCTCGTTCGATGGTCTGTGACGAATCCTCCTGCTGCGCTGAATGCCCGTTCCGATAGGACACTGGAAGCAGGGCAGGCCAACAACTCCATGGCATACTGGGCCAGTTCTGGCCAGTGGTCTAATCTTAAGACCCAGTATGCCAGTGGATCGGATTCGTCACATGAAAAGCCCTCTGTGTCACTTTGTGCCCTCACGTAATCGTCCACCATGTGATGCAGACGGTGTCGATGCGATGTGGCAGCTGAGAGGCCTGGGCGGTGAGGACTAAAAAAAGACCGAAAGGCATCCGTCAACCGCACGCCTTCTCCAACGCTCCTCTCGTGACCACCAGTAGAATCCATGGTAGGTTGTCCCCGCCCCTGCACCCTACGGGAGTCGGGGAACATGTTCACCAGATTCCTCTTGAGACTGTCCTCAAGGGATTTAATCCTGTGGACTCTCTGGGTGGATGGGAAAAGCTCCGAGACTTTACACTTGTACCGGGGGTCAAGTAGGGTGGCCAACCAATAGTGGTTAGTCTCTTTAATGGCCTTGATTCTGGGGTCCTTTCGCAGGCTCTGGAGCATGATGTTTCCCATGCGTCGCAAATTAGCGAAGGCCTGAGAAGCTGACTCCTCGGGGTCACTCATAACGACATTATCTTCAACGGGCTCCTCCTCCTTCCAGCCACGTACTACTCCAAAGTGTCCCGAGGGAGTCAAACTAGGCCTTGCAGATTGCCGCATTTCTTCCTCCTCCTCCTCCTCAAACCCTGAAAAAGTTCCCGCAGAATCGTCCTCCTCCTCCTCTTCCACCCCTGGATCCTGCTCGGGCCTCTGGGAGCTAGGCATAATGGGGTCAGGATTCTCAGGATAAAGGGGGCCTTGAGAGGCAAGGAAGTCCTCCTCTTCCTCCTGCTGCTCTGCCTCCAGTGCCCTGTCCATAATGCCACGCAGAGTGTGCTCCAACAAAAACAGTACCGGTAGGGTGTCACTGATGCATGCGCTGTCCCGGCTGACCATCCTTGTGGCCTCCTCAAATGGCGAGAGGACAGCGCATGCATCCTTAATCAAAAGCCACTGCCGTGGTGAAAAGAAGCCCAGGCGCGCAGAGCCAGTGCTGGTGCCGTACTCGCATAGGTATTCATTGAGGGCCCTCTGCTGCGTGTACAGGCGCTGCAGCATAGCCAAGGTGGAGTTCCAGCGGGTGGGCATGTCACAGATGAGGCGGTGTACCGGCAGGTGAAACTCGCGCTGCACTTCGGCCAAACGTGCAGTGGCACTGTACGACCGCCTGAAGTGACTGCACACCCTTCTTGCCATCCTTAGCACATCCTGCATTCCCGGGTACGAGTTCAAAAACCGCTGTACCACGAGATTCAGGACATGCGCCAGGCATGGCACATGGGTTAACTTTCCCTGACGAAGGGCGGCCAGGAGGTTTGACCCATTATCAGTAACCACCATCCCTGGCTGCAGCTGGCGTGGTGTCAACCACCTCTGGGCCTGTGCCTGCAGAGCCCCAAGAATCTGAGGGGCAGTGTGCTGCCTGTCCCCTAGACACACAAGCTGCAGCACTGCGTGACACCTTTTGGCCTGAGACATAGAATAGCCCTTTGAACGTTTACGTGGTACCTCATCATATTCAAAGGACCATTCTGCAGAGGAGGGCATGGAGGAGGTAGAGGAGGAGGAGCAGGAGGGGGTAGAAGTGATCGATCTACCCGGATCAGCGACACCACCAGCTGTTTGCAGACGTGGGGGCAACACTGGCTGCAGCACCGAGCCCTGGCTACAATCCCTTCCGCTGGCAAGCAGTGTCACCCAGTGAGCAGTGACAGAAATGTACCATCCCTGCCCATGTTTGCTTGACCAAGTGTCAGCCGTCAAGTGTATCTTACGGCTGACTGACTTGGCCAGGGGCGACACTACATTGCCTTCCACATGTTGGTATAGGGATGGCAGGGCCTTACGGGAAAAGTAATGCCGACTTGGCACCTGCCACTGTGGAACTGCACATTTTGCGAAGTCACGGAAGGGAGCAGACTCTACCAGGTTAAATGGTAATAGTTGCAGAGCCAGTAGTTTAGCCAAACTACTGTTTAGACGCTGGGCATGTGGGTGGCGGGGAGTATACATTTTTTTTCGTTCCAGCATGTGTGGAATCGAAATTTGGCGTCTAGATGTTACAGCTGGTGGTGTGCTGGAGGTAGATGTGACACTGCCTGCTATATCATCATCCCTGCCAGTGGAGGCTGCCAACAGGTGACGAGTGACTATAGCAGGGCCAGGAACAGACTGATGTGCAGGTGGAGCAGGTGGAGCAGATGGAGCATGAGGAGGAGCGCGAGGAGAACTAGGAGGCCGACTGACCGATCTTTGGCCCTTTTGTGGGTTCTTTAAATGCTCCTGCCAACGGGCCGAGTGGTGGGTTGTCAAATGCCTGTTTAGGCAGCTTGTACCCAGGTGGTTGACATTTTTGCCACGTTTTATACCCTTCTTACAAATCTTGCAGATCGCAACTGTTTTATCTGCATGGGATGTCTCAAAAAAGGCCCAGCAAGATGAGGTGTGTATAGTGGCCCGGGAGACAACAGGTGCGGCCTTAGATGGAGTAGGCCGTCTGCTCTCCCCTCTTGCTTGCTCTGCCTCCTCCTCAACCTCAGACCCAACATCTGACTCCATCAAAGACTGAGCATCAGGCCTGGCCTGGGAGACAACAGGTGCGGCCTTAGATGGAGCGGGCCGTCTGCTCTCCCCTCTTGTTTGCTCTGCCTCCTCCTCAAACTCAGACCCAACATCTGATTCTATCAAAGACTGAGCATCAGGCCTGGCCTGGGAGACAACAGGTGCGGCCTTAGATGGAGCGGGCCGTCTGCTCTCCCCTCTTGTTTGCTCTGCCTCCTCCTCAAACTCAGACCCAACATCAGACTCCATAAAGGACTGAGCATCAGGCTGGAGTAGATGGCCGACACTGTGGTCAAACAGCTCAGCTGACTCCTCTGCCATGTCTGAAGTTGGGTCTAAGGGAGGACATGAGGTGGACATGGACTCATCTGTATTTGTTCTGACAACTGCAGAAGACTGACCACTTTTCTCTGCCTGGGTCACTGTAGTTGCAGATGATGCCGATGATGAGGGTTTGTTCATATAGTCCACCACCTCCTGTACATACTGTGGACGTATAGCTTGGCCACTGCCGGAGAACAATCCAAATGATGGCCTGGCTGAGGACTGACCACCACGTCCACCCCTGCCTCTAGACACCCTAGAAGCTGTGCCCCTTTCCGCAGCAGGGCCACGTATGCCTTTTCTTGGTCTACCAGGCATATTTCTCACTGATGCGTTGGCAACTGTGTGCGGTGAAAAACGCACACTGCTATGCGACCCACAGTTGTCGCTGGATACAGCACAGCAGATGTGTCACGCACAGTAGCAAAGCCTTTTGCACAGTGGACCTAACGCTTTGAACAACAGGCGTTAGGTTGTCACTGATGCGTTGGCAACTGTGTGCGGTGAAAAACGCACACTGCTATGCGACCCACAGTTGTCGCTGGATACAGCACAGCAGTTGCGTGTCACGCACAGTTGCAAAGGCTTTTGTACAGTGCACCTAATGCTTTGAACAACAGGCGTTAAGTTGTCACTGTATTTTGCTGCCTAACAAGCACGTACACCTGCTGTGATAGAGCAGCACTGTGCCACATGCTCACTAAACAGAACCCTCACACTTTCCTTACAGAAACTAAATTTTCAAATCTAACTAATGTAGTACAAAGTTCCCTAACTACACTAGATATCCCTTTCCACTAAATAGAAAGCTCCATACAGCAGAAGACTGACACTGTCCCTTAAGTTTTTTTTTTTTTTTGTAACTCTAAGAACCAGCACAATCGCTGTATCTAACTACACTGGCTGTAAGCTAAATACAATTCTGCTATATGGAGCTTTAGAACCACTCGATATATAGGAAATGTAGTGTAGCAAGCAGGAGTCAGACAGAACTGCTTCAACTCTCTTCAACAGGCTCTGGATAACTGTGCTAGGGGTTAGGCGGGGCCATCTTATATAGTGTGGGGCGTATTCACTCCTGATTGGCCTCTGGTCCCCGTAGTCACTCCAATCACGTTCCTAGGAGACTCCTGCCCCCTCATTGGCTTTTGCAGACGTTTCTGGGCCAATCACGGGCTTTTAAAGCCCAGTTCCTGTCCCAGTGCATTTTGGGCGGTTCTGGTGGCCGAATACCGAACTTTTGCCGCAAAAAGTTCGGTATTCGGCCGAATATCGAACATCCAATGTTCGGGTCGAACCGATGGTCGACCCGAACCGTTCGATCATCCCTACTGTGGAAGAGAGTGGAAGCAGTTCTGTTACTTCTGCTCTCAATGTGTCATTTAGCAATTATTAGTGTGAGGAAAGGGATATCTAGTGTAGTTAGGGTACTATTTTCCACTATAGTTAGATTTAATAATCTAGTTTCTGTAGGGAAAGTGTTAAGTGTAAGGGTGACCGTAGTGTAGTGTAGGGTGAACTGACTCTGACTGCTATGGCAGGGTGACAAAACCCTTCCATGTCAGGGTGACCGCTATAGAGAAAAGATTGTTTCTCTTAGAACACTTATAGAACAGGATAGTGCCTTTGCCCCTGTCACCCGGTTTTTTGTTGCAGCCGTTTATAGGGCTTTTTGAGGACATGTTTGGAGTCAGGCATGACATCTGAACTTCTGTGTAGGGGTATATATACACACACACATGTATGTATATATACACATACACATATATAGGTGTGAAAGTAGCAGAAACCTATGCTTGCGCTAATGAAATAATTAAAACCCATATGGCTTCTCTGCTATAACACCTATATGTGTGTATGTGTATAAATACATATAAGTGTGTGTATATATACCCCTGTACAGAATTTCAGATGTTTTGCCTGCCTCCAAAGACCCCCAAAAAATGCCCAAAAAAACGCCTGCTGCAAAAACACACCTGGGTGTTTTTGTAGCTGGCGTTTTTTTGGGCATTTTTTGGGCGTCTTTGGAGGCAGGCATAACATCTGTACTTCTGTGTAGGGGTATATATACACACACACATGTATGTATATATACACTTACACATATATAGGTGTGAAAGTAGCAGAAACCTATGCTTGCGCTAATGAAATAATTAACACCCATATGGCTTCTCTGCTATAACACCTATGTATGTGTATGTGTATAAATACATATAAGTGTGTGTGTATATATACCCCTATACAGAAGTTCAGATGTTATGCCTGCCTCCAAAGACCCTCAAAAAATGCCCCAAAAAAACGCCTGCAACAACACACCTGGGCATTTTTTTTTGGCGCAGGCGTTTTTTTGGGCATTTTTTGGGGGTCTTTGGAGGCAGGCAAAACATCTGAAATTCTGTATAGGGGTATATATATACACACACACTTATATGTATTTATACACATACACACATATAGGTGTTATAGGAGTGGAGGCATATGCCTGTTAATTATTTCATTAGCGCAAGCATAGGTTTCTGCTACTTTCACACCTATATATGTGTATGTGTATATATACATACATGTGTGTGTGTATATATACCCCTACACAGAAGTACAGATGTTATGCCTGCCTCCAAAGACGCCCAAAAAATGCCCAAAAAAACGCCAGCTACAAAAACGCCCAGGTGTGTTTTTGCAGCAGGCGTTTTTTTTTTTGGCCATTTTTTGGGGGTCTTTGGAGGCAGGCAAAACATCTGAAATTCTGTATAGGGGTATATATACACACACACTTATATGTATTTATACACATATATAGGTGTTATAGCAGAGAAGCCATATGGGTGTTAATTATTTCATTAGCGCAAGCATAGGTTTCTGCTACTTTCACACCTATATATGTGTATGTGTATATATACATACATGTGTGTGTGTGTATATATACCCCTACATAGAAGTTCTGATGTTATGCCTGCCTCCAAAGACCCCCAAAAAATGCCCAAAAAAACGCCTGCTACAAAACCGGCAAGGTGTGAAAATAGAGGAGCCACTATCCTGTTCTATTGCAATTCTAATACAAACAAACTTTTTTTTCTGGTTCTGGACATGCTACAGAGCTGAAACTTCACCGGTACACTTTTTAGACCCCCCAGACACTAAATCCAAAGAAATCTAATTTTTTTTTTTCAATAATTTTTTCAATAATTGGCTCTCTATCAAAAATGACAATTTTTAAGAACTTTTTTTTGTGTGATTAATAGTCCCTGGGGCATGACCCAGAACCCTAGGCACCTTTTAGGGGCATTTATTGGGTTTTAGGACTTCAAAATGGTGTTTTTTGATTACCGAAGTTTGTGTCCCATTGATTTCAATGGGGTTCTGAAATCCGGGCCGAACTTTCGGGAAGTTCGGTGTTTTGGTCGAAACGAACTTTTGAAAAGTTTGATTATCCCTATTAAGGACGTGGGCAGCTGGCTTCCTGGCCCCCTGCTTAACAACCAGCTATTTCTTCACACAACATTTGAATCAGTCGATAATTTTTCAATGTTTTTCGTTTTTTGTATGTGGCTGGGCTGTGAAAAAGTCTCACACATGTGGTATCACCATACACAGGAGGAGTAGCAGAATGAGTTTTGGGGTGTAGTTGCAAGTATGCTGTTAATATGACAATTTTGTAGAAAAAAAAAATCTTAATTTTACAAAGAATTTTGAAAAACAATTACAACTTCAAAAACTCACCATGCATCTTACTAAATACCTTGGAATGTCTTCTTTCCAAAAAGGGGTCATTTGGGGGGTATTTGTACTTTCCAAGCTTGTTAGTGTCTCAATAAATGAGATCATAGTACATCAGGTGTGATCAATTTTCAATGATTGGCACCATAGCTTATAGACTCTATAAATTTCATAATGACCAAAAAAAAAAAAACACTGATTTGGGTTATTTTTTAACAAAGAAATGTAGCAGTATACATTTTGGCCCAAATGTATTAAAAAAAATAATAATTTGCAAAATTTCATGACAGAAACAAACAAAAAGGCTTTTTTTACAAAATTATAGCACAAAAAAAAAAAAAACCAGTAGAGATTAAATACCACCAAAAGAAAGTTCTATTTGTGTGAAAAAAGGACACCAATTTCATATGGGCACAGTGTTGCATGACTGAGTAATTGTCATTCAAAGTGTGTGAGAGCACTGAAAGCTGAAAATTGGACAGAAAGGGGGTGAAGGTGCCCAGTAGGCAAGTGGTTAAATTTTGGCATACATAGTACCCCTACTCATTAACCAAAAAAGCGTCAAAAAAGAAAAAAAAACACACACACGCACAGTTTTTACCAATTCCTTTATTAAACATGAAAAAAAAAATGTCCCCGATTGTAGATTCATCGTCAATCCCGAAAAAAAAAGCTCTGCCCCCGATGAAGGCTAAGCACTGACTGCCTGCTTCGCTGTTTGACAGTTCCTAAATAGGTAAGGGGCAGGGCCACCTGGTGACATACTCCATACTCATTCACATGGGGGGGCGGGATCTGGGGACCCCCTTGTTAAAGGGGGATTCCAGATTTTGATAAGCACCCTGCCTGCAGACCCCCACAACTACAGCCCTGGGTTCTGGGGAAGAGGCTCTTGTCCCCATCAAAATGGAGACAAGGTGTTTTGAGGTGAGGGGGGCAAAGCCCCTGTCCCAAAGCACCCCCTCCCAAGTTGAGGGCTTGTGTCCTGGTAGGGTTCAAGGGGGGGGGGGCACTCGCTCGCCCCCCCTTTCCTGACCTGCCAGGCTGCATGCTCAGAAAAATGTCTGGTATGGATTTTGGGGGGAACCCACGTTGTTTTTTCTTTTTTACATTTTGGGATGCGGTCCCCAAAAATGCGATTTAAGACCCTAAAGGCCTTTAACCAGTTCCCGACCACCCGCCGCCTTTTTACTGCGGCAGGGTGGCTCGGGCAGGCAAAACGACGTAGACCTATGTCGCTCGCCTGAGAGGAGCTAGGGGGGCAAGCGTGCGCTCTCCCGCCCCTGATCGTCAGCGAGGAAGCCTGTGCGTGTGTCAGGCGGCTCCGATTGCCGCCTGACACCTGTGATCTTTCTCCGTTCAGAGAGAAGGATGATCGGCTGTTGTAAACACAGCCGACCATCCTTCTCCCTGGGATGATAGCAGAGCTCATGTGATCCTGCTGTATAGGATCACATGTCTCTGTGGTCATCTCAGAAGTCACGCCCCCCACAGTTAGAATCACTCCCCTAGGGTCACATTTAACCCCTTGATCACCTATACTGTTAACCCCTTCCCTGCCAGTGTCATTATTGCAGTAACAGTGCATATTTTTAGCACTGATTACTGTAGTAATGTCACTGGTACCCCCAAAAGTGTCAAAAATGTCAGTTAGGAGTCCGATCTGTCCACCACAATGTCGCAGTTGCACAAAAAATCGCAGTCCGCCGCCATTACTAGTAAAAAAAAAAAACAATAAAAAATGACATAAATCTTTCCAGTAGTTAATAGATGCAATAACTTTTGCAAGAAAGGAGAGAGCGGCGCCAGCTTAATATAGTACAAGTTTATTTAACACTGTTAAAATTGGTGACTCACTGTCCGAGGTTGGGTGAGACCGGTACACAAAAACTGTTAGGGTCATCCATCTTCCTCTTCCAGGATAGTGGTCATAGGAGAAGGTGGTGAGGTTCCAGAGGTATAGCCGAGCCGCTGTGGGGCTGCTAGTTGTCACTGGCCGCGGCGGAGCATGCACAACAGGGCTCCAGCTGCCGACTTCTGATCCCTGATGACATCACTTCCTGGCAGGAGAAAAATAGGGGTTGCACGCGTTCAGAGCATCCGTGCTCCTTCGTCAGGCCCATCGCTCGGCTATACCTCTGGAACCTCACCACCTTCTCCTATGACCACTATCCTGGAAGAGGAAGATGGATGACCCTAACAGTTTTTGTGTACCGGTCTCACCCAACCTCGGACAGTGAGTCACCAATTTTAACAGTGTTAAATAAACTTGTACTATACTAAGCTGGCGCCGCTCTCTCCTTTCTTGCATCTCTCAGGTCTTCTCCACGCTTCAGCCGGCTGCCGCGGACTATAGCTTCCCTACAGTACCAAACTTTGTTTCCCCCCCCCCACGCAGCCCCATAACCCCCCCCCCATCCACCCACATTCCTTGTACCATCTTGGGATATTAGAAGAGCGCCATGACACCCCCTACTGCAATAACTTTTGCGCAAACCAATCAAAATACTCTTATTGCAATATTTTTTACCAAAAATATGTAGCACAAAACAAATTGGCCGAAAATGTTAAAACATTTTTTTTTTTTGGAAATGTTATATAGCAGAAAGTGAAAAATATTATATTTTTTTTCAAAATTGTCGCTCTTTTTTATTTATAACGCAAAAAATAAAGATCGCACATATGATCAAATACCACCAAAAAAAACTATATTTGTGGGAAAAAAAGGACGTAAATTTCGTTTGGGTACAGTGTCCATTAAAGTAACGCAGTTCCGAATCATAAAATAGGGCCTGGTCATTAAGGGGGCAAATCCTTCCGGTCCAGAACTGGTTAATGGATAGGGGGGGACCCCTATGCTGTTTGTTTCACATTTTTCATTTTGTCAAAACGCGCAGTACATTGTGGTGCACTGGGCGAACGAACATCCCGCTGAGTGCTCCGCAAAAATTGTGTGTTTGCCGAACAGGCAATGTTCAGGCTGAACTTAAGCTCGGTCTGAACCGCTCGCCCAACACTGGAGTCAATATCTGTCACATGCACACTAGTGGCAGGTAGGTAACAATATTAAGTCCCTACTACACAGCTGCAGTAGCACTGATATTTACCTGTACACCGGCAACATTCAAAATAACCATACCCAGCAGGGTGCACACCAAAACTGGTTCCCACAGCAGGCAAGTCTGTGTTGCAATGGAATATTGCATTCCAGTTTCTGGCCACTGTCAGCTTACACCACCTCCCTATCCTACAGCTTCTACTGTGGCTTACAAAGGTATTGTAATTCTTGGCCTTGCAGCTCACACCACTAACCCCCTGCCGACCTATGCTACTGGCCAGGAGTACTGCAGCTGGAGTTACAATTACATTTGACAGCTCCTGGAAGAGGCACGACACATCACAGGCCTTTTACCACCACACCAGCCTCCCCAACTTTGTCACTGTGCCATCACCCCCTTCTCACCACCATTCCTGAAAGATACATACTATTATGCTATCAAGCCAGCCACCCCAATGCTCTCACCACCACAGGTGACCCCTATCCTCCCTCCACACCACACCTGTACACAAACTTTATTTCCCACCACTGCACATGACCCCCATTCTCTCACTACCTCTCGCACATGCCCTAACTACATTTGCAACTGTACCAATGCCAACCTCAGCACTTGCCACTTACTACAGTATCACACCCTTCTGTATTCATCCTATTCAATAAACAGACACTCTTTTGCTAGTTGTGCTTAAAGGATAAGTTCACCTTTTAACAAAAAATGTAGGTAAAAAAAAATGTGCATTTACTATTTTTTTGTTTTCGGAGCATGGAAAGCATTGCACCAGCAATCAGCAGATTGTTGATGCCATACAGGTCTGCAGACTGTCAATGTAAACTGTCTGCCCATATAGCGTAGGCAGTTTTACACTGACAGAAAGAATCAATTATCTACCGCAGAGCACAATAGCACCCTGGTAGTTTTTTTAGAACTACAAGCCAACAGCCTCAAAGGCTGTCAGTAGTTGTAGTCTATTTATTCACAGAACACTGTGAATCACAGAACACTTTCTTTAGAATGTGGCAGTGAGTGGGGGGAGAAGATCCCTCACTCGCTGCCAAAACAGGTGATTGGGGGGTGCAGGAGCCAGTACATTTTTAACGGCGTGCTGACATCATCCCCTGAAGCGTTCCAAGTGAGGGGATGTGCCTTGCCGTCCGTCCGGCGGCTTCACATGCGATTTGTTTCTTACTAAATGTGAGTGTTTCTCTTTTTTATTTAATAAACAGTTGTTACGTTTTTACACTATTGGCGTTTTTCCTTTACATTTGGGATTGGCCGATGCTGTTTATTTGTTGGGACCATTACCTGGCCTGTTCCTGGTTTATGAGGATGATCCGATACCTGCATTACCTCGGCTGAATGCTGGTGGGAGCGCCTTTGGCCTGACTCCTTGACATTCTGGGCGATCTTTTAATCCCGGTTCGGTAAGGGGCTCAAGCTATCAGTGTTGGCGGCTTCTGTCTTTCTCCTGAGATTACTCCTTATTCTGCTTTTTGTCATCTTTAGTCCGGTAAGGGGCTCTTAAATCGGTGGTGGTTTAATCAACCCATATCTGCCTTTTCTCTGTCACCAACTATTGGGAAAAATCTCTCTGTGTGCTGGTTCATGTTTTATGTATACTTGTTTCTGGTAAGCAGCTTCACAACTGGTGACGGATACACTTATTCTTTCATTCTTGGTGCACTTTCAGGGTGTTCAGCATACTACTTGTTGTGAGGTTATTATGCTATTGCGTTTTTTCTTTCTCCTATGACTCCATGTTACCATATCCTGCGAGTCCATTTTGTGATTTCTCCAATCAAGTTGTTTTGGATACAATACCCTGTATACACTTATCTTTTATCTGGTAAGCGCATTACCTAAGAGATTTGGATTCCTTGTGTGCTGATCTCATTATTTCACATCACGTTTGGATTCTCTCAGCGACCATCCATTCACTTCATTTAATCTGTATTATCAGGACTTGAGCACCCTATTTTTTGGATATTGTTTTTTCATCACTGAGTGCTACTTATTATATGCATTTTTCTAATCACTGAATGTGATTCATTTACACACAATATTTCAGTATTCACAGTATTATCAGGACTTGAATAACTGGTATATATATATATATATTTTGGACGTTTAATTGTTCATTTTTTACCAAGCGTGACTTATTTATTTTATTTTGTCTGAGGGTGTGGTCGCTTCTTCATCACTATTGTTCACCTTTAGCGCAATTATTATTTTTTCTTTTACACCGTGAATAAATAACATGTTACAAAAGGTAAACTTATCTTTTTAAATACTATAGTTGTCAAAAATGCTAATTGAAATAACCAATTCAAGTAAGGAATATTTTAAATAATTACTTGAATAGCATAAAGAGTACTGTATCAGGAGGTATTTACAGTCTTTTTAAGCAGCGTTGCTTACAAGAGAGCTGCTTTATGAAGATGTTTTTGAAGACTTTCTTCACATCTCTGTTTCGTAAGGTATAAATGAAAGGGTTAATCATAGGGGTGAAAGCTGTATACATGAATGCAAGGTATTTATCATAGTTTGTTCCTTTTGGCTTGACATACACAACCATGGCTGTTCCATAAAAGAGGCTAGCTACAATTAGGTGAGATGTACAAGTAGAAAAAGCTTTTTGCTTGCCTTCATCGCTCCGAATCTTGGAAATAGTTTTAATGATATGGCCGTATAATCCAATGATTATAAGAAAAGGTACAACAATATTAAATACAGCTGCAGCACTTGTAGCCACACTGCTGGCAAAAGGATCAGAACATGCCAACTTTTGCAGTGGAGCAAAGTCACAAAAAAAGTGGTCTATAATATTCGGACCACAAAATTCCAAGTGTGCTGTGAATATGGTGGGAATTAAAATGATGCCAAATCCAATAATCCATGGAAAGATGGCTAGCACCGTACAAAAAAATTGGTTCATTATTGCCATATATCGTAAAGGATTGTTGATAGCTAAATGTCGGTCATAGACCATTACAGCCAGAAGATAGCATTCGGTCACACCCAAAGAGGTAAAGACATACATTTGGGTAATGCATCCACTGAAAGAAATCCTATTATTTGTAACAGCTAGATTACATAGTAGTTTTGGAACCGTGGCAGATACAAACATAATGTCTAAAGCAGAGAATACGCTAATGAATAAATACATAGGAGTGTGAAGTGAAGATTCAAAGTTAACAAGAACAATGATGGAGACGTTACCTATAATACATGTAACGTAGGTGAATAAAAACACAAAAAATAATACATTCTGTAACTGATGCAAATCAGAAAAAGCCAAAAGAATAAAATCCTTTACAATTGTCTTGTTCATTTCTAATATTTATTAAGACGTATACCTGAAAGGTAAATATCAGGTCCTTATTTAGCAACAAAACATAATGTTTGAATTGCAGATTTTGTACATTGTACCTAAAAAATGAGGGCCCTGATGTGTCATATCTAAAGCCCTGCAATCAGCAAAATGCATGATCCCTGCTGAATAAAAAGCTGTAGATCTGATTCATCAGGGACATGTAAGACCTCTGCAGAGAGTCCAATGATTCTACACAGAGAGGAAGGGTCCTTCTCTAAAACATAGAAGACAGACTTTTCCAATTGGCCTGTTACTGCCTTCTAAAGTAAAACTGTAGGAAATGTTACACCTTTTGATTTTTGGATGCACCTTGATTGTATTTAGCCGGTTAGGGACTAGTTAGAGCAACAGACTAGTCTCTAGATTTGCCTGTGGATCCCTGAAGCCTATATTTTCCTATCTGATTTATTATCATGCTTTGTTCTGCATCCTGCCTCTGTGTGGAAGAGGACATCTTGGTAAACACATGGTTCTGCTTCCTTATGTCAGAGCCTCCAGCAAGGAGAACAGTGAGCAGTACAGCTGTGACATCATAAAAACACCAGAGCCTAGCAATTAGAGGCAGCAACGCCTTAAATCTCACACTCCAGATTAGGGATGAGCACTGGGTTTAGTCTGAACTAATGTTCAGACCAGATTTAGCGAGTTTGGAGGTTCAGCAAACTGGCAAACAAAATGGATGTTTGGCAGAGTCAAAGCTTTTGATGCAGTGGGAAGTGAAAAATTTTGCAGTGGTGTTACTACTACAGCTAAAAGTGACAGTTTCCTGATCAGGCTGGTTTTTAGGATAACCCCAACATCTGGTACGCTTTTTAAGGGGCAGCCGTACCAGATCCTTATCAGGGATAGGGATCTGGTATGTATATTTAGGGGAACCTAAATTATTGTGGGGTACCCCAATAAAGTGGTAGTAAACCATGTAAACAAATGGTCCCCCCACAGGCTAAAGTCATAATGTGCTAGTATGCACAGCATGCTAGCACATTATGATAGATTTACCTCCAGGGTGTTCTTTCACCACTGACAGGGATCTGTCTTTAGCCGGTCTTCCTTTAAGGTTTTGTTTGAATGGATGAGCTGCAATGATGTCACACAATGATGCAATGCTGCAATGATGTCTATATAATGTTTGGGGGTTCTGAGTATTTTTCTAGCAAATAAATGGGGATTTTTACATGTAGAAGAGGAATGCCAGAATTGGCCCGATATGGAAGTTGTTACAGGAGTTAGTGATAAAGTGGCCATGGACAGAGGTGAGTTTGTTGCAGACAGAGCGGTTGTGTCGAGGGGTGCATGAGAAAGGGAGGCTGGTTTTGGGAAGAAGAATGGAAATTAAATTGTGTGGATTGCGGCTGCTGCCAGAGGGTGCAGGGGGGATGGGTGTGTTGGGTACAGTTAAATGATGGAGGCCCAGGGTTTGGGGCTATATCTCCAAAAGGTAGGAGAAGCAAAAGGGTAAGGGAGGCAATACGGTAGTGTGATTTACTGTATATGAAGGGACATGCATCTTGGGGGTTTTATTAGCATGTGGTTTTAGTAATAGGAGGAGGTGTTACGTGCAGTAATAGGGAGAGGACAGAAGTGAGGATGATAAAAACAGGCTGTAGGTTGGAGAAGAGTGGTGAATAGAACAGAGTTTAAGGAGGACAAAACTGTGAAAAGAAGAAGTAGAGAGCACATTTTACAGAGAGGAAGGACAGCTGAATGGGAAAACAAGTTCACCTGCAGTCTGTTTAGTGTTATGCAAAGTAGTTTGCAGTAGATTTTCACTTTTTGCAATCCCTGAAGTGCAGAGCAGAAGTGTAATTTAGAGGTAAAAATATTTTTATTGTCATTATGTCTTTATTCAACCTCAACTACTATGTAACTATGTAACTATGTCAATACTTAACAATAAGAAATCAGGACACAACAAGAAAAAAGAGAACAGTAAGTCAGCAATAATAGCTATCACCCTTTGGCTTGACTTATATAAAACATAAGACAGGCAGTTAAAACTACAAGTTCTGTCACATTGGGTAAACAGGCATAGTAACGATAGGTGCCATGGTTCATCAGATGAAGAAAGTAAAACTGGGGACAAAACATTGACCAAAGTTGAAAACAATAGAATAATCATCCTGAGAGCAGCCCGTTAAGTTATGAGGAGACAATAAAAAGCAGGAAAGAGAGAAAAATATGGTGCCAGCAGGAACATAGAAAAGAAAAAGGAAGAAGGAAGAGGAGAGGGTAGGAATAGAGTGGAGGTGGAGGCAGGGGTGATGTTCTCAGGATGAAGAATCATTTGGAGTCTGTCAGACCAAGAGACTAAGGGATTAGTGTGTAATAGGGATTTAATGCATGCTATTGATGAGGTGGGTATGGATGACTTACCGGAGGAGGTGTCCACGGAAGGGGAAAGGGCGATGTTTGAATCGCCACCTACGACGAAACATGGACCACCAAAAGATAACAGTCTGGTGAGGATGGTAGAGAGCCTGTTCTTGTTTAGGGACATAGATGTTAGCAACCGTGTAAACAAAATTGTTAGATTTTAGTTTAAGAAATATATCACAACCAGATTCATCTACGAGGGTGTCAAGTATCTCTGGGGCAAAGGATTTATGAAAGGTGATCAAAAAACAATTTTAGATTTGGATTGTGGGTTAGAGCTGCGAAACCAAGTGGGGTAGTAGCCATTGCATAGTACCGGTATGGAACCTGTACGTAAGTGTGTTTCTTGGGAAAGTATGATATTAGAACGCATCTTATGGAAGTGGAAAAGAATTTGGTTCCGCTTCTCTGGTGTGTTAAACCCTCTACAATTAAAAGAGGACAAACTTATTGGACATCTGACCGCCATGTCACACGACATAATGCAAGGGGAGGGGGAAGGGGGAAATTGAGAATTGTGAACCTCTCTTGATTCTAGACATCCCAACAAAAGAAAGAGGAGGGTAAGGGTAGCAAGAAAAGGGGAAAAAAGGGAAGGAAAGAGAAAGTATAGAGTAGAGCATTGAGAAGGAACGGAGGGCAAGGATATACATTCCAGTATTTCTGTCCCCATTCATTCTTTGGTTTGTGTAATAATTGGTTAAAGATGGCGACCACAGCCATGGGCAAGTCCTTTGGTTCCACAGATTCAGGTAATCCATGGATCCTTATGTTATTGCAATGATTCCTGTTTCCTATGTCATCCTGTTGATAGGAGAGTTGCTGGAGCATAACAGTATGGGTATTAAGGATTTCTACATGGGATTGCAAAGCATTGCAGAAACCATCAGTGGTGTTTTCTATATCGTAAATATGAACCCCTATGTCTCTTTTAAGCTCAGATATCTCTTTTCTGTATGTTTTTTTCAATTCTTTTGACACAGTGATCAAAATCTGCTTTAGTTGGGAGAGACCTCATGTAGCTGTGCAGGGATCTGAACTGGGACTCCATGTCCCATTCATCACCTGAGCCCAGGGATGTGTGAAAATGTCTCCTAGAACATCTGGAGGAATGATCAGGGCCCTCAGGGGATGCAGGGCATGTATGAGAACTCACCTCGAGTTCTAATGCTGAGTTTGAGCGGGCCGGGGAAGGAGGCACCGGCGCCATCTTGGATTCAGGCTGGCACTGTGCCGTGGCTGAGGATCGGGTAAAAAATTGCCCCAAATCGCCTCCTCTTTGGTCTTTGGGCTGATTCTTCCCCATTCGGTCAGTAAAGGCAGGTTTTCCAGCGGTGGAAAAGCCTTGTAAAGCCGTGAGGTCTGGGGGCTGTGACAATGCACGTCTCACTACTCCATGCGCCAAGCCACCCCCCCTCCAGAAGTGCTATTTAATTAAAGAAGCCACTTTACTGAAATAACCCTAACATATGCCATCCAGCCATATGCCTCCCATAAAGGTGATCTAGATTTATTCTGTGGTGGGTGGGGGTGGAATTTGACAGTTAATCAATCAAGAGTTAATAATAGGCAC
The DNA here is from genome assembly GCF_965119305.1 of Pelophylax lessonae. NCBI lineage: Eukaryota > Metazoa > Chordata > Amphibia > Anura > Ranidae > Pelophylax > Pelophylax lessonae. The sequence continues at coordinate 46,291,940 of NC_138780.1, read as the reverse complement.
ACGTCTAGCAAGGTAAACTTTTCACACCACAATCAAACTGCAAAGAGGGCAGGGTTGTAAAGATTAGGATCAGACAATAATTTAGGTAAAACACTAGAGAACAAAATAAACATCCCAATAATGTGAACAGGGCTGCAGATGGTGAAAGCAGGAACATAGATGCTGAGTTTACCATAAAGGCATTAAGATCAGTCAGTCAGTATTCAGTTTTAGGTGAATGTGAAGCAGCAGCAACATTCACTATATTGTCAAAAGTATTGGGAAGCCTGCCTTTACACGCACATGAGCTTTAATGGCATCTCGGTCTTAGTCCAAAAGGTTCAATATTTAAAAGGGATGTATGCAAGTAACTGTTGTTTCCAGTCTGGGTCAGTAGGCACATTGGGAAATAAAGACAGTAAGTGGTTATCAAGGGTAACATAGGTCTAGCAAGCAGCCTGTCATAAAATGTGTATCTATGATAGGTAGGCCATTCCCTTGCAGCGAGAGGTTGCTATCGGCATTACCTACCCTGGTGGTCCATTTCCCATAGCGACTGAAGCAGATCATCATGCAGAGGTCTGAAACAATTGCAGGTAAGCCACTCAGGTGGGAAGATGTGCACCATCACTTTGTGTTTGAGGATCATGCAGAGGTCCCCGAGTGTGCACCAGGTAAGGAAGAAGAAGGGCTAATGCTGAGCATGCATAGAGTGCATGTGCATGTGCTCAGTGTGATGCCATTCCATTACTAGACATGAGGTAGCAGGGATTCGCTGGACAGGTGGAGTGGGCATAGGCTCGGCATGGTCCCTCCTAAATGCAACAGAAACAGTGAAGGTTCACATTGACAAGGGGTCGGAAAGAGTTAACTGCAGTTAAGTTTACTTGTTCAAGTGTACATAATGTATGGCATAGGCAAAGTTTCTAAGGCTTAACTGATGATTTTGGCAAAACTGTTCCAATAAAGTGTAAAGGCTCTTCCCTATCTACCCTAATCCCTAATTCAGGCTCTTGGCTGCGCCAGCATACCTGCACAGGTCAATTGCATGACAAGGATTGTCCATACCGATCACAGATCCTGGACCCAAGTCTCTTTTTATAGGCCACACATGACTAGTGGGTCTGGCCCAGAAAGCCCATAAAGAACCCCCTGGGAAAGGAAGAAGAGGATTTTAACCCATCCTTCCCAGCCGTGGCAATTAATTATTTAGTAGGCAACTTGCCTACAGGTGGGAAATTATAACTAATATAGTTTGTGCAAATATAAAAAAGAAATTTCAATTAAAGAAAAAAAAAATGTCAACAAAATACATGTTTTCCATAGCAAGTAAGCCATCACAAAAATGAGGGATGCTGCTTAGGAAGCTCTGGTTTACATTGTTATGACAAATTTTTAAAAATATACTTTTACACTTGATGTAAATGTGCTGAATAACAAATTTTGCAACAAGGTTTTTAAGAACAATGTAAAATCAATGCTGAATGTTAGCAGTCCATTTTTTTTTAAATGTAGAAAAAAAAAAAAGAAAAACAGATTTACAAGCTGTTTTAAATCAAATCTCCCTGTTTCTTTCTCTAGGTTAGACACTGCTATGTTTGTTCTAACTCTTGGCAGAAGTTATAGAAACTATATATGTACAATGCAAAGACAGAGGATTACTCTTTGTTTGTGTCTTAAAGCAATTTAACTCTATTTACAGTGTGTGGATGAAGAATTTATAGTAAAATGGTCTAGAAAAAATGAATAATAATAGTAAGCAATGTACAAGTATACAGGAGATGTATCTAACTATTGTACAGAAAGTGAACAAATGTTAACCTTTATAGATAAAAGAGGTGATACATAGGAGCAGACACATACAGTAAATATATTGTGTGCAAACTTGCTATGTTAGAGATTGTCCATTAATATACCTTGCACTGTAATTTGTGACATTTAATGTCTCACAAGCAGTAAATGTTTTATAATATTAGATTTAATCGTCTGGCTGTTTGTCAAATCAAAATAATTAAGTAAATTGTCTTAACAAGGTCCATGGGGGATACATGTTTCCTCTAATATGAGCTTAATTAGTTCATTGTTAGCAAAATTATATTAAACCAAAAAGACCTAAAAAAAAAATAAATAAATATATATATATATATATATATATATATATATATATATATATATATATATATATATATATATATATATATATACTGTTATTACTGTAAAGGCTTACTTAAAAAAAAAAAAAAATCCTGAATATATGTTTTAACTTGATTGGGTGTTAAAATATGACCACAAGGCCTATGACTCTTGTATTACCTTCCTTATTTATATTACACTGTTTCATAAAATGTCTTTCAATAACGTTCTTTGGTAAAGTATATGTATAGCCCAAACATTTTTTTTTCTAGTTTTAGAGTAGGAATGTGTTAGAACTAGGGTTGAGCGAACACGGACTGTATTAGTCGTGTTCGTACCGAATAATTGGATTTTTGTTACCCAAACACGGACCCGAAAACTTTACTGTATATTCGGGTAAAAATCCGTGTTCGGTCATTTTATTTCCGGGTTTTGTATGCATTGGCACGCTTTTCATGGCGGGCTTTCAACAGCCAATCAACAAGCGTTTAACTGGTGTGCCTTAAGCCATCCCAGCCATGCCTACAAATGTATTAGTAGCTGTGATTGGCCATCTGAAGCATGTGACCAAGTCTTTATAAGTTCGAGCCAGCGCCGCTGCGTCATTCTGCTGTGTAGTTCAGGGACAGAGCACACATCATACGTGCTGGCTGCTGATTAGGGACAGACAGGCAAAAACCATTTGTGTCCAGATAGAACTGAGGGACAGGTCGGAGTGTGTTAGGCAGGGCGAGTTGTAGAACATTTTAGGGCGAGGCTGCTGATTTTAAGGGTCAGTGTTCTACAATCGATATTGCTGTGTGGGGGGGGGGGGGTTTTAGTGACCGATCTTATCAATCCTTTTAGGGAGAGGCTGGAGATAGGCAGGTGTCAGTGGTCCACATCTATTTTGCTGTGTGTGGGGTGCAGTGAACACAATCTTTTTTGCCCACTGAGGAGGAGGGAGAAAAGTATTTTTCTATCAGTCACTGTGTGCAGCGTTTTTCCTTCAGTGCTGTGCTGTGCTGACTGTGATCATACACTGCTGTGTTCAGTGTTCACATGTGCTATTATTGAGAGATTTCAAAGGTTATACACTTTTTTCTATTCCACTATTCAATATACACCCTTGGGTTAAAAAAATTAAATTGTGGCATAGTCTGTACTAATCTAGTTAAAAATTACAAACTTAAAAGGGGAATTTTTTTTTCCCCCTCCATAGCCTGCAGCAGAGCTGGTCCACATCGATTTTGCTGTGTGTGGGGTGCAGTGAAAACAATCTTTTTTGCCTACTGAGGAGGAAGGAGAAAAGTCTTTTTCTATCAGTCACTGTGTGCAGCGTTTTTCCTTCAGTGCTGCTGTGCTGACTGTGATAATACACTGCTGTGTGTGTTCACATGTGCTATTATTGAGTGGTTTCAAAAATCATACACTTTTTTCTATTCCACTATTCAATATACAGCCTTGGGTTAAAAAAATTAAATTGTGGCATAGTCTGTACTAATCTAGTTAAAAAATTACAAACTTAAAAGGAGAATTTTTTTTTTTCCCTCCATAGCCTGCAGCAGAGCTGAATGATATAAGACACTGCTGTTCACATGTGCTATTGATAAATCACACCAATTTTATATCATATTTTCTATTCCGCTATTCAATAAAAACCTTTGGGTATAAACAATTAAATTGCGGGATAGTCTGTGTTGGTACGTGTGAGATACACCTTTCCAATTTTTGGGGTGCATCTCATACTTCCGAGGATTTGAGGGTGATGCCTGTTCCGAACTCCTCCTACTCCTCATCCTGCCTTTGGGGGTACAAAAAATAGTAATTGGGGCCTAGTCTGGTTCTGTACGTGTGAGATACATACACTTTTTTTGATAATATTTTCTATTCCGCTATTCAATAAAAACCTTTGGGTATAAACAATTAAATTGCGGGATCGTCTGTGTTGGTACGTGTGAGATACACCTTTCCAATTTTTGGGGTGCATCTCATACTTCTGAGGATTTGAGGGTGCTGCCTGTTCCAAACTCCTCTTACTCCTCATCCTGCCTTTGGGGTACAAAAAATAGTAATTGGGGCCTAGTCTGGTTCTGTACGTGTGAGATACATACACTTTTTTTGATAATATTTTCTATTCCGCTATTCAATAAAAAACTTTGGGTATAAACAATTAAATTGCAGGATAGTCTGTGTTGGTACGTGTGAGATACACCTTTCCAATTTTTGGGGTGCATCTCATACTTCTGAGGATTTGAGGGTGCTGCCTGTTCCGAACTCCTCCTACTCCCCATCCTGCCTTTGGGGGTACAAAAAATAGTAATTGGGGCCTAGTCTGGTTCTGTACGTGTGAGATACATACACTTTTTTTGATAATATTTTCTATTCCGCTATTCAATAAAAACCTTTGGGTATAAACAATTAAATTGTGGGATAGTCTGTGTTGGTACGTGTGAGATACACCTTTCAAAATTTTTGGGGTGCATCTCATACTTCTGAGGATTTGAGGGTGCTGCCTGTTCCGAACTCCTCCTACTCCTCATCCTGCCTTTGGGGGTACAAAAAATAGTAATTGGGGCCTAGTCTGGTTCTGTACGTGTGAGATACATACACTTTTTTTGATAATATTTTCTATTCCGCTATTCAATAAAAACCTTTGGGTATAAACAATTAAATTGCGGGATAGTCTGTGTTGGTACGTGTGAGATACACCTTTCCAATTTTTGGGGTGCATCTCATACTTCTGAGGATTTGAGGGTGCTGCCTGTTCCGAACTCCTCCTACTCCTCATCCTGCCTTTGGGGGTACAAAAAATAGTAATTGGGGCCTAGTCTGGTTCTGTACGTGTGAGATACATACACCGTTTTTTGATAATATTTTCTATTCCGGTATTCAATAAAAACCTTTGGGTATAAACAATTAAATTGCGGGATAGTCTGTGTTGGTACGTGTGAGATACACCTTTCCAATTTTTGGGGTTCATCTCATACTTCTGAAGATTTGAGGGTGCTGCCTGTTCCGTACTCCTCCTACTCTTCATCCTGCCTTTGGGGTACAAAAAATAGTAATTGGGGCCTAGTCTGGTTCTGTACGTGTGAGATACATACACTTTTTTGATAATATTTTCTATTCCGCTATTCAATAAATACCTTTGGGTATAAACAATTAAATTGCGGGATAGTCTGTGTTGGTACGTGTGAGATACACCTTTCCAATTTATGGGGTTCATCTCCCTCTTCTGAAGATTTGAGGGTGCTGCCTGTTCCGTACTCCTCCTACTCCTCATCCTGCCTTTGGGGGTACAAAAAATAGTTATTGGGGGGGGGGCGTGGCGACCGCCGAGCAAGATGGCCGCTTGACCGGGGAGCTCCAGCCTGTGCCCAGCATTACACGGATCTACGGCCCATCACAGCCATCCACTGGCCTCGGAAACGCTGGAATCGTGCGGGGGAACTGTCGGTGCACACCGCTGTGATGACCAGAAAGAATAAGGGGGTCCCACCGGTCCACAAACTCTCCGAGTTCTTCGGACCGCTGCCGCCTGGTCTCCGCCAACATGGCGGCGGAGACATCCCTCCGTCTGGCCAGCCGCACCCTCTACCGCCCGAGTCGCGGGTGAATGACGTCACGTTGGCGCGAACACAGGATCCGACACAGATGCGGCTGGCGCGGTCCGCGGACTCCTCTCCCTCCACCCCATCAGTGCAGAGCCCGGTGAAATCTCGCCCCAGATGGGACTCACTTACAATGGCGACTGCATCCATGGAGGTGAGCGATACCACTAACGCCCCTTGTACACCTTGGGCCTACTCCCCACCACCGGACCCATTCGCAAAACTTGCCACCACTGGGCAACCAGTGTCTGATACAACCCTCAAAGAAATGTTGTCTATGCTACATACATCTATGCAGGCAAACATCCAAGCGTCCATCTCCTATTGCCAGAGGGAGCTGCATGGATTGGGGGATAGGGTCCACAATATAGAAAACGGGATGGAGGAATTCACAGTTTCCTATAACACCTTAGTGGATGCTCACACATCCCATCAGGAGGACATTCACCGCATGCAGGCAAAAATCGCAGACCTTGAGGACAGATCGAGGCGTAACAACCTCAAAATACGTGGGATCCCTGAGACAGTCCAACCTAACCAGCTGCCCACCTTTGTTCGTGATCTGTTCCACAAAGTGGTATCTGAACTCTCTAATGAGGACCTTACTATAGACCGCATTCACCGAATCCCCAAGCCATCCTTCCTGCCGCAGGAAATCCCTTGGGATGTCCTTTTGAGGGTACACTTTTTTCAGGCAAAAGAAAAAATCCTAGGCACATTTAGAAGGAGAGACCGCCTCCCCGACACGGCAACGTCCCTTCAGATCTTACCTGATTACTCTCAATACACCCTCCAGTTGAGAAGAAATCTAAATTCCATAACTAAGGCCCTAAGGAACAATAAAATCATTTACAAGTGGAAATACCCCGCTAAACTGTGCGTGACCCACATGGGGACGACATCCCAAATCACATCCATGGAACAGGGCATCCGACTACTTAAGCAGTGGCACATCCTCCCGGATACATTCGACCAACGCCCTAGACCTCCTGACTAGTGATGTCGCGAACCTAAAATTCGCCGTTCGCGAACGGCGAACGCGAACATCGGCAAATGTTCGCGAACCGGCGAACCGCCATAGACTTTAATAGGCAGGCGAATTTTAAAACCCACAGGGACTCTTTCTGGCCACAATAGTAATGGAAAAGTTGTTTCAAGGGGACAAACACCTGGACTGTGGCATGCCGGAGAGGGATCACACAAAAAAAAGTTCTTAATAATTGTAATTTTTTGATAGAGAGCCAATTATTGGAAAAATTAAAAATAAAATAAAAATAAAAAATTTCTTTGGATTTAGCATCTGGGGGGTCTAAAAAGTGTACCTGTGAAGTTTCAGCTCTGTAGCATGTCCAGAACCAGAAAAAAAATAGAATTAGGGTTAGGGCTAGGGTTAGGGTTAGGGTTAGGGCTAGGGTTAGGTTTAGGGTTTGGGTTATTTTTATGGCTAGGCTTAGAGGGTTTGGGTTAAGGTTAGAGGGTTAGGGTTATGGTTAGAGGGTTAGGGTTAGGTTTAGTGTTAGGGGCTAGGGTTAGGGTTACGGTGAGATACTTAGGGTTAGAGTTAGTAGCCCTACCCCTACCCCTCTAACTCTAACCCTAAGCACTAAAAATAACCCTAACCTTAGCCCTGATCCTAACTCTAGCCCTAACCTTAGCCCTGACCCTAACCCTAGCCCTAACCCTAACTCTAATTCTATTTTTTTTCTGGTTCTGGACATGCTACAGAGCTGAAACTTCACAGGTACACTTTTTAGACCCCCCAGACAATAAATCCAAAGAAATTTTTTTTTTTTAATTTTTTTTTTTTTTCAATAATTGGCTCTCTATCAAAAATGACAATTTTTAGGAACTTTTTTTGTGTGAAGTTTCAGCTCTGTAGCATGTCCAGAACCAGAAACAAAAGATAATTTTTCAGTAGAGCAGGGACACCTGGACTGTGGCATGTCGGAGGGGGATCCATGGCAAAACGCCCATGGAAAATTACGTAGTTGACGCAGAGTCGGGTTTTGATCCATAAAGGGCATAAATCACCTAACATTCCTAAATTGTTTGGAATAACGTGCTTTAAAACATCCAGTGTGTGAATACGATCAGGTATGATGTTTTATCGGTCAAGTAGTGTAAGGGTTACGCCCGCTTCACAGTGACAGACCAAACTCTGACAGACCAAACTCCCCATTTAACAACAGTCAGTCAGTCCATTTGCACAACCGCAAACTCCCCATTTGCACAAGGTTGGATACCAAGCTAGCCATGTCCCGTTCCTTGTCCTCACTGACATCATTGAAGGTCTCTTCCTCCACCCAGCCACGTACAACACCAAGGGTCCCCGAAAGGTGACAACAAGCCCCCTGGGACGCCTGCTGTGGCTGGTATTCCACCTCCTCAAAGCCACCTTCCTCCTCTGACTTCTCTTCTTCAGACTCCTCTCTCTGCGTTGCCACAGGTCCAGCAATTGACAATGACAAGGCTGCTTCTGGTGGTGATGGGGACCACAACTCTTCCTCTTCATGCTCATCTACAGCCTGATCCAGTACTCTTCGCAGGGCACGCTCCAGAAAAAACGCATATGGGATGAGGTCGATGATGTTGCCTTGGGTTCGACTGACCAGTGACCACCAGGGTTGTCACCTCCGCAAAAGGACGCATGAGCCTACAGCCATTGTTCATGAGCATTCAGTAACGCGGCCAAAAAATACCCAGCTCCGCAGAAAGAATGAAAGAAAATGAATGTTTTTTCTATGAAAAATTATCCTGCGGATCGCTTTTGGTCTGTACACAATGAAGCAACGACCTTATCATCTGGGGTGTGCCAACACAATCCTAGAGGTGATCGCTTCATTGTGATACGCAAGCCCCTTCACCACGACAAGGTAACGATCACGAAGGGGAATTGACACATGTATGTGCCTTTTTTTTTGTTTTTTTGCAGCCACAGTGTAGCATCAGAGGCCAGAAAAATTAGACATGTACACATGCATGAAAAAGCAGGTATTGTTGCAGCCGCTGCTGTAGCAGCGGCCTGAAAAATTGAGGTTTTAAGGCAGAAAGTGCACTAAAACATTGCGGCTTGAACCGTAGTTGGTGGCGGAGACGTCACGTAAGTCATCCGGCATGCAGAGAATGATTAAAGACAGCAGCGTGTGGACCATTTTTAGGCCAAGGCATCTCAGTCATCACCAGGCCTTTTTTAGTCAAATGCATCCCCCACTGTCAGTCCCTTCGGGATCCATGCCTCATTCATCTTAATAAACGTGAGGTAATCAAGACTTTTTTGACCTAGGCGACTTCTCTTCTCAGTGACAATACCTCCTGCTGCGCTGAAGGTCCTTTCTGACAGCACACTTGAAGCGGGGCAGGCCAGAAGTTCAATGGCAAATTGGGATAGCTCAGGCCACAGGTCAAGCCTGCACACCCAGTAGTCAAGGGGTTCATCGCTCCTCAGAGTGTCGATATCTGCAGTTAAGGCAAGGTAGTCTGCTACCTGTCGGTCGAGTCGTTCTCTGAGGGTGGACCCCGAAGGGCTGTGGCGATGCATAGGACTAAAAAAGCTCCGCATGTCCTCCATCAACAAGACGTCTGTAAAGCGTCCTGTCCTTGCCGGCGTGGTTGTGGTGGTAGGAGGAGGATTACTTTCACCTCTTCCCCTGTTGGATTCCCGTTGTGCTGTGACATCACCCTTATATGCTGTGTAAAGCAAACTTTTTAACTTATTTTGTAGCTGCTGCATCCTTTGCGACTGCCGGTAATTGGGTAACATATCATAGACTTTCTGCTTATACCGGGGGTCTAGTAGCGTGGCCACCCAGTACAGGTCGTTCTCCTTCAGCCTTTTTATACGAGGGTCCCTCAACAGGCATGACAGCATGAAAGACCCCATTTGCACAAGGTTGGATGCCGAGCTACTCATGTCCAATTCCTCGTCCTCACTGATGTCATTGAAGGTGTGTTCTTCCCCCCAGCCACGTACAACACCACGGGTACCAGATAGGTGACAACGAGCACCCTGGGATGCCTGCTGTGGTTGGTGTTCCTCCTCCTCAAAGCCACATTCCTCCTCTGACTCCTCTTCCTCACACTCCTCTTCCAGTGTTGCCGCAGGTCCAGCAATCGATGGTAAGGCTGTTTCTGGTGGTGGTGATGGTGACCACAACTCTTCCTCTTCCTCTTCACGCTCATCTACGGCCTGATCCAGCACTCTTCGCAGGGCACGCTCCAGGAAAAAAACATATGGGATGATGTCGCTGATGGTGCCTTCGGTGCGACTCACTAGGTTTGTCACCTCCTCAAAAGGACGCATGAGCCTACAGGCATTGCGCATGAGCGTCCAGTAACGTGGCAAAAAAATACCCAGCTCCGCAGAGGCTGTCCTAGCACCCCGGTCATACAAATACTACATCACTTCCGGTATTTGGAGCTTGGGCCGTGGAACGCGGAAGCTTCCCGGCTTCTCTTTACTGATCGAGGACAGCCTAACCGTGAGTTACTACCTCGCCATTTAAAAGATTGGCACTATACATCGCACCAAGGGGTCCCCCTCTCTCTCTCTTTTATATCCTGAGGTACTCCGGACGAGGAGAGACCGTGGGGAGGGAACCCCAGGATTCCATATTGGTCCCTATCGATACACAGGTGGTATATTGGCCGGGTGCGACACCTAGTGGCTATAGTGGTGTTTGCAATCCGTGCCCTATTTTTTCTTTGTTCAACACCTGTTTTTTCATTTCTCTACTAAAGAGGACTTACTAATTTATTTAATTTATTCATTCTCTTGCATATATATGGAAAGTTTCACATCACTTTATGATCACAGCACGTAACAATAACAGGGATTATTTACAGTCATTTTTTCCAATAAAATAAGCACTGTTTATGTATATGTCATTTATGTAAACTTCCACGTTTTATCACTGTAATACACATTATTATTTTGAATAAAAGCACCGGGTTTGGTTTCTTTTTTCAAGTTTTTTTCTGGCACTAGCACTTATGATAAATGTTGCAATACCCAACCCGTTATCACTCAGAATATGAGCACTTTAAATAAATAATACACTTCAGCACTTTACTTATTACTCTATTTATTTATTTATTTTGCACATTAGCACTTTAAAGGTAGCGCCGGTCTCAACCTTCTTTATAATTTTATCACTTTTAACCCTTTCAGGGTTGGTTGTTGGCAGCTTACACCTTAGGTCCTTTTTTTGTATTTATTATAAACTCCATAGCGCTGGTCACCTCCTGCATAAAACATACAAATACTCGTTGACCGCTTTTTCTTGTTGGAGCAGGCGGTCGAACATTAGCAGTGTTGAATTCCAACGTGTCGGGCTGTCGCAAATCAAGCGCCTCACTGGCATGTTGTTTCGCCGCTGAATAACTGCAAAGTGCGCCATGGCCGTGTAGGAACGCCTGAAATGGCCACACACCTTCCTGGCCTGCTTGAGGACGTCCTGTAAGCCTGGGTACTTCTGCACAAAACGTTGCACAATCAGATTCAACACATGTGCCATGCACAGCACATGTGTCAACTTGCCCAAATTCAATGCCGCCAACAAATTGCTGCCGTTGTCACACACCACTTTGCCGATCTCCAGTTGGTGCGGGGTCAGCCACTGATCCACCTGTGCGTTCAGGGCGGACAGTAGGGCTGGTCCGGTGTGACTCTCTGCTTTCAGGCAAGTCAACCCCAAGACAGCGTGACACTGTCGTATCCGGCATGTGGAATAGCCCCTGGGGAGCTGGGGGGGTGCAGTTGGTGTGGAGCAAGACGCAACAGCAGAAGAGGACTCAGCCGAGGAGGTTAGCAAAGGGGATGGAGTAGGAGGAGTAGAGGAGGTGGCAGCAGGCCTGCCTGCAAGTCGTGGCGGTGTCACCAACTCCTCTGCAGCAGAGCCACGCATTCCATGCTTGGCAGCCGCCAGCAGGTTTACCCAATGCGCAGTGTAAGTTATATACCTGCCCTGACCGTGCTTTGCAGACCAGCTATCAGTGGTCAGATGGACCCTTGCCCCAACACTGTGTGCCAGACGGGACATGATTTCCTTTTCCACAATAGAGTACAGGTTGGGGATTGCCTTTTGTGAAAAATAATTTCGGCCGGGTACCTTCCACTGCGGTGTCCCAATAGCGACAAATTTTTTGAAGGCCTCAGTAGTAACCAGCACGGGTTTACAAATGGGCGTTCTTGTCAAACCAATCTCTTAGCATTCTACGAGGAAGTGAGCTGTGAGCTAGATAGGGGGAGACCAGTGGATGTGGTGTACTTGGATTTCGCTAAGGCGTTTGATACAGTTCCCCACAAGCGCTTAATTTATAAAATAAGGTCTGCAGGTATCGACAGCAGGGTTTGCTCTTGGATACGGAATTGGCTAAAAGGCCGTGTCCAAAGGGTAGTAATAAACAGCGCATACTCAGACTGGTCTGAGGTAGTAAGCGAGGTGCCCCAGGGCTCAGTCCTGGGACCAACCTTGTTCAATTTATTCCTAAACAGCATTGAGGAAGGGATCAGTAGTTCGTTATCAGTTTTTGCAGATGACACAAAATTGGCCAGGGCAATAACTGCACAGCATGAAGCAGATATCCTACAGAATGACCTGGACAAAATTACGGAGTGGGCAACGACATGGCAAATGAGGTTTAATGTGGAGAAGTGTAAGGTTTTGCACTTGGGGACCAAAAACATAAAAACACAATACACGTTAGGAGGGGAACCCTTGGGGGAATCAAAAATGGAGAAAGATCTGGGAGTCTTAGTTGATGATAGATTAGGCAACAGCATGCAATGCCAAGCGGCAGCTTCCAAAGCCAACAGAATATTAGCATGCATAAAGAAAGGGATGTATTCCAGAGATAAGACTATAATCCTTCCACTTTATAAAACTCTGGTCCGACCGCATCTGGAGTATTCTGTCCAGTTCTGGTCGCCAGTCCTCAGGAGGGATGTGTTGGAGCTGGAGAAAGTCCAGAGAAGGGCAACTAAACTGATTAGGGGGTTGGAGGACCTTACCTATGAAGAGCGGCTGCAATCGCTTGATTTATTTTCCCTGGAGAAAAGACGTCTGAGAGGGGACATGATAGCAATTTATAAATATCTTAATGGGGATCTCAGCTTAGAAGAAAAGCTGTTCATTCGAAGGAATTGCATGAGGACTCGAGGACATACAATGCGATTAGAGGAGAAGCGTTTTAACCTCAGGCAACGTGGGGGGTTCTTTACTGTTAGGGCTACAAGATTGTGGAATTGTCTACCACCAGAGGTGGTTTCTGCGGGTAGTATGGTGACTTTCAAAAGACTCTTAGACTTACATCTCAAGGATCAGGAGATTGAGGGCTATGTTAGATGATTACAGTCACACACACCTACACAGGTTGAACTGGATGGACTATTGTCTTTATTCAACCTCACCTACTATGTAACTATATGTAACTCCACCAGCTTGTATGGTAAAAGCTGGCGGGCTAAGAGTTCCGACAAGCCAGCTGTCAGACGCCGGGCAAGGGGGTGACTCTGTGAGATTGGCTTCTTACGCTCAAACATTTCCTTGACAGACACCTGACTGTGGGCAGGTGAGCAGGAACTGCTGAAGGTGAGAGGCGGAGGGGCGGGTTGTTGATAGGGGGCATGGAGGACAGCAGTGGTTGACGTGGCTGAAGATGCTGGACCAGGAGGAGGATGGTGGCTTTCAGTTTGTGTGCTGCTTTTACTCATGTGTTGATCCCATAGGCGTTTGTGATGTGAGATCATGTGCCTTCGCAAAGCAGTTGTACCTAGGTGGGTGTTGGACTTCCCACGACTCAGTTTCCTTTGGCACAGGTTACAAATGGCATCGCTGATATCAGAGGCAGACACACAAAAAAAATGCCACACTGCTGAGCTTTGCAAGGACGGCATTCTGGTGGTGGCAACAGCTTGCGTTGATTGGCGTGCTGTCTGGCTGACCCCGGGTGCCGAATCTACATGCTGTCTGACTGCGCCACTAGCTCCTTGCGATGACCTCCTCCCCCTGCTTCCAACTCGTCTCCTCCTCCTCTCTGTCTCCCCATCTGAACTTTCCCCCTCTTCTTCTGCTCTTCGAGCAGGCACCCAGGTGACATCCACAGACACATCGTCATCATCAGCCGCTTCACTTGACAACTCAGCAAAGGCAGCAGCAGCAGGTACAACATCATCATCATCATCATCATCATCACAATGTACGTCCATGTGTATAATGCTGCCTGACTGAGACATATCCCCGTTATCTACATCCTCTGGCACTAATAGTTGCGCATCACTTATTTCTTCCAACTCATGTGAAAATAACTCCTCTGACGGATCAAGTGAAGCGGCTGTGGTGCTAGTGTTGGTGGTGGTGGCGGCGGGCTGGCGAGTGGTAAATTGAGAGGTGCCCGAAGCTGAGCTGGAGGAGGATGGTGCATTAAGGTTCCGAGCGGAAGCTGTAGACGATTGGGTGTCCTGTGTAAGCCAGTCAACTATGGCCTCAGAATTTTTTGAGTTCAGGGTCTGTGGTGGCCTCTGAACACTGGGCATTATTCTAGGGCCTAAGGAAATCACAGCACCACGACCACGACGGCCCTTGCGGGGTGGCCTGCCTCTGCCTGTCATTTTTTTTAATGTGTTGTTACTGTTGTACTATGAGTGCAAGCTGCTGTGCCACCTTATATATCAGTGGTGGGTGGGCAGTGGCACAGTACACTCTCTGTGGACCTGACAGCAGTCACTGGCACCCAGGCAACTGCAATTTAAAAAATATATATATTTTTTTTACTTTGCAAGCTGCTGTGCCACCTAATATATCAGTGGTGGGTGGGCAGTGGCACAGTACACTCTCTGTGGACCTGACAGTAGTCACTGGCACCCAGGCAACTGCAATTTAAAAAAAATATATTTTTTTTTACTTTGCAAGCTGCTGTGCCACCTTATATATCAGTGGTGGGTGGGCAGTGGCACAGTACACTCTCTGTGGACCTGACAGCAGTCACTGGCACCCAGGCAACTGCAATTTAAAAAAATATATATATTTTTTTACTTTTCAAGCTGCTGTGTCACCTTATATATCAGTGGTGGGTGGGCAGTGGCACAGTACACTCTCTGTGGACCTGACAGCAGTCACTGGCACCCAGGCAACTGCAATTTAAAAAAATATATATTTTTTTTTACTTTGCAAGCTGCTGTGCCACCTTATATATCAGTGGTGGGTGTGCACACAGTGGCACTGCAGTGGGCACAGTACACTCTGTGGACCTGACAGTCACTGGCAGCCCAGGCAACTGCAATAATAAAAAATATTTTTTTTTTCAATTTATTGCAACAAGATGCTGTGCCACCGTATATATATCAGTGGTGGGCAGTGCACTGCAGTGGGTACAGTGCACTCTGTGGACCTGACACAGCACTCACTGCAATTATGACAGAGGAAAAAAAAAAAAAAAAATTTAAAATGTCAGGTACTGTGCCTGTGCCACCCGAAATGAGTGTGGTGTGCACACAGTACAGTCTGTGGTAGGTTTGTGGCCTCTCACACACAGCGGGCAGGCAACTGCAGTCACAGTGTACAATATATATATATATAGA
This sequence comes from Pelophylax lessonae, assembly GCF_965119305.1. NCBI lineage: Eukaryota > Metazoa > Chordata > Amphibia > Anura > Ranidae > Pelophylax > Pelophylax lessonae. Next base: position 46,276,658 of record NC_138780.1, on the reverse strand, counting down.
AAAAACTCTATTACCTTACCAGCCCTTAAAAGGGCTTTTGGGGACGCTAAATATATATATATATGTATATATATATATAAATAAAAAAAAAAACCTCAATTACCAGCCCTTAAAAGGGCTTTTGGGGACACTAGATAGATAGATAAATATATATATATAAGAAGAAACAACTCAATTACCAGCCCTTAAAAGGGCTTTTGGGGACGCTAGATATATATATATATATATATATATATATATATATATATATATATATATATATATATATATAAAAATACACAAATACCAGCCCTTAGAAGGGCTTTTTGGGGTGCTGTCCTTACAGCAGTAGTGGACCAAGAACACTGCAAGACCAGGAACACTGACTAACTGTCCCTAGCTTAACAGCAGCAGCAGCAGCAGCTCTCCCTACTCTCACTACACACACTGCTTCAGAATGATCTAAGATGGATGCTGCCCTTGCTTATTTATAGGAGGTGGGAGGGTGTGGGAGGGAGGTATGCTGATTGGCTGGAAATGTGTCTGCTGACTGTGAGGTTCAGGGTCAAAGTTTGCCTCAATGATGTATTATGGGGGGCGGACTGAACATCGCATATGTTCGCCCGCAGCGGCGACCGCGAACATGCGAAGTTCGCCGGGAACTGTTCGCCGGCGAACAGTTCTATACATCTCTACTCCTGACCAGCCAGTACCACGTCTACAGCCAGAATGGCACACAGTGTCCAGACCATCCAGATCCAGGTCCTCTCACCGTTCCAAATAAGGCTGACATTTGTACTCGAAGCTGGGCACACTAGCCCTCCCGCTCTTTGTAGCACCTACTACCGTGCTAGAAACCCCACCGACCACGCAGCTACAGCTGCCCTTATGGTCCGATAGGGCCATGCTTTTTTTATTGTTGTTGTTTTTTCTTGTTTTGTACGATTCTTTTTCAGAACAGAACTCTGATGCGAATGTTGCAACACCCCTGGAACGTTGTTCCCTACCTCTACAATGTATTCCGGACTTCCACTTCCCGTTCTCCGAACAATGTCCACCAAAACTCCTGCGTACGATGCACGAATGGAACCCACTACTCGTCTCATTGCTGCATTTCTGACCTTCTACCAGGTACCTCTGTACACCTTCTCACAACGCACACGATCCATAGACTACCATTATCCCTACACTGTAGCGCTAATGCGCACGCCCTGAACTTCCACACGAACTGCCATGTCTTTGCAGATATTATCACTGAATGCTAAGGGGCTCAACCATCCCGTAAAACGCTTCTCAATGTGGAAGGAAGCTAAACCGCATAAGGCGGACATCCTGGCTATCCAGGAGACCCATTTTAAGCAAGGCTCCACACCTCGCTGCACACACCAGGACTACCCTCATGTCTTCATGGCTAATTCCCCCGAAAAAAAAGGGGTGTCCTACTGGCTGTTAGAAACTCTGTGACTTTCACCTACTCTCGGGTGGTGGAAGATACAGACGGGAGATGTATTATTTTGAATTGTTGTATTGATGATTGTCTATATACCTTTGTAAACGTATATGCCCCCAACCGACATCAGCTCAAATTCCTGAAAAAACTATTCGCCAAAATTCGCAAACTCACAGTAGGCAAATTGATTGTATGCGGAGATTTTAACCTTGTAGCAGATCCGGCCATGGACACATCTTCCGGTGGCAAGGCCTCTTCCACATCCATGGCGGCTCTCCTACATGCGGAAAATCTACATGACATTTGGAGATACCAGCATGCGGAGGAGAGGGACTACACCTTTTTCTCGGCTTGCCATCTAACCTACTCCAGAATTGACATGTTTCTAATTGACTCAGTGACTCTACCTTGGGTGCTAAACACTTCCATATCTCCCATCACGTGGTCTGACCACGCCGCCATACACATGTCCATTTCCACCTCAGCTTCTCCGTCCTCTTCCTACATATGGAGATGCAACAACGCAATTCTATCCGACCCTGAATCCCTCAAACACCTCCAAACCCGACTCCAAGAATTCTTCCAACACAATGCCGCCCCTGACATAAACCCTTTCACGCTTTGGAATGCCCATAAGGCCTATATAAGAGGTATTCTCATTCAACTAGCATCCAGACTAAAAAAGAAATTCCAAAAATCCCTTCGGGACACTCTCGAGGAAATCAAAATCCTAGAAGACACCAACAAACAAAATCCCTCCCTGACACTATCCTCCAAACTCTCCGCCTTAAGGATGGAGCTTCGCAGGCTCCTGCTGGTTAACCATGATAGAATGTTGGCAAGGCTTCGCCTCCAATATTATTCGGCTCACAACAAGGCAGGAAAGTTCCTAGCCTCCAGGCTTAAAACCAGGAGGATCAAATTAAAGATAGCGTTTGTAACTCACCCCCACACAGGCAAAAAACACACCCACCCTCAACAAATCGCGGACGCTTTCGCCGATTATTACGGATCCTTGTACAATCTGCGAGACGACACAGCCACACACAACCCAACGTCATCCGAAATTCACACCTTCCTGAGCCACATGAACCTACCCACTCTTACAAGTGAGGACCTCGCAGCCCTCAATGCCCCTTTTACACCACAGGAACTATCGCAGACAATCAAATGCCTACCCTTAAACAAATCTCCAGGCCCAGACGGTCTAACCAATGAATACTTCCGCTCACTTCATGACATTCTATCACCCCATATGCTGTCGACATTTTCCTCTGCCGTATCCTCGGGCACCTTCCCACAAGAGATGATCCAGGCTAATATCATAACCCTACCTAAACCTGGCAAACCCCCAACCGCCCCAGCAAACTTTAGACCTATCTCCCTGTTAAACAACGACGTCAAGCTGTATGCTAAAATCATTGCCAACCGTATAGCACGGATTCTGCCTACATTGTTAGGGGGGGACCAGATGGGCTTCGTCCGAGGAAGACAAGCCCCTGACGCGACCAGAAAAGTGATCAATCTAATGAACCATGCCAAAAGTTCCAAAACTCCTTCTCTGCTTCTTTCCATAGACGCAGAGAAGGCGTTCGATCGCATCCACTGGGGCTACATGGAGACAGTTCTACGCAAGTTTGGGTTCTCAGGACCGATCCTGACCGCCATATTAGCTCTCTATTCCTCCCCATCAGCCAAAGTGCTCTCAGCCGGCATGCTTTCAAAAACCTTTGATATCACGAATGGTACGCGTCAGGGTTGCCCATTATCGCCACTCATCTTTAACCTGTTAATAGAGCCGCTGGCAGAACTGCTACGCACTTCCCCCATGGTTTTGGGCTTCAAATTTGGTTCCTCCACACATGTCATCACCCTGTTTGCGGACGACGTCATCCTGAGTTTGACGAACCCCATAGTGTCCCTTCCAGAAGCTCACCAAATTCTACAGGACTTTAGCAATGTGTCATTTTATAAGGTAAATTTCGGAAAATCTGTAATCTTAGGCATGAACATACATGAACACACTCGGAAGCATCTCCAAACACAACTCCCTTATACATGGACATCTCAATCGCTTAAATATCTAGGGATCCAGCTGGCGTTTCCCACGTCCAGTTTACTCCCTTCCAACATGAAACCCCTACTCTCCACTATAGCAGCAGACACCAATAATATCAAATAATCCGAATTATCTTGGGCGGGTCGGATCGCAGCATTTAAGATGATCTGCCTTCCGAAGATCTTATATACCTTCCGCACCCTCCCGGTACATATTACGAAGGCCTACCTCACATCCCTATCTAAAATCCTACGCACGTTCACATGGCAGAAGAAAAGAGCCAGATGCACACACTCACATATGGTACGCCACAAAAGGGTCGGTGGTCTAGGATTCCCGGACATAACGGACTACTACCACGCAACGAGATTAACCCCCCTCCAATATTGGTTCTCCACATCACATCGCCTCCCCTGGATACCAATAGCGTCGCTGCGTTCTTGGCATCTCCTTATCAATCAGAAATCCACACTCCCAACAAACATGTCAATCCCCATACCCCTGAAGGTATTTAACCACCTCCCACCCGGGCCATAGTACATATACGGCCGGGTGGGAGTCTCGTCCTTCTGAATGGACGTTCCGGAACGTCCTTCAGAAGGAAAGAGATCGCGCCGCCGCGGGCACGCGCAGCGGCGCGATCTCGATGTGCCTGTGTCCCTAGGACACAGAGCAACAAGCCTCGGCAGGAGGGCCCTGTGATTGGCCCTCCTGATCACATGATGGCTGTGACCAATCACAGCCGTCATGTAATGTCAATACAGCCGTTGTAACGGCTTCGATCTCTTCTCCTCCTGACAGATCCTGTCAGTGAGGAGAAGAGAAGAGGATCAATTCTGCAACTGGGGTGATCAGTGAGTATTTCTAATTACTCACTGATCACAGGGGGGGTCTGTGCTGGTAATCAGATGATTGATTACCAGTGCAGCCCTGGGGGGAGGGGATGCCACTAGAGCCACCAGGGATGCCCACCCATGACCACCAGGGATGCCCACCATGGCCACCAGGGATGGCAAACAGGGCTCAGAGAGCCTGCCAGTGGTGCCCCCCTATCAGTGCTGCCCACCAATGCCCGTTATTGCCATCTATCAGTGCCGCCCATCAGTGCCCATTATTGCCCACCAGTGCTGCCTATCAGTGCCCATCAGTGCCCCCCATCAGTGCCGATCAGTGCAGCCCATCAGTGCCACCCATCAGTGCCCATCAGTGCCGCCTATCAGTGCCCATCAGTGCCCATCAGTGCTGCCGATCAGTGCCCATCAATGCTGCCTATCAGTGCCCATCAGCGCTGCCTATCAGTGCCCACCAATGCTGCATATCAGTGCTATCTATCAGTGCCACATATCAGTGCCCATCAGTGCTGCATATCAGTGCTACCTATCAGTGCCCATCAGTGCTGCATATCAGTGCCACCCCATCAGTGCCACCCCATCAGTGCCACCCCATCAGTGTCTCCTCATCAGTGCCTGTCAGTGCGGCGTCATCAGTGCTCATCAGTGCAGGAAAAAACGTATCTATTTACAAAATTTTATAACCTAAACAAAAAAACTTTTTTTTTTTTTCAAACTTTTTCGGCCTTTTTTTATTTGTGCACCAAAAAAGAAAAAACCTGGCGGTGATCAAATACCACCAAAAGAAAGCTCTATTTGTGGGGAAAAAATGACATAAATTTGGTTTAGGTACAGTGTTGCATGACCGCGCAATTGTCATTCAAAATGCAACAGCGCTAAAAGCTGAAAATTGGTCTGGGAAGGAAGGGGGTTTAAGTGCCCAGTATTGAGGTGGTTAATATTCTCCTTCCTTACACGACAACTACCATGTTCACGGCCGCCGGCATCCTGGAAATATCCCAATTATACCAACACAACTCACTTAAATCCTTCCATAATCTTCAACTAGAATTCCAACTCCCTCATAAAGCCATGTTCTCATATAACGCCATTGCCAGTTTTTTACGCAAGTATCCCTTGCCCCACTTACAGCTCCCAACTCCCCTATGGAAATATCTTACAAATACAGAATCTCCAGTGAAGGGTATTTCCCTTTTTTACAACTTCTTGGGACATAAGACCTCATTCCAGAAAACCCCACATATGTTCAAATGGGAGGGAGAACTTCAGACACCCTACTCGGAAAACCAATGGAAAATAGCAATTCAAACCTCCTACACTGCATCCCGCTGCGTAAATCACTGGGAACAAATGCAAAAACTCCTAACTAGATGGTACCTTACACCGTATCGCCTATCTAAAATCTTCCAATCTCAAAGCCTGCTTTGCTGGCGAAATTGTGACCAAATAGGCACGATCTCCCATGTCTTTTGGTCGTGTAAAAGCTTGACTAGCTTCTGGAGGAGGGTGTTTGAGATTCTTTCTGAGACTACGGGTATATTCACCAAACCCACCATGGCCATGGCCCTGCTAAACCTGGGGCTACATAACATGCCCCTAACTATGAGAACGGTCTGTTTTCATATACTAGTTGCTGCCAGGACACTTATTGCAAAACACTGGAAGCAAGCCATAATTCCCTCCCACCTGGAAGTGATTAGAATGGTTAACTTTCAGTTCTCCATGGAGAAGGCCCACGCCTGCTCGACCCATAGTGGAACCAAACTCCACTCTGCTTGGCACATCTGGACCAATAGCAAATATTATACCCCGATCCCCTGACCAGGAATAGAACTCTCCTGACGAGTCAGCTATAACATGTGGAATGACACTGAACAGTTATATACCTGTTTATGTTTACTTTTGAAATGTTTAACCTTCACGATGATTGAGTTCTGAAGACTCTATCCTTGTATGTTTTGATCTGAAACGTTGAAACTACGACAACTTTTGTAATTTGTTGTATTGTTTTAAAACTAATAAAAATCTATTGAAAGTAAAAATAGTAATTGGGGCCTAGTCTGGTTCTGTACGTGTGAGATACATACACTTTTTTGATAATATTTTCTATTCCGCTATTCAATAAAAACATTTGGGTTTAAACAATTAAATTGCGGGATAGTCTGTGTTGGTACGTGTGAGATACACCTTTCCAATTTTTGGGGTGCATCTCATACTTCTGAGGATTTGAGGGTGCTGCCTGTTCCGAACTCCTCCTACTCCTCATCCTGCCTTTGGGGGTACAAAAAATAGTAATTGGGGCCTAGTCTGGTTCTGTACGTGTGAGATACATACACTTTTTTTGATAATATTTTCTATTCCGCTATTTAATCAAAACCTTTGGGTATAAACAATTAAATTGCGGGATAGTCTGTGTCGGTACATGTGAGATACATACACCTTTTGATATCATATTTTCTATTCCGCTATTCAATCTACACCTTTGGGTAAAAACAATTAAATTGCGGGATAGTCTGTGTTGGTACGTGTGAGATACACCTTTCCAATTTTTGGGGCGCATCTCATACTTCTGAAGATTTGAGGGTGCTGCCTGTTCCGAACTCCTCCTACTCCTCATCCTGCCTTTGGGGGTACAAAAAATAGTAATTGGTGCCTAGTCAGGTTCTGTACCTGTGAGATACATACACCTTTTTTTGATAATATTTTCTATTCCGCTATTTAATCTACACCTTTGGGTAAAAACAATTAAATTGTGGGATAGTCTGTGTCGGTACGTGTGAGATACATACACCTTTTGATATCATATTTTCTATTCCACTATTTAATCAAAACCTTTGGGTATAAACAATTAAATTGCGGGATAGTCTGTGTCGGTACATGTGAGATACACCTTTCCAATTTTTGGGGCGCATCTCATACTGCCGAGGATTTGAGGGTGCTTCAGTCTGCCTCCTGCCTGTTCCAAACTCCTCCTACTCCTCATCCTGCCTTTAGGGTACAAAAAATTGTAATCGGGGCCTAGTTTGTGTTTGTACGTGTGAGATACACCGTTTTGTAAAATTTGTCCTATTCCGCTATTCAATACCCTGTTTGAGTGTAAAAAATTAAATTGCGGGATAGTCTGTATCGGTACATGTGAGATACACCTTTTTAAATTTGTTTGGCGCATCTCCTTCTACCGCCGAGGATTGCAGGGCGCTTCAGTTTGCCTCCTGTTCCCAGCTCCTCCTACTCCTCTTCCTCATCCTGCCTTTAAGGTATAAAAAATTGTAATCGGGGCCTAGTCTGTGTTTGTACGTGTGAGATACACCGTATTATAAAATTTTTCCTATTCCACTATTCACTATACACCCTTTTGGAGTGTAAAAAATTAAATTACGGCATAGTCTGTATCGGTACGTGTGAGATACACCTTTTAAATTTGTTTGGCGCATCTCCTTCCACCGCCAAGGATTGCAGGGCGCTTCAGTTTGCCTCCTGTTCCCAACTCCTCCTACTCCTCTTCCTCATCCTCCCTTTAGGGTACAAAAAATTTTAATCGGGGCCTAGTCTGTGTTTGTACGTGTGAGATACACCGTTTTTTATCCTTTTTCCTATTTCGCTATTCAATATACACCCTTTTGGGGTAAAAAACATTAAATTGCGGCATAGTTTGCATATTTGACTGTGAGATACACCCGTGCGATACTGTTGTTATTTTGTTCCGCTATTCAATAAACACCTTTCTAGGGCAAGATCATAAATTACAGAAATATGAGGAGACCGTAAATTAGGGGCCGTTGCCTGGATCGTGGTGCTGCTGGTAGAGCTCCTGTTGCAAGGAGAGGACGTGGTCGATCTGTGCCAGCTACACGCACAAGTTAAACACCTTCCTCAAGTGTTAGTAGGCGACAGAACCTGCATCAGTATTTGGTAGGGCATCATACGCCTCTAGAAGTGATGATGCCAGAACACGTAGAGGCGATAGTAGATTGGTTTGCTGCTGACAGTGCCTCCAGTTCCTTCACATTGTCTCCCACCCAGTCTACTGCAAAAAGGTCAGAGTTGGCACCTGCAGCCGATGTCCAACCGTCTTTCACCTCACCCCCTTGCAAATCAGGCAAGCAGTCTGAGCCCCAAGCCATACAGCAGTCTCTTCTTCTTTTTGATGACTCTGTCAGCAGGGTTTGCCAGGGCCATCCACCTAGCCCTGCCCCAGAAGTGGAAGAGACTGAGTGCAGCGATGCCCAACCACTTATTTCTCAAGATGAGTACATGCAAGGACCATCGCAGCACGTCTCCGATGATGACGAAACGCAGGTGCCAACTGCTGCGGCGTTCAGAATTGTGGAGACCGACAAGGAGGGCAGGGGTGAAGACTGGGTGGAAGATGATGTGGAGGACGATGAGGTCCTCGACCCCACATGGAATGAAGGTCATGCAGGTGACCTGAGTAGTTTGGAGGAAGAGGCGGTGGTCGCACAGAGCCACCAGCACAGCAGAAGAGGGAGCAGGGTGCAGAAGCGGAGCGGCCGTGCCCTAGACACTACGCCTGCTACTGCCCAACGCAGCAAGGGAACGAGCGCAGCAAAGCCAGCTCAAAGGAGTTCTCTAGCGTGGAAGTTCTTTAGAAAATGTGCTGATGACAGGACACAAGTGGTTTGCACCCTGTGCAATCAGAGCCTGAAGCGAGGCATAAACCTTCTCAACCTGAGCACAACCTGCATGATCAGGCATCTAAGTGCAAAGCACGAGCTGCAGTGGAGTACACACCTTCAAAACCAAGAAACGTCTCTGGCTCATCCTGCTTCCTCTTCTGCTGCAGTCTCGGCCGCTCCAGCCACATCTGTAGTGATACCGGCACCTGCCACCCCACAAACAGACGATCTGTCAGCAACACCACCACCTGGGTCACCAACCATCTCCACAATGTCCCGTGGAAGCGTTCAGCTTTCCATCTCCCAAACACTTGAGAGGAAGAGGAAGTACCCCCCTACCCACCCGCGATCCCTGGACCTGAATGCCAGCATTTCAAAATTCTTGGCCTTTGAAATGCTGTCATTCCGTCTGGTGGAGACGCACAGTTTTATAAACCTTATGTCGGTGGCTGTCCCACAGTTCGTCGTGCCCAGCCGCCACTACTTTTCCAGGCAAGCCATCCCTTCCCTGCACAACCAAGTGGGGGAAAAAATCAGGTGTGCACTGCGCAACGCCATCTGTGGCAAGGTCCACCTAACTACCAATACATGGACCAGTAAGCATGGTCAGGGGCGTTATATCTCCCTAACGGCACACTGGGTAAATGCAGTGGCAGATGGGCCTGAGGCGGATAGCAATTTGGCGCATGTTCTTCCACCACCGAGGATTGCAGGGCGCTTCAGTTTGCCTCCTGTTCCAAACTCCTCCTACTCCGCTTCCTCTACCGCTTCCTCATCCGGACAGCGTAACACCTTCACCACCAACTTCAGCACGGCCAGGGGTAAACGACAGCAGGCAGTTTTAAAACTTGCCTGTTTGGGGGAAAAACCACACACCGCGCAGGAGTTGTGGAGGAGCATGGAACAGCAGACAAATGAGTGGTTTCTGCCAGCGAGCCTCAAGCCCGGCCTGGTGGTGTGTGATAACGGGCGAAATCTCATAGCAGCTCTGGGCCTAGCCGGTTTGACGCACATCCCTTGCCTGGCACATGTGCTGAATTTGGTGGTGCAGAGGTTCCTTAAAAACGACCCGATATGTCAGAGCTGCTGCAGAAAGTGCGGGCCGTCTGTGCGCACTTTCGGCGTTCTCACCCTGCTGCTGCTCGCCTGTCAGCGCTGCAGCGTAACTTCGGCCTTTCCCGCTCACCGCCTCATATGTGACATGCCCACAAGGTGGAACTCCACCCTGCACATGCTGGAAAGACTGTGAGAGCAGCAGCAGGCCATAGTGGAGCTTCAGCTGCAGCACACACGCGTGAGTCGCTCTGCGGAACAGCACCACTTCACCACCAATAACTGGGCCTCCATGCGAGACCTGTGTGCCTTGTTGCGTTGTTTTGAGTACTCCACCAACATGGCCAGTGCCGATGACGCCGTTGTCAGCTTAACTATCCCACTTCTATGCCTCCTTGAAAAAACTATTCGGGCGATGATGGAAGAGGATGTGGCACAGGATGAGGAGGAGCAGGAGAAGGAGGATGAAGAGGTAACATTTCCAAGGCTTTCAGGGCAGTCATTCACAAGGGGCTCCGAGGGTGGGTTCCTGCACACACAAACGCCAGGGACACAATTGTCCAGCAGGGGCACAGTTCTGGAGGATGAGGAGGATGAGGAGGAGGAGCTGGAGGAGGAGATGGAACCATGTTCACAGCAGGGTGGCACCCAGGCCAGCTCATGGCCATCACTGGTGCGTGGCTGGGCGGATACAGAGGACACAGACGATACACCTCCCACAGAGGACAGCCTTTCGTTGCCTCTGGGCAGCCTGGCACACATGAGCGATTACATGCTGCAGTGTCTCCACAGCGACCGCCGAGTTGCCCACATTCTAACTTGTACTGATTACCGGGTGGCCACGCTGCTGGATCCCCGTTACAAGGACAACATACCGTCCTTAATTCACTCCCTGGAGCGCGATCGCAAGATGCGCGAGTACAAGCGCACGCTGGTAGACGCGATGCTGCTGCCATTCCCACCTGACAGCGGGGCCACAGTGGAAGCACAAGGCAGAGGAGGAGGAGGAGGAAGAGGTCGCCAACACAACCAGGGCACTGCCAGCACCTCAGAAGGCAGGGTTAGCATGGCCAAATTTGGTAAAGCTTTGTCAGCATGCCACAACAAACAGCAGCACCAGCAGCTCATATGGAACGTCTTAGCAGGAGGCAGCATTTCACCAACATGGTGGAGCAGTATGTGTGCACACGCCTAGACGTACTGAATGAGGGGTCTGCCCCCTTCAACTTCTGGTTCTCCAAATTGGGCACATGGCCTGAGCTTGCCCTTTACGCCTTGGAGGTGCTGGCGTGCCCTGCAGCCAGTGTATTATCTGAACGGGTATTTAGCACGGCTGGGGGCGTTATCACAGACAAGCGCAGCCGCCTGTCCATAGACAATGTGGACAAGCTCACGTTCATTAAAATGAACCAGGCATGGATCCCACTGGACTTTTCCGTACCTTGTGCAGAATAGCTATGGATACCGACCTTACCCAGCCATTGTTCTATTTTTGCTCTTTCTCACTCTTTTGGGGTGTACCCTCATTTAAAATTTCTAAAAAAAAAGCAGTGTTGGCTACCTCGTCCTCCTCAGGGCCAGATTAACATAGGGGCTATTGGAGCTGCAGCTCCAGGCCCCTACCTTAATATAGGCCCCGGGTTGGCCATATTCACTGTTACCGCTCTTCTGTCACTTGTAAACACAGAAGTCTGGCTTCTATGCTCGCTTCCCCAGGCAGCTCCCTCAGAACCTCCCCACACAGCACGAAGGCCAGACAAGGAGGGACAGTTGCCGATGCATGGATGTGTTTATGGGCTTCAGAGACAGCATCCCATGTTGAATTAGGCATGCATGGCTGCACCCTTCCTCCTCTGGGTGCATGCCAAGGCACGGCCCTTAAGGCCCTTCAAAATCCTCAGCACCAAGCCCATGATGCTCTTAATCCGGCCCTGGTCCTCCTCCACCGCCGCTTCCACCTACACCGCCCATAGGTGTGCGCAGCCTATTGCATTAGGGTGTGCACCCCAAAGTTTAAATACACATGCATGTGTTTGCCTACATGTACATGGCCCCGATACATTACTCTCCCTGCTGGCAAAGAGAAATAGAGCAGAGCAGGTCAGAGGGAGATCTTTCCCATCTCCTCACTGGCAAAAAGAGCGATAATGCTAATGTGCCCTAGGTGATTAGGGTGTGCCCAGGTACACCCGGCACACCCTGTGCGCACGCCTATGACACCACCACATCCACCACCACCTCAACCTCCCTCCTACTCCATATGGGCCTCGTCCTTCAGAGATGAAGAACATTGTTTTATTTTATTTTTTTGTTTTAAGTTATTTCCCTATCCACATTTGTTTGCAGAGCACTTGCCATGCTCTTAACTATGTTTTGCTGCCATTTGCAGCACTCTAGCCCTTTCCATTGGTGTTTTAGAGCCATTTTAGTGCCTGAAAGTTCGGGTCCCCATTGACTTCAATGGGGTTCGGTGTCCAGGAAAAGTTCGGCAAAAGTCCGGGACACGGACCCGAACTTTTTTTTTAAGTTTGGCCGAACCCGCCAAACACGGACATCCAGGTGTCCGCTCAACTCTAGTTAGAACCCTGCAAGTTTTTTTTTTTTGGGGGGGGGGGTTGCTGCCTGAGAAATGTCCCTGTCTCAAAAACACAAGAATTTAAGATAAATATTCTAAACTTAGGGAAATTTGGATTTCTTTTTCAGTAATAATTTTCATCAGTATAAATGGAGGGCTAAATCTCCCCATCGGGGACACAGGCAAAAAAAAAAAACAGAGGGTCTAACCCTTCACCACTCTATCCAAAATTAAAAATGGTTTTGACTAAGGATACCATTAAAAAGATTCCTAATAAAACATTAAATATTCAGGGGATCAAGATTTGTTGCTTTGTAAACCTATTCATAAGCATTTTGCAGTATGCCTGTCCTGGTGCAACTCATGTTGATAAAATGTAAAAAAGGGTTTGTGATTCTCAATGATCAGTTACTTGGTCACATACAATCACATTACACAGAAGTCTCTATATAAGGTGATACAAAAATACAGTCACTCAAATAGGACATTGTGTATATTATGTCCCAGACAGCCAAACTGTGCAACAAAATTTTGTGATCAACACAAATCCTATATACACTGTATATATATATATATATATATATATATATATATATATATATATATATCTTCAATCCTCTGCATATTCAAACATGAGAGACTATGCACTGATATTTTCAGGGGAGGAACACATAATTTGAAGAGGATTGGAGATTTAATATATATATAGGACTTGTGTTGATTAATAATGTATTTAGTCATGTTTATTATATTTATTTTTTTAATGCAATTTAAATTTTCAAGCTTGGCTCTTTTTTTATCACATTATTGTTGCTCTGCACTTTGGGGTATAGCAGCACAGACAGAAAATCTTGAAGGTGCTTGGACAGTGATAAAAATGGGCGATTTTACCTACCATGAAGTTGACTGGAATATTATAAGTACCATGAAGAAATTATGCTCTGATAGATCTGGTAATCTCAAATTATGCTGAATTTTCCAAGGCTGAAGGCTGCTGTCCTAGACTTAGAGTGTGAGGTGTGGGAACCAGCTCCAAACAGTAATTGGCTTTCTTTGATAAGAAAGAAGGGTGCACTGATATGTGAAAAGCTGCTCCCAGAATGTGTGAAAATAATATCTAAATATGAATGGTGCGCTTTTTCAATTATTTAGTGAATTCACTTAATGAGTGATAATATAAGTTAACCAATAAAGGGTTAAATAAATATTGACCACAGAGAAAATTTGCTATAACCTCAAGTTCAAAGACTCATTTACAAAAACAATAATGAGTGAAAAAAAATGATTCATACAAATGGTGAAATAAAATAAAAATCCAACAATCCCAATTGTGGGGAGAAAAACCTCTTTAATGGTGTTTAAATAAACATGGATCATAAAAAACAGGTGATGTGAAAAATCCAAAACAGTAAATCAAATAGAGTGAATGTGACTGGAATATCCCTCCACCTGGTGAAATTCCTCCTTACTCGGCGGAAAAAGGTAAGTGCAGTAAGTATACTCCTGTTGTTACAGCATGTATATATCCATGTTTTAATCACCTCCAAACGTGCACAGACCACCAGTGCAAAAAGCAATATTGGCCTCTTACCAAATATATAAGAGAAAATGGCTCAACAATCGCTGATGTGAAGTATAAGCGCTGCTCTCTTCTCCTTCAGTAAGGATAAGTAGCTTTCGGCTCACACGGTGGGTCCACAATATGCATAAAAAATATATATGGAGTGCATTACCTTTGATGATGTTTATTTTGATAAAAAGATTGCACTTACATGATATGAGATGGATACAAGTTGTACATATGGACTTTTGTACACTGCTTCCACCATCTCTCCCAAGTTTTCTTTTTTCCCCTTTTCTGGTAGCCCTCTAATTCTTAAATTTTGTCTTCTGTCTCTATTTTCCTGTTCTTATAATTTATATAGTATATTTCTTTGAATTATTTGTGTTTTCCTTATCTCTTCCTTACATAATTTCAATGCTTCCCCTTGGTTTTCTGTTTTTCCTTCTACATCTTCAACTCTCTTCAGCATTTGCCCTAGATCTCCATGTAGGATTGTCATTTCTTTTTTAATAGACTTTTCCAAATTTGAAAACATTTCTCTTATTTCTTCTTTTGTGGGGAATTGATCTTTTACATTGGGCACTCTGTCTCCCTCTTTAGCTATATCTTGATCTATCTGTACCTTGTCCATCTGTCTTGGGGTATTATCTTCACTTGTCTCTGTTGTTTTCTGATTGCGGGTTTTTATACTACTTTCATTATTTTGTTTTAGTTTCGTCTGTGTTTGCTTTTTGGTGTTTCCTCCCGTTACTTCGTGTGTCATGTATTTTTTACTGGACCCTGGACTGGTACTTAGATTTGATAGTTTACTTCCTCCACTTTCTTTAGCTGATTTATTTTTCATTTTTGAGGGATCTGCCTCCTTACCCCTGCTTCTATTTAATACCGTTGATTTCAATTTGTATTCGCTCCCCCACTTGTCTTACTGCTGTTCTTGTAAAGACAGTGCAGTGCAACTCAGCGCAGCTTTGAAAGTCCCAATTATTCAGATGTCAGAGAGGAAAAAAAAAGAAAAAGCTCAATGCTGAGACGCCTTCACCCCCTGTATCCAGGTGCACCTTTAAAGCTCCACCGTCTGAATCTTCCTCTGAGTCTTCCTCTAATATAGCTTATGTCCTACAAGCTAGAGGTTTCTGGCGGCACTTTCTATTGGTATTTTCATATAGGCTCGGTGGTTATTTTATAACATGCAATTCCATTTGGGGGGGGGGGGGGTAAAGTCTCTCTCACCTTTCCTTTGTGCGGCTTCTGGGCTTCTGGGCTCACTGACCGGTTTGTGCTGCAGCCACGGATCTCCTAGATGTCCGGCGGGTCCTCCTCTCTGCTCCGTTCGGTGATAGCAGCCCGGCAGTCCCCGCTCTCTCCGTCTGCCGGGTACACTTCTCGCAGACTCCCGAGCCCAGGTGTCTGCGAGAAGCTCTATTTTTTGGAAAAAATTACATAAATTTGGTTTAGGTACAGTGTTGCATGACCGCGCTATTGCCATTCAAAATGCAACAGCGCTAAAAGCTGAAAATTGGCCTGGGCAGGAAGGGGGTGAAAGTGCCCGGTATTGAAGTGGTTAATAAAGAAATGTCCCCCCGGCCTTTTATAGATAATGTGATCTGAGCCACGCATGCACAGCTCACATTACATTTCCGGGCTGCTCTGTGTGCCGTGGCGATGTGACTTGATGCGCAATGTTTTATGTCACCGCAGCCCGGCTATTCAAGCGGCCGAAGATAGAGAACCTGGAATAAAGAGTGGGAGAAGAGGGATGTGCGGAAGGCTAAGGGGAGCCATGACAGCGCAGTGCTGGAGGACTCAGATTACAGGTAAGTATCCCCATCATCTACACTACTACATTATCACTCATCACTGCAGGGGGGGGGGGTGACAGCACAGCGCTGGAGGACTCAGATTACAGGTAAGTATCCCCATCATCTACACTACTACATTATCACTTATCACTGCAGGGGGAGGGGTGACAGCGCAGCGCTGGAGGACTCAGATTACAGGTAAGTATCCCCATCATCTACACTACTACATTATCACTCATCACTGCAGGGGGGGGGGGTGACAGCACAGCGCTGGAGGACTCAGATTACAGGTAAGTATCCCCATCATCTACACTACTACATTATCACTTATCACTGCAGGGGGAGTGGTGACAGCGCAGTGCTGGAGGACTCAGATTACAGGTAAGTATCCCCATCATCTACACTACTACATTATCACTTATCACTGCAGGCGGGGGGGTGACAGCGCAGCGCTGGAGGACTCAGATTACAGGTAAGTATCCCCATCATCTACACTACTACACTATCACTTATCACTGCAGGGGGGGGGGGGTGACAGCACAGCGCTGGAGGACTCAGATTACAGGTAAGTATCCCCATCATCTACACTACTACATTATCACTTATCACTGCAGGGGGAGTGGTGACAGCGCAGTGCTGGAGGACTCAGATTACAGGTAAGTATCCCCATCATCTACACTACTACACTATCACTTATCACTGCAGGGGGGGGGGGGGTGACAGCACAGCGCTGGAGGACTCAGATTACAGGTAAGTATCCCCATCATCTACACTACTACATTATCACTTATCACTGCAGGGGGAGTGGTGACAGCGCAGTGCTGGAGGACTCAGATTACAGGTAAGTATCCCCATCATCTACACTACTACATTATCACTTATCACTGCAGGGGGAGTGGTGACAGCGCAGTGCTGGAGGACTCAGATTACAGGTAAGTATCCCCATCATCTACACTACTACATTATCACTTATCACTGCAGGGGGAGTGGTGACAGCGCAGTGCTGGAGGACTCAGATTACAGGTAAGTATCCCCATCATCTACACTACTACATTATCACTTATCACTGCAGGGGGAGTGGTGACAGCGCAGTGCTGGAGGACTCAGATTACAGGTAAGTATCCCCATCATCTACACTACTACATTATCACTTATCACTGCAGGGGGAGCAGATTTTTTATTTTAAAAAAAAGCCTCCTACTGCCATTTGGGACGGCCTAACTGGAAAATATGTCATGACTTTGATGGTAAATACCGAGGTTGTGGCTGCAGCTAGATGCCATAACCCCAGCATTATTTTCCCCTCGGGCGATGGTCTTTCACATAAAAGTGCTACGAGGAGTGGATTGGCCGCTGGGTCACTTTTAGAAGCGGGGGAGGGGTTGTTTCTTTCCCTCCCGCCACTTTCCGGTGGTTTTCTGGCTTACCTGGCGGATCAGGAGGGCAGAAAACCGTTCCAGGGCTGGCAACAGCTGGGCACAGAGATGAGTGAAGGAAAGATGGCCTCCGCTCATCTCTATGCCCTAGGAGGACCAGAGCCACGTCATGACATCACTTCCAGGTGTAAACAAGGCCATTTTATTTTTTTTTAAAGCATAAGATTACATTTTTATTATCTTTTGCTTTTAGGGGTAGAGGAGAGATAAAGAGGAGCTGTCATGCTGTATTGTTATCGCAAGGGATGTTTACATTCCCTGTGATAGAAATAAAAGTGATCAGTTTTATTTATTTTTTTAGAGGGACAGTGTAAAAATTTTAAAAAGTAATAAAAATATTTAGAAATGTTTAAGCGCCCCCGCGAGCTCGTGTGCAGTGGTGAATGCATATGTAGGTCACACCCACATATGTAAGCGGTGATCGCACCACACAAAGGAGGTATCGCCACGAACATCTGAGTGAGAGAAATTATTCTAGCACTGGACCTTCTCTACTCTAAACTGGTGGCCTGTATAAATTTTCAAAGCGTCACCCGTGAAGATTTTTAGGCACAGCAGTTTGGTGCCATTCCACGTGCGCACACAATTTTAAAGCATGACATGTTAGGTATCCATTTACTCAGCATAACATCTTTCACATTATACAAAATTGTTGAATATATTTTGTTTTTTTTAATTATTTGGTTCATTAAAGTGTATTTTTTCCCCCCAAAAATTGCATTTGAAAAACCTCTGCGCATAACCAGTGTAACATACAAAATTGCAACGATCGCCATTTTATTCTCTAGGGCCTCTGCTAAAAAATAGAATGTTTTGGGGGGTTCAAAGTAATTTTCTAGCAAAAAAATAAAAATGTTTACTTGTAAACAACATGTGTGTGAAGAAGGCGTGGTCAGCAAGTGGAATTATAGAAGGCCATCAAGCGGTGTTGTGTGTCACTATGTATGGAAGATGTGACCCGTGCTCTAATTGGTGAACAGAACAACAGCCACAGGTCAGGATTTAGGAACAGTCCACAGGCATTCAATATGGAGGGGAAGGTATAACCATTAAGGCCTCATGCACACAGGGCGTTTTTGCAGCTGCTGTTAGGAGCGTCAGACGTTTTTTTTTTTTTTTTTTCAAGCTTAAAAACGCCCCTCCATGTTATTCTATTGCCTCATGCACACACAGGCTTTTAGGAGCTCCAAGTGGCATAGGCATTTTTAAACTGCAAAGAAACCCAGGGCCTGCGCATTCTAAGAACGAGCGTCAGAGCTGTAGAAACGTCTGACGCTGCTAAAGGCTGATTAACGTTGCTTATACAGCGTTAAGCCACGTTATACGTTTTTTTAATTTATGTGAAAATCAATGGTTCCCTATGGGACCCTAATGATTTTAATGGAAGTCGCATCACAAGTCGAATCAGGATGATCCGACTTGTGGTGCGACTTGCGCTCTGAGGATCTTGAGGGGGAACTCCATGCCAAAATGGGAATAAAACGGATTGGTTCCAAACCAGGCCCTTTGGGTCTGGTATGGATTTTGAGGGTCCCCCCCAAAATCCATACCAGACCCTTATCCGAACATGCAGCCTGGAAGGTAAGGAAAGGGGAGGGGAAGAGTGAGCACCACCCTGGATCATACCAGGCCACACACCCTCAACATGGGGGGGTGGGTGCTTTGGGGCAGGGGGAGCTCTGCACCCCCCCACCCAAAAGCACCTTGTCCCCATGTTGATGAGGGCCTCTTCCCGACAACCCTGGGCGGTGGCTGTGGGGGTCTGCGGGCAGGGGCCTTATCAGAATCTGCAAGCCCCCTTTAACAAGGAGGCCCCTCAGATCCCGGACCCCCTCTCTATGTGAATGGGTATGGGGTACACTGTACCCCTACCCATTCACCCCATAAAAGGCAGTGTATGTAAATAATGACAGGAGACTTTTTGAGAACTTTATTAAAAATCTTCCTCTGGTCTTCTCCCCTCTGGTCTTCTCCCCTCCGCTCTTCTTCCTCCGCTCTTCTTCCTCTGGTCTTCTCCCCTCTGGTCTCCTTCTTCCTCCGGTCCTCCTCCGACGATGTCTTCAGTGATTATGCCGGCTCTGGTCTCAGAGCTGCACCAGGTCTTGACACCCCCAGTTGAGATCGCATATCGCAGTGCGATCTGCAAGTTCGCACAGAATCGGATCTCATTAGTGTGAACCACCATGCGATCCGATTCTGCTGCGGATAAAAAAAAAGGGTCATGTGCGGTTTTAGTGCGATTGCGGTGCAAATCCAGCCATACAAAATGTATGGTTGAAATTTGCACCGCACAGAGATCGTATGTAATTTAGGAGCAGTGCGCTCCAAATTACAAGCGATCTCTATGATCGCAATAATCTGAACCGGCACTCAGAGTTTAAATGTTAGGGGTTAATTAATTTATTTAGTTTTATATATTTATTTACTTATTTATTTAGTTAGGTTAGGGGTTAAGGTTAATGGTTATGGGTAATATTAGGGTTAGGGGTTAGGTTTTAGGATTAGATTTAGGGGTTTATATTACAGTTAGGGGTTAGGAATAGGGTTAATATTAGGGTTAAGGGTTGGAGTTAGGGTTTTTTTATTTTTTGCATTTCATTTTTTTATTATTATTTTATATTATTATAACATTGTTATAAACTTTAGAGGTTAGATGTTAGGGTTAGGTGTTCATTTTATTTAGTATTATCTATTGATTTACCTATTTATTTAGTTAGGTTAAGGGTTAAGGGTAATGGTTAGGGATAATATAAGGGTTAGGGGTTAGGAATAGGGTTAGGGGTTTCTATTATGGTTATGGTTTAGGAATAGGGTTAGGGCTTACTATTAGGGTAATGGTTGGGGGTTACGGTTTTTATTTATTTATCTATTTTTTGCATGTTATTTTTGTATTATTATTATTTATCTACATTTAATTTTTGCATTTGAACAAAAAAACATGCAGTAGAAGGTTCAAAAATGCTTGAATGAAAAGTTTCTATGCATTTCTAGGGAACAAAAATTGCTTTAAAAATGCATCAATCTGCCCAATTCGAGTTCCAAACATTTTTTGAGCTTCAGGTGACTTGTTGTGGAGATGTGAAAGGTCTCCATAAAGAATTATGTTTTTTTTCTCCTCCAGCATTTTGGAACTTTAAGCTTCAAGCTAC
The DNA here is from genome assembly GCF_965119305.1 of Pelophylax lessonae. Classification (NCBI taxonomy): domain Eukaryota; kingdom Metazoa; phylum Chordata; class Amphibia; order Anura; family Ranidae; genus Pelophylax; species Pelophylax lessonae. Next base: position 46,256,106 of record NC_138780.1, on the reverse strand, counting down.
CAAATGCTGAGGTGTGAATGGTGCCTAAGGGGGGGATTTACCAAAACTGGAGCACTCAGAATCTGGTGCGGCTGTGCATGGTAACCAATCAGCTTCTAACTTCAGCTTGTTCAATTAAGCATTGATAATAAAACCTGGAAGCTGATTGGTTTCTATGCAGAGCTGCACCAGGTCTTGAATGCTCCAATTTTAGTAAATAACCTCCTAAGTGCCATTTCTGTCTGCTACCTCCTTCCTCTGCTATCAGCATGACTCACTTCTGACAAGTTTTCCTGACACCAAGAGGTAATATGGTGACAGGGGAGGGATCTCCAGGAGATTGACAACATCAGCTGTGTTCCTGTGTGCTGTGTGAAGGGGGGGAGGGGGTGTCCCTTCCCTCCAATTAGCTCTCAGAACTCTCCTCACTGATCTTTACAGAGTGTAATTTCAGCTCTCCGCCCCTTTTTTTTTCAGATCTCTCAGACAAGCTTTATGAATTAAGCACTTTGAACAGATGTAGAGAAAAGAAGACTGCAGATAAACAGGTACAACTTCTGTAGGTTATTTGTTTAATCTCTGTGTATCACCTGAGGGCAGTCTCTTCACTGGGTATATGGAAGAGTTTACAACCACTTTAGAGCTTGGAGGACAGAAGATACTGAACGTGGACTATCAGATGTTATTTTGGGATTTTGTTGAACTGGAATAAAGCTCATCAGTAGCTGGTTGTTGTAGTCTGTGGCTCTGATGAAGGGGTCAGTTTAACTCCTGAAATGTGATGACCTTTTATAGAGTTTCCACTGACCTTTTACTAGAATAAAATTTGTATTTGCACTATAACACTACCGTCTGGTGCCTCAGTCTTACCCTTTCCTATTTTATTCACAAGGTATGTTTGTGGATTGGGTCTATCTCAATAACTTAAAGTGATAGTAAAGGCTAAGTGCCCGAGCCCAGCTTTCAGTGTCAGTGCTGGTAAGACACACCCTTACTCCCTCCTCATAGGTGTCTGACTGACAGCAGCAGGAGCCTATGGCTTCACTGCCTTCAGTTTTTCCTATGAAAGCAGGAAGTGAAGGGAGCGGTGCTGGAGATGGAGATATTGCTGGAGGGCAATGACAGGAGCCAGGTAAGTGTTTAGGGATAGAAGGGGTAGGACAGGTAGTGGGGTGCGTTCTACCTTATTGCAGAAACTACATTAAAGTGGGTGCAAACCTCAGATATGAAAAAAATTAACAAAGCACACCCCACTATAGTGTGAACAAACCTTAATCCAAATCACTGTGTCCAGTTCCTCTCTGATCTTTCCTAGTCTGCTATCTGCATGAAACATTCCTAATAGATTAAATCATTAGTTACCCCATCGTTTCCTATTCCTGATTAGAGATGTCCCGAACTATTCGCCGGCGAACATCTAGTAAAAACAGGAACTGTCTTTTTCCTTTGAAGTTCAGTAGCGCAGGGATGGTGATAACCTCTTACCAAATAAATAGGATGATAACATATACCAAAATATATGAATCAGATGTGATAAATATAAGCATAAAATCATAAATACATAAAAGCATGAAATCACATCAATAGGAGTCCATAAAGTCCATAGGTATAAAGTGCATACATGAAGGATCACAGGTGCGACTTATGGGGACCACCCTTGCTTGCCACCACCACACAGTGCCAGGAGAAGTATCTGAAATTCAGACTCACTATAAATTTACCAGGAAATCTTCCAGAGGAGTCTTTGCAGCACAAATCAGAGATCTGGAGAAAAACTGATTTTACTATATGCTGTTTTTGGCTAGTCCATGAGAGTGGTTAGGCATAGGCGTCTGGTGAGTCTGAATTTCAGATACTTCTCCCAGCACTGTGTGGTGGTGGCAAGCAAGGGTGGTCCCCATAAGTCGCACCTCTGATCCATTATGTTTGCACTTTCATTGCTCTATGCACTTTATACCTATGGACTTTATGGACTCCTATTGATGTGATTTCATGCTTTTATGTATTTATGATTTTATGCTTATATTTATCACATCTGATTCAAATATTTTGGTATATGTTATCATCCTATTTATTTGGTAAGAGGTTATCACCATCCCTGGGCTACTGAAATTCGAATGAAAAAGCCAGTTCCTGTTTTTTCTGGATGAATTTTATTTTTTATTATATTTACTCATTTAAGTAGCAGCAATTTGTGTTATTCTGTCAGGTTTGTGTTACCTGCATTTCCTAAAGCGCAGTGGATTACAACATCATCTATTAATTTAGTACAAGTAGTGATATTTATATATTTAATTTTTCCTCTGTAATATAATTGCAGTTGCCTGCTAGTGAGTGTCAGGCCCACAGACTGCACTGTGCCCACTGCCCACCACTCATATAGGGTGGCACAGCACCTTGCAGATAAAAAATGAATTTATTTTTACCTCTGTAATATAGTTGCAGTTGCCTGCCAGTGAGTGTCAGGCTCACAGAATGTACTGTGCCCACTGCAAATGGACTGTTTGGGGTTGTTTGCAGTGCGTTAAACGGGGAGTTTGGTCTGTCAGAGTTTGGTCTGTCACTGTGAAGCGGGCTTAACCCTTACACTACCTGATTGATACAACATCATACCTGATCGTATTCACACACTGGATGTTTTAAAGCACGTTATTCCAAACAATTTAGGAATGTTAGGTGATTTATGCCCTTTATGGATTAAAACCCGACTCTGCGTCAACTACGTAATTTTCCATGGGAGTTTTGCCATGGATCCCCCTCTGGCATGCCACAGTCCAGGTGTTAGTCCCCTTGAAACAACTTTTCCATCACTATTGTGGCTAGAAAGAATCCCTGTGGGTTTTAAAATTCGCCTGCCTATTGAAGTCTATGGCGGATTGCCCGTTCGTGAACATTTGCGAAGTTCGCGTTCGCTGTTCGCGAACATAAAATTTTATGTTCGCGACATCTCTATTCCTGATATGTGGCTGCTGTACCATGTACTTGTATGAGAAAATATCCTGTTCTCTTTGTATTTTCTCTATCTTTCATTGACAGACGCAGCTTCATATCTTCTTGACCATTGGGTTATACTGCCCCCTACATGAGTAGGACACCAGGCAGGAAAAAGATTTACCATGCCTATGGGGCTGTCCCTGCAGGCATGAAATGACACTGTTAAAATGTTTTATACAGAATTAAGTTACAAAAATAATTATTAACAACAACTTTAACAATATTAACATAAAGCAATGTAAACATTAAAGGAAAATAAGTGCTTTATATCAATAGGGAAACAAAATATTAAGTGTAACTGCTCAAACCTTTTATAAACTTAGAGCGTTTTTTTCATTTTACATCATTTAATTTTTTTTTCATCTTTGCAATCACATGTAAGAAACGTTCTCTAAGTGAAAGTGTGGCATTAAGGGAAAACAAAGCAGGGTTTTCTTTTATACCAAACAATATGGCAGCAGCTATATTAAATATAGAATTAAAAAAAATAAAAACTAGTGAATGATACTTTCACGGATTTAGAATGCAGAGAGACTTACAGCACAGCACTGGACAGGGGAACGGGAGCTGCCAAAGTAAACTCTGACTATTGACAAGCTGGTGATTGGTTGCTAGGCAGCCCGGGCAACCAATCATCAACTTGTTAATATAAGTTAAAGGGTAACTCCACTTTCGTAGGGAAAATAAATGGCAAATAAATAAAATATAGCCTATTCAATTGTGACACAAATCATATTGTAATTAAATGTTTTTAAAAATGACCTTTCCTTTTCAATCTGCAGCTGTTATCATTTTCTGAACATGCAATGCAATATGGCCACCTGGAGCTGTTCTGTACACAGAATGTATACTGACCACACCCCCAGAAACATAATTTCCTGCTTGTGTGATTGGCTCACCAATTTTCCCTGAAGTCTGCCTAAGATACAAGTCAGATTTCTGGCATCCCCTGCAACAAAAATGTCATTTCTGGTGAGATACTTCCAATAGGAAAACGTCTAAAGGGATGCAAGTCCAGCAGATTTCCTTATTAGAGCCCTGCAGATGCCAAAGCTGATAGATGATTATGAACCCACTCCCATTTGACCCACTCAGCACAGAGGCACAGAGAAAGAAACCGGGATTTCTTCAGAATAACAAAAGGTAGGAAACTGCAACAACGTTTGTTCAAATCCTTGCAATGTACAGAGATTACCCAGAGGGGAATGTTTCTTTTCACAACAAAAGAGAAGTTACACTTTGACATTGGCAGCTTCCTCCCCAACTTGCCCCCACCTCATCTAGTTCTTTGCCGACTCCTGCTGTATGCCAGGCCCCTCTAAGAGAATGACAGGGGGCTGAGGCTGGGAGGAGAATTGGCTCCCATTCAACTTTGCTTGCCAGTGGCACGTGCCGCCCCCCTCCCCCCCTCCAATGCGGCTCCACACTCGCCCTCAGCTAATTTCCACTCACCTAATGCGAGCAGGGGAGTAGAAAATTTAAGGGCTGCTTTAGTATACAGCAGTGGTCCTCAACCCTGGCCTACAGGACCCACTAACAGGCCAGGTTTGCAAGATAACTGAAATACATCCCAGGTGATATAATTTGCTGCTCAGTGATTGCAGTACTCTAGTCTGCATCTCCCCAAGGTAATACTTAAAATCTGGCCTGTTAGTGGGCCATGAGGACCGGAGTTGAGGACCACTGGTATACAGTATATCTGAGAACTGATCAATCCTGATGTAATGACAGCCGTCTAATTTTTTAAGGCCTAAAAATATCAGGGAAGTACAAATATTCCCTTTTGGAATGTAGACAGTTCAATGTATTTAGTAAGAGGCATGGTGAGTTTTTTTAAGTTATAATTTTTTGTCATAATTTTTTGTGAAATGAAGAAATTACAAAAAAGTTTTTTAATTTTTTTTTTTTTGACATACATTTTTATGCAGTACAGCATCATCATATAACTGGTGTGATGGTGATCAGGGAGCCTGACTTGTGATAGCACAAAAAAATAAATACATTTTTTTTTTTCTTCTTATTTACTTTGTTTTTTTTTTTTAACACACTGTGACCAGAGCAATATAATGTTACCCTAGTAACATTGTACTACTTTGGGGAAGTGATCAGGATTTTTTTTACACATTAGGATTGCTTATAGTAGTGAATTTCTTTGCTATACGCAAGCATTTTACTGAATGAAACAGATTCAGTTTGTTTTGTGATTGTGATTGGCCAGAGCTAATTACATGGTACAGATGGGCTGGGATTGGACCAGTCTGTACTATGTGATCACTGTGACCAATCACAGCTAGCAACAATCCTACACAATGGATGCCATGAAAGGAAGCCATCCATTATTACAACTGTCAAGTGATCTGCTATGATTGGTCACAGCGATCACATGGTACTGGCAGTGAGTTGGTACACTGATCAGTCATTGGCGGTGTTTGGTGGACTCAGCTGGGGACAGATCGAGCCGCTGAGTGGCACCTTCTGAGAGGATGTCATATGATGTCCACTCAGAAGTAGATAAAGCACCCGCCAAGCCATTAATCTTCTATAGGCCAGGCAGGAAGGTGTCAATGGACTACCAAACATGCAGGAAAACACAAAAAGTACAGCAGGCATGACTTTTAAAAATGAACCATACCAAACCATATGGTACTGCAATACCATGAGATTTGGCTGCTGCAAAATACCCACATTTTCTAAACACATTAAAGGCACCATTAACAATTAATAGTACATTCGTCGTGCTTCTAGCACTGCATTTGGTGTGAACCACCCTAAAACAGATTTCTCTTCTTTAGATGTTTAAAAAAAAAGATGAAATTAAAGCGAAAGTTAGGTATTTGTACAAACATTTGCTTTTTTAATGTATAATGTTTAAATAAATGATAAAATACAATCTTGAAGATATTTATCTGCTTCTCTTAAGACAAGTAAATATGAACTATTACATCTAAGTATTTGATTATAAATGTGTCCCCTTCCTGGCAGACTTAACCAAAGTTTCAAATATTTCAATGGTTTACTACTACATTGCTGTGAATATACACCTGATAGCAGGATCCTGACCTAAACAAACTCTGCTTATGTACTCCCTCCTCTCCAGTACAGACAGACTGTCTAGAATAGATCTTCAATCTGCTATAGCAGTCACTTATAGAACTAGTGCTGGGCTCTCTTACTAGACAGCCTAGCATGCACTGCACACAGAGATATGGAAGAACACTGTATAAATAAAATATTTTATATGAATAAAAATGAATCAATGTAAACAAAAAAAAAAACATACAGTATCTCACAAAAGTGAGTACACCCCTCACATTTTTGTAAATGTTTTATTTTATAATTTTGTAAATATTCTATTATTATTTATCTTTTCATGTGACAACACTGAAGAAATGACACTTTGCTACAATGTAAAGTAGCGAGTGCACAGCTTGTATAACAGTGTAAATTTGCTGCCCCCTCAAAATAACTCAACACACAGCCATTAATGTCTAAACCGCTGGCAACAAAAGTGTGTACACCCCTAAGTGACAATGCCCAAATTGGGCCCAATTAGCCATTTTCCCTCCCCAGTGTCATGTGACTCCTTAGTGTTACAAGGTCTCAGGTGTGAATGGGGAGCAGGTGTGTTAAATTTGGTGTTATCGCTCTCACTCTTTCATACTGGTCACTGGAAGTTCAACATGGCACCTCATGGCAAAGAACTCTCTGAGGATCTGAAAAAAATAATTGTTACTCTACATAAAGATGGTCTAGGCTAGAAAAAGCTTGCCAAGACCCTGAAACTGAGCTGCAGCACGGTGGCCAAGACCATACAGTGGTTTAACAGGACAGAATCCACTCAGAACAGGCCTCGCCATGGTCGACCAAAGTAGTTGAGTGCACGTGCTCAGCGTCATATCCAGAGATTGACTTTGGGAAATAGACATATGAGTGCTGCCAGCATTGGTGCAGAGGTTGAAGTGGTGGGGGGAGGGGGGGTCAGCCTGTCAGTGCTCAGACTATACGCCGCACACTGCATCAAATTGGTCTGCATGGCTGTCTTCCCAGAAGGAAGCCTCTTGTAAAGATGATGCACAAAAAAAGCCCGAAAACAGTTTGCTGAAGACAAGCATACTTGTTTACTGATTACTGGAACCATGTCCTGTGGTCTGATGAGACCAAGATAAACTTATTTGGTTCAGATGGTTTCAAGCATGTGTAGCGGCAACCAGGTGAGGTGTACAAAGACAAGTGTGTCTTGCCTACAGTCAAGCATGGTGGTGGGAGTGTCATGGTCTGGGGCTGCATGAGTGCTGCCAGCACTGGGGAGCTACAGTTCATTGAGGGAACCATGAATGCCAACATGTACTGTGACATACTGGCATGAGATGTGGACGCTCTGAGGAGTGATGAACCCCTGGACTACTGGGTGGGCAGGCTTGACCTCTGGCCAGAGCTTGCACAATTTGCATTGGAACTGTTGGCTTGCCCCCCGTCCAGTGTCCTGTCCGAAAGGACGTTCAGCGCAGCAGGGGGGATCGTGACCGATAAGCGCACTCGCCTAGCTCATGACAGTGTAGACTACCTCACATTTATAAAAATGAATGAGGCATATGGATCTCTGAGGAATTCAACACATGTGACCAGTAGACCATCTTTCATTGAAATTCCTCATCACAGGCCACAAATATCTGCCAGACCGCCTTCCACCCATAACAATTCCTGGTCCTTGTCTTTGCTAAATACAGCGGAATAAAAGGCATTTCATGTCCATTGAATGGCTAATTTTTGGGGCCTATACAGGCCGACACTTACTTCTGTATACTGTGAATGCCTAATGTACCTCCAGTCATCCCTAATGTACCTTCACCCATCAAATACACTATGTTCTTTGCTGTCAGTTAAACCCATGTGAGCTAATTTTTGGGGACTATACAGGCTGACACTTACTTCTGTCTCCTGTGTGAATGCCTAATGTACCTCTAGACATCAAATACTATGTTCTTTGCTGTCAGTTAAACCCATGTGAGCTAATTTTGCAGCATATACAGGCCAACACTTACTTCTATATCTTGTGAATGCCTAATGTACCTCTAGCCATCAAATACTACGTTCTTTGCTGTCAGTTAAACCCATGTGAGCTAATTTTTGCAGCCTATACAGGCCGACACTTACTTCTGTATACTGTGTGAATGCCTAATGTACCGCTAGCCATCAAATACTCTACGTTCTTTGCTGTCAGTTAAACCCATGTGGGCTAATTTTTGGGGCCTATACAGGCTGACACTTACTTCTGTATCCTGTGTGATTGCCTAATGTACCTCTAGCCATCAAATACACTATGTTCTTAGCTGTCAGTTAAACCCATGTGGGCTAATTTTTGGGGCCTATACTGGCCGACACTTACTTCTGTATCCTGCGAATGCCTAATGTACCTTCAGCCACAGAATACTACGTACTTAGCTGTCAGGTAAACCCATGTGGGCTAATTTTTGGGGCCTATACTGACCGACACTTCTGTATCCTGTGAATGCCTAATGTACCTTCAGCCATCAAATACTACGTTCTTTGCTGTCAGTTAAACCCATGTGAGCTAATTTTTGGAGCCTATACAGGCCGACACTTACTTCTGTATACTGTAAATGCCTAATGTACCTCTAGCCATCAAATACACTACGTTCTTTTCTGTCAGTTAAACCCATGTGAGCTAATTTTTGCAGCCTATACAGGCCGATACTTCTGTATACTGCGTGAATGCCTACTGTACCTCTAGCCACCAAATACTACGTTCTTTGCTGTCAGTTAAACCCATGTGAGCTAATTTTTGCAGCCTATACAGGCCGATACTTACTTCTGTATACTGTGTGAATGCCTAATGTACCTCTAGCCATCAAATACACTATGTTCTTAGCTGTCAGTTAAACCCATGTGGGCTAATTTTTGGGGCCTATACTGACCAACACTTACTTCTGTATACTGTGAATGCCTAATGTACCTTCAGCCACAGAATACTACGTTCTTAGCTGTCAGGTAAACCCATGTGGGCTAATTTTTGGGGCCAATACTGGCTGACACTTACTTCTGTATCCTGTGAATGCCTAATGTACCTTCAGCAACAGAATACTACATTCTTAGCTGTCAGGTAAACGCATGTGGGCTAATTATTGGGGCCTGGAATGGCCGATACTTACTTCTTTATCCTGTGAATGCCTAATTTTTCAGACTGGAATAGAAAATCAATGGGTCTGTAAAGGTTCCGCCAAATTGTGGAATGGATGCGGACCCATTTTACAGATGTGTGAATGGACCCTATATGTATTAGACAATGTATTTACCGGCTGCTGTCAGTTCTGGCTGATTTATGAAAAAAAAAATATATTTTTTTTTTGCTGTAAAAAAAAAAAATTTAGGGCAACTTTTTCAATTGCAATACTTCTGTTATGACATTGTCCATGTGCTGGGACTATTTGTGCACAGCTAGTACGTCTTTTGTGGCTGCAAATATGACCTAAAGGTTTTTAAAGTTCACCTCCCAATAAAGTCAATGGGGCCCGCCACAAACTCGCGGTTCGTGGACTTTTGAGAAAATTTGCGGCTGACGTTCGCGAACCGCCCCAGCCAATGTTCGTCCATCGCTAATGCTAAGGTGGGACACGGATCTCTGTGTTCATCCAGTGAGTCCATCCCCACTCAGTTAGAAACCATCCCCTAGGGACACACTTAACCCATTGATCCCCCTGGTGTTAACCCCTTCCCTGCCAGTGTCATTAGTACAGCGACAGTGCATAATATTAGCACTGATTACTGTGATAATGTCACTGGTTCTCAAAAAAAATGTCAAAAGTGTCAGTTAGGTGTCAGATTTGTCCACCGCAATGTCGCAGTCCCGCTAAAAATCCCTGATCGCTGCCATTACTAGTAAAAGTAAATAAATAAAACTGCCATAAAAAAAATACCTTATTGTTTGTAGACACAATAACTTTACTGCACTACGCTTAGTGGGATTTTTTTTTTTTTTTTTAGCAAATTGATAATTTGATTTTTTACATTTTTTTTATTGGATGTGTTTTACAGCAGAAAGTAAAAAATATTGTTTTTTTTTTTGTTTATAGCACAAAACATAAAAACTGCACAGGTGATCAAATACCACCAAAAGAAAGCTCTATTTGTGGGGAAAAGGGACTTTACTTTTTTTTTGCGCACAGCGTCACAGGATCACACAATTGTCAGCTAAAATAATGCAGTGCCGTATTGCAAAAAATGGCCTGGTCAATAAGGGGGGTATAAAACGTTCTGGTGCAGAAGTGGTTAAAGATCCTCCTCCTTCATCTCTTCATGACTCCACCTGTATTATCTCTGGATGAGTCTCTCAGCTCCTCTCAGAAAATAAGATTTCCATCAGTCATAGAGGATTAGTGGGAGGGCGGCCAGCTTTGTAAGACAAATACTAGGACGACAATTAGAAACAATCAGGTGAACAGCCGTGTCTACTAAGTCACTTTATGGGGAAAATGTTCATGATTGATTGCAGTGTGCCTTTCACACCTTCATGCTTGGAAGTATTGGGACAAAATTATATAGTATCAAAAATCAATCCATCCTGTCCTGGGTTTATTATTTCATCTATGATGATTCATTCTCCTCTTGGGTTGGATTCGTCATATCTAAATCTCATTCTCTTAATCTTCCAGAACAATGTCCTGACTCCATTCACAGGTTTAGCAGAGATTCTTCCCCTGGGGTCACTGTAAGATAACCTTCAGTCCTGGCCCGAGGGATTTCAGTTTTTTCAGTTCTCTTTTAGTTTCAATTGACAAGCGATTGCCCCCAATCCTAGAAGAGAGGAGAGAAATAGTTATCAGATCTCAGCAGATCAATCTCCTTTCCTTTGTTCTCTGAGGTAACATAATGAGATAATTATTATTATTGCTATTATTATTATTATTATTCACAGGCAGAATTACTGATAAAGGAGCTCCTGCAAAATGTTTGACTTTAGAACTTTCTGTAAATCCACCAGCGGCCAATCAGGCTCTGCCTTTTGCTATGGTAAGTCATACAATGTTAAGCAGACAGTGAATACAGAGAAGTTTGGTGATTATATAAATCCATGAAACGACAACTCTATCCCTCTATCCATAATCATCCATATCAGGGTGTATGTTATAACCTTAACACAGATGGACAGAGACAACCTGGGGGAGATTTACTAACACTGGAGCACACAGAATATGGTGCAACTCTGCATAGTAACCAATCAGCTTCTAACTTCAGCTTGTTCATGTAAGCTTTGACAATGAATCCTGGAAGCTGATTGGTTACTATACAGAGTTGCACCGGATTCTGTGTGCTCCAGTTTTAGTAAATCTCCCCCACAATGACATGATGATGGATGGACACTGACTGATGGATGTAGATTGGGAGAATGGACAGACATACATGGACAGACATACACACTGAGGGAATTCTGGTTAAAACAATGTTGCATGGGTAAAACCCCTGTTATCTTCCCAGCTATGAACATGAGACTGAAGTGTCAATGATGAATTGCGCCATAAATAGAAAAAAAAGAGTCAGGTGACAAAACTATGGAGGGAACCAAGAATCAGTGGGAAGGAAGTCAGTGTGGGAAGATAAAACATCAGATATAATCTGGAAGAGAGAAGGAAAAAAATGAAGGTATAGTTCTGTGCAAAAGTTTTAGGCAGAGGTTTTGGAAAAGTCTGACCGTCCCCCCCTATTCCCCTATGGCTCCAAACTGTGGACCATTTGTTCCATATGGAAGACTCAATGACTTTGATATACAAAAACCAAGCAGACAGAGCATTTGCGACATGGGCCTGCTGGATCTCCTTTAAATACTCTTCACAGTATGCTAACCTAATGTCTTAACCTTCCTAGCGGTATTCTCGAGTGTGGCTCGGGGTTAAATTTCAGTGCCAAAAGCGGTAACCCAGAGCCACACTCGGAGTACCGCGAGGAAGATCGCTGGATCCTGGTAGAGGGGTTACTTACCTTGTCACCGGGATCCATCCCGGCGGTGTGTGGCTGCCGGATCTTCCTCCCGATGCTCTGTGTGCCCCGGCTTCCGTCTCCTGCGACGTGACGTTCGCAGGGGGGTGGAACCGGCGGCAAATTCAAATGTAAAACACACCAAACACACTGATACAATGCAAAATAAAATAAATTCACATTAGTTTGCCCCCCAGTGCCCTTTCCTGCAGTTTTACTGTACTTTTTATGTGTATATATATATATATATATATATATATATGTGTGTGTGTGTGTGTGTAGATATATATATATATATATATAGTATACATACTTTAACTTATTTATAGTTTTTTATTGTATTATAATTTACGATTTTGTGTTTCAAACTTTATCATACCCGAGATGTTATAAAGAAGTACGCACAGTAAAAAAAAAATCATATGTAAATAGTTGGTTTGGGCTGCACCTAAAATCCGAAAGAATCATACCACCAGGGAGGTTAATTTCCTAGTGGTAGCATTCTCGGTCCTCTTTTGATATTGTGTGCTCTAACTGGAGCCAGGTGCCCCCCCCCCCTTCCTCTTTCAGCCTCTATTCTCCTATCTCTCATTCTGTCCCCCCATCCCACTTTTCTCTTTACTATTCCTGGTTGACGGTTAATATGATGGATCATATTTGGACTTAGAGTCAGTGCTACTCAAGCTGGATTGCCTTATACTCACTTATATTGCATATGTTTGTTTATGATGCTGCATCTCAACATTTCCATGCAATCCTCTTTCTTCATTGTGTGATTTGTACCGAATTGGTCTAACCTTCTGTGATTTTGATTGTAATTGTTTCTTTATTGTTCGACTTATTTTCTCTCAAAAAAAATTAATTGAACAAAAAAAAAGTTTTAGGCAGGTGTGAAAAAAATGCTGTAAGTGAAGAATACTTTCAGAAATAGAAGTGCTAATAGTTTAGTTTTAATAATTAACAAATTGGAAAGTAAATTAATCCAAGTAAAATCAATATTTGGTGTGACCACCCTTTGCTTTCAAAACAGCATAAATTCTTCAAGCATCAGATGTAAAAACAAGGCTAAGAGACCCAAATTTTGCAGGAAAACATAGGAACTGGAGTGCAGAAAAATGGCAGCAGGTGTACTGGACTGATGAGTCACAATGTGAAATTACTGGCTGAAGCAGGAGGCAGTTTGTTGGGGGAAAGGCTGGAGAGCGGTACAATAATGAGTGTCTGCAGGTAACTGTGAAGCATGGTGGAGGTTCCTTGCAAGTTTGGGGCTACATTTCTGTAAATGGAGTTGGAAATTTGGTCAGGATCAATGGTGTCCCCAATGCTGAGAAATGCAAATACAGGTTCTGAGAAAGTCAGACACCTACCTATCATGCCACACCATCAGGTAGGTCTTCAGTGTAAAGAAGAACAAGGAGTCCTGGAAGTTAAGGTTTGGCCCCCACAGAGCCCTGATCTCAACACCATGGAGTCTGCCTGGGATTACATGAAGGGACACAAGGATTTGAGGCAGCCAACATCCATAGAAAATATGTGCTTAGTTCTTCAAGATGTTTGGAACAACCTACCTGCTGAGTTCCTTCAGAAACTGTGTGCAAGTCTACCTAGAAGACTTGATGCCGGTTTAAATGCAAAGCGGATCACACCTAATATTGATTTCATTTGGATTTCTCTATGGTTTATTTACTTTCCATTTTGTTAATTGATAAAAAATAAACTATCAACACTTCAATTTCTAAAAGCAATCTTCATTTACAGCATTTTCTTCACACCTGCACAGTACTGTAAAGGACAGGTCCTCTTACTGTGCATGTCATGTCTCTATTTGTTCCTGTGGATGAGCTGTACTCCTCTGGATGACTGGAGACTGCAATGAGCATGGCTCCTCTGTAGGAATGAATAGGGCCAAGGGGTACATTGACAGTGACATGAAGACCCAGCTAAGATGTCCTCATTGCAGAGGTTGTGCGGTGCTGTACAGGAGTACATGGTGAAGATTACAGGAGTGGAGAGGAAGAGAAGTACTTTACCAGGCAGGCTGCAGTCAGGGTGGTGGTGGGGAATTAATTAATCAAAAGGCAACTTTACTAGAATTACAGTTGAAAATTAACAATTTTGTTGCTGCTGATAATACAACATAGCAGTATTGGGATGTAAACAAATTAATGCAGCTGTGAGTTTGCTTACTTTTTACTCAGCTGGCCTCAGACTCCTAAATAGAAGTGATTTTACAGTCATCTGATCACTTCTATATCTTACAGATGGTGCGCCCCTTGCCTGATCCCCCATGTGTGTCCTGGGCTTACCTGTGATTTTTGGGAGATAAGGACATCCAGCAGTGTTGTCAGGGTGATGAGTGTAGGGAAGACAAAAACATTAGTTTCACAATCTCCCCTAGAAGCAATAAATCCAGAATCGCTGAGCACTTCCAGGTTCAGAGCTGTCAGATTGTGGCTGGAAAAATATCTGATTAGTTATAGTCTGTACTTGATCTAGCCTGGGGAGTGCAGAGGAAGCATTACAAGTCCAAATGACCCCAGATGTCCTTATAAAGAGTAGATTGTTGCTATTTCATAGCTGCACCTAATTTAGATATCTATTTACTTGCCTCCGTTTCATCTTTTACAATTTTCAGAAAATCATCAGGGCCACATATCAGTGCGGTATATTAGTGCCTCCTCATCAGCACCCATCAGTGCAGCCTATCAATCCCCATCAGTGCCGCCTCATCAGCGCACATCAGTGAAGGAGAAAAATGACTTAATTATAACATTTGCTGACAGAAATGAAGAAAAACTTTTTTTTTTTTTTAATTTTCTGTCTTTTTTCTTTTTTTTTTTTTTTTTAGTAAAAAATAAAAAACCCTGCAGTGTTTACATACCCCAAAAGAAAGCTCTATTTGTGTGGAAAAAATTATAAAAATTGAATTTGGGTACAGCATTGCATGACCGTGTAATTGTCATTCAAAGTCTGGAAAGCTGAGAATTGGCCTGGGCAGGAAGGGGGTGAAAGTGCCCGGTATTGAAATGGTTAAGTAAATACAAAAAATCTTTATAAATGTCAAATCTTGAATGAAAATAATATAAAAAATTACACACATATAAATACCATTCTTCTACAACCTACAACGTTGTATTTTTATTGGTGTAAGAATGGTATTTATAGATGTGTGATTTTTTATACTATTTTCATTCAATATTTGACTATTTAAGATATTTTGTATTTACTTTAAGTATAACTAAAAAGTATAAATAAATAAAGTGTAACTTTTTTTTTTTTTTATAGTTTTGATAGAGTGGAGAGGGATTTACCATTATCATTGAAAATAAAATGAAAATAAATCCCACGTTTTTGGTTGTCCCCAGAAAAGTAATAGAGGGGGAAATCTTCCAATGGGGACAGTTCTGGTGCCCTGGGGGGCCATGATAAATTCCTTTAATTTGCAGGCATTTCCTCTCCTTTCCTGTTTGGGCTATGGGACAGTAAGTGAAGGTACATCTCCCCAATGGGAAACAGATGGCAAAAAAAGGCAGGGGTTCTAACCCTCCATTACTTTATCAAAAATGAAAAAGAATGTTTTGCCTTTGGTTACACTTAAACCACTTTCGGACCGCCCACTGTATATATATATGTATATATTTGTCATTATTTTGATATTATATACTGGAGTTATGGCAGCAGATAGCTGCTATAACTCCAGTATTTTTCTATACAGCAGGCGATTCTCTTTCACATAAAAGTGGTCCCGGTGGTGGATTTGGTGCCCCCCTCTCACAGCTTCCCAGTCGTTTCCCCGTTTACCAGGGCCGTCAGTAGCGGTGAAAAAGATCTGACCTTGTACAGTGATGGACAGAAAGTCGAGTTAGGGCAAGATGGCCCCCACTCCACTCTATGCCCCTGGAGGACCGGAGCTACGTCAAACGTCACTTCCTTCCAACGGCCTTAAGGCCCCTTTCACACTTATGCGACCTAATTCACCACAATTTTGCTGCCGCAATTTTGACTGGGCTTGAACCAATGCCTATGTCGGTGGACCTCAAAACGCATTAAAATCGGGCCAAAGTAGTGCAGCGACTATTTCGAAGTCGTTGCGACTTGAAGTCGTACAGATATGAACGGTACTCTTTGGAAACCATGGGGTACAACTTGTCATTTGTCATGCGACTTTGCAGTCCCAAGTCGCAGCACAAGTCGCACAAGTGTGAAAGGGGCCTAAAGGGCCAATTTATTTTATTAGAAAAAGTAAAATTACCTTTTTTTTTTGCTCGCGAACAGAAGCGAACACATATACGTTTGACTGAGAGCAATAATTCAATAATTTTAGCACCAGACTTCCTGTAGCTCTAAACCGAGGTTGAGCAACCCACCCCACCCCCCACACACACACCTGTGCTCTATCAGTGTCCACTATCGTGCTCTATCAGGAGTCCCCTGTGGTGCATTTGCACATCTTTCCCAGCAAGGAGTATTATCTCCAAGGGTTAGAAAGGCTGGATTCATCTCTTTTTCATGGATAGTGTAGGACCCACTGATAATGGGGTACTTTCGACGTAGTGGTGGGCTTGAGCACTATATGGCCATATGGTGGGACCAAATCCCCATTTTTATTTATGGATTGTCTTCAAATTTGGTAGTAATTTCTTTTGCATGTGTGCGCTATTCTTTTTTAATCTAAATAGATACCCTGTAGAAATTTTTTAAGCGCTGCCTATGGAGATTTTTAAGTACCGTAGTTTGTCACCATTCCATGAGCATGCGCAATTTTAAAGCATGACATTAGGTATCAATTTACTCGGCGTAACATCATCTTTCCCATTATTCAAAAAAGTTTGTCTAACTTTACTGTTTGCTTATTTTGTAATTCAGGGCTTGACAAATTTGCCTGAAATCTAGGAGCCAGCTGAAAAAGTTAGGAGCCAGTTTTTTTTTTTTTTTTAAACAAGCAACCAAGCTTTATTTCCGAAAAAATAACATACTAAATTTACACATAAAGGTCTCTTTCACACGGCCGCTCCGCTTGTCCGCAAATCATCCTATTTTTTTGCGGATGATTTGCGGACATAATGTAAGTGAATGGCACTGCGGATGTCAGCAGAATACCATCCGCTGATATCCGATTTTCCTCCTTTCAGTTCTGTTCCGTTTTTTGGAATGGAACAGAACCCTATTTTTTCATCCGTTCAAAAAATGGAAAGGAAGGAAAATCGGATGTCAGCGGTGTCATCCGCTGACATCCGCAATGCCATAGACTTACATTATGTCCGCATATCATCCGCAAACGGATGGGATGATATGCGGGCACAAGGAGCGGATGACAGAAATGTCATCCGCTCCGTGAAAAAAAAAAAAAAAAAGTCCCGCAGCGGAGCTTTCACACGGAGCGGCCGTGTGAAAGAGCCCAAGGACGACTAGAAATTTTTATTTTTTGTTTCCTATTTATTTTATATTTTTTGTTAAGTTTTAACACAAGTTTTGTTAAAAAAATAAAATCTGGTCACTTTTATTGCGGTCACAAGCAATGTAAACATCCCTTGTGACAGCAATATGCAGTGACAGGTACTCTTTATGGAGAGATCGGGGGTTTAAAAGACCCCAACCCCTCCACTGCACTTCCATGTATTCAAAACGCCGAAAACTGCATTTTTGAATACATTCACTTTTTGAAACTGCCGCCTTTAGCAGCCGAGTAACCCGAATGTGATGTCATGGACGCCACCTCCGAGTTACGTCATCGGAGACCCGATCGAAGCCTCATCTGGCTTAGATCGGGGCTCCATCCAGCTGGCGGATGTGCCGGCTGGTTGCTCGGGTCTTCCGGTGGGGCGGGAGACCCAGACAGAGCCGCGAAAGGCATCGGGAGAGAGGGGGGGGTCGCCGGAGTAATGATCGAGCGGCTCCTGAGCTGCAGCGGTCGTTACTGCTGGAAAGCCAAGCGCCGGCTCTAAATAATGGTACTAGGATGATGCCTCTAGCTAGAGGCATCACCCCGTTACAACCACTTAAAGTTAGCTGACATAGGCCTACGTCAGTTTGCGTTTGCGTTGGTTTGCGTTAAACCTTTGAGATCTAATGTCATATAAATTAAAAGTACAAATAAGTGTTATAGGTCTATTGCAATATCCGAAGCAGCAATTTCACCACAAAAGTGCCAAGTGCTCAATAAATTCTTATTATTATAAGGTGCTAGAGCGTGATAATCCTCCATCCATTGGTATAAGGGTCACTCACCAGACGACTAAGGGCTTCTAGGACCCAGCTTGCTTTGCTATTAATCCAATTGGGATAACCTCCTTAGCAATGCAGTATAATCACTGGATAGCCCGCTGAACTCACAATGGAGGGAATAGTGCTTGTCCCACAATAGGATGGCAAATCATCACCCAAGAAAATATAAAATGGATGATTGCACTATATCGTTTTTTATTCAAATGGTTTAAAAATTATTTTACATTCCTCACATATAAAAGTGCCATGGACCAGCACTCACTATAGGCAGTAGAGAAAATGTTGTTCTACGTGTGTTCCAACAAAAGCGGATGTGACGAAACTGGAAGTATTACCACTAGATTGACCCCAATGCATTTCGCATGTAGCGTCATCAGGAAAATGACGGTTCCCGGTAAATACCCGCTAGATAATGCTTATTGGTTACTTTATGCCCAAGTGTGCTCCATGTGATGAATCAATGCTAAATTAATACAAAACGAACCTGGTGGAAAGCATGCCTCGCTCGTGGACCGCATCAAGCGTGTTGACGTTAGAGGGGGCGATAACGCAATTCGGAGCATGCGCAGATGTGCTCTTTTGCTAACCACAAGGATGCCCGCAAGGATGCCACCCAAACGCCCATCATCTAAGGCTTCTGGTGAGCCAAAAAAGAAGAGGAAGTTCCTGTCGATTCAGCAGAAGGTGAAACTTCTTGATATGAAAAAGGACAGAGTTATGCTGCTGTAGCCCGCCATTATGGTATGAATGAGTCAACGATTCACTACATCAAGAAGGATGAGAAGAATATCAGGGCAACCGCTGCACTGTCTATCAACCAAGCTGCAAAACTAGTTATTTTTTCCCGCAATAAAAACATTGTCAGGATAGAAACTGCGTTGGCCATTTGGATCCAAGATCGCAGAAAGAAAAGCATCACATTGGATGGTAACACCATCAGGACTCAGGCAAAGAAGCTATACAACACTTTTGCCAATCAAGGAGGCTCTGAAGGAGACGCTGCCGAACAGTCAGACAGCGACAATCCTGATCGGTCTTCTAGTACATCTTCATCAGGAGACTTTTCTGCCAGCAAGGGATGGTTTGACCACTTCCAGAAACGCTATCAGTTGAAGAGCGTTTCATTGCAAGGTGAAGCTGCATCTGCCAATGACATTTGTGACCGGCTGTGATTGGACACAGGCGGTCACGTGGTAAAAAGCCAATTTCATTGGCTCTTTACCTAGATCGGGGATGGGCTCTGTCCGAGGGATAAGCCTCGTCCCCGATCGCCGCCCGCCCCCGAGGGGCGCACATTAAGGAGGGAACGAGCGGCATGCGCTGGAGCCGCTCATGTGATCGGCTGTGATTGACACAGCCGATCACGTGGTAAACAGCCAATTTCATTGGCTGTTTACCTTGATCGGGGTTGGGCTCAGTCCGAGGGACGAGCCTCACCCTCGATCGCCCCGGGGGCGCGCAGTAGCAGCGAGACCGGGCGGACGTCGTAAACATTGTATTTTTGTACTGAAAATTATTTTCAATAAAAGTTTATTGACAAAAAAAAAAGTAAATGGGTATGAAATGTGCAACACAAAAAAATTGATATATATAAAAAATTGATATGTATAAAAAAAATTGATATATAGTGATTCGCGACGTAACGCGTAGGGCATGGACGGAGAATACTGGCAGAGACGATCATACTATCACGGGCGGTCAGCCTGGGCCATCCCTAATTGTGAGTTATTTACGAGTTTCCTTTTCATCCCCTTACATGGTAAACACAGAGATAAGTGATTCTTAAGATTCCTGAAATTATCAGCTACAGTTGACACAATGCATTTTGGAGACAGGAGTATCAAGGACATCTAGTGGTAGAAAACTAGTATGACCACCTTGTGGATTTATCATCAATATGTGCCTTATCCAAGTGTATTTGAGGTGAGCTACTAAGAAGCACAGTGCCAGTTGTCCACACTGGTGAAGGGACATATGATAGCACATACTAAGGACTTTTTTGATGTATTATGTGTTTTTAAAGATCACAGTCAAGTTTGTTGTTTTTTACACGTGTGCACTTTTCTTCACACAAAGTGACACACTATCTACCTCTAAGAAATGATTTCTTATTTTTGATTTTTTTATATATAGATCAATTTTTTGTGTTGCACATTTCATCACCATTTACTTTTGCACTATTGCACAATGCACTTTTAAGATTATTCAATTGTTTGCACTTATTTTATTTTATATTATGTATTTTTATACCAACTTGTCACTGCTATATTTATTCTAAAAATCACTTATTTAAAGCAGCCATTTAAGGGTAACTCTGCATATATTGTTATACCAATGGAGAGATCTTCAAGCACTGAATATCGGACGGTCATGTCAGATGAAAAAAAATGTGTATGAGGCTCTGATCACTCATTGCAGAAAAATCAGATTCCCACATTTAGGAACATCTATCATCCTATATATTACCATAGATACCAGACTAAATGAATGATTTACTTTTTAAAGCTTATAGGGTCACCATACATGTTACAATCTGCTAATACAATATTTGTACAACTTTAACTTTACTAAAACCACGACATATGAGCATCTACCCAACCTATCCAGTCCATTTGTATCCAATTAGGCAAGCTTGTGCACTACATAGCTGACGGTAGATATAAAGAAGAATATATAAGCAGACTGCTGTGTGTGGGGAGTTTTAGAGAAATCCAATCTATAGCTGATAACACAGTTAGATACGATCCTAATGGGCCATACACACTATAAGATTTTCTGAAGACTTTTTCCTTTAGACGTACCAAAACCATATAATATGAGGTCAAACCTAAACACTTTCAATTTGTATGCAATCTGGCAGGCCCTTGCACTACATAGAAAAGGTAAATCTGAAGTAAATCTAACCACAAAAGTTGGATAGTGTGTATCCAGCTTAAGATTTAGGCAGACCATAGGATATGTAACTTTTTTTCCTTCCACCATGGGTGGAAGAAAAGAAAACTGCCTAATTCCCCAACAACAAAGTCAGTGTTAATCAGGGAATCCCTCCCACTGCGCTATTGTGTTCTGCTGGCGGGAAGCCTTCCCTGCTGGCAGAACACAATGATTAGTGCTGTCAGCTGTATCCAGCAGCACCAATCATTTGGGAAAAACCTGACAGGCTGGTTGTACTTAAGTTGATTAATAGATTGATTTGTGTACAACTAGCCAATCCATACATCTGATCCCTACTGCACTGGCCGAGTTTCAATCCATGTATGGCCAGCTTTAGAAAACTGATTGTAACACTGACCCAGAATATTATTGTCTGTCAGTCCTGTTATACTCACCATAATTCCTTTATCCGGCTTGTTGTCAGAGCTTCCATCACATCCCTGAAATGAGGACCCCCCAGATTGTTCCCATACAGGTCCAGTGTCCTCAGTGTCTGGTTATTTCTTATTCCAGATGCCAGGTGTGGGCAGGAACTGTCTGTCAGGTGATTAGAGGACAATCTGTAGAAGAAGAGAAGAATGTTACCAGAAGAAAATGAATTTCTCACCCAGGAATGAATGTAACTATTCTCTACATACATGGAACTCATTTCTCTTTATTGGAATCATTTATATTAGATCACTTTATAAACTCCAGGAAATAGAATTTTATAAGAAAAATGTTATAATGGAGTAGACCCCCCCAATATTGTCCTCCATGTGTAGAGACAGTGATATCTCCATACACAGGATGAGCACAGAATACCGCTGACATGACTCGTATTGTGCTATAATCTCCTTGTGTATGGAGCATGAATGGTATCAGCAGACAGTGTGAGGCTGCAATCAACATTGCCAGTGATTGGATGGGATGATTTTTATCTGATATTTTCGACAAATTAAATTGGTGCTGCACTGCTGACTACAACAAATAATGAGAACATAGCAATAAACACCCTGCAGGGGTGATAACCTCTGGGAAAAACCAACAATCAGTGAACACAATAAAGCTATGGATGAGTAAATAGTTCATGTTAATACAAAAATCAGCGCATAGATTAATAGTTACAATACAAAAAAAAAAAAAAACACCAGGGATGTAACCCCACCAAATAAATCATGCAGCAAAAAGATATTAATCAAAAGTGTGTACAAGTGTATGGCAATAAAAGGAAAAAGAACACCCCCTGGGGTGCGATCTCCAAAAATAAACTTAAATATTAAAAATCTTTATTTAATTTCAAGTTATAGAGCAGCAGGAAAATGGTGTCAATACAGACATTCCACATGCAATGCAGAGAACAACCATAATGAGACATATACAGGGTTCTATACAGGACATCAGTGAGCTATCAACTCCCACCGAAAAGGGGGAGAATGTGGGCGGGGAGGAGGGAAAAAAAGGGAGGGGTCAAGGGGGAACACCTCACTGCCTAAAAAAAAGAAACAATGTATCAACATAGTACACATAACAGATGTTAGTGTAACATTTCCTGGTCAGCAAACCTCAATAAAAGTGTAAGTAACCCAACAGAGCGAGGAAAATTATCAATACAAATATTTTATATCTGAAAAAGTGCAATAGTGCAAATTCAATTTCATCAAACTATAAATGTAAATTCATAGTAATATAGCAAATGTCCAAATGTGTAGAAGGGGTTACTTCGGGGTTGGTTTACTAAAGGAAATAGACTGTGTACTTTGCAAGTGCAGTTGCTCCAGAGCTTAGTAAATGAGGTAAAGCTTTACTTTACAAAGATTACCCAATCACATGAAGGGAAATAACAAACAGCATGTTTGCTTGCACCTGATTGGATGATGGAAGTCAGCAGAGTTTCTGCTCATTTACTAAGCTCTGGAGGAACTGCACTTGCAAAGTACACAGTCTATTTCCTTTTGTAAATCCACCCCGAAGTAACCCCATCTACACATTTGGACTTTTTATAATGGACACTTGCTTTATTACTATGAAATTAAATTTATAGTTTGATGAGATTGAATTTGCACTATTGCACTTTTTCAGATTTAAAATAGTTTTATTATTTGAGTTTATTTATGGATATCACACCCCTGGAGGGTTATTCCAGGTTATTGTTCCTTTTATTGCCGTACACTTGTACACACTTTTGATTATTATGTTGCTTGCAGCATGTTTTATTTGGTGGGGTTACATCTCTGGAGGGTTTTTACTTTTTTGTATAGTAACTAATAATACATGTACTGATTTTTTTGTTTATGTGAACTATTTGCCCCTGATTACTCATCCATAGCTTTATCATATTCACTGATTGTTGGTTTTACCCAGGGGTTATTACCTCTGCAGGGTGTTTATTGCTAGGTTCTCATTATTTATTGTAGTCAGCAGTGCAGCACCAATTCATTTGTTATTTGGTCTTTGTGGTGTGGGGTCACTATTGGGGTGTGTGCAGCAGCTTTATTGTTTTCTTCTGTTTGTATTTGTCTGCTTTGGTGTTGGCAGTGAGTAAGCTTCCTCTCTGCTATCTGATATTTATAATGCTTTTTTGATTCATTCGTTTTCAATGCTTTTTTATGTATTTTGTTATTGTACTCCAGATGTTTATTTTTTTTTGCATTTTGTTTCCCCTGTACTGGGGTCCGATGCTTTTTTTATGCTTTTAGCACATTCCAGTACAATTCTGTGTAAGCATGATGTACTTTTTGTTCTGGGATGGAAAGGCACTGGAACGCACTGCGCTGGTGTGAACAATGCCATTGGAACCCATATAGCCTACTTTCCATGCAGAAAAAAAAATCACTGCAGTGCATGTGGTGTGATCTGTTCCAGAATATTATTGTCTTAGTCAGTCCTGTTATACTCACTTTAATTCCTCTATTCGGCTTGTTGTCAGAGCTTCCATCACATCCCTGAAATGAGGACCCTCCAGATTGTTCTCAGTCAGGTCCAGTGTCCTCAGTGTCTGGTTATTTCTCATTCCAGATGCCAGGTGGGGGCAGGAACTGTCTGTCAGCTGATTATGGGACATTCTGTAGAAGAAGAGAAGAATGTTACCAGAAGAAAATGAATTTCTCCCCCAGGAATGAATGTAACTATTCTCTACATACATGGAACTCATTTCTCTTTATTGGAATCATTTCAATTTGATCACTTTATAAAACTCCAGGAAA
Organism: Pelophylax lessonae; assembly: GCF_965119305.1. Taxonomy (NCBI): domain Eukaryota; kingdom Metazoa; phylum Chordata; class Amphibia; order Anura; family Ranidae; genus Pelophylax; species Pelophylax lessonae. Next base: position 46,231,798 of record NC_138780.1, on the reverse strand, counting down.
TAGAATTTTATAAGAAAAATGTTATAATGGAGTAGACCCCCCAATATTGTCCTCCATGTGTAGAGACGGCGATATCTCCATACACAGGATGAGCACAGAAAACCACTGACATGACTCGTATTGTGCTATAATCTCCTTGTGTATGGAGCATGAATGGTATCAGCAGACAGTGTGAGGTCGCAATCAGCATTGCTACTGATTGGACGGGATGATTTTTAGCTGATTTTTTTTGACAAATTTAATTGGTGCTGCACTGCTGACTACAACAAATAATGAGTACCTAGCAATAAACACCATGCAGGGGTGATAACCTCTGGGGAAAACCAACAATCAGTGAACACAATAAAGCTACAGATGAGTAATCAGGGGCAAATAGTTCATGTAAACACAAAAATCAGGGCATATATTAATAGCTACTACACAAAAAACCCTCCAGAGATGTAACCCCACCAAATAAAGCATTCAGCAAAAATATAATAATCAAAAGTGTGTACAAGTGTATGGCCATAAAAGGAACAATAAACAGCCTCCAGGGGTGCGATCTCCAAAAGTGAACTCAATAAAAATATTTAGAATCTTAAAAAGTGCAATCTAGAAAACAAACCACCAGAGAAATCCATATATAGTTGTTGCCAACATCCCTTAGTTCAAGTAGAAAAAAGATGAGTAACCCCCAAGTACTTTTGGGACTTTAAAGGCAACTGGAAAAAGATAAACTTGTATGGTATAAAACATAAAATGTATTTGTTACATCCATATCAAAATGTCTTGAACCGTGAGTGTAAATGATAAAAACAGAGTCATCAATTGTAATCAGCTGACTTGTTACAGAACATGCACATGTTGGTGACACGGCCTTCTCTATATACCCGACGCGTTTCAGGAAGGGTTCAATCCTTTCCTCAGGGGTGTTAATAGGAGAAGGTCACAGGGTTTATATTCTATAACAAAACACAGCAATCATCAAAACAAGAAAATGACATCATGAAGGCACATATTTCACTACAAAGGTGGTTCAAAAATCACATTCCATCCACTATGAACAATATGTAATACAGTCGTCACTGATATGCCTTCATGATGTCATTTTCTTGTTTGGATGATTGCTGTGTTTTGTTATAGAGTATAAACCCTGTGACCTTCTCCTAATAACACCCCTGAGGAAAGGATTGAACCCTTTCTGAAATGCATTGGGTATATAGAGAAGACCGTGTCACCAACTTCACATCGTGAGGCAGAAATCTTACAGAATGACCTGAACAAAATGACAGAGTTGGCAACTACATGGCAAATGATGTTTAATGCGGATAAGTGCAAGGTATTGCACTTAGGGACCAATAACATAAAAGCAATATACAAGCTGGGGGGGAACCTCTGGGGGTATCAAAAATGGAGAAAGATCTGGGGGTCTTAATGGAAGATAGATTTGGCAATAGCATGCAATATCAAGCTGCAGCTGCCAAAGCCGGCACAATTTTGGCATGCATAAGGATGGGGATGTATTCCAGAGATAAAACTATAATCCTACCACTTTATAAAACTTTGGAGTATTCTGTCCACTTCTGGTCGCCAGTCCTCAGAAGGGATGTATTGGAGCTTGAGAGAGTACAGAGAAGGGCAACAAAACTTATTAGGGGATTAGAGGACCTTAATTACGAAGAGCGTTTAGAAGCACTTGATTTATTCTCCCTGGAGAAGAGACGCCTGAGAGGGGACATGATAGCGATTTACAAATACCTCAACGGTGATCAGAGCATAGAAAAAAAATGATTCAGTCGCAAGGAATGCATGAGGACACAAGGTCATACAATGCGTTTAGAGGAGAAGAGATTTAACCTCAGGCAACGCCGGGGGTTCTTTACTGTAAGGGCTACAATACTGTGGAATTCCCTGCCACAAATGGTAGTAACTGCGGGGAGTATGGCTACTTTTAAAAGACTCTTGGACGTACATCTCAAGGTCTGAAACATTCAGGGGTATGAGAAATGAATAGGTCCACACACACCTACATCGGTTGAACTGGATGGACTATTGTCTTTATTCAACCTCACCTACTACCGTATGTAACTATGTATGTGCATATTCTGTAACAAGTCAGCTGTTTACAATTGATGACTTTGTTTTTATCATTTACACTGACAGTTCAAGACTTTTTAAATGCATGTAACAAATACATTTTATGTTTTATACAATACAAGTTTATCTTTTTCCAGTTTCCTTTAACCTCTTCAACCCGGAAGATTTTTCTCCTTCCTGACCAGGCCCTATTTTGCGATTCGGCACTGCGTTACTTTAACAGGCAATTGTGCGAATGTGCGACACTGAACCCAAACAAAATTGACGTCCTTATTTTCCCACAAATAGAGCTTTCTTTTGGTGGTATTTGATCACCTGTGCGATATTTATTTTTTGCGCAAAAACAAAAAAAGAGGGACAATTTTGAAAAAAAAAAAAACAATATTTCTCTATCGTTCATTGACGGACGCAGTTCTCTCTGATTCATATCAGTAGGGTTATACTGCCCCCTACAGGAGTAAGACACTAGGCCTATGGGCAGTCCTGGAGGGTACACCCTCTCTCTTCCTGCATAGGATGTCAGTTTTTTTCTGCCTAGTCAGGAGTAAGGACCTAGTTCCTTGCTGGGATCTCTGGTCCTGGCATAAAAGTATTTTTTTATGTAGAATTTTTTTTCTAGCTAGCCTCTTTTTCTCCAGAACTTTTTTTCTTGTGAGATCTTCAAGCAATTATGCCGGGCTGGGCGACAGACTGGACTCCCATATCCAGTGGTCAACCCAGTCTAGTCAGCGAGCGCGTGCAGGCCTTAGCTCCGCGCTGGGTCGGTCGCGGCATAGTCCCACTGGATGGGGACTGGCCCCACGAGTTAAACGTCTCGCCAGGACACACACAACAGGGTCTAGGCTGATGTTGCAGCGTTCCTATTTGGCCGACAGCCCCCCTACTCTGGTGGCGTGGGGTACTGTCAAGAGATGGCGCCCGCCTGTGTTCCCGGTATGGTGAGTAAATATTGCCCCCTACCCCCTTCCCTGGCGGATTTTGGGGTGGACGCGGGCCCTCTGCCTGTGACGGCCGGACCCTCACACTCCTGGGTTTCCCTCTGTCCTGTTGTGACCCCCCTCCTCTCCACCCTCCCTACCCCCCCCCCACATGGGGGACTGTTTTGGCCTACCTGAGCCTGGGGCTAGTGTGCAGGCCGCATGGGGGGCCGGGCGAGTGCGCTGTCCGCAGTGCTCAATGATCGTGCGGGGGGGCCTTGCTGGGGTTCTTCTGAAGTAGATGGTGTGGATGGGCAATTTGGGGGTCCCCCCCCCCTGTGGTCCCCGCAATTTTTGGGCGGGCCACCATTTTGTTGTAGCCTCTGTCTGCTTCCATGGAGGCGGCCATCTTGGTACCCCCGTTTTGCTGTAGATTTTTTGCTGTGAAGGCAGTTGGGAGTGTCTGATGGACAGTGAGTCTTGTGGGTGGTCTCTCCCTCTCTGTGGGGGTCCGTTAGCGCGTGCCTGACCTCTGGCAGTCGCTGTAGTGCTGTGGGGTCATTTAAAAAAAATTAATTTTTTTCATTAAAAATTTGCTGGTGGGTTCCTCAGGTTCAGTATGGACCCTGCAGGCCATTTTTTCCCACCTGAACCCCTCACGGAGGCCGCAGGGCCTTCTGGATCTCCACTGTCCGTCTATGCCTTTTCGGCAGTTTGGGACGCATTTGGGCCCGGGGGGTGGTGGTAAGTGCGCTAAAACGTTTCTCCACCTACCCCTGCCTCTTCTGATGTCTCGGAGTCTGAGTCTGGCTCAGCCGCCGCAGATGTGGGCCTGACGTGGGCCTCCCTGCCGGGTCTGTTACCTCGCACCCTGTCTCCTCGGATGAGGAGGATGACATTTCCACCTCCCCTGCCGCAACAGGCGCTGGTGGACGCACTGGCTGTTTTCGGTTCGTGGCACCCTGCAATTTGGGGGTCGCAGCGGCGGCTGCGCCTAGGGCGCAGGTGGCATCTGGCACTCACATGCCACCCGGTGCTGCTCATTATGCTGGCTGCTCATGTAGGAGGGGACCGTCTAAGACGTTCCCCTGGGATGTCTAAGCAGCCGTTAGCCGTTGCCCTTTTGGGGGAGTCTCTGGTACAGAGGACTGTTTCCGCCTTTGGTGGACGTACGGTCTCTAGCTGAATGGGTCTACCATTGTTCTGGTGAAGGAATCTCTGTCCTTTAAGGACTTAGGGGATAGGATGGTGTGGGCTGGGGCCTGCTCTCTGTGCTCCCTGGCGTAGCTGCACTGAGAACAGTGTTTATGTTTGCTCTTGCCACGCAGACTCTGCCTGATGGGCGGAGTCCCAACACCGCGATTTAGTGTGGGGCATGTCCCTCTTGCCCTGGGGGAGCTGTTGGACCAGCTGGCGCAGGGGCTGCATTTTGTTTGCGCTGGTCGAGGCTCCCTTGTATAGCACCTTGTCATTTTTGGCGGTGGTTTACCGGAGTCTACTTGACCGGAGTGTTGGTCTGCGAATCAAACTTCTAAGAAGGTCTTAATGGATCTCCCTTTTCAGGGGGATCACCTGTTTGGCGCTGTCCTGGATGACACAGGCTGTCAAGGGTGAGGGCCTTTGTCGCAGTCGTGGTTCCTCCCTTTTGGCTCACAAATAGTTTGTTCGTCCCTCGGGGGCAGTCAATGTGGCGAAGTCCTTCCAGACTTCCACGTGGGTTCCAGACGACCCTGGTCTGGCGTACCTGGGTTTGGTTTTTTCCAGACCTGCGGACAAGGCCTACTCGGCCTGAAGGTGCTTCCTCTCCCATTTCTAGGGGGTTGAGGACCTGCGGCTGGCCCGGATCCCAGGCTGACTCGGTCCAGGAGGTCATGCGGTCCAGTTGCAAGATCGAGTTTCGATCCGTTTATTTCCGGTAAGGTTTTTCCCTCCCAATGTACGGCTGTCTCCGGATCGCTTACAGGCGCTCTGTGGGGCAGTTCAGGCTCTGGTTCAACAAGCTGGACCTACTGGTCTTTTGTTGGTTCTGTGCAGATGACAAATTCAAGTTGGTATTGGTTCGCACGGTGGTGGCTTCTCTACATCAGGGGGCTTCCTGGCCTCCATAGACATAAAGCTGCCTACCTTCACATCCCGTTATGTTCTGGACTGCTAGGGGTTCTCTGTTTTTTTGCCATAGGGAAGGATCTCTAGGTTTGTGGCGTTACCCTTTGGTCTCACTTATGCTGCTAGGGTCTTCACAACGGTGTTGGCTCCGGTCCTGGCGCTGTTGTGGCAGCGGGGCGTATCAGCCCTGGTTTCCTGGCCGCTCTGCTTCTCCGTTTGGAGTCCCCTACGGTGCTGGCAATGAAGTTGGTTGTCACCGTGAGAACTCTGGTTGAGTTCAGGTGGGTTCTGAACCTTCAAAAATCATCCCTGATCCCTTCCATGAGACTGGACTTTCTGAGTCTGACTTTGGACTCGTCCTCAGTCAGGGTGTTTCTCCCTTCGGGGTCAAAACTCTTGGCACTTTAGACTGCGGTCGACTGTTGCTGTTCCGCGCATGGTCTTCCTTTTGGACCTGTATGCGAGTTCTGGGACTGATGGTGTTGTTTTTCAAGAAGGTCCCTTTGGCTCAATCCCTCTTGGGGATCCCCCAGGAGGCAATCCTTCTCAAAGGCGACTGGAATCCAAACTCTCTGGACTTGCAGATCCGGCTGGGCCGGGTGCCTAGGGAGTCTTGCTCTGGAATCCTTCCTCCCCGTCTACTGGACAATTGTCACCACAGATGCAAGCTTGTCCGGGCGGGTGTAACGCTCCTGCGTTTTTATATGGTGTGGATTTTCAGCTGCAGAAATAGTTCCACGTCAGTAGTCATGTAAGAGATATGCTGAGATACCATTCCCAACCTCAATGACTCATCATGTGTGGAAGGTCTTATTTCAGCCAGTAAATACACACAATTAGCAAGCTGGTTCTTAGAGTGAATTTATGCATGTGGTAACACAATGATGAAGGTTGAGGGATAGGTTGAGTGGAGGTGGTAGGTGATAGACACTTGAAGGTGAGACAGTAGCAGATGGATGCAGGAAGGTTTAGCAATGTTGTATGATAGCAGATGATAGAATAGCAGGTGGACATACAAAAGAGATCAACCCAGTGCAGAAAAGTAGCAGTAGTCTCAAGAGCTAGCAATCTAGTTTATGCAGATGTGATAAACAGTCTCTACTATGCAGAGCTAGATAGTGTAAGCTTAGTATAAGTTTATAGAGAATTCCCCTGCGGGGTACTTAGCACTATTAGCGATACAGCCGAAGGGTGGTTCAGGAGAGGCGGATGATCCAGTAGCGGGATACAGGGATCAGCGCAGCGAGGTTCCGTCAGCGAAGTAAGCTTGCAAGCATGGAAGCTTCAAGCAAGGTTAGCATCCAGATAAGGGTGTTTGAACGAACACATGTGAGTGAGAACCGACGCCTTAAATAGCCATCTAGTCCGGCGCTGAGTGATGACAGCTCCAGTCTTAAAGGTGTATGCGCACCTTTCCAAAAGTAAATGGTAGGGCGCATACACTTGTGGAAAGTGTAATTTAGGGTACCAAAGGTACCGGAACATTACAATACCCCCCCCCCCCTTAAGGCCTGCTCCTGAAGGCCTCTGGAGCTGGTTTGTCTGGGTATCTCGCATGAAAATTGCGGATTAATCTAGGGGCATGTATGTCAGAGGTGTTTAGCCAGGTGTCGTCTTGGGGCCCATAGTTCTTCCATCTAACCAAGTACTGAAGTCTTCTTCTGTAGATACGAGAATCCAGAATCTCTTTTATCTCGTATTCTTCTCCACCTTCAACTTGTACAGGAGGGGGAGGTGGAATATTAGGCCTTATTCCTTGGTCCGGAACATGGGGTTTTAGTAGCGACACATGGAAAATGGGATGGATTTTTAGGTCCATTGGCAATGTAAGCTGCACTGCAGCTTTTCCAATAAGTTTCTTGATTGGGAAAGGTCCCAAGAACAGAGGTCCAAGCTTTTTGCTAGGGATCTTCAGTCTCAAGTTTTTTGTTGAGAGCCAAACGAGGTCCCCGATAGTATACTGTGGAGAAGGTCTTCTACGAAGATCATAGTACTTCTTTTGTTGACTGTGAGCGTGTGCAATGGTAGTATTTAGTAAACCCAGAGAATCCTTTATTTGGGAAAGATAGTCTGAGGCTACTGGGTTATTTAAAGGAAGGATGCGTGGAGGGAGAATAGAGGGATGGAACCCATAGTTCAAGTAGAACGGACTCTGCTTGGTTGTACTGTGAGTTGCGTTGTTGTAGGCAAATTCTGCCAGGGGGAGAAGATCCAACCAATCATCCTGTTGGTAAGAAGTGTAACAACGTAAATACTGCTCGATGCATTGGTTGACTCTTTCAGTCTGTCCGTTGGTCTGCGGATGGTAAGGAGAAGTGAGCTTCCGCTCAATCCGTAGTATGTGACATAGTTCTTGCCAGAATTTAGAAATAAATTGGGATCCACGGTCAGACAAAAGAGTTTTTGGGATACCATGTAATCTGAAGACATGTTTCATCAGGAGTTCTGCCGTTTGTTTGGACGAAGGTAGTCTGCGAATAGCAATGAAATGTGCCATCTTTGTCAGATGGTCCACTGACACCAAGATGGTATTAAATCCTTTGGAAGGAGGCAATTCTACGATGAAGTCCAATGACAGAACCTCCCATGGAGTTTGGGGTATTGGTAGACTGCATAGTAGACCGGATGGTCTCGTAGTGTCAATTTTGGACCTGGCACAGACATTGCATGAAGAGACGAATTTTTGTATAGATGTTTTCATGTCAGGCCACCAGAATTGCCGAGAAATCAAATTGAAAGTCTTTGTCATACCCATATGTCCTGCCATAGGCACATCATGCGATAATTCCAAGATCTTGGTGCGTAGGGTAGGTGGTATGTAAAGTTTGTCGTTGTAGTAGAGGAAGCCTTCTGCATCGGTAGTTAGTTGTGGTGGGGGTGAATCCAACCTTAACCATGCAGAACCTCTTCCTTCAAGGAACGGACAACTCCAATAATGCGTTTGTGAGGTATTATAGGAACGGAAGGAATTTCAAAGTAGTTTTCTTCAGTTAGTCGTGATAGTGCATCCGCCTTTTTGTTCTTATCTGCAGGTGTGTAGGTCACTAGGAAGTTAAACCTTAGAAAGAATAGTGACCATCGTACCTGTCGATGCAAGAGAGTTTTGCTAGTCTGAAGATATTGGAGGTTTTTATGGTCCGTGTATATAATTATTGGTAATTGGGTGCCTTCGAGTAAATGTCGCCAATTCTCCAGAGCCAATTTTATAGCAAGCAGTTCCTTCTCACCCATGGGGTAATTTATCTCGGGACTGCTCAGGGATTTAGAAAAAAAGGCGACTGGATGAAGTGGTGAAGTGGGGGTAGGTCGTTGGGAGAGTATTGCTCCTACTGCCAGGTTTGACGCATCTACCTCCAGAATGTATTGGAGGGATGGGTCTGGATGGCGTAATATGGGAGCGGAAGTAAACCTTGTCTTTAACAAGTGGAAAGCCTTATTTGCTTCTTCTGACCATTTAAATGGTATTTTTATGCTAGTGAGCTGTGTGAGGGGTCTCACAATAGCAGAAAAGTTTTTTATGAACTTCCTGTAGAAATTTGAAAATCCCAGGAATCGCTGTAGCGCCTTGCGTGTAGTTGGTGTAGGCCAATCCTGAATGCAGGATATTTTACTCATGTCCATCTCGATTCCTGTTTTGGATATGATGTAGCCTAGAAATAGTACCTCATCTTTATGGAACAAGCATTTCTTCAGCTTCACATAAAGATTATGTGCAAGCAATCTCGATAATACAAGTCTTACATGTCTTATGTGTTCAGACAGGGTCCGTGAATATATAAGTATATCGTCCAGATATACCACAACACAGACATCTAGTAAGTCTTTAAAAATATCGTTTATAAATCGTTGGAAAACTGCAGGGGCATTGCATAGGCCGAATGGCATCACAAGATATTCGAACAATCCGTATCTAGTTCTGAACGCAGTCTTCCACTCGTGTCCATCACGGATTCGAATGAGATTGTATGCTCCTTTCAGGTCTAATTTTGAAAAATAGGTAGCTCCACGCACCTGCTCAATGAGCTCAGGGATAAGCGGTAGAGGATAGCGATCTTTTATTGTGATAGCATTCAATTTCCTGTAGTCGATGATAGGTCTGAGACTTGAATCTTTATTGCGAACAAAAAAGAGTCCCGCTGCTGTGGAAGAAGTGGAAGGTCTAATAAAACCTTTTTCCAAGTTCTCATCCAAATAGGTTTTGAGATGGGCAAGTTCATCCTGTGAAAGAGGATAAACATGACCGAACGGCAATTTGCTATTTGGGAGTAGATCAATGCTACAATCATAGTCTCGATGAGGAGGTAATGCTTGAGCATTTTTCTCAAGAAAAACCTCAGAAAGATCCTGATAACATAGTGGTGCGATCTCATCTGTCACCACAGACAGAATCTTCCCGGAAAACGGGAGGTTACACGTTTCCTCGCAATAACAAGAAGGGAAGGTCAAGGACTGTTTCTTCCAATCTATGGTTGGTTGGTGTGTGTGCAACCAGGGAAGTCCCAACACAATGGGAAAGTGGGGTGATGGTATTAAATCGAAGGTAGAAGTCTCCCTATGAGACTCGTTAATAGTGACTAGAAGTGCTTGTGTCTGATCGGTGATCGGACCAGAGGATAACGGAACACCGGTAATAAGACTTACTGAGACAGGTGAATAATAGGAATTTTATTTAAAGCAGCAAAACATATATCCATATAATTTCCACAAGATCATGTGTCAATCATGGCCTTAGTAGTAATCCTGTTCTGGTCCCACTGTAATGTCAAAAAAACAGAAATGTAGGGGTTAGTGAATGAAGTTGTCAATCCTCCTAGAGAGACATGTGAACACTCACCCTTCTTTTTGTTGACTAGGGGACAGACGTTTATCTTGTGATCCGGGGATGCACAGTACAAGCAGAGATTTTCATTTCGTCTTTTGGCTTTTTCCATAGTTGATAGCGGTGGGCGTATGGTTCCTACCTCCATAGGAACGGCCAGACTCCGAGAGGAAACGGATAATGGCATTCCCATCTTTTCAGCCTTTCTTTCTCGTAGTCTTCTATCTATGGTAATACTGAGTTGTATTAATGCATCCAGGGTTTTTGGCAGATCCGCTCGGGCGAGCTCGTCCTTAACGGCTTCTGATAGGCCAAGCCTAAATTGGGTTTTCAGAGATGCATCATTCCATTCTGAATCAAGGGTCCATCTCTTGAACTCTGCGACAAAGTCTTCCACAGGCCTCCTTCCTTGTTTCAAGGATCTTAACTGAAGATCAGCAGTACTCTGCCTATTGGGGTCATCATATAGGCTAGTGAGCTCTGCCAGGAACAAGGCATAGGAGTTGAGAAGCTGGTCGTTTTTCTCAAAAAGAGAATCTGCCCAGGCTTGAGGATCGCTTGATAGGTAAGAAATAATAGTACAAACCTTAATGTGATCAGTAAGGTAGGTACGAGGTTTTAGCAAAAAAAGTAACTCACATGCGTTTTTAAATTCGCGAAATTTTTTGCGATCGCCTGTAAATACCAAAGGGGGATTTATCTTGGGTTCAGGGGACTGAGCAGAGGTAAGTTGTGTCAGTCTAATTACCTGCTGCGACAGAGCCTGATTGTCTTCTTTTAATTCAGCAAGTGCGTGTATTAACGCAGATACTTGCTGTTTTAATTGTGTCACCTGAGTGGTTATTTCTGGAACTATTTCTGCTGAATCCATTTTTAGGTTCGTTCAATCTGTAACGCTCCTGCGTTTTTATATGGTGTGGATTTTCAGCTGCAGAAATAGTTCCACGTCAGTAGTCATGTAAGAGATATGCTGAGATACCATTCCCAACCTCAATGACTCATCATGTGTGGAAGGTCTTATTTCAGCCAGTAAATACACACAATTAGCAAGCTGGTTCTTAGAGTGACTTTATGCATGTGGTAACACAATGATGAAGGTTGAGGGATAGGTTGAGTGGAGGTGGTAGGTGATAGACACTTGAAGGTGAGACAGTAGCAGATGGATGCAGGAAGGTTTAGCAATGTTGTATGATAGCAGATGATAGAATAGCAGGTGGACATACAAAAGAGATCAACCCAGTGCAGAAAAGTAGCAGTAGTCTCAAGAGCTAGCAATCTAGTTTATGCAGATGTGATAAACAGTCTCTACTATGCAGAGCTAGATAGTGTAAGCTTAGTATAAGTTTATAGAGAATTCCCCTGCGGGGTACTTAGCACTATTAGCGATACAGCCGAAGGGTGGTTCAGGAGAGGCGGATGATCCAGTAGCGGGATACAGGGATCAGCGCATCGAGGTTCCGTCAGCGAAGTAAGCTTGCAAGCATGGAAGCTTCAAGCAAGGTTAGCATCCAGATAAGGGTGTTTGAACGAACACATGTGAGTGAGAACCGACGCCTTAAATAGCCATCTAGTCCGGCGCTGAGTGATGACAGCTCCAGTCTTAAAGGTGTATGCGCACCTTTCCAAAAGTAAATGGTAGGGCGCATACACTTGTGGAAAGTGTAATTTAGGGTACCAAAGGTACCGGAACATTACAGCGGGGAGGAGTCTTCGGCAGGTTTTCTGCTTCAGGAGTATGGTCCCTGGAGGATCCAGGTTACTGCTTATTGTCCTGGGGCTGAGAGCGATCCAGCTTTGTCTAGTTCACTGGATCGGGCACCTGCAGCTGTCCGGTGCACGTTCAATTGACTACGCCATGACCGTGGCTTGTGTCATTCACCATGGGGACACCAAAAGTGTCCTTGCTGCCTTGGAAGTGATGTTTCTTCATTGGGCGGAGCGCCTTGTTCCGGCTCTATCCGCTGTTCCCTTTTCAGGGGGGAAACAACACAATTGGTAGGCGGTTTGCCTCAGTCGACAGGCCTGGATGCAGGGCAATGGTCCCTTCATCCGGAGTCGTTCCAGCAGTTGTGCCTTCGTTTGGGGGCACTCCGAACATGGGCCTGTTGGCATCATATCTACAGGATAGTGCAGAGGTCGTGGCCCGCTCCCTGGACCCTCTGGCGGGTGCAATGGTGGCCCCATGGGTGCTCGCGGATGGGCCGAGGTCAGTGTCAGCTGCTGTCTGCCTTTCCTCCTCTCCAGTTGCTGCCAAGAATCCTTCTCAGGATCGAGGCGGTAGGGATTCCGGTCATTCTAGTGGCTCCGGACTGGCCTCGCCGAGCTTGGTACGTAGACCTGGTCAGGCTTGCCGCTGACGCTCCTTGGGTTTCTTCTCTCCGGGGCCGATCTCCCATTCGGCTTTACGGTCGACGGCTTGCCGGCTTGGATGTTGTAAGCCAGGTGTCAAAGGACGGGGAGTTTTCTGCTTTGGTGATTCCCACGCTGTGTAAAGCATGGGCAGCGTCTTCTATGATGATTTTTTCATTGTGTGAGAAAGTTGCGTATTGCATGGTGTAAGTCCTCTTGGGCTCCCCCTCGCTCTTGCTCAGTGGCTGGATCTTCCTTCAACGGGGGGGGGGGGGGGGTTGATCAAAAGTTGTCCTTGAGTACTGTCAAGGGTCAGGTTTCCGCTTTGATAATTTTTATTCCACAGGCCGTTGGCTGCCTGTTCCCTGGTGCATAACTTTTTCCAGGGGGTGTGACACTTGGTTCTTCCGGTGCGACCTCCGTCGCCAACTGGGGACCTTGGTTGGTGCAGTCGGTTCTTCCAGACCCACCTTTGCGAGTATCGTGGGTATCCCCTGCTTACCTTATTGCAGAAGGTGGCCTTGGTTGCTGTCACTCTGCACGTGGGGTGTCGGCACTGGCAACATTGTCCTGTCATTCTCCCTAGTTGGTACTTCGTCCGGATCCGTCCTTCCCTCCGAAGGTGGTTTCTAGTGTTCACTTGCACAGGGCCATTGCGTTGCCATCTTGTGTCCTGAGCCCCCTCATCCTACGGAATGGGCACTGCATACTCTGCATGGAGTTTGGGCACTCGAGGTGTACTTGGCAACTACTGAGTCTTCCCGTAGTCAGGTGCTCACGGATGGCCCAAGGACAGGGCTGCCTATGTCTGCTGCAACCATTTCTAGGTGAATCGGACAGTCGGTGGTGCAGGCATCTTCATTTATGGGTCAGGCCCTACCTTTCCCTATTTCGGCGCTTTCTACTTGGGCGCATGGTGCTTCCTGGGCTTTTTGCCATACAGGCATCTGTGCTTCAAGTTGTAAGATGACTACCTGGTCGTTTCTTCACACCTTTGCTAGGTTTTATGAGGTGGATGTGCTGGCATCTGCAGATGCCTCTTTTCAGCCGCAAGGTTTTTTGCTGGCTGCTGTTTGGTGGGCTTTTGGCCTTCCTTGAGGGCGTTTACTGTTTGTTTTCAGGTGGGCCTCATCTTTTGTTCTGACGAGTCCTATGTTGCCTGGTTGGCTGTGTTTGGCCTTGGGGACTTGTTCTTTTCTGCTGTTCCCACCCCTCATTTTATGGCACTGCTTTGGGACGTCCCTACTGATATGAATCAGAGAGAACTGCGTCCGTCAATGAACGATAGAGAAAACTGGATTTTTGACTTACAGTAAAATCCTTTTCTCTTAAGTTCATTGACGGACGCAGTACCCGCCCCTCTATTTTGAGTTGGGTTGGTGTTACTTTCTGACACTGCTTTGATACAAAACTGACATCCTATGCAGGAAGAGAGAGGGTGTACCCTCCGGGACTGCCCATAGGCATAGCCAGAACGTTTTCCTGCCTAGTGTCCTACTCCTGTAGGGGGCAGTATAACCCTACTGATATGAATCAGAGAGAACTGCGTCCGTCAATGAACTTAAGAGAAAATGATTTTACGGTAAGTCAAAAATCCATTTTTTTCACATTCTGCTATATAACATTCCCAAAAAAAATTTAAAAATCCCAATTTTTTAATATTTTAGGGCAATTTGTTTTCTGCTACATATTTTTGGTAAAAAAAATCGCAATAAGCGTATTTTGATTGGCTTGCGCAAAAGTTATCGCGTCTACTATCTACGGGAAAGATTTCTGTAATTTCTATTGTTTTTTTTAATTATTTTTTACTAGTAATGGCGGTGATCTGCGTTTTTTTTGCGGGAATGCGACATTGCGGCGGACAGATCGGACCCCTAACTGACATTTTTTACACTTTTGGGGGGACCAGTGACATTACTTCAGTAATTAGTGCTAAAAATATGCACTGTTACTGTAATAATGCCATTGGCAGGGAAGGGGTTAACCCTGTGGGTGATCAAGGGGTTAAATGTGAGCCTAGTGGAGTGATTTTAACTGTGTGGGTGTGGCTTCTGAAATGACCATAGAGACATGTGATCTTATATAGCAGGATCACATGGGCTCTATAATCATCCCAGGGAGAAGAATGGTCGGCTGTGTTTACAACAGCATACTGTTCTTCTCTCTCAATTGGAGCCGCCTGACACAGGCATCGGCTTCCCCGCTGACGAGCGGGGGCGGGAGCGCCCCCCCCCCCCTAGACTCCCAAGAGCGAGCACCGTACATGTATGGCGATTTGCCTGGGAGCGGTCATAAACCGGTTAAAGTCCCACAAATACTTGAGGGTTACTCATCTTTTTTCTTCTTGAACAAAGGGATGTCGGCAACAACTTTATATGGATTTCTCTGGTGGTTTGTTTTCTAGATTGCACTTTTTGAGATTTAAAAATATTTTTAATATTTGAGTTAAATTTTGGAGATCACACCCCTGGAGGGTGTTTATTGTTCATTTTATTGCCATACACTTGTACACACTTTTGATTATTATATTTTTGCTGCATGTTTCATTTGGTGGGGTTACATCTCTGGAGGGTTTTTACCTTTTTGTATAGTAACTATTAACCACTTTCAGACCGGAGGATTTGGCTGCTCAATGACCAGGCCCCTTTTTTCAACTTGGCACTGCGTGAATTTAACTGACAATTGCAAAATCATGCACTGCTGTACCCAAACAAAATTTATGACCTTTTTTTCCCATAAACAGAGCTTTCTTTTGGTAGTATTTAATCACCTCTGCGCTTTTTATTTTTTGCAATATTAATAAAAAAAGAGTTAACATTTTGAGAAAAAATGACATTTTCAAATTTGTCTTTTAATAAATATCCAATATACTCAATTTATGTCATATATTTTGGCCAAAATGTATTTAGCTACATGTCTTTGACAAAAAAAATCTCAATGAGCGTATTTTTATTGGTTTGCGCAAAAGTTATAGCGTCTACAAACTATGGTGTAAATACTGGAATGTATGCAGCTTTTACTTTCTGACTGCCTATCTCATTTCATGAAGTGCTAAAATGGCAGGACAGTACAACCCCCCTCCCCCCCCAAATTATCACTTTTTGGAAAGTAGACATCCTAAGGAATGTCCTGAGAGGCATGTTGAGCTCATTGAATATTTATTTTTTTGTCACAGCTGACTAAAAAAAAAAATGTGTTTTTTTTTTACACAAAGTTGTCATTGAAATTATATTTTGATCATGCATGTTATGGGTATATGTGTAATTACAAGATATATTCTGCTGCTTCTCCTGAGTACAGGGATACCACATGTGTGAGACCTTTTGGGAGCCTAGCTGTGTACGGGACCCCGAAAACCAATCACCACCTTCAGAATTTCAAAAGGCGGACATTTTTCACTGCATTTTCTCACTGCCTATCAGGGTTTAGGAGGCCCTGAAATGTCAAGATACCACAAAACCCCCCCCCAAATGACCCCATTTTGGAAAGTAGACAACCCAAGATGTTTGCTGAGAGGCATGTTGAGTCCATGGAATATTTTATATTTTGCCACAAGTTTTGGGATAATTATTATTATTTTTTTTTAAAACACAAAGTTGTCACTAAAAGATAAATTGCTCACACATGCCATGGGTATATGTGGAATGACAACCCAAAATACATTCTGCTGCTTCTCCTGAGTACAGGGACACCACATGTATGAGACTTTTTGTGAGCCTAGCCACATACAGGACCCTGAAAACCAATCAACGCCTTCAGGCTTTCTAAGGGGCGTAAATTGTTGATTTCACTCCTCACTACCTATCACAGTTTCGGAGGCCATGAAATGCCAAGAGAGCAAACCCCCTCTCCCCCCAAATGACCCCTTTTCGGAAAGTAGACACCCTAAGCTATTTGCAGAAAGGCATGTTGAGTGTTTTGCAGATCTCACTTTTTGTCAAAAAGTTTTGGAAATTGAAAAAAAGAGGAAAAAAATGAATTTTCCTTTTTTTTCTTAATTTTCAAAAATAAATGAGAGCTGCAAAATACTCGCCATGCATCGTAGAAAATACCCTGGGGTGTCTACTTTTCGAAAAGTGGTAATTTGGGGGGGGGGGGTTTCTGTGACTTTTTGTTTACATGAAAAAATATATTTTTTTTACTAGAAAATTACTTTGAACCCCCAAACATTATATATTTCTTTAAAGCAGAGGTCCTACAGAACAAAATGGTTGATGTTGCAAATGTATTTGTTACACGGTATTTGCACACAGATTTTCCAAACGCAATTTCTGCAGAAAAAATTTAATTTTTGTAAGAACTTACCGTAAAATTATTTTCTCTGAGTCCTCTGACAGTCGCCGCCCGATGGTATTAGCCTTCACTAATGGGTAATGGCGCACTCTGCAGGAGCAGGCTAGGCAGATAATTGATGATCAGGTTAATACAAAAAAACTGTTGTACCTCAGCACGCCACAAGGGGGCCATCCCTCAGCCATTACCAGAACCCAATCTTATATTACCTCAGTTTGTAGCAAGCAGTACCAGAAGGCAACAACCCTCAGATCCAAAAACCAGAGGGGCGGGGGCAGCGACTGTCAGAGTACTAAGAGAAAAGGTTTTTACGGTAAGTTCTTACAAAAAATCTATTTTCTCTTACGTCCTCTGACAGTCGCCGCCCGATGGTATATGCCTTCACTAATGGGACGTCCCAAAGCAGTGCAGGTATGAGGGGTGGGAAAGCAACGCAACCAATTTAGAAGGTAACGCAAATAGCCATGCCAGTAACAACCTGAGCCCACAGGAAAACACTGGAACAAACCCAAAAAAGAACACCCCATAAGGAGGGACAGTAAAATAAAGTCCCCTTAAACAACTACCGCACTCAAACCTTGTGCGGCCAAAGGAAGCATCCGAAGATGCCAAAACAGCAAGTTTGGAAAACTTTCAAAAATATGCACGGACGACCAGGTCACCACCTTGCACACCTGAGCCATAGACGCCTGATGGCAAAAAGCCCAAGAGGCACTAACGGCTCGAGTAGAATGGGCCTTTACCCGGAGAGGAGGAACCTGACCCGTGATGGAAAAGGCCTGAACAAACGTCTGTCTGATTCACACAGAAATGGTCGCCGCGGAGGTGGCCGATCCCTTTCGAGGTCCCTCAGGAAGAACAAATAGAAAATCAGACTGCCGAATCGACTCCGTGGCGGACAGGTAGACCTTGACCGCCCAGACCACATCCAGAGAATGCAAGGCAAACTCCTTAGGATGCTTGGATCGTGCACACAACATTTCCTTCATTGAGGTGGAATGAAAAAAAACACCTTGGAAAGAAAAGACTGAGTCGGTCGCAGAACCACCTTATCTCTATGAAGTACCAGATAAGGAGAACAGCAGGACAAGGCCGCCAATGCAGACACTCTGCGAGCCGACGTGATATCCACCAGAAAAGCAACTTTCTGTGACAACACAGACAGAGAAATCTTTTGATGTTCTCGAAGGGAGGTTTGTTGTAACACTGAAAAAACCAATTTAGGTCCCTGGGAAGCAAGAGAGCTCTCCTCAGGGGAGCCAAATGCCACACTTCCTGAATGAAGGTGCGGACCCAAGAAAGTGACGCCAAAGGTCGTTGAAAAAAAGGATGGCCAAGGCTGACAACTGACCCTTGATCGTAGTCAACACCAGATGCTGATCCACGCCCTTCTGCGGGATGGCCAAGACCTTCACCACCGAGAAGAAACGAGGGTGAAAACCATGCACGTCGCACCAAGCTATATACGCTTTCCAGGTGCGGTGACAAAACTTCCTAGAAGTGACTTTGCGAACCTTTAACCTCCCTGGCGGTATGATTCTTTTGGATTTTAGGTGCTGAAAGCGGTACCATTATTTTGCATGTAATTCTTGTGAATGAGACCAAAAAAGGAAAGGGGTTCCCCTAGGGGTGGGACTTTTTAGGCACCAAAGTATAAGACAATCAATTATATAAAATCAATTCTTTATTTTATTAGATCATACAAAAAAATATATATAAAAACATAAGGCAAGCTATAGAATACTTCACAGCTAACAGTCGGATTAAAGACCACACGACCCCTGGGTTTGAACCCGACGCGTTTCGGAGTCTCTTGGAACTCCTTCCTCAGGGGTACCCTTGGAGGGTGGTCTGTGGGTAATCAATACAAGACAAATTAGTTTCAATATTTAACATATAAGTCTATACATACAATAAGCAGAGTGTTTTAACAATGACTTACATAATCCACTGTGGTGGTAAGTATGAATGGCCTGCCTGAACAGTTTAAAAACAAATGGTCAGCATATCACTGTTGTCCATAGGGAGTGCCGTTTTTGAGATGAAAAAAGGTTTCTACCAGGATCCTAGGTATTCAGAGTTTATGTGCCAACCAGTCTCAGTTGGAGGCTGGGTAGGAGTAGCTGGAACCCCAAAAAGACAGCAGATCTGCTGAATAGAGATCGCATAATTATTGCAAAGGTTAATTTGGAGAATAGGCATGTATATTACGCCGGCAGAAAAAAACGGGGGGGAGGGAGAAGGGGGGAGGAATAGACAAATATCCTCCAGCCTTATCTGCTTTCAATAGGGCATATCAAGACATAAAGATAAGTATGAAATTATATGGAACAAAATCAAAATAGATATAAGCAGTATATGTATATATAGTGCCAAGTGGTAGGACACTGGCCATGGGAAGATTCCAATTAGTTAAAAGGAGGCTGGAGGGTTCCATTAGGCGTAATATACATAGCCAATTTTAAACAAGCTGATAAAGATGAATCAGCGGTATCTAAATAGACTTAATAAAGAAGGGATTTCTTTCTTACCTTTGATAGAGCAGAAAAACATTCACAGAGGGAGGGAGTCCCTCACAAGACCTGTGTGTCCAGCAAAAAGAGCAAGCAGCTCTGATGGCAGGTACACAGGGCTTAAATAGCGTGGTAATCAGCTGAAACATATTTCAGCTCGATTACACGCATCCAGCTGAGCGCCGTCAAGGTTCCCTGGAACGTAGGGGCCGGACACGCCCCCTGCCGGATATCCGGCGGAAGCGTGAGCGGCCGATGCGTTCCACCGACACGGAACACTACCCATCTGCGTGGACCGCAGATCAGTGTGTTAGGCGTGCATCGCTAACCTCACATGGAGGTAGGGATGGAATGATGAACGTCTAATGTGCGGGCGCCACTAGGTGGCAACCGCCTTGCCGTGCCGGGCTATTCCTAACGCACATCTAAAGACAGTAATTGTCTTAGACATTTAAACTCTGAATCCTAGTAGAAAAAGTTGATTATATTATTGGAACAAAGAGAAACAATTTATGTATAAACAAACTGCCTTGGAGTTTATAAACCTTATAATTGGATACATATTTTATTAGTACATAAAAAACGGACTTAGCTCCTGATTGGACAATTCATGAATATACTGCAACATTTGTGTACAATAGCGCTAGGGTATAGGAGCAGAGTATTTACAAAGCGCATGTATATAAATTAAACATTTATATACAGGAAATTACAAAAACATTCTTTAAAGTAATAACATAGTATAACAACAATAACAGATAATTAATAAGGTAGACATAGTGATAGGGGAATGAAGAGAGAAAGGAGCGGAAAACGCATAATTATAGTGATGATGATCACTAGTGTGTAAATAAGAAAAAAAGGAAAACAATATCATGGGATATATAAGGTGCAGTTGGTCTAGTTACTCATTAATCATTAGCCTGTCAGCAAAGCATATTCGAACAGGTCACCATAGTATTACAAAAAATCTTTTTATGTTCAAATCAGGGGCATGGTTTATCTTTCCATGCCTCCAGATGCGAAACCATCTAGAAACGGTCTGAATGAGATGAAATCATTCAGTCCTGGTGGCTCGGTGGCCTTTAATCGGTAGATCCAACGTAACTCCATTTGGAGGAGGGTCTTATTCCAGTCCCCTCCTCTGGGGTTTGGATGGATTCTATCCAATATCAGAAATTTGATTTTGGGAAATTTGTCAGGATGGATCAAAGCGGCATGGCGTCCCAATGGAAGCTCTGGGTCACGTGTTTGTATACTTTTTAAATGTCTGCATGCACGTTTAGTGAACTCGAGTTTGATTTTCCCAACATAAAAACATCCGCACCCACAGAGGAGCAAATAAACCACTCCGTGGGTGCGGCAGTTGGCAAAGTGTTGCGGCCTAAAAACCTGGCCGTTGGGTAAAATTGGGTCCTTGCTCGTGTGCATGTATCTGCAATATCTGCATGTACCGCACATAAAGGTTCCTTTCACCTTACAATGGTCTTTCCCTTTTTGAGCCACAAATTCACTTTGTACAAGTTGGTCCCTTAGAGCGGGGACCTTCTTGTAGGTGAATTGAGGATATGTTGTAACATGTTTGCCCAAAATAGGGTCAAGAGAGAGCATATGCCAATATCTCGTGACGATCTTTTTAATTTCGAGATGTTGTTCCGAATATTTTGTTATAATTCTAAGGGTGTTTTCAGCAGGTTTAGAGGTTTTTGGTGCCAGTAATACTTCTCTATCACTGGTTAGGGCCTTTTTATAGGCTTTTTTTAGGGTAGTTTTTTTATATCCTCTCTTCAGCAATCTCTGTTGTAGATCGTCAGCAGCCTTTTGGAACTGTACCAGTTCGGTACAGTTCCTCCTGGCCCTGAGATATTGGCTGTATGGGATTGACCTAACCAAACTTTGAGGATGGAAACTTGAAGCATGGAGTATGGTGTTTCCAGCAGTGGGCTTCCGGAAGAGCCCACTGTGGAGACCACCATCTTCGCCTTTGTGAATCTCTACGTCAAGGAAGGTTATTTTTTGTAGGTCACAGTTCATCGTGAAATTTAAACCAAAGTCATTTTTGTTCATCCTGTCCATCCATTTGTCCAGAAGGTCCCGTGGTCCATGCCATAGCATAAAAATATCATCGATGTATCGGACCCACAAAATGATGTGGTCCGTATACATCGAAGTCTCATCATCATCAAGGAGAGCATGTTCCCACTCCCCCAGGTACAGATTGGCGTAGGATGGGGCACAACAAGTGCCCATCGCTACGCCTTGCACCTGGAGGTAGTGGGAACCGTTGAAGGTAAAAACGTTATGGAACAAAATGAACTGGAGGATGGACAGGATGAACTCCCCATATGCATCAAAAGTGGATCCCCGCGTTAACACGCGTCTGACTGCCGCCAACCCCCGATCGTGCGGGATAGAACTATATAACGCCTCGACGTCTATAGTAACTAATAGGCAATTGGCAGGAACAATTGTATCCTGAATTTTCTGTAGGAAATGTATTGTATCCCGCACGAAGGAGGGTAGGGCAGTTACAAAAGGCTTTAAATCTCCTTGATGATGATGAGACTTCGATGTATACGGACCACATCATTTTGTGGGTCCGATACATCGATGATATTTTTATGCTATGGCATGGACCACGGGACCTTCTGGACAAATGGATGGACAGGATGAACAAAAATGACTTTGGTTTAAATTTCACGATGAACTGTGACCTACAAAAAATAACCTTCCTTGACGTAGAGATTCACAAAGGCGAAGATGGTGGTCTCCACAGTGGGCTCTTCCGGAAGCCCACTGCTGGAAACACCATACTCCATGCTTCAAGTTTCCATCCTCAAAGTTTGGTTAGGTCAATCCCATACAGCCAATATCTCAGGGCCAGGAGGAACTGTACCGAACTGGTACAGTTCCAAAAGGCTGCTGACGATCTACAACAGAGATTGCTGAAGAGAGGATATAAAAAAACTACCCTAAAAAAAGCCTATAAAAAGGCCCTAACCAGTGATAGAGAAGTATTACTGGCACCAAAAACCTCTAAACCTGCTGAAAACACCCTGAGAATTATAACAAAATATTCGGAACAACATCTCGAAATTAAAAAGATCGTCACGAGATATTGGCATATGCTCTCTCTTGACCCTATTTTGGGCAAACATGTTACAACATATCCTCAATTCACCTACAAGAAGGTCCCCGCTCTAAGGGACCAACTTGTACAAAGTGAATTTGTGGCTCAAAAAGGGAAAGACCATTGTAAGGTGAAAGGAACCTTTATGTGTGGTACATGCAGATATTGCAGATACATGCACACGAGCAAGGACCCAATTTTACCCAACGGCCAGGTTTTTAGGCCGCAACACTTTGCCAACTGCCGCACCCACGGAGTGGTTTATTTGCTCCTCTGTGGGTGCGGATGTTTTTATGTTGGGAAAACCAAACTCGAGTTCACTAAACGTGCATGCAGACATTTAAAAAGTATACAAACACGTGACCCAGAGCTTCCATTGGGACGCCATGCCGCTTTGATCCATCCTGACAAATTTCCCAAAATCAAATTTCTGATATTGGATAGAATCCATCCAAACCCCAGAGGAGGGGACTGGAATAAGACCCTCCTCCAAATGGAGTTACGTTGGATCTACCGATTAAAGGCCACTGAGCCACCAGGACTGAATGATTTCATCTCATTCAGACCGTTTCTAGATGGTTTCGCATCTGGAGGCATGGAAAGATAAACCATGCCCCTGATTTGAACATAAAAAGATTTTTTGTAATACTATGGTGACCTGTTCGAATATGCTTTGCTGACAGGCTAATGATTAATGAGTAACTAGACCAACTGCACCTTATATATCCCATGATATTGTTTTCCTTTTTTTCTTATTTACACACTAGTGATCATCATCACTATAATTATGCGTTTTCCGCTCCTTTCTCTCTTCATTCCCCTATCACTATGTCTACCTTATTAATTATCTGTTATTGTTGTTATACTATGTTATTACTTTAAAGAATGTTTTTGTAATTTCCTGTATATAAATGTTTAATTTATATACATGCGCTTTGTAAATACTCTGCTCCTATACCCTAGCGCTATTGTACACAAATGTTGCAGTATATTCATGAATTGTCCAATCAGGAGCTAAGTCCGTTTTTTATGTACTAATAAAATATGTATCCAATTATAAGGTTTATAAACTCCAAGGCAGTTTGTTTATATATAAATTGTTTCTCTTTGTTCCAATAATATAATCAACTTTTTCTACTAGGATTCAGAGTTTAAATGTCTAAGACAATTACTGTCTTTAGATGTGCGTTAGGAATAGCCCGGCACGGCAAGGCGGTCGCCACCTAGTGGCGCCCGCACATTAGACGTTCATCATTCCATCCCTACCTCCATGTGAGGTTAGCGATGCACGCCTAACACACTGATCTGCGGTCCACGCAGATGGGTAGTGTTCCGTGTCGGTGGAACGCATCGGCCGCTCACGCTTCCGCCGGATATCCGGCAGGGGGCGTGTCCGGCCCCTACGTTCCAGGGAACCTTGACGGCGCTCAGCTGGATGCGTGTAATCGAGCTGAAATATGTTTCAGCTGATTACCACGCTATTTAAGCCCTGTGTACCTGCCATCAGAGCTGCTTGCTCTTTTTGCCGGACACACAGGTCTTGTGAGGGACTCCCTCCCTCTGTGAATGTTTTTCTGCTCTATCAAAGGTAAGAAAGAAATCCCTTCTTTATTAAGTCTATTTAGATACCGCTGATTCATCTTTATCAGCTTGTTTAAAATTGGCTATGTATATTACGCCTAATGGAACCCTCCAGCCTCCTTTTAACTAATTGGAATCTTCCCATGGCCAGTGTCCTACCACTTGGCACTATATATACATATACTGCTTATATCTATTTTGATTTTGTTCCATATAATTTCATACTTATCTTTATGTCTTGATATGCCCTATTGAAAGCAGATAAGGCTGGAGGATATTTGTCTATTCCTCCCCCCTTCTCCCTCCCCCCCGTTTTTTTCTGCCGGCGTAATATACATGCCTATTCTCCAAATTAACCTTTGCAATAATTATGCGATCTCTATTCAGCAGATCTGCTGTCTTTTTGGGGTTCCAGCTACTCCTACCCAGCCTCCAACTGAGACTGGTTGGCACATAAACTCTGAATACCTAGGATCCTGGTAGAAACCTTTTTTCATCTCAAAAACGGCACTCCCTATGGACAACAGTGATATGCTGACCATTTGTTTTTAAACTGTTCAGGCAGGCCATTCATACTTACCACCACAGTGGATTATGTAAGTCATTGTTAAAACACTCTGCTTAATGTATGTATAGACTTATATGTTAAATATTGAAACTAATTTGTCTTGTATTGATTACCCACAGACCACCCTCCAAGGGTACCCCTGAGGAAGGAGTTCCAAGAGACTCCGAAACGCGTCGGGTTCAAACCCAGGGGTCGTGTGGTCTTTAATCCGACTGTTAGCTGTGAAGTATTCTATAGCTTGCCTTATGTTTTTATATATATTTTTTTGTATGATCTAATAAAATAAAGAATTGATTTTATATAATTGATTGTCTTATACTTTGGTGCCTAAAAAGTCCCACCCCTAGGGGAACCCCTTTCCTTTTTTGGTCTTGTACTTTTCGGGATGTGGCACCGTGGAGACATACACAACATGAGCAATATTTAAAAATTCTTGTGAATGAGCAGCCCAAGCCAACTGTATACATTATATATATATATATATATATATATATACATATATTATATTTTATATATATATATATATATATATATATATATATATATATATATATATATATATATATAAAATGTATACAGTTGGTTTGGGCTTCTCATTCACAAGAATTACGTATATATATATATATATATGTACATAAAAAGTACAGTAAAACTGCAGGAAAGGGCACTGGGGGGGCAAACTAATGTGATTTTTTTAAATTTTGAATGGTATCAGTGTGTTTGGTGTGTTTTTACATTTGAATTTGCCGCCGGTTCCACCCCCCTCCGAACGTCACGTCGCAGGAGACACATCACTGGATCCCGGCGACAAGGTAAGTAACCTCTTTTACAGGATCCAGCGATGCTTCTGGCGGTACCCCAGAGTGTGGTTCGGGGTTACCGCTTTCGGCTCTGAAATTTAACCCCGAGCCACGCTTGGGAATACTGCTAAGAAGGTTAACAAGATAAGGATGACCGCCTGAGGAAGACCTCTTATCCCTCAGGACCTGGAATTCATCGTTGAGGCCTAGGGACTTCCTGGCATCCTTCGACTTGCGGGATGCGTATCTCCACATCCCTATTTTCGAGGGTCATCAGAGATATCTCCGTTTCGTGGTGGCTGGGGAGCATTACCAGTTCCTGGCGTTGCCTTCCAGTCTCGCTTTGGCTCCCAGGGTTTTCACCAAGGTGTTGGCTCCGGTTCTAGCTTTACTGCGTTTACGGGGAAATTGCGGTCCTCGGTTACCTGGACGACTTCTTGTTAAGGTCTAACTCATGTGTGATCTTAAAAAATAGGAACAAGGAGGGGCAGGGGGACTTTTAAAGGGGATACCGCCATTAGACCAATAATCAAAGTCAAGGTACTTTGATTATTGGTCTAATGGCGGTATTCCCTTTAAAAGTCCCCCTGCCCCTCCTTGTTCCTATTTTTTAATGAATTTTGGGACGTGGATACCTTTGCTTCAATATCCATCTAGGATATATATTTCTGTTTCGGAGCTTGTCTTTCTTTTAAATCATGTGTGATCTTGGCGAAAGATCTGGCCGTGACGGTTCAGACGCTTCAGGAGTTTGGGTGGACCGTCAATTTTCAGAAGTCAACACTGACTCTCTCTACTCGTCTCCAGTACCTAGGGATGGTCCTGGACTCTGCTCAATCTCGGGTCTTCCTTCCGGAGGACAAACTCGGGACTCTGCGCGAGGAGATCAGAGCTCTCAGGAACGACGATCTCTCCTCTTTGCGGACCTGCATGCGGGTTCTGGGCCTGATGGTCTCGGCCTTCGAAGTAATTCCATTTGCTCAATTTCACACCAGGTCTCTGCAAGCAAAGATCCTGGACTGGTGGGACAGGACACCTCAGTCCTTGGAGAGGAGTATTTCCTTGAGTCATCTGGTACGGTCGGATCACCTGTGGTGGCTCATGCCGCAGTCCTTGACACAGGGTCGGTCCTTCCGACCTCTATTATGGACGATTGTCACCATGGATGTTGCCCACATCCAAGATGGTGCCCGATCGGGAGCCTGCGCAGAATCCCAATATGGCTGCTGTCCTTACATAGAGCTTAGATTCTGCCCACCATAAAACATGGCGGCCGCCCCAAACGGCGGCAAAATAAGTGTACAAACACATTCTGGCCAACATCAGGGACCCCAGAGAGACCCCGGCAGCACCCCATACAGCGCCCCCAGCGGGAGCAGGGAGGGAGGAAAAACCCACAACCCGGCCAGAAGGGGAATCCTACAGAAACCACCAGCCCTACTATCCCCTAAGAGTGGGCCCACAACAAGGGGGTATCAGTACTCACCAGTCCAGAAGCAGGCACCACTCGGATACGGGAGACCTCCCACCTTAAGTGGGGGTGCCGTCAGCCATGGAGGGACGATGGCAACATGTGGTCGATCCTGGTTGAGACATCCCCAGCTAAGCGCAGCTCCACAGGCTCGTCCCCATATGGAGGGGCACTGTCGTTGCAAGGCCTGGGTGTACCAGTAACCTGTGACGCTCGATGGCAGGCTGGGACTCCATAAGGATCTATGATACCCAGTCCAAGGCCCAGCTCTGCAGTCACTTATAGGCCTCCAGGAAAGGAATCCCTAACTAACTAGTGATAGTGAGAGAAAATAAAATTCTATTGTGTAAAGAAAAAACACATACATTCAGAAAAAAACATAAAGAAAACCGAGACTCTAGGTCTCAGCAGGGAAGGCCTAGCTCTACTGATGCTAGGCAGCTTCAAACTGGGGTAATATCAGATTGGTTTCAGGTAATGGCTGATGGATGGCCCCCTAGTGGCGTGCTGAGGTATAACAGTTTTTTTTTATTAACCTGATAATCAATTATCTGCCTAGCCTGCTCCTGCAGAGTGCGCTATTACCCCTTAGTTACATAGTAGGTGAGGTTGAATAAAGACAATAGTCCATCCAGTTCAAACTGTGTAGGTGTGTGTGGCTGTACTCATCTCACATACCCCTGAATGTTCTGATCCTTGAGATGTAAGTCTAAGAGTCTTTTGAAAGCCACCATACTACCCGCAGAAACCACCTCTTGTGGTAGAGAATTCCACAATCTTGTAGCCCTAACAGTAAAGAACCCCCCACGTTGCCTGTGGTTAAAACGCTTCTCCTCTAATCGCATTGTATGCCCTCGAGTCCTCAAGCAATCCCTTCGAATGAACAGCTTTTTTTCTAAGCTGGGATCCCCATTAAGATATTTATAAATTGCTATCATGTCCCCCCTCAGACGTCTCTTCTCCAGGGAGAATAAATCGAGCGATTGTAGACGCTCTTCATAGTCAAGGTCCTCCAATCCCCTAATTAGTTTAGTTGCCCTTCTCTGGACTCTCTCCAGCTCCAACACATCCCTCCTGAGGACTGGCGACCAGAACTGGACAGAATACTCCAGATGCGGTCGGACCAGAGTTTTATAAAGTGGAAGGATTATAGTCTTATCTCTGGAATACATCCCTTTCTTTATGCATGCTAATATTCTGCTGGCTTTGGCAGCTGCCGCTTGACATTGCATGCTGTTGCCTAATCTATCATCAACCAAGACTCCCAGATCCTTCTCCATTTTTGATTCCCCCAAGGGTTCCCCTCCTAACGTGTATTGTGTTTTTATGTTTTTAGTCCCCAAGTGCAAAACCTTACACTTCTCCACGTTAAACCTCATTTGCCATGTCGTTGCCCACTCTGTAATTTTGTCCAGGTCATTCTGTAGGATATCTGCTTCATGCTGTGCAGTTATTGCCCTGGCCAATTTTGTGTCATCTGCAAAAACTGATAACGCACTACTGATCCCGTCCTCAATGCTATTTATGAATAAATTGAACAAGGTTGGTCCCAGGACTGAGCCCTGGGGCACCCCGCTTACAACCTCAGACCAGTCTGAGTATGCGCTGTTTATTACCACCCTTTGGACACGCCCTTTAAGCCAATTCCGTATCCAAGAGCAAACTCTGCTGTCGATACCTGCAGACCTTATTTTATAAATTAAGCGCTTGTGGGGAACTGTATCAAACACCTTAGCGAAATCCAAGTACACCACATCCACTGGTCTCCCCCTATCTAGCTCACAGCTTACCTCCTCGTAGAATGCTAAGAGATTGGTTTGACAAGAACGCCCATTTGTAAACCCGTGCTGATTACTGCTGATGATGTTGTTTTCTTTAGCAAACTCAACGATATAGTCCCTTATCATCCCCCCCAGAAGTTTACATACTATTGATGTCAAACTGACAGGCCTATAATTTCCCGGGATATTCCTCTGGCCCTTTTTGAATATCGGAATCACGTTAGATTTCTTCCAATCCCCTGCTACATCTCCTGTCCTAATACTGTCAGCAAAGATCAGGAACAGTGGTCTGGATATAACCTTACTGAGTTCCTTGAGTACTCTCGGATGTACGCCATCCGGGCCTGTTGATTTGTTTGTGTTAAGTTTATCCAGCCTTTCCCTGATTTCACCCTCTGTTAGCCATAGTGGCAAGTCCTGTGTATTACTACTAACCATACAGTCATGGTCAGTGTACCCCTCCGTTTCCTGTGTAAAGACTGACGAGAAAAAAGCATTCAGCACGGTTGCTTTTTCAGTGTCCTCTGTAACCATCCCCCCATCATCGCTAATTATGTGTGCAATATGCTCTGCCCTAGTTTTTTTGCTGTTGATATATTTAAATAATTTCTTTGTTTTTTTTTTACTATCCTCCGCTATTTGTCTCTCAAAGTTGATTTTAGCCATTTTGATTTCGTGTTTACATTTCTTATTTGCCTCCTTGTATTGCTCGAAAGCCAATACAGTGCCCTCTGATTTATATTTCTTGAAGGCCAATTTTTTTCCCCTAATAAGTTTTTTAACGCTACGGTTTAGCCAGCCAGGTTTGGCTTTGTCTCTTCTAAATTTATTTCCCATAGGAATGCACTGCAAGATGCCTTTGCCTAATATGTTCCTAAAGCATTCCCATTTTTCCTCTGTGGTCAGGGATCCCAGGGTTTGGTCCCAGTTTACCCTTTCCATCAATAAGTACAATTTCGGAAAGTTTGCCCTTCTGAAGTTTAGGGTTCTTATGTTCCCCACTTGCCTTGTTATATTGTTATTTACACTAAATGTGATCATCCTGTGATCGCTAGAGCCCAGGTTGTCCTGAACTACTACCTCCGAGATTATGTCTGGGTCATTAGTGATCAATAGATCCAGGACTGCATTTTCTCTAGTCGGAGAATCCACCAACTGTGACATGTAATTATCCAGTAAGGTTTCTGTGAATAGGCGGGCCTTCTGTGAGTGTGCAGTCCCCTCATCCCAGTCAATGTTGGGATAATTGAAGTCCCCCAATATGATGACTGATCCCAATTTTGCCACTTTACTCATTAGTGCTAAGGATTCCAGCTCTACCTCCTCCCCTTGGTTAGGTGGCCTATAGCAAACCCCCACAATTACTTTCCCCTTTTCTCCTTCCCTATGGAGTTCAACCCACACAGATTCTAACTCCATACTCATCCCTTCCGTAATGTCACTCCTTTCTATCACCTTTATATTGTTCTTGACATAGAGACATACTCCTCCCCCTCTTTTTCCTACCCTGTCCTTCCGGTACACCGAATACCCTTGGATATTGGCCAGCCAGTCATGTGAGGGGTCGAACCAAGTCTCTGTTATTCCCACAAGGTCTATGTCCTCCTCATGTACTAATATTTCCAACTCATCCATTTTATTAGCTAGGCTCCTGACATTAGCATATACCCCTCTTAGTTTTACGGAAGTTGAGCGCAATTGGTGGTTATGTTTATTCCTGTTTGGTCTGAGGTTTTCCCGCACAGACCTACCGATTGACGTTGTGGACCTACTGTCGCTGCTGACCCTACAACTGCCTTCAGTCCTCTGCTCCCTCCTGACTGAATCTACTTCTGAGCCCTCCCCCCCGTCTCCTAGTTTAAAAGCCCCTCTAACTTGGTGGCCATCTTTCTCCCCAAAAGAGCTGTACCATCCCCATTAAGGTGCAGCCCATCCTTACTAAAGAGCCGGTAGCCGACTGAGAAGTCAGCCCAGTTCTCCAGGAACCCAAACCCCTCCTTCCTACACCAATTCCTCAGCCACTTGTTAACTTCCCTAATCTCCTTCTGCCTCTCCTGTGTGGCTCGAGGTACAGGCAGTATTTCAGAGAAAACCACCTTGGAGGTCCTTTTCCTCAATCTATTACCTAAGTCCCTGAAATCGTTCTTAAGGATCCTCCACCTACCTTTAACTTTGTCATTAGTGCCCACATGCACCATGACCGCTGGGTCATCCCCAGCCCCCCACATCAATCTGTCTGCCAGATCTGCGATGTGCCGAACTCGGGCACCCGGTAAACAACATACTGTTCGGTTCACAAGATCTTTTTTACAGATTGCCCTCTCTGTCCTCTTGATAATTGAGTCCCCAACTACCACAACCTTTCTAACCTTTCCTGAGTTACGGCCCCCCTTCTTCCTGGAGCCGTCCCTCCCCTGGCAGCTGGGGGAGGGTGCATGCTCCAGCTCTGCCACCCCTGATTTGATATCCCCCTCAACCTGCAACTCGGCAAATTTGTTAGGGTCTATCAACTCAGGACTGGCCTCCCTGGCACTCCTCCCTCTACCCTTCCTAACAGTCACCCAGCTGCGTACCTCTGCTGCTTGCGTCTCCTCCATTCCTCCCTCCTCTATGCTGGCCCCTGCCAGCGCCTGATAGGTAATGTCCAAGCTCCTTTCCAGGTTGTTGATGCCACACAGTGTTGCCACTGTGTTCTGTAGGTCCAGGATCTGGTCTAACAGAGCAACAAGTCGCTCACATCTTGCACAGCAGTATTCGCCCTCGATTGGTTCATCAAGGAACGCATACATGCAGCAAGAAGTGGCATCCGCAATCCTGTCTGACATTATTACCCACTACTCTATGGGGATATATTAACGACCTGCTCTTCCTTACCTACACTACCTCTGTCTCCCCTGGTACTAAACCTGGGGTCCTCACCAGTCGCTAAGATACTCACCAGTCACTAAGATACTGACCAGTCGCAAAGATCCAACAGACGGTAAGATACTCACCAGTCGCAAAGATCCAACAGACGCAAAGATACTCACCAATCGCAAAGATACTCACCAGTCGCAAGTTACTCACCAGTCGCAAAGATACTCACCAGTCGCAAGGATACTCACCAGTCTCAAGGATACTCACCAGTCGCAAGGATACTCACCAGTCGCAAGATACTCACCAGTCGCAAAGATACTCACCAGTCGCAAGATACTTACCAGTCGCAAAGATACTCACCAGTCGCAAGATACTCACCAGTCGCAAAGATACTCACCAGTCGCAAGATACTTACCAGATGCAAAGATACTCACCAGTCGCAAGATACTTACCAGTCTCAAAGATACTTACCAGTCGCAAAGATACTCACCAGTCGCAAGATACTTACCAGTCGCAAAGATACTCACCAGTCGCAAGATACTTACCAGTCTCAAAGATACTTACCAGTCGCAAAGATACTCACCAGTCGCAAGATACTTACCAGTCGCAAAGATACTCACCAGTTGCAAGATACTTACCAGTCGCAAAGATACTCACCAGTCGCAAAGATACTTACCAGTCGCAAAGATACTTACCAGTCGCAAAAGATACTTACCAGTCGCAAAGATGCTCATCAGTCGCAAAGATGCTCACCACCAGTCGCAAGATACTTACCAGTCACAAAGATCCACACCAGTCGCAAGATACTCACCAGTCGCAAGTCGCAGAGCACCTCTCAGTCTATAGTAGCCCCTTAGTAACCTGTATTGCTTGTAGTGTTTGTACTTGTATGTAGTTTGTACTTGTAGTCCCCCCACCAGCCCGCCCCCCTACCAGGAGATCAGATTGTTTCCAACTTACGTCCCTCGGTCTCAGTCTGGTCCTTGTCTCCCCTGCACTGGTTCCCTGGTCCGAGGCTCCGAGCTCCTGCTTCCTAGTGCGGCTTCCCCCGCTCTCCGCCGCACGTGCGTCTCCTGCCCCCGGCTGTCCCCCGCACTGGTTCCCTGGTCCGAGGCTTCGAGCTCCTGCCCCCGGCTTCCTAGTGCGGCTTCCCCCGTTCTCCTCCGCACGTGCGGCTCCTCCTCTACACACACACAGAGCTCTCAGCTCTCCTCGCTGTGTGTCGTTTCCGGTTTCCGGTTTGCAGTTCCGACTTCCGTCAAGGTTAGTGAAGGCTAATACCATCGGGCAGTGACTGTCACAGGACGTAAGAGAAAAAAATTTTTTTTTTAAATTTAATGCAGAAATACACTCTATAATTCCAAATTTGGTAAAATTTAAAAGGTGATCTTATGCCGAGTACATAGATACCAAACATGCCATGCTTTAAAAATTGCGCAAGCCTGTGCAGCGGCAACAAACTATGTACATTTTTAAAAGCCTTTAAAAGTCTTTACAGGTTACCACTTTAGACTTATAGAGGAGGTCTACTGCAAGAATTACTGCCCTCGACCTGGCGTTCGCTGCGATACCTCACATGCATGCTGCAATTGCGGTTTACATATGACACTAGACCAACACTTGCGTGCACTTTTGCGCTCAAGCATGAGGGGACAGGGGGGCTTGATTTTTTTTTTTTTTTATTTATTTAGTTTTTTTTATGTTTTTTGACACCTTTCCTTTTATTTTTTTTTTTTTTTAATCATTTTTATTGTTATCACAGTGAATTTAAATATCCCCTATGATAGCAATCTGTAGTGACAGGTACTCTTTTTTAAAAAAAATTGGGGTCTTTTACACTCTAGATCTCTCCTCTGACCTTAACGCATCTGACCACATCAAGATTGGTGTGATAAGATGCTTTCCCAATTTCCCAATGGCGCTGTTTATTTCTGGCGAAACAGAAGTCATGAAATGCTCATAGCTTCAGGCATCTTAGGACATAGAGATGATTGGAGTCATTCTTGTCTCCAATCAGCTCCTATGGTTAGATAATGGAACCACCGGCTGCACTCGCGGGTTAACTGGTGGGACAGGAGAGTTCGAGAAAAAACGCGGTAGGGGCGGGAGGGGGGTAGTCCCCTCCCACTGCTTGTAAAAGCAGTCTAGCAGGCCAATTATCTGTTAGGATTGCTTTTACATGTAAGCCGACCGCTGGCTTTAAAAAATGATACCAAGATGATGCCTAAATCTGCAGGCATCATCCTGGTATAACCACTCAAAGTCCAGCAACGTACCAGTACATTGCTGGTCCTTGTTTGGCATATAGTGAAGGTTTTTTTTTTTCATGCAGCCTGTGGGTTGAATGAAAAAAAGAGAACCTAACAGAAATCTCAGCAAGAAAATTGCGTCGTATACCCACCATTAACCGCCCAAACATCCAAACCCACTTCTTAATGGCGGGTATACGTGACAAAATTCCATGTATACCTAATGGTATTTTAACTGCAGTGGTGAAATCACCTATCACAGCACTGCCATTAGAGGTAAACATATATGCTGAGCGCAAACGCTGTTTGTGTCAGAATATATAAAATCAGTGTGGCAGCCAATGAGTGTACCTGCAAGGGAAACTGGTTAACAATAGAATGAAAAACAAACAAAGTACAGTAAAAGTACAGTAGGAAGAGTAGAAGAACAGAAAAATAACTCAAACAACAACTATTTTTGGCTTTTTTATTTTATATATTTTTTTTTTACACTTTTTTTTTTTTCAACTTGAACTATCCAGGTAAGGGTCTCTTAAAATGTCGATAGCCATCGAACATCTTTTGAGACCCTGTGTTAGTGTGCCCTACACTGTGTCTTGCTGTACCCTCTACTAAGACTCCACTAGTGTATGGTAGCGACGGAAACAGTCCCCGATGCAGAGACCAGGTTGGTCAGGACATTCGGGACAATAAAAATGGGGGTCAAGCCTAAATCCGCGCCTGCTACAGACACGACATCTTCTTTGGGGGTTTCTTCTGGTAGGGGTATGCGGGAGGACTTGTGGAAAGTGCCTCTCATGCAGCTGGCTCACTGCATCTGATAGGGGAAGTTGGGCAGTAGCACCACCTGGATTCAGGTAGCCTCCGATGATCTCGTCCTGGAATTCTAGGAAGGCGCATAGCCAATTGGAATAAATAAACAGACACTTTTTTGTACCAGCGTCTGGCTTTATGGGCAACTAAGTACGGCGCTGACAGCTGGTCGTTGAGGTCCACCCCTCCCATATTAAATTTATAGTCGTGGACACAGAGGGGTTTCTCCATAACACCAGTTGCCGTAGTAATTTGGACCGTCATGTCTGCATAAAGGGAGGACAGAACAAAAACATTCTGTGTATCCATCCACTTCACTGCAAGCAATTTGTCAGTTTTCAAGCAGGCTCTCTCCCCCCGACTAAGACGGGAATCTTGAAGCCGTTGGGGGAAGCCCCGGCGATTAGGTCGCACGGTGCCATATGTGCCAATTTGAAATTCAAGCAGGTGACTAAATAGTGGCACGCTTGTATAAAAATTGTCCACGTACAAATGGTACCCCTTTCGGAATAAGGGTGACACCAAATCCCAAACTATCTTGCCGCTGCTCCCTATGTAGTCTGGGCAGTTGGGGGGATCCACAGTGCTATCTTTTCCCTCGTAAACCCGGAAAACGAACTGTATAGCCTGTGGCCCTGTCACACAGCTTATACAGCTTGACCCCATATCTGGCACGCTTGCTGGGGAGATACTGCTTCATAGCAAGGCAGCCAGTAAACTTAATCAGGGACTCATCAACGCAGACAACTTGTTGGGAGGTAAACAAGGCTGCAAACCGCTGAATTTTGTGGAGCCGGTCATATTCAGGGTCTCCCCGAGGACGACAGATTTCATTGTCCTTGAAGTGCATAAACCGCAGAATTTGCTCGTATCTCGCCCTGGACATGGAAGCAGAGTACACGCGCATATGGTGAATTGGGTTAGTGGATCAATATAACCGCACTCACTCCTTTTGGTTATGCCCATGTTAAGGGAAAGGCCCAGAAAGGTATGTTCCAGGGATCTGTGCTGTCCTAGACTGATGCTAACACTAACTAATGTCACCTGTGACACTAATAATAGTGATCAGAAAAAAAACTGTACACTATAAAAGTGACAGGGCAATGAAGGGGTTAACTGGGGGTGATCAGGGGATTAAATCTTTATGGGGGGGGTGGCGGGGACCCTAAACCTACTTGGGACAGAAACTAACTCGCTAGCGCTAACTGAAGTCACAATCACACTATCACAGAAATACAGAAAACCACTATATACCTGTATATAGTGTGCAATGTGACAGGAGGGAAGGGGTTAACTGGGGTGATCAGGGGGGTAAATCTTTATTGGGGGGGTGGCTGGTATCCTAAGCCTAAAATAAAAGGTCGCAAGTGCTAAACCAAGTCACAAGTCACACTAAAAGAGAAATATAGGCAAATGCTATATACTGTCTATAGTGTGCAAAGTGACAGGGAGAGTAGGGGTTAACTGGGGGTGATCAGGAGGCTACATTTTTATTGGGGAGGTGTGGCGGGGACCCTAAACCTACTTGGGACAGAAACTAACTCGCTAGCGTTAACTGAAGTCACAATCACACTATCACAGAAATACAGTAAACCACTATATTACCTGTATATAGTGTGCAATGTGACAGGGGGGAAGGGGTTAACTGAGGGTGATCAGGGGGTTAAATCTTTATTGGGGGGGGTGGCGGGTATCCCAACCCTAAAAGGAGCGCTAAACTAGGTCACAAGTGACACTAATACAGGAATATATGAAACAGGTATATACTGTATACAGTGTGTGTTGTGACAGGGGGTGTAGGGGTTAACTGGGGGGGGGGGTGATCAGGGTTATGTGTGCCTAGCTAGGTGTGTGCAAGTGTGCTGTGTACAGTACTCACAGTTTTGATCCTCTCTCTTCTCTCGATGAATCCAAAAAGGATCTTGGGAGGAGAGAGCGGGTCATTTCTGCGCCTGTGTTTACATTACACAGGCACAAGTCAGTTCCTGATTGGTCAGGACCGATCAACAGGTCCAGGCCAAAATCATTGGCCTGGACCTGATGACTGATCGGCTCCAGGGCCCCAGGAGCGAGTGCCGTACATGTACAACGCTTTGTCAGGGAGAGCCAGACTGCCACCGTACAACTGCGGCAGGCCGTTGGCAAGTGGTTGAAGTGGAAGTTAACTCCCATACATTAATGTTACCTATAGGCAGTGTACATATCTGCTATCCATGCACAGTATAGGAGATATTTACTGTACATGCAGCCGGTGACATCACAAGCACAAGCGCTCTGAAGGAACTGCCACCCGGACCGTTCTTTCAGAGTCCTGTGCTGCATGCGTGCGGGTGACATCATCACGCCTTCGGCCAGTCAAAAACCCAGAAGGAAGATGGTAGAAGTTGGAAGCCTTGTCAGCGGTGGAAGAGCTTCATTCTAAGGTAAGTGTCACATAATGTGTCGGTATGGAATGCACACTAGCACATTATAACTTTGCCTTGCAGGTTAAAAAAAAAAAAATGCCGGCAGTTTACTTCCACTTTAATACATGTACTGATTTTTGTGTACATTAACTATTTGCCCCTGAAAACTCATCCATAGTTTTATTGTGTTCACCGATTGTTGTTTTTCCCCAGAGGTTATCACCCCTGCAGGGTGTTTATTGCTAGGTTCTCATTATTTGTTGTAGTCAGCAGTGCAGCACCAATACATTTGTCATTTGGTCTTTGTGGTGTGGGGTCACTATTGGGGTGTCTGCAGCAGCTTTCTTCTTTTCTTCTGTTTGTATTTGTCTGCTTTGGTGTTGGCAGTGAGTAAGCTTCCTCTCTGCTATCTCATTTATTACACTTTTTTTGATACATTCCAGTGCGATTTCAATGCTTTTTAAAGCATTTCCGGATGCACTCCAGATATTTCTTCTTCTTTTTTTGCATTTTGTTTCCCCTGTACTGGGGTCCGATGCTTTTTATCACATTCCAGTAGAATTCTGTGCAGGAAAAAAAGCAGCATGATGTAATTTTTGTTCTGGAATGGAAAAGCACTGGAATGCACTGCTGTGAACTATGCCATTGGAACCCATATAACCTACTTTCTATGCTTTTATGATGCAGAAAAAAAAATCAGTGCAGTGCATGTGGTGTGACCTGTCCCAGAATATTATTGTCTCAGCCAGTCCTGTTATACTTACTTTAATTCCTCAATACGGCTTGTTGTCAGAGCTTCCATCACATCCCTGATATGAGGACCCCCCAGATTGTTCTCAAACAGGTCCAGTGTCCTCAGTGTCTGATTATTTCTTATTCCAGATGCCAGGTGGGGGCAGGAACTGTCTGTCAGTAGATTATTCCTCAATCTGTAAAAGAAGAGAAGAATGTTACCAGAAGAAAACGAATTTCTCCCCCAGGAATGAATGTAACTATTCTCTACATACATGGAACTCATTTCTCTTTATTGGAATCATTTATATTAGATCACTTTATAAACTCCAGGAAATAGAATTTTATAAGAAAAATGTTATAATGGATTAGACCCCCCAATATTGTCCTCCATGCGTAGAGACGTTGATATCTCCATACACAGGATGAGCACAGAATACCACTGACATGACTCGTATTGTGCTATAATCTCCTTGTGTATGGAGCATGAATGGTATCAGCAGACAGTGTAAGGCTGCAATCAGCATTGCTAGTGATTGGACAGGAGGATTTTTATCTGATATATTTTTTACAAACTAAATTGGTGCTGCACTGCTGACTACAACAAATAATGAGAACCTAGCAATAAACACCATGCAGTGGTGATAACCTCTGGGGAAAAACAACAATCAGTGAACACAATAAAGCTATGGATGAGTAATCAGTGGCAAATAGTTCATGTAAACACAAAAATCAGTGCATATATTAATAGTTACTACACAAAAAAGTAAAAACCCTCCAGATAACCCCACCAAATAAAACATGCAGAAAAAACTATATTAATCAAGTGTGTACAAGTGTATGACAATAAAAAGAAACAATAACACCCTCTGGGGTGCGATTTCAAAAAAATAAACGCAAATATTAAAAGTCTTTATTTAATTTCAGGTTATAGAGCAGCAGGAAAATGGTTTAAATACAGACATTCCACATGCAATGCAGAGAACAACCATAATGAGACATCTACAGGGTTCTATACAGGACATCAGGGAGATATCAACTCAGACTAAAAGTGAGGACCCAGAATGAATCTCAGAAATGGAAGGGGAGAGAATGTGGGAGGGGAAAAAAAGGGAGGGGTCAAGGGGGGAACCCTCGCTGCCTGAAAAAAGAAACAATGTATCAACATAGTACACATAACAGATGTTAGTGTAACATTTCCTGGTCAGCAAACCTCAATAAAAGTGTAAGTAACCCAACAGAGCGAGGAAAATTATCAATACAAATATTTTATATCTGCCGGCTGTTCTACTATATGCTGATTTGGAGACCTGCGGGACGCCACGGTTAGATCCATGACCAGCACAATTACATGCCTGTCTTTGTTTTTTAAATTGTAAGTAGTTTTTTTAAATAAATTTGCCTATTGTTTTACGGGATTACCCTATGGGCCCTTATTTTTCTCTACATATGGCTCTACACTTGATGGAGTAAATGAGAAGTTCCAAGCGTGTTATATACTTACGTGATTGGTATAACAACCCACCGGAAAAGGCTGTCTGCTTTGGGAGATCTGGAAACACCTGAGTTTGACATCAGTCGATCTACTGGTTTATTACTAGCTGGGAGAGGCTGTCTCATTAAGTTGAGCAGCCACTGAGTTTCGGTAAGCTGCTTGTTATACCTGAGCACAAAGGTGTCCCCTTTTCACACTTTCCTTGGTGTCACTGGAAGAAACCCTAATTTTTGCACGCGGATTCACATCTCTGCACCTGTTATTGGGACTATTCATGTGAACACTACCCCCCCCCCTCCTCCTTTTTTCTTTATAATATTTGAAGCTTTTCAGCATTCCAAATTGTATATTGATTTTAGCGCTGCACTTTTTTATTCTCATTGTATTTTTGAATCACT
Source organism: Pelophylax lessonae (assembly GCF_965119305.1). Lineage (NCBI taxonomy): Eukaryota > Metazoa > Chordata > Amphibia > Anura > Ranidae > Pelophylax > Pelophylax lessonae. The sequence continues at coordinate 46,192,446 of NC_138780.1, read as the reverse complement.
GTTAGTTGATTTTGTGCCAGCTGCTCACTGTTGCTTTATATCACTTTAATTTCTTGTCACTTTTAGCGCAGAAATTTATCTCTTTATATTACAATAATTACAGTAAGTCTTATATCCAACCCATCCCCATCTCTAACCCCCCGCAGCAATAACATATCAACCTGCATCAGGAGATAAAACTGGCACTGTCTTTGAGGGGGTACATCATTAGTCATATAAATCCGACAGAGCATAGGGAGGTGGTGTCGTCAACATCTACTGTAGTAGCTCTAAACAAAAACAAGAGAACAACAAAAACAAAAACCCAGCAACATGTGGACTGCCTAGAAGTGCTCCCCATATCAAGCGTTCAGCCCAAACCGGCGTGAATGGGAAAGCCGCCTGCTTCCCCTATGTTCCTCTGCCCATATTGCCAGGAGAAAAGGCTACCCAAGCACACTTTTGCCGCATCAGGATGAGGTTGTTACCCCCCCCCCCAGAAACCTATTTGCTACCAGTTGAGGAGGGGCTAACCCTGGTACATCAAGCCACGGGCCCTAAATGCATTAAAATTTCAAGACATTTCCCCTGTGTTTATATGTAAGGTTCTCCCTGGCCAATAATGACTTAACCTCATCTACCCATTCAGCATTTGTGGGCGCCACCGAGGAAATCCACTTCCTCACCAGCAATTTCCTGGCAAGGAACAGCACCCTAAAGGACAGCAGTGTGCACCCCAGGAGTATACAATTCCTCGTCTAGCCATCCCAGAAGACAAAGCTTCGGGTCCAGAGGAAGAGTCAAATTCCATATTGTGTTGATGGAGTGCAAAACCGCAGCCCAATAGCGGTGCAGTTTAGGGCATTTCCAAAGCATATGTAGCAGCGCTCCCTAGTGTACCTTGCATCGAGGGCACAGGGGAGAATCCCTCCTATGCCAACTATACTATCGTTGGGGGGTTCTATACGTGCAGTGTAGGATAAAGAGTTGTGTAAGCTTTTGAGAGGAGGGCAGAGGTACCTTAAGAACATTATCAAGGATACCTGTCCATTCCTCCGCTGAAATGGGTCCCAGATCCTCTGCCCATCTTTCCCGGCATTTAAAGGACATAGCTCTAGAGATCTTATCCATAAAGGAGATGTACAATGAGGAGATTTGCCCTTTTTTGACTGTCGACTTTACCAAGTGGACAAGAATGGTTGGGTCACATAGACCCCATGCGGGGTCTCCGGCCTGAGCCGTGAGTGCATGCCGCAACTATAAATATTGGTAAAAAAGGGAATTGAGTAAGCCAAATTCTGCTTTAAGCATTTGAAAATCTTTGGGAGTACGACCCCTGTACAAATGCGATATACATTTCACACCATATTTATCCCAGCCATTAAACTCTTTAATTTATCTAGTTCAGGGCAATTAGAATTATCCACAATGCGGGAGTACCTTGAGAATCCCCCATACCCAAAGTGTTGCCCTGTGCGTTGCCAAATTTTGTCAAGCAACTTCAGAGTAGGATATTGAGGAAACGTCCTCATATCTCCGGCCTCCAAGGATTCAATCAGGGACCCATCCGCCAGGTGCGCCACTAGAACCTTCCGCACTGGGTCAGAGTCATTTTCCTGAAGCCAGCCCGTGAGGTGCTGGGAGACTGCTTCTTCCAAATAAGAGAATTGAAAACAGTGTTAAATTGCTTAAAGATGTGTATGGGTATCCACACGGGCGCATTGTGGAGAACATAAAGTAATTGTGGGCTCCAGATCATTTTGATCAAGTTACATCTGCTTACTACAGACAGGGGCAATTTACTCCAGCTGGACAACTTCTCCTTAAACTTGTGCAATAAAGGAGTGACGTTAAGCTTAACATAATGAGCTAAGTTAGGATGAACTATAATGCCCAAATACCTGAACCTATCGACCACCATGACCTGGGAAGCCACAAGAGGCAATGCGCCCTCCAGAGGGTCCAGCGGTAACAAGACCGACTTATCCCAGTTAATTTGAAAGCCAGAGAAGGATCCAAACCCACGAATCAGCTCCATTAAACTAGCTAGGGAACCCGCAGTATTGTATTGATCTCTGTACACATTATTGTCCCCTGAGCTATTGGATCGTTTTGGGATTTTTTGTCTTTGGTCCTGATCACTAGAGGCTATTTTTTGCCATACATGTCCTTAGGATCGCTTTGGGTGCCTCCCCCTATGGCGGGTACGTGACGTCGGGCATCATTCCTATGCTTTGGGAGTGATGCGCCGGCTGTCTCCGTCACGCCCCGACCTGCTGACATGGCTTTATTGCTTCCGTGTATCCAGCGGTCACGTGGGGATGACGTTCTGATCAGTGCGCAGGCGCCTATTACGCGCACGTACGCACTTCCCGGCGCCAGCCCAGGTGATCCGGCGAGACGCTCGCATTACGCGTCATCTGAGTGGAGCCTTCACCATTTAGGCGGCGACGCGGGCGTCTCTCCTTGCATTGCAGGGTCGGGACGCTCCGTCAACACATCACTGCAGGTAATCCTTCGACTGGCTTTAAACTATTTGGATCAAGACACCACTCTTTGTGATGCTTGGTCTACCTTTACATCTAGTTAAGCCTATTTGTCTCCATACCTTTCCATACTTTCTTGGATACCCAAGAAAGTATGATGTGCTTGATGGATCCCTATATTTTTTAAGAAATATATCACCAAAATCTATATTATATATGTTACTAGATGATTCTACATTGATATTATATAATATTACATGTCATACTAAGGGTCCCACCAAGCACTCAGGTTGGATTACTTTTCACTATGGCTACAATCACTGCATGATGGGCTGAGCACATGGTGTGTGTTCTATCTTATAGAACTGATATACTATGTGACATTACCCATCCCAGTTATTTCTAGGTGGCAAAATATAGGAACCTGCCTGGTTTATCCTCCATACGTGTGGTTGTCACCACACCTTTGCCCGCCCCTGCCCATATTCAATCTTTTGGGAGCAGTTTGGGTAAGACTATGATTGAGGCTCTATACATAGACATTTGTTCAAAATGAATATATGGAATCTTATATACCATATAGGATCCATACTAGTATCCATGTTTCTTTACACAATTTTCTTCGATTCTAGATATATAAATCCTCACCCCAGTGTTGTGGCCCTCCTTTTTGGCTACGCTCCCGTATCCGCCCCGGGGAGGTCTTCCCCTTTACCTTGTGGTCCTGACATGATACCATTCTGGTGATTGACCATAGACTAGACAGGTGTGATATATGATTACACTTTTTGTTTTTCCATATTTGATCAATTTATCTCAGCGGACATATTTGTAGAATATTTAATGCTATGTTGTTCTATAATGTATCAATATCTATACCATTGACATTGTAGAAAACTATTTAAATATCTGTACTTACCTTATGTTTTTTTCTCCTTTCTCTCCACTTCAGTGTTCTTACCATAAAATTTGTGTGTAACAAATATCCCTCTTTCTGTGTGCGTAAAATAATACCCCTGAGGAAGCGGCTATCAGCCGTGAAACATGTCGGGTTGAAGGTGTGGATATCTCCACATTTCCGCACTAACATCAATATTCTGCGGTATAGGATAATCCCTACACGGTTTACCCTTATGTAGAAATTGTTGTACACTTTATGGTATTTAAACTGCTTATAAGAACATGGTCTAAAATGGTAAATGTTTTTATTGTTGTTTGTGTATCTGTTCAAATACAGTATGCTAACTTTTAACGATCTGTTTTCTTTAATAAAATAAATATTTTTGATTAATACTTTAATTGTACCATTATCTCTGTCTTACCAGCACCCTTATTGCAAAGTCCCCCCTGTTTTTTGAGCCCTATTTCCTCTTTATTTTCGCAGTATCACCTAGGAAGAGCAGGGTATTGTCAGCGTATAATGCGATTTTTTTTTCCTCACCCTCACCCCTCCGGAACCCACGAATTGCGGGAGCAGTTCTGATAGCTGCTGCAAGAGGTTCCACCGCTATAGCAAACAATAGGGGGGATAATGGACACCCCTGCCTAGTGCCCCTATACAACGGAAAGGATTGAGAAAGCGTGTTATTAATCCGAAGACAGGCAGTGGGTGCTCCATACAACAGCTTAACCCAACCAATGAACGTTGCCCCCAGTCCAAATTTCTCTAGTACCACCCATAAATACTGCCACTCCATGCTATCAAATGCCTTAGCGGCATCAAGTGACAGTATCGCTCTGCGTCCACAATTGTCTGGGGGGATTTGCATGTTAAGATACCCTCTACGAAGGTTTATGACGGTGGACCTGCCGGGAATGAACCCAGATTGATCCCCATGAACTATCTTAGCTATTACCTTGGAGAGCTGTGTGGTCAGTACTTTAGCAAGTAGTTTCAAATCTGTAGTTAGGAGCGAAATAGGTCGGTATGATTCAGGTTGGGCCGGATCCTTCCCAGGCTTCAAAAGGACAACTATCACCGCCTCGTACATGGACGAGGGGAGCAAACCCTCCTCGTGAGAAGCCATGATGGTGCGAAGTAGCTCAGGCAAGAGAACCCCACTGAAAGATTTGTAAAGTTCTATGGGGATCCCATCCATACCCGGGGCTTTAGAATTGGGAAACGAGGCGAGAGCCTCCTGAAGCTCCTCCAACCTGATGGGGGAGTCCAGCAGCTCCCGATCTCCAACAGAAATTGTCGGAAGCTGGATCCCTTCCATGAAGGCCTACAATTCTCCCGGGTCATAAGATACTTTGGAGGAGTACAGGTCCTGGAAAAATGAGCAGAACCCCTGCAGTATAGATGGTGTGTCTGTAACTACCTGTGCAGTGGGAAGAATCAGTTTATGTATAATCGGGGAGGGGCGCTGAACCCTAGAGATGATAGAGAGCATATGGCCTGTCTTTTCCCCTTCCTCAAAATATGCCTAAAAGGTGAAAAATCGTTTATGATCCGCCTGCTGCTGCTGGATGGAGCGAAAGAAGCGCTGTGCCTCCAGCCAGCGATTTTGATTATCGGCTGTGGGTGACTGTAGGTATTCATGTTCAGCGCGGAGCACCGCAGCACTAGCATCCTGCGCCCATTGCCTACTCCTTGACTTAATACCCGAAACCTCCTTAATACACAGACCCCTTATATACGCTTTCATAGCATCCCATACCACGCCAGGAGGAGTAGAGTGTCTATTGTCACCTATAAAATGCTTAATTTGAGTGCAAAAATTGGCAAGGTCTGGGAAAAGAGGGAGCCAAAAAGGGTTCAATTTCCAGTGTATGGTGCAAGGTCACCTGTACTGGGGAATGATCAGACAGGCCTCTGGCCAGATAAGTGACCTCGGATAAAAAGGAAAAAAGAAGGTCAGAGCCCAGGGCAAGGTCTATGCGAGATAAAGTAGATAAAGGGATATTTGCTTCGCCACAGATCGAGACCCAGCTCCCCCACAAACCTTGCGAAAGGAGTGGGTACTCTAGTCCCCTTGGGACAAAATTTTTTGTGAATATCTAGAGACAAATCTAGAACATTATTAAAGTCCCCCAGCGCCAGGACTGGAACTTGAGGGTGTTATACACTGTAATACCAGTGGAATATACACATTTGCAATAATACATTTAAAGGTGTCCCACAATTCCAACAGAAAAATAAATCTGCCCTGGGGGTCGATCAAATCATCTGTGCGTTTGCGGGGGTCATGAAGGCCTCTCACATTCCAGGATAGAAAGGATCCATTGGAATTAGCCATGTGAGGGAGTCAAAGTATGTGAGAGCCGCCATGGGCCACAATTGGTTAGGCAGTGCGGGAACCAGAGAAGGTGCCAGCAGGCGAGGGGCGCCTGGCAGTAGAGAAGCTGGGATACAAAAATACCATGAGGCTGGGGAACAGAGGTACCAGGCAGTCCACAGCAGAGTATATTACCCTGTACCGCCAGGTCCCCACAGGGAAAACTTTGGAAAAAACAAAAGAAAAAACATAACCGCACAGACAAAAAGAAAACACAGTGAAAAAATTGTTGGGTGGGTAGCCAAAAAGGCGACCACCCTCCATGCCCCGCAGGGAACAGTCAGTACTCCAAATGTGGGGGTATGAAAAGAGGGCTCGAGAAGTCCCTGGGATAATAAACACCCCTTACTAGGGTTCCAGGAAACTAGGTAGCAAGTAAAGGCCCGTACACACGTAGCGATTGTTGGCCGTAAATATTCGGTCGCCGAACGATCGGCCGATTGTCGGCTTGTTAGCATGATGCTTCCGACAACCGACAGCGACTTTTCGGCCGAACAGAATCGGGTGTGCAGGCTATAAAATTTTTGTTGGCCGTCACCAGAACGGCCAATTGTTCGCAAGTCAGTACAGAATTCGGCCGACAAACAGCAGATTAGCAAGACTGGGCATGCTCTGAGAAAAAAAAAGACACGGAAAGTTAACCATCACATGACATCACTTCTGCAGTCGGCTGTTGTTGGCCGACAAAATTTGTGTGCAGTCTTTAGCACTTTTCACCCGACAGGACAGCACCGGACAAAAGACGGCCGATCGTTCGGCCGACATTCGGTACGTGTGTACGGGGCTTAACACACAAAACTTGTTTAGTGTTCTCACAGTGGCTCCTGCAAGGAGCATTAAAGACTCAGGCATACGGTATGGTACTGCAGGTTAACAGCCCCTATTACTCTGCCGCAGCTCTCAGTTGTCGCTCTTGGCGGTCCAGCCAGTTAGTTGTCATCGCAGGATTTTCGAAAAAATGAACGGTGCCATTCGCCACTACTCTCAGTTTTGCCGGATACATCATGGAATACACCAACGGGATAGCTCTCAGGCGCTTCTTAATGTCTGTAAATCTGGCTCTGTTTCTGCAAGGCGGCCGAGAAATCAGGGTAGATAGATATCTTGGCTCCCTGGATCTCCATACGGGGCTGTTGCCTTGCAAGCCGCAATATAATGTCCCTGTCCTTGTAATGTAAGAGTTTCAACAAAAAGGGGCGGTCAGGGCCCCCTGGTGGCAGGGCTCTGAACGGCACCCTGTGTGGCCGCTCCACTGAGAAGAAAGGGGATAGATTATCCTTCCCAAAAGTAGTAAGCAGCCATTGTTCAATGAACTCCACAGGGGTTTTACCTTCCGATTTTTCCGGGATGCCCACTAAATGCAAATTGCTGCGGTGCAGCCGATTTTCCATGTCTTCCAATCTGGCCATGGCATCCGAAACCCCCACTGAGTTCATCCTGACATCTTGAATAAGAGGTGGCAATTCATCCTCAACTGTGCTCACCCTGCCCTCCAATGCCGTGGCCCGTTCATACACCTTTTGCTTATCTTGCCTTATATTTAAGAGGCCTTCCTTCATACTCTTCACCTCTGCGGACAGTTCAGTTATAGAGGAACCATAGGTATGTACCGCAGTGTGGACATCCTGCAGTGTGGGTTCGTCAGTTTCAATGGCACCCGTAGCCCCATCCCTCTCAGGCAGCGGAGTACTAGATGGTGTTAAGTCCATGCCCGCTTGCTGGGAAGTATGAACCGCAGGTGTGGGAGACCCGCCAGATTTCAGGCCAGGCGATGAGGCCGTAGTTTTCAAGAGCGGCTAGTGCTTGGCAGGATCATGGGCGAATTTCTCCAACTTAGATAGCGCCGTGGGCTGCTTCTCCTTCACCGCTCGCTGAGGTAACGGCGCGCCGCTATATTGGGCCTGCTTCACAGCATGAGTCGCGTACTCCTTCTTCTTTGTCATCGCTGTGGCGGTGTTCCAACGACCGGGGACCGACTCAGGGGTGATGCAGACTCGAGGGCGAAGTAACCGAGCAATTGGTGCTGATATACAGAGCGAGAATCAGGATAATAGCCTTCAGGATGTCGGAGCCAATGGGAGACACGTCCTGCTACATGTGCGGTTCAGCCACGCCACCGGGGTTACATCTCTGGAGACTTTTTACTTTTTTGTGTAGTAACTATTAATATATGTTCTGATTTTTTGTGTTTACATTGTGTTTATTGGGGTGTCTGCAGCAGCTTTCTACAAAGATGGTTCAAAAATCACATTTCATCCACTATGAGGAATATGTAATACAGCCGTCACTGATGTGCCTTCATGATGTCATTTTCTTGTTTTGATAACTGCTGTGTTTTGTTATAGAATATAAACCCTGTGACCTTCTCCTTATAACACCCCTCAGTCCTGATATCTCAGGTATGAGTAAACCCTCTGGCCACCATAAAATAGCGGCATTTGCTGACGATTTGATTTCTTTTTTGTCACCAACCCATATATCTCACTCCCCAACATTCTGAAAGCACTCAAGATATATGGCAAACTGTCCAATTATAAGATTAATCTCACTAAGTCAGCGGCTCTTAACCACTTGCTGACCGCTTACTGTTTATAAATGCCTGAGAGGAGCTAGGGGTAGGGTTGAGCGAACACCTAGATGTCCGTGTTCGACGGGTTCGGCCGAACTTTAAAAAAAAGTCCGGGTCCGTGTCCCGGACTTTTACCGAACTTTTCCCCGGACACTGAACCCCATTGAAGTCAATGGGGACCCGAACTTTAAGGCACTAAAATGGCTCTAAAACACCAAAGGAAAGGGCTAGAGTGCTGCAAATGGCAGCAAAACGTAATTAAGAGCATGGCAAGTGCTCTGCAAACAAATGTGGATAGGGAAATAACTTAAAACAACAAAAAAAAAACAGAAAAATAAAACAATGTTCTTCTTCATCTCTGAAGGACGAGGCCCATATGGAGTAGGAGGGAGGTTGAGGTGGTGGTGGATGTGGCGGTGACATAGGCGTGCGCACAGGGTGTGCTGGGTGTGCCTGGGCACACCCTAATCACCTAGGGCACATAGCATTGCCAGTGAGGAGATGGGAAAGATCTCCCTGGGACCTGCTCTGCTCTATTTCTCCTTGCCTACAGGTACATGGCCCCGATACATTACTCTCCCTGCTGGCAAACACATGCATGTGTATTTCAACTTTGGGGTGCACACCTTAATGCAATAGGCTGCGCACACCTATGGGCGGTGTAGGTGGAAGCGGCGGTGGAGGAGGACCAGGGCCGGATTAACAGCATCATGGGCTTGGTGCTGAGGATTTTGAAGGGCCTTAAGGGCCGTGCCTTGCCATGCACCCAGAGGAGGAAGGGTGCAGCCATGCATGCCTAATTCAACATGGGATGCTGTCTCTGAAGCCCATAAACACATCCATGCATCGCCAACTGTCCCTCCTTGTCCGGCCTTCACGCTGTGTGGGGAGGTTCTGAGGGTGCTGCCTGGGGAAGCGAGCATAGAAGCCAGACTTCTGTGTTTACAAGTGACAGAAGAGCGGTAACAGTGAATATGGCCAACCCGGGGCCTATATAAAAGGTAGGGGCCTGGAGCTGCAGCTCCAATAGCCCCTACATTAATCTGGCCCTGAGGAGGAGGACGAGGTAGCCAACACTGCTTCTTTTCAAAAATTTTAAATGAGGGTACACCCCAAAAGAGTGAGAAAGAGCAAAAATGGAACAATGGGTGGGTAAGGTCGGTATCCATTGCTATTCTGCATAAGGTACGGAAAAGTCCCGTGGGATCCATGCCTGGTTCATTTTAATGAACGTGAGCTTGTCCACATTGTCTCTGGACAGGCGGCTGCGCTTGTCTGTTATAACGCCCCCAGCCGTGCTAAATACCCGTTCAGATAATACACTGGCTGCAGGGCACGCCAGCACCTCCAAGGCGTAAAGGGCAAGCTCAGGCCATGTGCCCAATTTGGAGACCCAGAAGTTGAAGGGGGCAGACCCGTCATTCACTACATGTAGGCGTGTGCACACATACTGCTCCACCATGTTGGTAAAATGCTGCCTCCTGCTAAGACGTTCCATCTGAGCTGCTGGTGCTGCTGTTTGTTGTGGCGTGCTGACAAAGCTTTTCCACATTTCGGCCATGCTAACCCTGCCTTCTGAGGTGCTGGCGGTGCCCTGGTTGCGTTGGCGACCTCCTCCTCCTCCTCCTCTGCCTTGTGCTTCCACTGTGGCCCCGCTGTCAGATGGGAATGCCAGCAGCATGGCGTCTACCAGCGTGCGCTTGTACTCGCGCATCTTGCGATCGCGCTCCAGTGAGTGAATTAAGGACGGTACGTTGTCCTTGTAACGGGGATCCAGCAGCGTGGCCACCCAGTAATCAGCACAAGTTAGAATGTGGGCAACTCGGCGGTCGTTGTGGAGACACTGCAGCATGTAATCGCTCATGTGTGCCAGGCTGCCCAGAGGCGACGAAAGGCTGTCCTCTGTGGGAGGTGTATCGTCCGTGTCCTCTGTATCCCCCCAGCCACGCACCAGTGATGGCCATGAGCTGGCCTGGGTGCCACCCTGCTGTGAACATGGTTCCATCTCCTCCTCCAGCTCCTCCTCCTCCTCATCCTCCTCATCCTCCAGAACTGTGCCCCTGCTGGACAATTGCGTCCCTGGCGTTTGCGTGTGCAGGAACCCACCCTCGGAGCCCCTTGCGAATGACTGCCCTGAAAGCCTTGGAAATGTTACCTCTTCATCCTCCTCCTCCTCCTCATCCTGTGCCACATCCTCTTCCATCATCGCCCGAATTGTTTTTTCAAGGAGGCATAGAAGTGGGATAGTTAAGCTGAGAACGGCGTCATTGCCACTGGCCATGTTGGTGGAGTACTCAAAACAGCGCAACAAGGCACACAGGTCTCGCATGGAGGCCCAGTTATTGGTGGTGAAGTGGTGCTGTTCCGCAGAGCGACTCACGCGTGCGTGCTGCAGCTGAAACTCCACTATGGCCTGCTGCTGCTCGCACAGTCTTTCCAGCATGTGCAAGGTGGAGTTCCACCTTGTGGGCACGTCACATATGAGGCGGTGAGCGGGAAGGCCGAAGTTACGCTGCAGCGCTGCCAGGCGAGCAGCAGCAGGGTGAGAACGCCGAAAGTGCGCACAAACGGCCCGCACTTTCTGCAGCAGCTCTGACATATCGGGGTAGTTTTTAAGGAACCTCTGCACCACCAAATTCAGCACATGCGCCAGGCAAGGGATGTGCGTCAAACCGGCTAGGCCCAGAGCTGCTATGAGATTTCGCCCGTTATCACACACCACCAGGCCGGGCTTGAGGCTCGCTGGCAGCAACCACTCATTTGTCTGCTGTTCCATGCTCCTCCACAACTCCTGCGCGGTGTGTGGTTTGTCCCCCAAACAGGCAAGTTGTAAAACTGCCTGCTGTCGTTTACCCCTGGCCGTGCTGAAGTTGGTGGTGAAGGTGTTACGCTGTCCGGATGAGGAGGCGGTAGAGGATGAGGAAGCGGAGTAGGAGGAGTTACGAACAGGAGGCAAACTGAAGCGCCCTGCAATCCTCGGTGGTGGAAGGACATGCGCCAAATTGCTATCCGCCTCAGGCCCATCCGCCACTGCATTTACCCAGTGTGCCGTTAGGGAGATATAACGCCCCTGACCGTGCTTACTGGTCCACGTATCCGTAGTTAGGTGGACCTTGGCACAGATGGCGTTGCGCAGTGCACACCTGATATTTTCCCCCACTTGGTTGTGCAGGGAAGGGATGGCTTGCCTGGAAAAGTAGTGGCGGCTGGGCACGACGTACTGTGGGACAGCCACCGACATAAGGTTTTTAAAACTGTGCGTCTCCACCAGACGGAATGACAGCATTTCAAAGGCCAATAATTTTGAAATGCTGGCATTCAGGGCCAGGGATCGCGGGTGGGTAGGGGGGTACTTCCTCTTCCTCTCAAGTGTTTGGGAGATGGAAAGCTGAACGCTTCCACGGGACATTGTGGAGATGGTTGTTGGTGACCCAGGTGGTGGTGTTGCTGACAGATCGTCTGTTTGCGGGGTGGCAGGTGCCGGTATCACTACAGATGTGGCTGGAGCGGCCGAGACTGCAGCAGAAGAGGAAGCAGGATGAGCCAGAGACTTTTCTTGGTTTTGAAGGTGTGTACTCCACTGCAGCTCGTGCTTTGCACTTAGATGCCTGATCATGCAGGTTGTGCTCAGGTTGAGAAGGTTCATGCCTCGCTTCAAGCTCTGATTGCACAGGGTGCAAACCACTCGTGTCCTGTCATCAGCACATTTTCTAAAGAACTTCCACGCTAGAGAACTCCTTTGAGCTGACTTTGGTGCGCTCGTTCCCTTGCTGCGTTGGGCAGTAGCGGGCGTAGTGTCTAGGGCACGGCCGCTCCGCTTCTGCACCCTGCTCCCTCTTCTGCTGTGCTGGTGGCTCTGTGCGACCACCGCCTCTTCCTCCAAACTACTCAGGTCACCTGCATGACGTTCATTCCATGTGGGGTCGAGGACCTCATCGTCCTCCACATCATCTTCCACCCAGTCTTCACCCCTGCCCTCCTTGTCGGTCTCCACAATGCTGAACGCCGCAGCAGTTGGCACCTGCGTTTCGTCATCATCGGAGACGTGCTGCGATGATCCTTGCATGTACTCATCTTGAGAAATAAGTGGTTGGGCATCGCTGCACTCAATCTCTTCCACTTCTGGGGCAGGGCTAGGTGGATGGCCCTGGGAAACCCTGCTGACAGAGTCCTCAAAAAGAATAAGAGACTGCTGTATGGCTTGGGGCTCAGACTGCTGGCCTGATTTGCAAGGGGGTGAGGTGAAAGACGGTTGGACATTGGCTGCAGGTGCCAACTCTGACCTTTCTGCAGTAGACTGGGTGGGAGACAATGTGAAGGAACTGGAGGCACTGTCAGCAGCAAACCAATCTACTATCGCCTCAACTTGTTCTGGCCTCATCACTTCTAGGGGCGTTTGATGCCCTACCAAATACTGATGCAGGTTCTGTCGCCTACTCACACTTGAGGAAGGTGTTTCACTTGTGCGTGTAGCTGGCACAGATCGACCATGTCCTCTCCTTGCAACAGGAGCTCTACCAGCAGCACCACGACCCAGGCCACGGCCCTTATTTGACGGTCTCCTCATATTTCTGTAATTTAAGATCTTGCCCTAGAAAGGTTTTTATTGAATAGCGGAATAGAAAATATGATCCAAAAAAAGTGTATGTATATCACACGTACACAACCACACTAGGCCCCAATTACTATTGTTTGTACCCCTAAAAGGCTAGATGAGGAGTAGGGGGAGTATGGAACAGGCAGCACCCTCAAACCTTCAGAAGTATGAGATGAACCCCAACAACTTGGAAAGGTGGATCTCTCTCACACGTACCGACACAGACTATCCCGCAATTCAATTGATCCTCAAAGGTTTTTATTGAATAGCGGAATAGGAAATATGATCAAAAAAAGTGTATGTATCTCGCACGTACACAACCACACTAGGCCCCAATTACTATTGTTTGTACCCCTAAAAGGCTAGATGAGGAGTAGGGGGAGTATGGAACAGGCAGCACCCTCAAACCTTCAGAAGTATGAGATGAACCCCAACAACTTGGAAAGGTGGATCTCTCTCACACGTACCAACACAGACTATCCCCCAATTTAACTGATCCCCAAAGGTTTTTGATTAAATAGCGGAATAGAAAATATGATCCAAAAAAAGTGTATGTATATCACACGTACACAACCACACTAGGCCCCAATTACTATTGTTTGTACCCCTAAAAGGCTAGATGAGGAGTAGGGGGAGTATGGAACAGGCAGCACCCTCAAACCTTCAGAAGTATGAGATGAACCCCAACAACTTGGAAAGGTGGATCTCTCTCACACGTACCGACACAGACTATCCCGCAATTCAATTGATCCTCAAAGGTTTTTATTGAATAGCGGAATAGGAAATATGATCAAAAAAAGTGTATGTATATCACACGTACACAACCACACTAGGCCCCAATTACTATTGTTTGTACCCCTAAAAGGCTAGGAGTAGGGGGAGTATGGAACAGGCAGCACCCTCAAACCTTCAGAAGTATGAGATGAACCCCAACAACTTGGAAAGGTGGATCTCTCTCACACGTACCAACACAGACTATCCCCCAATTTAACTGATCCCCAAAGGTTTTTGATTAAATAGCGGAATAGAAAATATGATCCAAAAAAAGTGTATGTATATCACACGTACACAACCACACTAGGCCCCAATTACTATTGTTTGTACCCCTAAAAGGCTAGGAGTAGGGGGAGTATGGAACAGGCAGCACCCTCAAACCTTCAGAAGTATGAGATGAACCCCAACAACTTGGAAAGGTGGATCTCTCTCACACGTACCAACACAGACTATCCCCCAATTTAACTGATCCCCAAAGGTTTTTGATTAAATAGCGGAATAGAAAATATGATCCCAAAAAAGTGTATGTATATCACACGTACACAACCACACTAGGCCCCAATTACTATTGTTTGTACCCCTAAAAGGCTAGGAGTAGGGGGAGTATGGAACAGGCAGCACCCTCAAACCTTCAGAAGTATGAGATGAACCCCAACAACTTGGAAAGGTGGATCTCTCTCACACGTACCAACACAGACTATCCCCCAATTTAACTGATCCCCAAAGGTTTTTGATTAAATAGCGGAATAGAAAATATGATCCAAAAAAAGTGTATGTATATCACACGTACACAACCACACTAGGCCCCAATTACTATTGTTTGTACCCCTAAAAGGCTAGATGAGGAGTAGGGGGAGTATGGAACAGGCAGCACCCTCAAACCTTCAGAAGTATGAGATGAACCCCAACAACTTGGAAAGGTGGATCTCTCTCACACGTACCGACACAGACTATCCCGCAATTCAATTGATCCTCAAAGGTTTTTATTGAATAGCGGAATAGGAAATATGATCAAAAAAAGTGTATGTATATCACACGTACACAACCACACTAGGCCCCAATTACTATTGTTTGTACCCCTAAAAGGCTAGGAGTAGGGGGAGTATGGAACAGGCAGCACCCTCAAACCTTCAGAAGTATGAGATGAACCCCAACAACTTGGAAAGGTGGATCTCTCTCACACGTACCAACACAGACTATCCCCCAATTTAACTGATCCCCAAAGGTTTTTGATTAAATAGCGGAATAGAAAATATGATCCAAAAAAAGTGTATGTATATCACACGTACACAACCACACTAGGCCCCAATTACTATTGTTTGTACCCCTAAAAGGCTAGGAGTAGGGGGAGTATGGAACAGGCAGCACCCTCAAACCTTCAGAAGTATGAGATGAACCCCAACAACTTGGAAAGGTGGATCTCTCTCACACGTACCAACACAGACTATCCCCCAATTTAACTGATCCCCAAAGGTTTTTGATTAAATAGCGGAATAGAAAATATGATCCCAAAAAAGTGTATGTATATCACACGTACACAACCACACTAGGCCCCAATTACTATTGTTTGTACCCCTAAAAGGCTAGGAGTAGGGGGAGTATGGAACAGGCAGCACCCTCAAACCTTCAGAAGTATGAGATGAACCCCAACAACTTGGAAAGGTGGATCTCTCTCACACGTACCAACACAGACTATCCCCCAATTTAACTGATCCCCAAAGGTTTTTGATTAAATAGCGGAATAGAAAATATGATCCCAAAAAAGTGTATGTATATCACACGTACACAACCACACTAGGCCCCAATTACTATTGTTTGTACCCCTAAAAGGCTAGGAGTAGGGGGAGTATGGAACAGGCAGCACCCTCAAACCTTCAGAAGTATGAGATGAACCCCAACAACTTGGAAAGGTGGATCTCTCTCACACGTACCAACACAGACTATCCCCCAATTTAACTGATCCCCAAAGGTTTTTGATTAAATAGCGGAATAGAAAATATGATCCCAAAAAAGTGTATGTATATCACACGTACACAACCACACTAGGCCCCAATTACTATTGTTTGTACCCCTAAAAGGCTAGGAGTAGGGGGAGTATGGAACAGGCAGCACCCTCAAACCTTCAGAAGTATGAGATGAACCCCAACAACTTGGAAAGGTGGATCTCTCTCACACGTACCAACACAGACTATCCCCCAATTTAACTGATCCCCAGAGGTTTTTGATTAAATAGCGGAATAGAAAATATGATCCCAAAAAAGTGTATGTATATCACACGTACACAACCACACTAGGCCCCAATTACTATTGTTTGTACCCCTAAAAGGCTAGGAGTAGGGGGAGTATGGAACAGGCAGCACCCTCAAACCTTCAGAAGTATGAGATGAACCCCAACAACTTGGAAAGGTGGATCTCTCTCACACGTACCAACACAGACTATCCCCCAATTTAACTGATCCCCAAAGGTTTTTGATTAAATAGCGGAATAGAAAATATGATCCCAAAAAAGTGTATGTATATCACACGTACACAACCACACTAGGCCCCAATTACTATTGTTTGTACCCCTAAAAGGCTAGGAGTAGGGGGAGTATGGAACAGGCAGCACCCTCAAACCTTCAGAAGTATGAGATGAACCCCAACAACTTGGAAAGGTGGATCTCTCTCACACGTACCAACACAGACTATCCCCCAATTTAACTGATCCCCAAAGGTTTTTGATTAAATAGCGGAATAGAAAATATGATCCCAAAAAAGTGTATGTATATCACACGTACACAACCACACTAGGCCCCAATTACTATTGTTTGTACCCCTAAAAGGCTAGGAGTAGGGGGAGTATGGAACAGGCAGCACCCTCAAACCTTCAGAAGTATGAGATGAACCCCAACAACTTGGAAAGGTGGATCTCTCTCACACGTACCAACACAGACTATCCCCCAATTTAACTGATCCCCAAAGGTTTTTGATTAAATAGCGGAATAGAAAATATGATCCCAAAAAAGTGTATGTATATCACACGTACACAACCACACTAGGCCCCAATTACTATTGTTTGTACCCCTAAAAGGCTAGGAGTAGGGGGAGTATGGAACAGGCAGCACCCTCAAACCTTCAGAAGTATGAGATGAACCCCAACAACTTGGAAAGGTGGATCTCTCTCACACGTACCAACACAGACTATCCCCCAATTTAACTGATCCCCAAAGGTTTTTGATTAAATAGCGGAATAGAAAATATGATCCCAAAAAAGTGTATGTATATCACACGTACACAACCACACTAGGCCCCAATTACTATTGTTTGTACCCCTAAAAGGCTAGGAGTAGGGGGAGTATGGAACAGGCAGCACCCTCAAACCTTCAGAAGTATGAGATGAACCCCAACAACTTGGAAAGGTGGATCTCTCTCACACGTACCAACACAGACTATCCCCCAATTTAACTGATCCCCAAAGGTTTTTGATTAAATAGCGGAATAGAAAATATGATCCCAAAAAAGTGTATGTATATCACACGTACACAACCACACTAGGCCCCAATTACTATTGTTTGTACCCCTAAAAGGCTAGGAGTAGGGGGAGTATGGAACAGGCAGCACCCTCAAACCTTCAGAAGTATGAGATGAACCCCAACAACTTGGAAAGGTGGATCTCTCTCACACGTACCAACACAGACTATCCCCCAATTTAACTGATCCCCAGAGGTTTTTGATTAAATAGCGGAATAGAAAATATGATCCCAAAAAAGTGTATGTATATCACACGTACACAACCACACTAGGCCCCAATTACTATTGTTTGTACCCCTAAAAGGCTAGGAGTAGGGGGAGTATGGAACAGGCAGCACCCTCAAACCTTCAGAAGTATGAGATGAACCCCAACAACTTGGAAAGGTGGATCTCTCTCACACGTACCAACACAGACTATCCCCCAATTTAACTGATCCCCAAAGGTTTTTGATTAAATAGCGGAATAGAAAATATGATCCCAAAAAAGTGTATGTATATCACACGTACACAACCACACTAGGCCCCAATTACTATTGTTTGTACCCCTAAAAGGCTAGGAGTAGGGGGAGTATGGAACAGGCAGCACCCTCAAACCTTCAGAAGTATGAGATGAACCCCAACAACTTGGAAAGGTGGATCTCTCTCACACGTACCAACACAGACTATCCCCCAATTTAACTGATCCCCAAAGGTTTTTGATTAAATAGCGGAATAGAAAATATGATCCCAAAAAAGTGTATGTATATCACACGTACACAACCACACTAGGCCCCAATTACTATTGTTTGTACCCCTAAAAGGCTAGGAGTAGGGGGAGTATGGAACAGGCAGCACCCTCAAACCTTCAGAAGTATGAGATGAACCCCAACAACTTGGAAAGGTGGATCTCTCTCACACGTACCAACACAGACTATCCCCCAATTTAACTGATCCCCAAAGGTTTTTGATTAAATAGCGGAATAGAAAATATGATCCCAAAAAAGTGTATGTATATCACACGTACACAACCACACTAGGCCCCAATTACTATTGTTTGTACCCCTAAAAGGCTAGGAGTAGGGGGAGTATGGAACAGGCAGCACCCTCAAACCTTCAGAAGTATGAGATGAACCCCAACAACTTGGAAAGGTGGATCTCTCTCACACGTACCAACACAGACTATCCCCCAATTTAACTGATCCCCAAAGGTTTTTGATTAAATAGCGGAATAGAAAATATGATCCAAAAAAAGTGTATGTATATCACACGTACACAACCACACTAGGCCCCAATTACTATTGTTTGTACCCCTAAAAGGCTAGGAGTAGGGGGAGTATGGAACAGGCAGCACCCTCAAACCTTCAGAAGTATGAGATGAACCCCAACAACTTGGAAAGGTGGATCTCTCTCACACGTACCAACACAGACTATCCCCCAATTTAACTGATCCCCAAAGGTTTTTGATTAAATAGCGGAATAGAAAATATGATCCCAAAAAAGTGTATGTATATCACACGTACACAACCACACTAGGCCCCAATTACTATTGTTTGTACCCCTAAAAGGCTAGGAGTAGGGGGAGTATGGAACAGGCAGCACCCTCAAACCTTCAGAAGTATGAGATGAACCCCAACAACTTGGAAAGGTGGATCTCTCTCACACGTACCAACACAGACTATCCCCCAATTTAACTGATCCCCAAAGGTTTTTGATTAAATAGCGGAATAGAAAATATGATCCCAAAAAAGTGTATGTATATCACACGTACACAACCACACTAGGCCCCAATTACTATTGTTTGTACCCCTAAAAGGCTAGGAGTAGGGGGAGTATGGAACAGGCAGCACCCTCAAACCTTCAGAAGTATGAGATGAACCCCAACAACTTGGAAAGGTGGATCTCTCTCACACGTACCAACACAGACTATCCCCCAATTTAACTGATCCCCAAAGGTTTTTGATTAAATAGCGGAATAGAAAATATGATCCCAAAAAAGTGTATGTATATCACACGTACACAACCACACTAGGCCCCAATTACTATTGTTTGTACCCCTAAAAGGCTAGATGAGGAGTAGGGGGAGTATGGAACAGGCAGCACCCTCAAACCTTCAGAAGTATGAGATTGTGTTCACTGTACCCCACAAAGATTGAGTTCACTGCACCCCACAATGATTGTGTTCACTGCACCCCACAAAGATTGTGTTCACTGCACCTCACAAAGATTGTGTTCACTGTACCCCCCAAAGATTGTGTTCACTGCACCCCACAAAGATTCTGTTCACTGTACCCCACAAAGATTGTGTTCACTGCACCCCAAAAAGATTGTGTTCACTGCACCCCAAAAAGGATGTTGTTCACTGCACCCCAAAAAGGATGTTGTTCACTCCACCCCAAAAAGATTGTGTTCACTGCACCCCACAAAGATTGTGTTCACTGCACCCCAAAAAGATTGTGTTCACTGCACCCCAAAAATGATTTTGTTCACTGCACCCCAAAAAGGATTTTGTTCACTGCACCCCAAAAAGGATGTTGTTCACTCCACCCCAAAAAGATTGTGTTCACTGCACCCCAAAAAGATTGTGTTCACTGCACCCCACAAAGGATTTTGTTCACTGCACCCCAAAAAGATTGTGTTCACTGCACCCCAAAAAGGATGTTGTTCACTGCACCCCAAAAAGGATTTTGTTCACTGCACCCCAAAAAGATTGTGTTCACTGCACCCCACAAAGGATTTTGTTCACTGCACCCCACAAAGATTGTGTTCACTGCACACCAAAAAGGATTGTGTTCACTGCACCCCAAAAAGATTGTGTTCACTGCAGCCCAAAAAGATTGTGTTCACTGCAGCCCAAAAAGATTGTGTTCACTGCAGCCCAAAAAGATTGTGTTCACTGCAGCCCAAAAAGATTGTGTTCACTGCAGCTCACACACAGAAAAATGGATGTGGATCACTGACACCTACCTATCTCCAATCCCACACCACACAGCAATATCGATTGTAGTTTGTAGAACACAGTTTCCCTAAAATTCAGCAGACTCTGTCCCTAACAGGATTGAGAAGAGATCGTAGATCAGGATTGAGTGCAGACCCCACCCCCCACACAGCAATATCGATTGTAGTTTGTAGAAGACACTGACCCTATAATTCAGCAGACTCTATCCCTAAAATGCCTACAACTCGCCCTGCCTAAACACTCCGACCTGTCCCTCAATTCTATCCGGACACAAATGGTTTTTTCCTGCCTATCTTTCCCTAATCAGCAGCCAGCACGTTGATGTGTGCTCTGTCCCTGAATCTAAGCAGCATAATGACGCCGCTGCGGCTGCCTCGAACTTATAAAGACTTGGTCACATGCTTCAGACGGCCAATCACAGCTACTGAGACATTTGCAGGCATGGCTGGGATGGCTTAAGGCACACCAGTTAAACGATTGTTGATTGGCTGTTGAAAGCCCGCCATGAAAAGAGCGCCAAAGCATGCAAAACCCGGAAATAAAACGACCGAACACGGATTTTTACCCGAACATACAGTAAAGTGTCCGTGTCCGTGTTCGGGTACAAAAAATCCAATTATTCGGTACGAACACGAATAATACAGTCCGTGTTCGCTCAACACTAGCTAGGGGGTGAGAGCGCGGCACACTCCCGCCCCCGATCGTCAGCGGGGAAGCCGGCGCATGTGTCAGGCAGCTCCAATTGCCGCCTGACACCCTCGATCTCTCCCCGCTGAGAGAAAAGGGCGGACAGCTGATGTAAACACAGCCATCCGTCCTTCTGCCTGCAATGATCACAGACACCATGTGATCCTGCTATATAGGATCGCATATCTCTGTGATCATGTCAAAAGCCCAACCCCCCCAAAGTTAGAATCACTCCCCTAGGCTAACATTTAACCGCTTGATCACCAACAGTATTAACTCCTTCCCTGTCAGTGTCATTATTACAGTAACAGTGCATATTTTTAGCACTGATTACTGTAGTAATGTCACTGGTACCCCCAAAAGTGTCAGAAATGTCAGTTAGGGGTCCAATCTGTCCGCTGCAATGTCGCAGTCCCGCAAAAAATCGCGGATTGCCGTTATTACTACTAAAAAAAAAAACAATAAAAATGACATAAATCTTTCCCGTAGTTAGTAAACACAATAGCTTTTGCGCAAACCAATCAAAATACCCTTAATGCGATTTTTTTTTTTACCAAAAATATGTAGCAGAAAACAAATTGATCTAAAATGTTAAAAAATGTTGATTTTTACATTTTTTTTTTTTTTTGGAATGTCATATAGCAGAATGGGGAAGTCTTGTCTGATGGGCATGTGGCTGCGGGGAGAACTACCTGCCCGTATGGAATGATCAGAGTTGTCGGAACCCCCTCTCGACCCACTCAGTATTAACCAGCTGAGGCACTTTCTTCAAACCTTTCTGAAAGTGTGATATACCCCCCGCCCATTAACTCGTTTTGAGGGGCTCTGCAGAAAAGGAGAACTGATTAGACACTCTTACTTGATGTCCACGGTGAAGGAGGTCATGTTGCCATTCATTCGCCAATGGGAACTGGACCTAAAAATGAAATTCTCGCCTAGACAGCTAGAGAAGGTTCTTATTATGGCACACTAATCTTCCATTGCTAATCAATACCAAGAAGTAGGATACAAAATCCTTACCAGATGGTACAGAGTGCCCTTTTGTACTCCATAAATTTGCTGACTCTATCCCAGACAAGTGCTGGAGATGCAACTCAGAGGTAGGAACTATGCACCACATCTTTTGGTCCTGCACTGGGAACTTTTTGGAGGGAGGTAGCAGACACTATTAAGCAACTGACGGCAGTAAATGTGAGAGTCAACCCAGCAGCATGTCTGCTCCACCTGACGGAGAGACCCTTGTGGAAGTATAAAAAATCTTTAACATTACAGCTCCTCTATGTGGCTAAAGCGTGCATACCTGCATTATGGAGGCAGGCCCACCCACCATCCCGTGCACTGTGGTACTCCAAAGTTAAGGAAGAATGAACAGCTACAATCTATAACTCTGAAGAACAGGCTGGGGAAAAGTAGACGCCATGGCTGCATTTCACATGTAACGATGCCTACCTGAAGGTGATATTAGGATGTTAGACTGTTTAGCTCAGAGCTGATTTGGATCCTGGGGCGCTGTATGTGAGCTCTTTCTTTTCCCCTTGATTACCCACCGCCAACCTTTGCCCCCCCCCCACCATCCTATCCCCTTCATTCTGCACCCCACCTCTTTATCACCCTCTCCGTACCCCATTTCTTACCCATTTTACCCATACATTAGAGTGACTTGGATGTTCTTTTACACTTAATTTTCTCATTACCTCTTCATGAGATAACAAACCTTTTTGCACCCTGGATGTAAGATTCCCAGGGGCTTAATATATATATATATATATATATATATATATATACATTATTATTTTGTTTACAGTTGCGACAGGAACAACGAACTTGAAATTAACCAGCAAAGTTTTATTTTATAGTGATGAAAATTCTATAATGTCTCTCTGTTATTTTGCATGTGGCAAAATCAAGAATGTTGTATTTGATGTAAGCATCACTACTTTTTTGAACACTTTTTGTATGTTTATAACTTTGCGACAATAAATAAATAAAAATGAAAAAAAAAAAAAATAACAAACCTGAAGAAAGGATTAAACCCTTCCTGAAACGCGTCGGGTTTAAAGAGAAGGCCGTGTCACCAACATGTGCATATTCTGTAACAATTCAGATGATTACAATTGATGACTTTGTTTTTATCATTTACACTGATGGTTCAAGACTTTTTATATGGATGTAACAAATACATTTTATGTTTTATACAATACAAGTTTATCTTTTTCCAGTTTCCTTTAAAGTCCCACACGTACTTGGGGGTTACTCATCTTCTGGAGGGTTTTTACTTTCTTGTATAGTAACTATTAATATATGTACTGATTTTTTTATGTTTACATGAACTATTTGCCCCTGATTACTCATCCATAGCTTTATTGTGTTCACTGATTTTTTGTTTTCCCCAGAGGTTATCACCCCTGCAGGGTGTTTATTGCTAGGTTCTCATTATTTGTTGTAGTCAGCAGTGCAGCACCAATTCATTTGTCATTTGGTCTTTGTGGTGTGGGGTCACTATTGGGGTGTGTGCAGCAGCTTTCTTCTTTTCTTCTGTTTGTATTTGTCTGCTTTGGTGTTGGCAGTGAGTAAGCTTCCTCTCTGCTATCTCATATTTATAATGCTTATTGATGCATTCCATTGCTTTTCAATGCTTTTTTTTTTTAAGCATTTCCGGATGCCCTTCAAATGTTTGTTCTTCTTTTTTGCATTTTGTTTCCCCTGTACTGGGGTCCCATGCTTTTTTGATGCTTTTTAGCACATTCCAGTACAATTCTGTGCAGGAAAAAAGCAGCATGATGTACTTTTTGTTCTGGGATGGAAAAGCCCTGGAACGCACTGCACTGGTGTAAACTATGCCATTGGAACCCATATAACCTACTTTCAATGCTTTTATGATGCAGAAAAAAGGAATCAGTGCACTGCATGTGGTGTGACCTGTCCCAGAATATTATTGTCTCAGTCAGTCCTGTTATACTCACTGTAATTCCTCTATCCGGCTTGTTGTCAGAGCTTCCATCACATCCCTGAAATGAGGACCCTCCAGATTGTTATTAGACAGGTCCAGTTTTCTCAGTGTCTGGTTATTTTGTATTCCGGATGCCAGGTGGGGGCAGGAACTGTCTGTCAGGTGATTAGAGGACAATCTGTAGAAGAGGAGAAGAATGTTACCAGAAGAAAAATAATTTCTCCCCCAGGAATGAATGTAACTATTCTCTACATACATGGAACTAATTTCTCTTTATTGGAATCATTTATATTAGATCAGTTTATAAACTGCAGGAAATAGAATTTTATAAGAAAAATGTTATAATGGAGTAGACCCCCCAATATTGTCCTCCATGCGTAGAGACGTTGATATCTCCATACACAGGATAAGCACAGAATACCACTGACATGACTCGTATTGTGCTATAATCTACTTGTGTATGGAGCATGAATGGTATCAGCAGACAGTGTGAGGTCGCAATCAGCATTGCTATTGATTGGACGGGATGATTTTTATCTGATATTTTTGACAAATTAAATTGGTGCTGCACTGCTGACTACAACAAATAATGAGAACCTAGCAATAAACACCCTGCAGGGGTGGTAACCCCTGGGGAAAACCAAAAATCGTTGAACGCAGTAAAACTATGGATGAGTAATCAGTGGCAAATAGTTAATGTAGACACAAAAATCAGTGCATATATTAATAGTTACAATACAAGAAAGTAAAAACCCTCCAGAGATGTAACTCCACTAAATCAAACATGCAGCAAATATATAATAATGAAAAGTGCGTACAAGTGTATGGCAATAAAAGGAACAATAAACACCCTCCAGGAGTGTGATCTCCAAAAATAAACTCAAATAATAAAAATTTGAATCTGAAAAAGTGCAATAGTGCAAATTCAATCTCATCAAACTATAAATGTAATTTCATAGTAATAAAGCAAATGTCCAATATAAAATGTCCAAATGTGTAGATGGGGTTACTTCGGGGTTGATTTACTAAAGGAAATAGACTGTGCACTTTGGAGGAGCAGTCGCTCCAGAGCTTAGTAGATGAGGTAAAGCTTCACTTTACAAAGATTACCCAATCACATGAAGGAAAATAACAAACAGCATGTTTGCTTACACCTGATTGGATGATGGAAGTCTGCAGAGTTTCTGCTCATTTACTAAGCTCTGCACTTGCAAAGTACACAGTCTATTTCCTTTCGTAAATCCACCCGGACGTAACCCCATCTACACATTTGGACTTTTTATAATGGACACTTGCTTTATTACTATGAAATTACATAGTTTGATGAGATTGAATTTGCACTATTACACTTTTTCAGATTCAAAATATTTTTATTATTTGAGTTTATTTTTGGAAATTACACCCCTGGAGGGTGTTTATTGTTCCTTTTTATTGCCATACATTTGTATGTACTTCTGGTTATTATATGTTTGCTCTAAGTTTCATTTGGTGGGGTTACATCTCTGGAGGATTTTTACTTTTGTGTATAGTAACTATTAATATATGCACTGATTTTTGTGTACATGAACTATTTGCCCCTGATTACTCATCCATAGCTTTATTGTGTTCACTGATTGTTGTTTTTCCCCAAAGGTTATCATCCCTGCAGGGTGTTTATTGCTAGGGTCTCAGTATTTGTTGTAATCAGCAGTGCAGCACCAATTAATTTGTCATTTGGTCTTTGTGGTGTGGGGTCACTATTGGGTGTCTGCAGCAGCTTTCTTCTTTTCTTCTGTTTGTATTTGTCTGCTTTGGTGTTGGCAGTGAGTAAGCTTCCTCTCTGCTATCTCATTTATTACACTTTTTTTGATACATTCCAGTGCGATTTCAATGCTTTTTAAAGCATTTCCGGATGCACTCCAGATATTTCTTCTTCTTTTTTTGCATTTTGTTTCCCCTGTACTGGGGTCCGATGCTTTTTTGATGCTTTTTATCACATTCCAGTAGAATTCTGTGCAGGAAAAAAAAGCAGCATGATGTAATTTCTGTTCTGGAATGGAAAAGCACTGGAATGCACTGCTGTGAACTATGACAAATTGGAACCCATATAACCTACTTTCTATGCTTTTATGATGCAAAAAAAAAAATCAGTGCAGTGCATGTGGTGTGACCTGTCCCAGAATATTATTGTCTCAGCCAGTCCTGTTATACTTACTTTAATTCCTCAATACGGCTTGTTGTCAGAGCTTCCATCACATCCCTGATATGAGGACCCCCCAGATTGTTCTCAAACAGGTCCAGTGTCCTCAGTGTCTGATTATTTCTTATTCCAGATGCCAGGTGTGGGCAGGAACTGTCTGTCAGGTGATTAGAGGACAATCTGTAGAAGAAGAGAAGAATGTTACCAGAAGAAAACAAATTTCTCCCCCAGGAATGAATGTAACTATTCTCTACATACATGGAACTCATTTCTCTTTATTGGAATCATTTATATTAGATCACTTTATAAAACTCCAGGAAATAGAATTTTATAAGAAAAATGTTATAATGGAGTAGACCCCCCAATATTGTCCTCCATGTGTAGAGACGTTAATATCTCTATACACAGGATGAGCACAGAATACCACTGACATGACTCGTATTGTGCTATAATCTACTTGTGTATGGAGCATGAATGGGATCAGCAGACAGTGTGAGGCCGCAATCAGCATTGCTAGTGATTGGACGGGATGATTTTTATCTCATATTTTTGACAAATTAAATTGGTGCTGCACTGCTGACTAAAACAAATAATGAGAACCTAGCAATAAACCCTCTGCAGGGGTGGTTACCTCTGGGGAAAACCAACAATTGTTGGACGCAGTAAAATCATGGATGAGTAATCAGTGGCAACTAATTAATTTAAACACAATCAGTGCATATATTAATAGTTACTATACAAGAAAGTAAAAACCCTCCAGAGATGTAACTCCACCAAATGAAACATGCAGCGAAAATATAACAATAATAAACAAGCAAAAAATAATGGGGTACTTTGACGCAGTGGTGGGCTTGAGCACGATATGGCCATATGGTGGGACTAAATCCCCATTTTTATTTATGGATTGTCTCCATATTTGATAGTCCTTTCTTTTGCATGTGTGCACTCTTCTTTTTTAATTTAATGAAAATATAACAATGAAAAGTGTGTACAAGTGTATGGCAATAAAAGGAACAATAAACACCCTCCAGGAGTGTGATCTCCATAAATAAACTCAAATAATAAAAATTTGAATCTGAAAAAGTGCAATAGCGAAAATTCAATCTCATTAAACTAAAAATGTAATTTCATAGTAATAAATAGTGATGGACGAACATCGGCAGGGGCGGTTCGCGAAAGCCAGCCGCATATTTTCTCAAAAGTCCGCGAACCGCGAGTTCGCGGCAGGCCCCATTGACTTTAATGGGAGGCGAACTTTAAAAAACTTTAGGTCATATTTGCAGCCACAAAAGACATACTAGCTGTGCACAAATAGTCCCAGCACATGGACAATGGCATAACAGAAGTAATGCAATTGAAAAAGTTGCCCTAAATGTTTTTGTTTTTTTTACAGCAAAAAATATATATATTTTTTTTCATAAATCAGCCAGAACTGACAGCAGCCGGTAAATACATTGTCTAATACATATTGGGTCCATTCACACATCTGTAAAATGGGTCCGCATCCATTCCACAATTTGGCAGAACCATTACAGACCTATTGTTTTTCATTTCCAGTCTGAAAAATTAGGCATTCACAGGATAAAGAAGTAAGTGTCGGCAATTCCAGGCCCCAAAAAGTAGCCCACTTGTGTTTACCTGACAGCTAAGAACTTAGTTATTCTGTGGCTGAAGGTACATTAGGCATTCACAGGTAACAGAAGTAAGTGTCGGCCATAAAAGGCACAAAAAAATAGCCCACATGGGTTTACCTGACAGGTAAGAATGTAGTATTCTGTGGCTGAAGGTACATTAGGCATTCACAGGATACAGAAGTAAGTGTCGCCCATTCCAGGCCCCAAACATTAGCCCACATGGGTTTACATGACAGCTAAGTACGTAGTATTCTGTGGCTGAAGGTACAATAGGCATTCACACAGTATACAGAAGTCAGTGTCGGCCTGTATAGGCTGCAAAAATTAGCTCACATGGGTTGAACTGACAGCAAAGAACGTAGTATATGATGGCTAGAGGTACAGTAGGCGTTCACAGTATACAGAAGTAAGTGGCGGCCTGTATAGGCTCCAAAAATTAGCTCACATGGGTTGAACTGACAGCAAAGAACTTATTTTTTGATGGCTAGAGATACAGTTGGCGTTCACAGTATACAGAAGTACGTGGCTGCCTGTATAGGCTCCAAAAATTAGCTCACATGGTTTGAACTGACAGCAAAGAACGTAGTATATGATGGCTAGAGGTACGGTAGGCGTTCACAGTACACAGAACCGTAAGTGTCGGCCTGTATAGGCTCCAAAAATGAGCTCACATGGTTTGAACTGACAGCCAAGAACGTAGTATATGATGGCTAGAGGTATGGTAGGCGTTCACAGTACACAGAACCATAAGTGTCGGCCTGTATAGGCTCCAAAAATTAGCTCACATGGTTTGAACTGACAGCAAAAAACTTAGTTTTTGATGGCTAGAGGAACGGTAGGCATTCACAGGATACAGAACCGTAAGTGTCGGCCTGTATAGGCTCCAAAAATTAGCTCACATGGTTTGAACTGACAGCAAAGAACTTAGTTTTTGATGGCTAGAGGTACGGTAGGCATTACCAGTACACAGAACCGTAAGTGTCGGCCTGTATAGGCTCCAAAAATTAGCTCACATGGTTTGAACTGACAGCCATGAACGTAGTATATGATGGCTAGAGGTACGGTAGGTGTTCACAGTACACAGAACTGTAAGTGTCGGCCTGTATAGGCTCCAAAAATTAGCTCACATTGTTTGAACTGACAGCAAAGAACTTAGTATTTGGTGGCCAGGGGTACATTAGGCATTCACAGAAAAAATAATTGTCGGCCCTGAAAGTCTCCTAAAATTTGCCATTCAATGGACATGAAATGCCTTTTATGCCAAGGACCAGGAATTGTGGGTGGAGGAATTTCGATGAAACCTGGTCTACTGGTCACATGTGTTGAATTCCTCAGAGATCCATGCCTGTGAGGTAGTCTACACTGTCATGAGCTAGGCGAGTGCGCTTATCGGTCAAGATCCCCCTGCTGCGCTGAACGTCCTTTCAGACAGGACACTGGACGGGGGGCAAGCCAACAGTTCCATTGCAAATGGTGCAAGCTCTGGCCAGAGGTCAAGCCTGCCCACCCAGTCCAGGGGTTCGTCACTCCTCAGAGCGTCCACATTGGACGTTAACCCGATTTAGTCAGACACCTGTCGGTTTAGGCGTTCCCTCATGCTGGATCCGGAGTACAGCTGTCGATGGTTCTCATATCTGAAGTGACCAAGACATCTTCCAACCGCCCTCTTCTTGCAGGCACTGTTGGATTGCTACCCCCAACTGTCTCTCTGTGACTGGAAATTCCTCTGCCAGCGCACGGAAAAGCAGAATGCAGCATTTCCTTCAGCAAGGTCTGGAAGTGCTGCATTCTGACCGCCCTCTGTGATTGTGGTAACATTTCCGCCATTTTGCGTTTGTACCGGGAGTCTAAGTACGTTGCCACCCAGTACTGGTCCTTGGCCTTTATGCGTTTTTTTTTAAGGGTCCCCCTTAAAACACTGCAGAATGTAGACCCCATTCCCACTAAACTATGATGTCACTTATTGCGCCCTGGCCGTGACTGACCAGTTTGGTGATCTCATCGAATGGCCGCAGAAGTCTGCATGCGTCCCGCATGAGCAGCCACTGGCGAGATGAAAAAAACCCAAGCTCCCCAGAACCTGTCCTGCCGCCAAGTTCGAACAGGTAGTCATTCGCTGCACATTTCTGCTGGAACAGCCTATCAAGCATATGCAACTTTGAGTTCCATCGCGTCGGGCAGTCACAAATAAAATGCCTGAGGGGCAGGTTGTGTCGCGGCTGAATCTCAGCAAGGCGAGCCATGGCTGTGTAAGATCTTCGGAAATGGCCCGAGATTTTCCTGGCCTGCCGCAAGACATCCTGGACCAAAGGGTATTTGATAACGAATTGCTGCACCACCAAGTTCAGGACGTGTGCCATGCATGGCACGTGTGTTATTTTGCCCTGTTTCAGCACGCTCAGCAGATTGGCACCGTTGTCGCACACCACTTTACCAACTGACAAATTCAGCGGTGTCAGCCACTGATCTGCCTGTGAACGCAAAGCTGAAAGTAGTGCAGGACCAGTGTGGCTCTTGGCTTCCAGGCACAATAGACGCAGCACAGCATGGCAACGTCTCACCTGGCATGTGGAATAGGTTCTGGGGATGTTGGGCGGCGCAGGAGAAGAGACGGTAGCAGCAGAAGAGGAGGAGTCAGCCGAGGAGGAGAGGGAGGTTGATGGAGGAGAAGAAGAGGCAGGCCTGCTTGCAATCCGTGGCGGTACAACTTAATCTACACGGGTGCCACGGGTTACATGCTTAACGTCCGTCAGAAGGTTCACCCAGTGGGCAGTAAAAGTGATATACCTTTTCTGCCCATGTTTGCTAGACCATGTGTCTGTGGTCAGATGTACCTTGGCACCAACTGTGTGCCAGAGATATATTCACTTGCCGCTTAACATGGCCATACAGCTCTGGAATGCCCTTTTGCGAGAAGTATTTCCTGCCTGGGACCTTCCATTGTGGTGTTCCAATGGCCACAAATTTACGAAAGGCCTCCGAGTCCACCAGTTGATATAGCAGTTGTTGGCGGGCTATCAGTTCCGACAAGCCAGCAGTCAAACGTTTGGCAAGAGGGTTATCCGGCGTCATCATTTTTGTCCGCTCCAACATTTGGACCACAGAAGCCTGCCTTTTTCCAGAACAACGTGACGACGGCATCATGGAAGGTGGAGTGGAGGGCAAATGTGAGGAGAGAGGAGAAGGAGAAGCAGAAGGAGAAGGGGCTGGACGGTGAGAGCCTGGAGTGTGGCTTTGTGGGTTCTGACAGTGTTTCTCCCACTGGGCTCAGTGATGGGAGTTTAGGTGCCTTCTTAAGGCGGTTGTCCCTAGGTGAGTGTTGGGCTTACCGCGACTTATGCTTTGACTGCAAAGGCTGAAAATGGCAACACTGTTGTCAGCAACGGACACATATAAAAGAGCCCACACTGTGGAGCCATGTGCCGGCGTCCTGGGAGCGCCAGATGCCCCTGATACATTTGCAGTCTGCTTTGTACCTCTTGTGCAATGCAAGTTCTGCCTGCCTCTCCTCCCTATCTGGCAGTCCGTATCTCCCTCTGAACTCCCTTCCTCTTCCTCTCTTGTGGACTCCCACATGACATCCATAGATTCGTCATCATCCACGTCATCTTCCCCACCATTAACCGGTTGCCGACTGCTCACAGTATATTTACTGCGGCAGTCAGCCCCGGCCAGGCAGAGTGACGTAGGTCTACGTCGCTCACCTGTCACTCCTTTTAGAGCCAATAGCGGGCGAGCGCGTGCCCGCCCGCCTCGGCTCGTTCACAAAGGAGTGCAGGCGTGTGACCGGCGGACCCGATGTCCGCCGGTCACACTACGATCGCCGGTACAGCGGGAGAAAGACAGAGCGGCTTATGTAAACAAGCCGCCTGTCATTCTCCCCTGTGTAAAAATGAAGATCAGACGGTTCTACTATGTAGAACCGTTGATCTTTGTTTTTACACTAGGAGACCTGTCCCCCTACAGTTAGAATCACGCCCCTAGGACACACTTAACCCCTCCCTGTCCAATACAGTTAACCCCTTCCCTGCCAGTGTCATTTTTGCAGTAACAGTGCATATGTATAGCACTGATTACTGCAGTAATGTCACTGGTACCCCTAAAAGTGTCAAAAATGTCAGTCAAGGGTCCGACCTGTCCGCCGCAATGTCGCAGTACCGCAAAAAAAATCGCAGATCGCCGCCATAACTCGTTAAAAAAAAAACACTAAAAATGACAAAAATCTTTCCGTTTGTTAGTAAATGCGATAACATATGTAGCGTAAAACAATTTGGCCGAAAATGTTAAAAAATTTTGATTTTTACATTTTTTTGGGGGGGAATTTCATATAAAAAAAGTGAAAAATATTGTTATTTTTGCAAAAATTACGCACTTTTTTTGTTTATAGCGCATGATCAAAAAATCGCACAGGTGATCAAATACCACCAAAAGAAAGCTCTGTTTGTGGGAAAAAAAGGACGTGAAATTCGTTTAGGTACAGCGTCGCACGACCGCGCAATTGTATGTCAAATTCACGCAGTAAAAAATTGCAAAAAACCCCCTGGTCAGGAAGGGGGTAAAATCTTCCGGGGCTTAAGTGGTTAACATTCGAGATCTCGGAGTAGGCAGCAACAGCGGGGACCAACCTCCTTGGGCTGATCTGGGTACTGTCGTCAGACTGCTGAGTGGCAGCTGTTGCTACCTCCTCTTCCTGATCCAATGCCAACATGGCTGCGCAAAGCAAACGTCTTGTGATGGATCGAAAAATAATTCCAGTGACTCAAGTGGAGGGTATGTGGTGGTGATGGTGGTGCTGTCTTTGGGGATGCACACAGCAGAGCGTGAAGAGGGTGCAGATAGAGAGGATGAGGAGGGTGCAGAAGAGGAAGGCTGAGTGACCCACTCAACCAAGTCTGGTGCGTTATTTGTCGTAATTGCACGCGGCTTTTGAAACTTCACAGTTAGGCTCTGGCCTACTGCTCCTGCCCTACCCCTACCACCCCTGCGTACGTCTCTGCCTCTTCCTCTGCCTGTCATGTTTTTTAATTACCCTGTGACAAAACTCTCTAGAGAATCGCAGTATATCTGCAAAAAGGTAGATAACACCCCGCTTCAATCTGTGGTATTGGGGGGCCACTGGTCTATCACACCAGTTCTACAAATAATTGGCCAGTAACTGTTGTCACTGTGTGTAGCACAGGCAACAAAGCAAGAGAGGCCAAATTTTTGCAGGACTAAAATACACTCTTAGAAAAGTATACTGTTAAATAACACCCCGCTTCAATATGTGCTATTGGGGGGCTACTGGTTTATCACACCAGTTGTTGAAAAAATTGGCCAGTGAGTTTGGCGCTGTGTGCATCAGACTTCACACAGCAACAGAAGCAATGTTGTTGCAGGACACAAATACACTTGTAAAAGTATACTCAGATAACACCCCACTTCAATA